>NC_090199.1:20510000-21200500 GCF_033026475.1 Channa argus | reverse complement strand
TTGATATTGTCTGTATGCAGAATTACTCACGAATGTGCTGCAAAGAAACATGTCAGTAAACTGCATAAGTGTCACGCTGATCTAGTGAGAGATGAAAGAAGTAGTTTAATAACTTGCCTAAGTAAAAGTGCCTTAGTGTAAAAATAGGCCTAACCTTATTTTACCTTATTTTTTAAAATTCTACAAAGAAAGTAAAAATCCTCAGTGTTCATATTATGTACTGATTTTTGATGTATTAACATTGAAGCAGCATTTTACTAACTTATAAAGACTGAGGTAATTTAAACTGCTATAAACAGTCTGCTAATTAAATCTGTATTAATGTTTCTTCTTTTACAGGTCTCGCTGTGGCTGTCATATAAGTGTTCTACAATCAGGAAAACTACTAAGTCCTTAAATGTATGTCTAAATGTACCTACTCTCCACTGCTGATTTGTGTTACATATTATGAAAGCACAAGGCACTGGATAAAGATATTGCATAAACTGTCGACCCTCATGGAGCTGCGTTTAAAAATAATTCTACTTTTGACCACTAGGTGAAGCTCAGAACCCTTTAAATGAGGAGAAGGGCAAATGATTTTACCAGTGTACAACCACACAAACACAACTAGGTAGAACTGTAGCTGCATAAGGCTAAAAATAAGATTGATTGCTCAGTGCATGTTGATGTAGGTCTTGTTTCTTTTGTTTTCCATTCATCCGCACATTAGTCATAGTAGCAGAAGAGTTGGTTTGGAGAAAGAACAACGGGAGAAAAAGAGGGGAGCAGAAGTGGGGACACACTCATGGAATCAGGTTTTAAAGTATTTGAAAGAAAAGCAAAGGTAACATGTAGGTTTAAAGGTAATATGTGACAAAACATAATTAGTCACTGTAAGAGTGAATGATGAAGTAAGTGCTCGTATGTAAAACAAATCTGCTGTACGGCTTGAAGAAGACATGATAAACAGGCCTGGGGCTTTATGATGAATCTGTGAGTTATTTTACTTACAAGAACATATGCAAGCAAGTCCCGTTCACAAGTTTTAGCTTCATGTGTTGCATTTGTTCAAATTTTGTCTTAAACTTTTTTTCAAAGGGTGTCCATATGAATGCAGGTCTTACTTGCATTAATTTTTAAAAGATCAAACAGGTTTACCTACTTTAACTGTTCTTCCTGTTAATACTGACCATAAGGAAATCCTTTCCTAAAGCCCTGACAATGGTAGCGTGGTGCCAAAATCCACAGTCCTTGACCTGTGTAGACATGTGTCTCTAATGCTAGTATGAGGTTAAGCAGGAAAGTGGACACCTTTTATTGTCTTCAAAAAACGTTACAGAATTACGCAACATTTCTGCACAGACTGTGGATTCTGGCCCCCATCACAAATCATCTATATTAATAAGAGTAATGATTATAATAAGTAAAACCGGTTTCAGTGCCCAGATGATTTGTTGTCTTAATATCAAACTACTAACACAACATTTTTTGTGTAACAGACTGTCAGTACAAGCAAAACGTCTAAAAAAGTTTGTAAAAATAGAATTTATTAAAAAAAACAGCAACACAGTCATATTTCAACATGCAATTCACAGGAATGTTTATTTATTTGGATGTGGTCTTAACAGTCTTTCTCTCTCTCTCTGATTTCAAATATGCATATTATTCTCTTTAGCAGTCGACCTCCCCCTCTCATAAACGCACTTTCCCTTGTATGATGGCATGATAGAGTTCATCAGTAACAGCTTCATAACATCTGGCACGACTGTTCAAAAAATAAATCTTTTCACTTGGGTCTTGTGGCTTGTATGCTTCTCTCTGCAGCCGCATCTTCTGAATTTTAAAGGTACCTGAGGACAGAAGTTTAAGAAGTAGGTCACACTTCATTTTTTAAATGTGTGTGTTTGCATGCACTTGAGCATTGCTGTCTCACCTGTAGTGTCAACAGTTGGCATTAGGCGAAGGAAGACAGGGTGTGCGTAGGAGGGCAGGGCTTTTTGTACAGCGGTCAGGAATGCATCAAGGTCAAACTGGCCTCCTTCATGAACTATTGCTGCCATACCAGCCTTTCCCTCCACACCTGCACACAAACAGACAGAAAGGTTGGACATTAAATCTAAAACAAATCTAATGTTACCTCCAAATCAAACTTGTTCTTTTACCTGCTACAGAAACTCCATAGACAGCTACATCAGTGTGTCCCAGCAGACCACTGAGAACTCCTTCCACCTCTGTGGTGGAAACATTCTCTCCTCGCCAACGAAATGTGTCGCCGCTGCGGTCCCTGAAATAGATGTAGCCATATTCGTCCATCACCATTACATCACCTGAGAGACAGACACAGAAAGACAGACAGAAATAATAACAATCTTCACCATCATCATCATCATCATCATCATCATCATCCCTGAATGGGATTATAAAGCTGAAAAGAAGAAGGTAAAGTCTGTTGTGAAAATGACTCACCATTAAGTTTTGACTTTGTTATGAAAGAATAGTGACTCACCATGCTGTCAGTTTTAAACAGCATAAGCATTCTTGTGCAAATATGTCAATTATTATAATAAGCATTTCTCCAGATGACTTTACTGAACTCAAATGTCTCCTGTACTTGACCTAAGGGCAGCTGTGGCTATTAATATCTACTGCTATTAAACAGTGTCATCACCTTAATCATCATTAACAGTTTTGTCTACAATTGGTGTTTCCCATTAAAACTGAACAGAAGCCAGGAAACACAGTGAATCACTCTCATTCACCTATGCTTGACATAAAGTCTCTCGTCCTGTGATCATACGATGTGTGTCTGGACAGTGGGAGTGAACGTGTATGAGCACATTTTAGTTGGAAAGCAAACCCACACAGTCAATCATCATTATTCTGGCTATAAGTTAAAGAGACATGCCTGAGAGATAAGCAGAGTCCCCAGTCCTGAAGACATTGTGAGCTATTTTCTGTTCGGTGGAGTCCAGATCGGCATAACCGTCAAATCTCCTGAGCGGGTCACTGTGGTTGATGTGTCCCACAATCATACCCGGTTCACCTTCACAGAGATGGAGAGGAGAGGAGACAAAAGAGAACATTTCTGATACACTTCTAACATATGTTTGTCTAGTTGTTGACTGGTGTGTGCGTAAGCTCACCAGGTAGGCAGGGTATACAGAGTCCCTGTGAATCCCTGAGCAGCTCTCCATTCTCCTGTACCCTGATCAGTGTGATGGGGTAAAAGCTGGACAGGATGCGGCTGCTGAAGCCACACGCCCCCACCTAAATATATAAGTACACCACACATACATGAGACAGGGTACAGCTGGGAAAAGCATTTTAAAAAGGAATTTAAGATAAATAAAAATAAAAACACACCTTTCCATCTATGTTGATCAGGCTGCAGTTGCACTCTGTGGCACCATAAAATTCACCAATTTGTCTGATTCTGAATCTCCGGACAAACTCGTCCCAAAGAGAGGAACGGAGGCCGTTACCCAAGGCAACACGCACCCGGTGTTGTGCCTCAGCTTGGCGGACCGGCTGTGCCAACAGATAACGACAGATCTCACCTATGTACTGGATTACCTGGATGTACATACACAAAGTCACACAATCAGACGACAGACAGAATTAATATAGTTCTCCGATGGGCGCACTTATTAGGAGAGCAAATACTCACAGTGCAGTTGTGTTTGACACAGTCATCCCAGAAACGACTGGCTGAGAACTTCTTCTTGATAACAACAGTCAAACCAAAGAGCAAACACTGGCCTACACCCATGATGGTACCTGTATCCACATTTTCCAAGAAATAAAAACTTTCCCTGAAGCCTAACAATGCTGATACATCTGCTGCAGTCTTTACCAATTCTCTAAGCTGAGAGGAACAAACAACATCACAATAATTTATGTTTTTAAAATCTAAATTATATTAAAAAGTACTGGCACAAAGAGAAAAAATTATTAATAAGTAGTTATAAATTAATGGAGAATCCAAGCACACATATGATAGTGATGTGTGCAGTAATGTTAGAATAAAGACCGTGATATAAGATCTTAATATTTAAACTGGGATGAATGCAATAATATGTACCTGCAGAGTGATAAAGAGGAAGGCAGTTATAAATGATGTCATCAGGACACAAGCCAAAGGAATGGAAAGTGCAGGCAACGATGCGATAATACCTGACAACACAGGTTAGAATAAATAAATCTTCATATAATCACATGGTGACATAAATCACCAACACACTGCTCAGCAGTCATAATGATCATGAACGAGTTAGAGCAATTTCACAGTTCTGATTCTTAATATCATAACAAAATTGTTCTGGACTCAGTTGTTGTTTGTGCTGCTAACCAGACACATTTTGGTGCAGTCAAACATTTGACAGTGACAAATGAGACAAGGAAAAAAAGTCCAGACATGTCTGGACAAATCAGCTTTGCTCACTCAGCTTTCAAAAAAGTTACTACTACTATGTCATTAACAGTTTTGCTTTTCCTCCGCAAACAGAATCTGCAGAATCTGTTCAGATGAGACCACAGACAAACTCACCTACTGTGCACCACTACAGCTGCCTTTGGCATCCCTGTTGTACCAGATGTGTAGATGTAGAACAGTCTGTCTGCATGAGGACAGTATAAAACAGATTTTTTTTTATACTGGCTTCATAGGAGCATTTTTACAGTGAGTTTTTTTTGGGGCGTGGTGTGCACCCAGATTCCCCCCATCATTCCTTAGCATGTTTCTGTCTCTCCTTCACCCTGTCTGTATGTCTGACAGGCTGAGCAAGCAAAGACTCGAATAGTATTAACTTAGGAATGTTATGTGATAACAGAAGGTAGAAACAATACAAACAAGCAGGAAAAAAAGTTAAAACACTAATACATAATAACTCAAACCTCAAGTGTGTGGTAAAATTTTAATGGAATATATGAAATTAAAAGAAACTATACACATCAGATTTCTTTGCCGTGAGTTGATTTATTTGACATTTGGTGTGTATGTGCTATTCAGTGGATTAAATCTTAGAAGAAAACCAGCGAACACAGTCAAACCCCCTGTGCACTAACACTCCACCACACCTTACCGTTGAATCCTTTTCTGAGGGTGTAGTTCGGCGGGTGTTTGAGCGAGGGGTCTAGCAGGGCCTCCAGGCTCTGGGCATGGAAGTTGCAGACCTTCACTTCATCCTCCTTTTCACCACAGCTAAACAAAACCATGTTGTGTTGCAGGGAGCTGCTCACCTCGGATACGGCTGGAAGATGAAATGTAGTAATGTAGTGTTAGCCTTGTTTAAGAATGCTGTTAAACTGCACTATGTTTCTGCCTGTATTATATTGGCCAGCGTGTCCTTCTACATAAATGATAATATGTCTTAAATTATGCTCCTACCTTCTCTCATCTCTGTTCCAAACACCATCGCCCGAGCACCAGACACTCTGACGCAGTGCAGTAGCGAGTGATGTCGAAGGTTGTGGTTGATGAAAGCTGCCTCTACACCGACCATAGCCAGACCCAACCACAGCGCCACCACCAATGGATGGCTTTCCATATACAAGGCCACAACATCTCCCTCAGCCCAGCCTTGAGCCAGCGCCCAGTGCGCCACAGCATTGCATTGTTCCTGCAGCTCCTTGAAACTCCAAACCTGGAATTCAATGGATGTGGAGTATGACTGATTATCTCAGTGGAGGCACTGATGCTTTTGAACCTGCATTGTTTTGTAATCCATGATGAGTCCTCACCTCTCCTGTGGCCTCATAGATTAAAGCAGGTTTATGAGGGTGCAACGTCACCATCCGGGCAAATAGGGCAGGGATTGTTCTTCTATGTCGCAAGTTTTGGTACATGGAACACCTTACTCGCAGAATAACAACCAAGCACCTTTTAATTTGAAGGGTGTAGCAGGAATAACAGCAAATGAAAACATGCAGGAGAAAAATTAAATTAAATTTGACAATGGGAGAAATACACACAAACACAACCACACAAACTACTTACGTTAGGTCTCTTTTGATGGTGCATAGAACTATGTGAAGGAACTTCCAAGAGCCACACCAGGCCAAGCAGAGCCCCAGCAACACTGACAAGCTACACAGCCACGGGAGAGAAAGCAACTGTACAGCCCCCAAAACACTGAGACACACGATGACACCACTCGTCCGATGCATAATGTAATCTGTGATGACACAAACAGTAACTTCATGCACACAAATAAATAAATACATGGTTAAAAATAGTAGTATGATAAGGTAAGAGGAGACTTACCTGTCCAAGACTTTTAGTCCTTACCAATAATGAGGAATTAACAGAATTAATGAGATCCAAATGCTCCTAGACAGGTCCAAAGAAAAGTCAGCTTATTTTTGTCAGTACTGCCACAGTGTGAGCTTTCAGATGTTTACAGAGCAGTAGTCAGAGGTAAAATGCCAGATGAGCAGAAGCACGTCCAGAGCAGGTTACAACTCATAAACTCCCATGCGTCACTGTGGCTCTTCTCCTGCTCCAAGCCAGAGTATGATTCACACAAGGAAAAATATCATGTATCAATAAAGATGAGGAAAATCAATGAAGCAACATTTAAAATTATTGTATATGTCTGTGATGAAACACATTTGTAATAATACACACCCCCACACACACATACACATACACACCCCCACACACACACATGAGAAAAAGTAGTACTGGGCACATCTTTATTACAGAAAAAAGAGCTTCATTAATTATACAACCGTATGATCTAGTGCCAATTCAAACAAACTTTATCATCTACAGGTGTTACATATACAGTACTATACAGTAGTCTAATGGTTTTGGTATGGTTTGGAGTTACATAACTGACTTATAGTATATACTTAAGTATATTACATGGATTAAATACTTTGATAGTAGTTAAAGAGACATTGAAGGGATTGTAGTTGTTGACTTAAAGGCTTAAACACAAATTCCTTGTGTGTTAATAGTGATAAACCACACATTTGAGTGAATAAGTAGAAGCTTTAATACAGTTTGTGGTGCAAAGTTTATGAAAATACAAAAAAGTAGAAAAATATGTTCAAATACTGTAAAACTATAGCTAAAGTACATACATATCTAACAATAGTGATTCACATTTACATTACATTCACAAAATGCTAATTGCATGGAGCTCTTTCACATAAAAATAGACTTTGCAATGTATAAATAAAAGGTTGAAATGGTCACAAAAATGTGCAGCCACACTTCACATAAAAACGTTTCAACAATAGTTCTTGAGAACCAGGAGAAAGGAAAAAACAATTTAAATATAAACACTGGAAAACAGCATTTACATAAGAAGGAAACTTTAAAATAAAATTCTCTCTAATTTATTTTTTCTTAAGATCACTGTGTGATTTAGAAAATCAATGAATTGATATAACATAGCAAATAGAAAAATAAAAATTTGCAGCAACTGTTCTGGTTCTTTAAGCAAGTGTTCAAGATGTGCTGGATTATCTTTTTTTTTTAAAGGAAAAGTGCAATAACATAAACAAACAGGTCTATAAAATTCCCATCAGACCTCATCCCAGTTGAAGCTCTTGTCCCTGGGTTGTGAAAACTAACAATGCTTTGAGGCACTAGCTAATAAAATAATTAGCACGCTTTGATTATAGGAAGCTGCAGGCTTATCAGAAGAGTGGGTCTGTGCTGTAAATTGTCCAGGCAAATGTTTGGACCAGATATGTTTTCTGGGTTAACATTTTCAAGAAAAAAAAAATCACAAAAACCCATGAAAGAAAACACGGCTCAAGAGTAAACCAAGAAGTTTTCTTTAGAAACAGCAACAAGTGATTTGAAAAATATCGCTGGTTTTGTTCAAATCAAGAAGCAATGCACATCAACTACATGCAGGAACCCACATGGAACACAAGGTGTCCCCCGAGGCACTTCATGGGTAATGTGTATCATCAGTTGTTTCTTTTCCATTGCGACATACTGTTAAACACATGTTCTGTGAAGGTTCAATGGAAACAAAGCATCACTCACCTATAGGACTCAGTACAAGCTGTTTGCTCCTGTGTTTATCATCAAGAGTGTCACAATTTTATTGTAGCCTACATTATGTAGATTTATATTAATTTGCACATGAAAATAAATAGTCTATACAAGTATCATTTTTAAGGGAATTCAGCTTATATCATGATAGTGATATGCTCTGGATGAACCAGTAAGGTAAAATATTTTCACTTTCACTTACAGAGGTCCTGAAGGCACACTTTTAGCAGTCGGCTACTTGTGTGGTGAAACAATGAGAATACATTTATTACTTGCCACTAAAATAAAAATTCAGTCATTGATTTTAAACCATTATATTGCAGCACAATATTATCAGTGGCTGGAATGAGAAAAACACTGAGGTAAATGCCAGAATTTGACATTGCCATGAAATTGTGCTGCTATTTGCTGCTTGTACAGTTTGGTGGAATTAGATTTATGGGTTTTGAGTAATAAAAAAATCGGTCCCCTTAATTTCAGGGTGTGAAAGGCCTGAGATTTAACTACTGATGCTAATAAAATGTCTGTTTTTTTAACTTTTTTTAGCTAAGCTATTACACAACCCCTTGGTGCAGTTCACACATAGACATAGGTTTCCTTTTCAGAAGTTTCATTTTCATTATTTTTCACAGGCCTGAAAAGGTAACACTTCCCTTTAAAAAAATGTAAAAAAAAAAATAAAAAATAAATGTTTTTTTATATATGTAATATGTAACAAATATGTAAAAAATTATATATATATATATATATATAAAATTATATATAAAATTATATATATATATATATATATATATATATATATATATATATATATATATATATATATATATATATATATATATATATATATATATATTACATTTTTTCATAAACATGTCTTGTTCCTTTTTTTAAATACGATATTAATTACTGTATCTTAAATCCCCTCTGTTTGAAAAACCCACCAGTTTAATTGTGCAACATAACTTAAAATTAGAAATTGACATCAAGGTGACTAAGTAATGAAGCAAACCCAATTTTTCAAATCAAGCTAAATTATGAGGCTAAAGATGTGATAGCTGGGGTTGAAGAAAAGACAGAGCTCTTCATATTTGGGATTCTCCTGTTTGCTGCCCACTGTGAGAACCCTGAATGAATGGAAATACAAAGTTAGGAAGAGGTACTGGGACTATAAAATTAATAACACAACTATTTAAAAGTATCTAAGTACAGAAGTATTACTTTACAAATATATAAAATAATATAAGTACTATTAGTATTATTACTATACTAGATATTTCTAAGCTAATGATTATAATATTATTATGCAGCTGTATTACATATTTTGTAGTTTAGTGAAGTAAAGTTTTAAATCTCTCCTGTTGAACTCATTCAAATCAAAACACAAGCATTGTGTAGCATAAAATGTCTGTAATTATATACAGTGATTGAACAATTGTGTTGTGAGTGCTTACTTGTGACTGACTATTGCTGGAGGGATTGGTACTTGTGAGGTCTGAGTAGGTCTTCTTCTGAGGTCTGCAGATGCAGGAGAGGAATTTGGCGTACTCGTCTCTCACCTGCAGAGGGCAGCAGAACATAGGGGGGAAAATCAGCTGCTGAAAACTTTCATTGCAGTCTCACGTCATCGGCTCATTTTACTTATTTTGCTTATCTTGCTTTCAGTAACCCCTCTCTTTCACACACACACACACACACACACACACACACACGCTTGCTTTTATGTCCTACCTGTTTAGACAGCAGACAGTGCATGACAAAGAGAAGGGCTCCCTGTAAGCTGTTGAGGATAGTGAAGATATATGCCACCACTGTGCTGCTTTCTTCAAACAGGAATGCCCCAAACACCCACATCAGACCCAGTATACACATCTGGGCTACAGCTGTCACTGTGAAAGCTCTGCAGAGTAGAAAGAAAGTATAGGGGGTCGGGGATCGAAAGAAGGGCAAGAAATAGAGAATGAATGAGAACATGACCTCAGGCACATCGATGACTCATTTACCAGTGTAGTGTCTGGAAAAACCCCTGACGATAAGAGAGGAGTCAAAATGGGTCATGGGTTCTAAGCAAAGCAGCCACAGGACTGACATTTTCTCATTAGTCTACAGCGTATTAAACACTTGTAGAAAGCAACTGTTAAATACAAAAGATTCAAAATGTTTCTGAATGTTCTTTTTTTTTTTTTTTTTTTAAAAAAAATCCTTTTGACTTAACAACTTTACAAACAACTTGTCAATAAGATAAAAAAGAAATCTACAAAATATATGTATGGGCTACAAGGTTCACCGTCACAGAAATCTTTTGATTGTGATGAAACAATTTCACATCCCCACTTGCCTTGAATCCATGGAATATCACTGATTGATGAAACAGGGTATCCAACCCAATTGTTTTTGCAATTGTGTTGTCTAGCTTCACACATTTATGCAGTGTTTTCCATGACTGGAGTAAAAAGTAATACGCATGCTGTGCAGAGTTGGGCTTGTAGGGAACAGCCTTTCAGTAGCACCCCATTAGACATTCCCCCCAATAGACATTCCCCACATTCTTTCCATCCATAAATTTCTCTGTTCCTAGATCTGTGCTGTTGAACTTTTTAACTCTGTGTTTAATTGCACACTGGGAAAATTTGGTTGATATTACTCGACATATTACAAAAGCAAGAGGGGATGCAAACAAAAGCTACACTGTAACACACAAAGACAAACACACATGCAGACTGACTTTATTTTGTGTAGTTTGGTGAGATCGGGGTTGAGGCTGGTGAACTTCTGGGCAAGCTTCCAAACGGTAATGATGAAGAAGAAGACATTGATAAAGATGATGATGCACACAGGGCCGAAGAAGCTCCAGATGAGGCCGTCTTTCAGCGACAACCAGCAGCTAAGTGGGTGGAAGGAAACACATGTTCGTGACAAGGTTTACTTGATGTCACTGAGATATAAACAGCAGAAGGTCTGTGCAATCTGTACAGATACACATCACGCGAGGCAGTATAAAGACACAACATGCACATGGATACATAAACACTGACTTTCCTTTTCAGTTTCAATAACCATCATCTTTTCATTATACACGTACTACTTATCAGTGCCGTATCCATCTGGTCTAATGATGGCAGATATAATGACAACAACAAGTGGTGTCCCGTAACCAGTGAGCAATAGGTAGAGGGGCCGAATAGTGGCATTGAACACCAGGACCACCATGCGGTACAGCTGCACGCCTTCCAAAAGCATCCAGGTGAACACTCCCAAGAAGAAGCAATGGAGCATTGCTGCAACAAACCTGCAGCCGCCCTGTAATGTGAGAAAGACTCAGATGAGAAAGGACCATTATATGGTTCAATTTAGTATAAACAGAAATAAAACATTGTAAGTCACAAGCATCAAAGTGAAGTAAAGACCATGCGTTTAAAATGTTTTGAACACAAATGGGCCCAGAAAAAAAACGACTTCAATCATTACAATTGAGGTGATATAATACTGTAGGTAAATACAAATTGTTCTCTACTACTAGTAAGTGTACCACAAAGTTCTTGCTTTCTTTTTTCCCTCAAGATAACCAAATATGTATTTCTCTCTAACATGTCAGAAAATGGGTTTAAAGTTTGATATCGCAGCAAAACTCTGAGTTTCACTTGGAGAGTTTTTTTTCCATTATTAACTGGGCTCTGCTTTGTAGCAGGCAAACTGGAAGATGGGTGGGACAGGCCAACCCACTGTATATATTTTAATCCAACTACATTCTTGTTAATGTGCTCCATGTTTGCTTTCACAAACATACCACAGGTTCAGTTTTTGAGATGCCGGCGAGGAAGATGAGATCAGCCATGAAGAGGCAGATGCAAAGGTGCAGGTGGATGGTGGTGCGGGTCCCTTGTATGGAACGACAGAACTTAAATGTCAGGATGCACGGTATGAGACACAGCAGGGAGATGATCAGTCCTATCTTGGTCACTATCTGGAGTCCATACGTGTGCTAGAAGAAGACACAACAGATCCTGGGATGAGCAACTGGGCCTCTGTAAGTTAATACACTGTTGCCTATAAAGTTGGAATAATTTTGTTTTCAGACACATTCCTCTGTTTTTGAAGGTTATTTGTGGTTGAATGTTCACTGTCATATGTTTGGAAGGGATTGATCAATTAATCGAGAATCAAGAATAAATCATATTGTCACAATAATTTAATAATTTAATAAGAAGAGGTAAAAAAAACATTTCATTCCAACTTTATGAGCAGCAGTGTTTTATTGGATCACACTTCAAGTATGAGACCAAAATGATGATATGTACATCTAGAATTAAGATTCTGCACAATTTGCAGGTCAGTAAAACTTGTAGCATTGATTTATTGAACTTTTTTATACGTAAAGTCAATTCTCTTTGAGTTTTCTCACTTCAAGCTCAACTTGCAGCCGCTGCTCGCTTGTCCTTTGAGCAGTCAGTTTGCTTTAACAGATCTATCAGCCTCCAAGTAGGACATAGTTCATTAAGCAGCACTGGTATTGTGGGAAACACGACCACAAAACTAAGTGAACATGTCAGAAGTCAAATTGTTCTTCTCAGCAAAGCATCAAATAATGACGAGATTGAAGGGGTCAGAGTTCAGCATTCTGAAAACTGGAGCAGCTTTATCTAAAGGACACTCACGCATACAATACGTGACCAGACTATCAAAAAGTCAATATATGGGATCTGAATTTGTTAAATAAAGAAATGACTGCGATGAGAAAAAGTGCTGTCAGAAGTGACATATTCTGCTCTGGTCTTTAAAACAAGACAAGTAGCTATGTCTATGTACAGTAATTCTCAGGAAGCCAAACACTTAAGGTGGGCTATTAGAGAGAGCTACACATTCCCTGAGACCACACATGATAAGGCTTCTTAGAAAGCCCCTGAGAATAGCAATTTGACTAATGACACGTTCCCTCAGTTATTGTGTCATGTTTCCCATTGCCACAATACCTAACAAGCAATGTTATGTTGCATACTCAAGGCAGAGCCATAACAGGTCAGCCTCATGCTGATTTACTGGACATGTTTCTGATGAGTGGAAATGTCCATCTGAGGGTAAAATCAGTGGAGATTTCAGTTTCAGTGCTTCAGTTTCAGTGCTTCAGTTTCAGTGCTTCAGTTTTATTTCTGAGCTAGAAGTGGTACAGAATCTGAAAGCTACACAATAAACTTTTACACTTTGCTTCAATGTCTTCACCCTGACATAGAATGTTTTTTTTTTTCAGCTGGATTGTACCTCACTTGTAAGTCACTTTATGATAAAAGCATCTGCTAAATGACAAAATGTAATTGTAATATCTTCTATCAATATCAATATCAATATTTTTAGTAGAAATATGGTCCAAAACATATTGTAATGTGGAGAGAATCTAGGAAAGGATCCTGGGACCCAGACTTGTTTAACTATCACATGTAAAATCCTGGTGTTTATCATTATTTTAAAAATACTGGTTTGTGCAACTTTAAAATAAAGTGAGTTCTTTAAAATAGATTTTATTCTAATTATTTATTTAGCTGTCCTGACTAGAAATGTATTACCTTTGTGAAGAATGACGAGTGTGTGTGTGTGTGTGTGTGTGTGTGTGTGTGTGTGTGTGTGTGTGTGTGTGTGTGTGTGTGTGTGTGTTACCTCAATGGGATACAGGGCCATGAGCACAGCAAAGCTGCTCAGATGTTTACATGTACACACAGTGTGTGTGTTGTTAGAGTGCCGCTGATAACAACCCTCTGTGGACCAGGCTCCTCTCTCATTCCAGTACACACACACGTAGTTTAGCTCAGGGGACTCTTCCCTCTTTCAATAAACAAAACAAATTTTAAAAAGAAGGAATGCAGTAACAGAAGTAGGACTACAATGAAAAGACTGGGAGACATGTGGGACTACCTGTAGATGTTTGAGTGTGATATTGACAGCGCGGCTCAGGTTTTGTGTGGAGGGGTTTGAGACTACAACTGACACGACTTTAGAATAGATCTGGAAAGAGGGATCCACACCATTTTTTTTATGTCCTTTGAGCTCCTCAAAAGATTTATTAACTGACACCTCAAGTTTCTTGTAGCTCAACAACGCAGCCAGAGCAAAGCCTGTAAAAGACAATAAGATACGTGATCGTGTTTGTTATACATTAAATGAAGGAAAAGTAAGAATAAGAGGTCAAACAGAAGCAGAGTTTACCAGAGTATATTCCAGTCCCACTAGCTGTTGTCCAGTCAGTGTCCACAATTGCATTCTCATCGGCTAAATGGATCGGCCCAATGGGTCGGGTCTTTCCCCTCTGAACAGCAATTTGTGCTTCTATTCAAGCAGATAACTCATTTAAAGTCCCAACATTGTACAGTTTAAGTTAACTTGCGAAGGGTTTTAACTTGCACTCATTAATAATCGGCATCATCCAGGGAAAAGACCAGTGAGCTATTGCTATCCAATGATATGCAGATTAATGCTGAGCAAACAGACACCATTACCTGTCTCCTTAGTCTCGATCTTGGTGTAGTTGTCTTTGAGCTGAGGACCAATGTGCATAATGGAGCTCTCCACTATACTGAGCAATGCACTGACATCCTCACTGTTTTTAAGGGGCTCAGATGAGAGGATAGTCTCAGTCGTTGTCAAAAAGTTCTGTCCGGAAAAAAGAAGAGGTAATAAGAATAGTGCAATTATTTGTATGGGTAAGACTGTTTTGGTTTTGGTTTTCTGACCTTCAGTAGTGAATCTCCATTAGTCTCTCCTTCACCAGTGGCACTTGAGTTGGACAGAGCCAAACAGCTGTTTTTCATCATGGACAAAATGTTTTCCAGGCTTTTGAACCTCTGACAGACAGAGATCAATAATAATGAGAGTATTACATTATTCCCAGACTAAAGTTCATATATAGTAAATTATGCTGGGCCACAGGTTAGCCTAGCATATTAAATGAGTTGAAGGGTTGTTTAGCTGTACATCGGGTCGACGGACTGAGCTGCATGAACAGGGAGAAGTACAAAACATATATCCTGTACTGTATGAAGACATAATGTAGTTATTTACTTCCCACTGTTACAGTATGTCCACTGTAATAATGATGCTGTATCTCACCTTTGCAGCTTCATTATCATTATAGATGTTACAGTCCAGCCCTAAATGGAACAGAGGGAATTACGACAGAATTTGATCATTTGGTACAGTATACGCACTGAAAATGAAAGGTGTTTAAAAAAGGCGTTAATAAAATCTACTTTGCAAATCAGCAGCAATGAAGAGAACTCCCCTTAATCTCGTGAGACATACAACACAGCTTATCTTGATTTAAGTGAGTCATCAGAGAAAGTAAAGTGAAAGCTGAGAAAACAGGAAACTGGAGCACACTCAGGTGTGAATGTGTCAGCAAAGATGAGGCTGCCATTGACATCTACATTTCGAAGCTTATGGAAGGGGCAGTGTGAACAAGCATAGGGAAAATAGGAGGAATAGGAGGAAATAAGACCCAGGAAGTACTTATGCAGTGTGAAATATATATAGCAATAGTGAGAAACTAATTGCTTCTACTTACTTGAACATGGTGTTTTTTTAATGCCATAATTGGTGTACCCTTCTGGGCACCTACACCAGTAACTCCCGTTAACATTAACACAAGTACAAGGACAAAGTCACACAAGTGAGTATCGACTGACATTATTCAAGGGCAATTAAAGAAGCGGCAGAAGGTTCTAGTTAAAATTTCTGCAATTCCATGTGAGTTTTGGAAATACTGTTGGAAATACTGTTTCTCTTTCAAATAATACATTGATAACATGTAACATGCATCAGTATTTCCTGGAGCCTGGGGCCAAGACAGCGTAGGGTTTTTTTCATGGTTTCTGTTATTTGCAATTCCGTTCATATCTGCAGCATTTTGTGAAATAGTCCTTCAGTACAAATTATTGACTCCATTCACTCAATCGACTAAGTCGTGATTCTGTTGTGTGTGTTGGCTTGTGATCTCAGACGCTGCTCACCTATGCAGTTTCCGTAAGCATAGATGAATCCCGAATCACAGGTGCAGGTGTAGCTCCCAATAAGGTTGATGCATTTTGGTGTGTCACCACAGATCTTGTATTTCCTTTGACACTCGTTTTCATCTTAAGGAAGAATAAGTAAAGATGATGATAAGAGTGACAGAGAAAATGAGAGAGAAATGTCACTGATAAATACACACACACTAGCACTTGTACACATGTGCTCACCAATGCACTGTCCATTTAGCCCTGTGAAGTTACGAGCGCCACCGCTGTGAATAAATCCATCCTGGCACACACAGTAGAAGCTTCCATTTGTGTTGAAGCAAAGGGAGTTTTTGCCACAATTACTTTCATGTTCTTCACACTCATTTATATCTACGGATTTCAATAGAAAACAGAGATCAGTTCAAAATAAAACCTTGTATGTAGAAAACTTGTCATTTTGATTTTGGGGAATGTGTCTTATTAGATATGTTTCCTCCAGCTCTTATGCCTGAGATAATGGCCTTGCTGTCACTTGTATTGCTCTTTGCTAATTGCTTAAAAATGTGTTGATGTCGTTTTAAATTGGAATATAAACGATCAAAAAATGTATTTTTTTCTGGTAAAAAAAGCGGAGGAAAGAGAGGTATAAATAAAATCAGAGGTCATGGTAATTTATTACCAACACAGGCTTTCCGTTTGTTTTGAAATCCATTGTTACAACCAGAGCAACACTTCCACAGCATACACATTAAGCCTGTAAGAAAATGAAAGAGGCAAGTTAGCCTTATGTCACAATTTGAAAAAAAATTAATAAGTACAAAAGAAGTGTGTGTGTGTGTGTGTGTGTGTGTGTGTGTGTGTGTGTGTGTGTGTGTGTGTGTGTGTGTGTGCGTGTGTGTGTGTGTGTGTGTGTGTGTGTGTGTGGATCACACTGTAGGACAGTAGGGAGGCTCTGAAAAGTTGATAATTGTCTTCTTCACCAAGAAGATTAGCTGTGATCTACTTACTTATCAGCCTCTACATAAAAATCTCATATGGCACATTTCAACAACATACTTAAGTATTGGCACTTCTTAAATTACAGATAGTTGGGATGTGTAGATAAATTTTTTGATACATTTTAACTGTCAACTTTATAATCTACTTTGATGTCAAACTGAGTTTGTATGCCAGTCTTCCATGGAATATTTTAATTTCCTTGTTGGGCTCCACATCCTTGGAAAAGTATGTCCGTGTGTTTGTGCTGTGCTCAGTGGGAAAATGTGTACACTCTGGTCACACAGGTGTATGTCAAACTCTAAACTAAATTGATTGAGGGTGAATGTTATATATAATTCAAAAAAATTGTTAAATAATAAATATTATTTAAATTATACATAAGCATGCTTCTCCATACCTAATTATCTATAACCCCCACACTGTCCCTCACCATCAGCAAACAGTACCTCACCTCAAACCAGTGTGACCAAGGGTATATGTGAACGGAAACAAGGCCTGAAAATATACAAAGAGCGACTTCATGCTTAGCTCGCAGCTGACTTTCATTTAATAGTAACCACAGTGGTGAATTACATTAACTGTGCTCTTTGTATGTCCCCTCAGTCACACATTTCATTCTAACTATCTTGCTTTTTTTCTGACTGTCCTCCTGCTGCATTACACTTGGGTCTGATCAAAAGTGGAGGTTACAGTATAAATGCTGCAAAAGCTTCATCGTCAAGCATTTAATACCTTTTCTCTGGCTGAGCCTTGTCTCATTGTTTCTTCTGTGTTGCATGATATAAAGTAGTGTATATGCATCAAAAGTGTGCATGGGTGTAAAATCAACTGTGGTTTTCTGTGTCACAGAGGTATTAATTATTTCGAAATCTTAAGCTGACCGATACACATCTTTCAAAAATGAGGAAACTATAGTTGTTGACCTTTAAAAACTCTACTGAATATAAGAGAGTTGCTCTTTTATTCATTATCAACACAGCAAACCAGCTACAATTTATTTTGTGCTATAATTGAGACTTGGTTTTAATTATCAACGTAGTAGTTTGTCCTTCATTCACAGAATGTGTTTCCTAGAGGCCATAGCTAATTTAAAGTTGTTAAAATACAAAATAAATCCAGTAAAACTACTAACCTGGATTAATTAGAAAACTACAAACTCCAAACACAAATCACTGACATATTATAACCCTGTAAAGTGGTTGTTGAAGTTTTACTTCAACAGCACTTCCAGTTTTACTCACACATCCTTATGGAGCCACATTATTGGGATTCAATCCCAATAATGGTCACCAGCAACTGCTAAGAGAAATATTTTTCCGTTTTGCCTACTACACATCTACACATCTACTACTACCGATCTGGTGTGGTATGCTCTCAGCCTGCCAATCCGTAAGGGTGTGACATCAACGTCACATTCTCTATATTCCCAAGCTAGTTGCTAACTTTATCTTGTTGCACACAGTGGATTTATCATAGATTTGTTGCTGAAAACAGCGGTTTGGAACAAGGCCGATGACCTAATGAGAACTAAAACCATTAGGGAGTGGAAAACAAAAACAATGATCTCAAAGAAGATGTAAAAGTTCTGTAGAAACAGGAAAATCTGCAGTGTCACATGATACGTCTTGATGGGCTTCCCACTATTATTCATAGTCATGCTTAGATCAGCTTTAACAGGAGGTGTTAGTAGCTGAATAGTTCTGCTTTTACATTTTGGGCATGTTTAGAAAGCCAATTAGCTATTTGATCATTAAATAAAATATATTAATGAGTAAACAGAATATTACTTTTACTAGATTTTACCTTTAATATAATTTTTTAAAAAGTGTACATAAAGAGATAGCAAAATCTATAGTTAACTGCACACAAAAACGTGTGCAGCATCATAGACACAGTAAACCACTATAGTACTTCTATGGCAGTAGGTTTCTGAATTCTGCCAGATGTGTATGTATGCACTACAAATAGCACCACCATACCTAGGTCTGTGGTTAACAAAAAAAGGTTAAGATTCTTCCTGTGGTGACACACTGGAGCCAGTTTGCACACTGCACACGGGCTCCAGGTTTGTTTTGCTTTGCCTGAGTTGGCACTCTGACTGATCTGGTGAGCGTAGCATCACTCTGGTGACATCTGCCCACATTTCAGGAATCACATCTGAGTAAGTGCTCAGTCACTGACATTTCTAATGTTGTGAGCTGGAATTAAAGATTCAATCACTCTACTATCAAATTCTCAAATTGTGATTGGTATAGAGCTTATCTAGAAGTGAAATGTTCAAAAGTTGATACTAAAGTGAAATATAAAGGGAGTAAACATACTTACATTCTTTCTAGTTGCTACATGCTCTAACAAGAAAAAGCTGAAACACAACTAGAAGTTTACCAACCCAATATTAAAACATTTAAAAATGTCCCTGCACTTTTTGTTTCTTTTTTCTCTGCCTTTACACACCCAGTCCAGTCACACACAAACACAAAAACACACAATGTGACCTCATTGATAGACTTACCAAGAAGAAATAGCTCCCTCCAAAATCCCATGTCAAAGGCAAACACTGTTTCCAGGCAGACAGTGATTTTATCAGAACTTTGTAAAGCTGCAAATCTGTTTGATGTTAATATTTCACAAAGATTTGTTTTAGAGAGTTTCTGTAATCCCAGGTCTACAGATTCCACAAAGTATGAAAATTACAATGAAAAATATAAATCCTTTTAGTCGAGGATATTGATATGTTTGCCAGGAAACACTGAAAAGTGAACCTTCACCAGCTTTTCTTCCTCTGATTCAGATTCAGATTCAGAGCAGCCTTACTCTCCCTTGAATCCCCACCCCTTTTGCTCTCTCTCTCTCTCTCTCTCTCTCTCTCTCTCTCTCTCGCTAGGCCTCTGTCTCCCTCTCTGTCTCCAACCCCCCACCTCTGCTTTTCTCTCTCTTTCTTTTCCTCCAATCCACTTATCTATGTGGCCTTTTCTGCCTTCAGTCACTCTTTCTTGCTCTTCTTTCACCCCATATCTTTCCAAGTGAACACATTTCTCACACTAGCTCTGTATCACATTGCTTGTACAACACCCCACTTCTCTCTGTGTCGCCTTTCACATTCACTTCTATGCTCCACTGAGCTCTATTCAAGATCTATTCACAACATTCTCAGGAGAGACAGAAGGGAGAGAGGAGGGGGGAGCAGAGAGAGAAGAGAGGACAATGACTAACACTCAGTATAAACAGCTGCTGCTGTACTTGAGTTATCCCTGTAAGTAATCCTATATCCGTTCCCCTTCTCCCCAATACTCCCATTTTATCTCCTCCTCCTTTTGCCTCTTTCCTCCCTAAATGTTTATCCCTTCACCCAATTCCATTGACAAACCTTCTGCAATTTCTCAACCCCCTAGACAGCTACGAAAATCGCAATGCGGTTCAGAAAAAACATGGTGGTAACATTTTTTTATTAAATGGACTCTATCGTGTCCTTATCTACCTGACATAAGACATAAAACTATATCTTATCACTGCATAAAGATTACATTTCAACACGACTCAACATGCACAAGCCATAACAGTAGTGAATGTGGCAAACTTGTCATTACTAAACCAAACTAACTGGTTAAAGTGGTTACTTTAGTGTGGTTCAAGCTCAATGAATCTTCACCACATAGAAAAAATAAACAACAAACAAATGAAAATAAGAATTAAGGGGAATTAACTTCTCCTGAACTGAAAATTACACAGATTTGTTAATCAGTTGTTATTTATTCAAACTGATGATTAGACCAGAAGTTTCATGTTGATCCGATCTAAAGAAATTAAGTTAGTGATGAGGGAAACTGTAAGATCTCATATTAAGCTTTAACATAACTCTGTTGATACTATTGTATATGAAGAGCAGTACAGAGCTGGTAATGTTAGCCTATTTTTTTAACATCCAGGACTATTTGAATCAGAATCTGTTTTGTAAGCTAGTATACGCTAAGTACGCCAGCATTAAAAAAATGTGTCTCCATATTAGGTCCTCAAATACAGCAAATAAGATAAAAATAGGCATTAGAATAATACAAAGAGTAAGCAAATAATGTGATTAACACATGTAAAGGTCAACATGGTTATTATTACAGAATTTGCATATCAAATCAGCAGATATGTAAAAGTTTGTAACAGGTAAGTAGATGATGTTGAATGGAGTGAACAGCGCGGGGGTCTGGTTAAGATCACATGTTGCGTTCAGCTGTGAAGCTGAAACATGCAACCCTGTGGTGCTGCTAGGCTGATGTTAGGCTGCCTTCTGTTTGTCAGGAAGCTGATGAACTACAGACAGTGAGGCTCAGGCTCATTTAGCTAAAGTCAACAAACAGGATCCTATTGGTCCTCATGTTGTCCAGATGTTGGAAGATGCACAGTCTATGTTTTACTGCATCATCCACAGAGAAGTTTGCGCTGTACGTGAACTGCATGGGCTGTAACGGGATAGACTCTGCAAAATAAAAAAACATTTTTTTTCAATTAGTGGTTGTCAGAATTCCTTTCCTGTAATGGGTTTGCCTGAAGAGTTCTTTATTGCCTACTTGATGAGCCTCCCCCTTGGGTCAGTGGAGACATCTGAATTAAAACCAGGCCTCAGTAAAGAAAGGCTGGTTTATATGTATTGTTGCATCTGATCTGAATCTTGGTGGGGATGGAGGTGTCCTCGCAGAAAGTGATGAAGGGTGACACAGTGTTCAGTGCCCTCTCTCATCAAACTCTTTTTACCCTCTGCCATCACTGTGAAGAATTTAGAGCATACTCCATGTTGCATGCCTGCAACAACTAGGCTGATGGATACTCACAGATGTCCTCTTGGCTGACCGTCAGCTTGGTGTATCACAGCACAAACAGTAGCCTAAAGTTATTCTTGGGGCTTTCACTGTTTGACACATTTAGGTTTCTGCCTGTAGGTTAGATGAATTACGGGGTGGTTTGAGAGACCAAGAACTGCACAGGGAGTGAATCTGTAATAGTTGTGTACCAGTCATCCACTATACCCTAACACAATAACCACAAAGTTTGGATAAAAATGTATTCCAGCTTCTTCCATGGAGAAAACGTGGATGTGCTAGTTGGGTAAAGGGCATTATGTAAGACACTTAACCTCACAAATTAATCCAGTTTGCTATATGCTCCTTGGCTTTTTTATGTTGGTTTTGGAACGTTATGGAGATCACTGTAAATTTAAATTACAAAAGCAGATCAGATTAACACCATGTGTCCGGACTGAATTCAGGTCCCTCATGTATTCAGAGGTCAAGGTAAATATTTAACATTTGCTAAGTTAAAACACATACTAGGAAAATAGCTCTATTTGTTATAATTGTAAGATCAGTCAGTTTTCCATGATGCATATGTCATGTCTATCCTAAGTACTGGTCTACAGGGTTTGTGTAACAGGCTACTGAGCAGAAGCCAGTGTCTGAAATGAAAGTGTGGGTTTGTGTGGTCGGGTCCAGCAGAAGAGTTTGTTAGATACTCTTCACTACACAAACAATGGTGGTTTTCCTTTATGAGCCAAATCATGGAAATTAAACTTTGCTGACACGCAGACAACCAAAGACTGTTCTGCAGATTAAATCAGATAGCCCTGACCAAACGTAACACCATCATTTAATTTATAAATTGCTGTTTTAGTTCATTGTAGAAGCCGGTTTTTCCTAAGTAAACAATATATATTGTTTACTAAAATATGTTTTGAATCATATTCACCCATGAATCAAGTTATAATTAGCCGTTGTCTCGTTACAGTGAAAAAAATATTTCTTGTGATCCGACCACATGTTCAGTGTGTCTTAAATTGGAATTTGAGCAATAAAGAATGTTCCAATCTTCGATAAACTCAGTGTCATGGCATGGTTTCACTGTTGGGTCAAATTGCTGCAAAGTTTCTGTACTTGAGTACAGAATGTTGGGGACAGAGATTTATGATAGAGAGGGGTAAGAGAGCTGCTGGTGTTGTACACAAAGGATTTTTCCATATGGAAAAATGGATAATACAGGGATCATAATCGCAGAGTCACACTTGTCGGTTACATCCTGAGACACAGTGGGGTGCAGAAAAAGAACAACACTGTAATACGTTTACGTAATAGGACCCAGAAGCACAGACACAAGGGGAAGGTTTAAGATAATTTATTGATAATAGTGGAAATAGATGATTGGTGAGCAGAAGGCTGGGAAGTCTGATTTCAGGATGCAGTTTACATAGGGATAGAGCAGGGGAAACGGAGCACTCTGGACAAGAGATACAGGTGATCATAATATAGAGGGGCAAAATGCAGATAATCAAAAAGGGGCTTACTTGTAGCCGGAGACAGCAGGGGATTTAACATACGGCGCACTTAGCGGAACAGGTGAGTAAATGGGGAGAGCAGAAACAAGCAGAGCAGGGCAGGGCAAATTCCAGATCAGAGTTCCTCAGAAGCAGTCTAGACAGGGAGTTTGAGGTCCACAGAGCAGACTGGGTCAGGTCCGAAGGAGTACGGCAGGAAACGGGAACTGGACAGAAAACACTGGGGAGACAGGAAACAGGCTGGGCCAGAGCACAACAGGGTCAGAGCACTGTCCAATTCCATAGAATCCAGTATCCAGATGACAGAGCACAGGGTCAGCTTTAGAAAACTCAGGTTCAGATCCAGCAAGCCGACAGAGCAGTTAAACAAGGCAAAGTCCACAATCCAAGAAACAGGATCAACAAGGAAATCAGAGTTCTGAACCAGGCTAGAGAGAAACACAATCCAGAACCCAGGTCAGTCAAGTAGAGTTCAGATTATCAGAAAGACTTATGAAGCCAGGGGGTCAGACAGGTAATCAGGTTCAGGGACAGATCCAAGTAGTACCTGGTAGGCAGGTGAGCTGGAGAGTTGCTTCACAGAGGACTTCGGCAGGCAAACTGATCAGACAGGCAGCAGGCTGGTTAGCAACCTGGCAGGTAGGGAACAGGCAGACAGGTTAATGGGCTGGCAGGTTAAGATACAATTCAAACAACCTATTGGAAACAGCTGGCAGGCTGACTGAAGTTATGCAGAGACAGCCTGGCAGGGAACCAAGGCAAGAGCCCGGTTTAAATATCCAGGGGAACAGGTGAAAACAATTAGGCGTGGTGATTAATGTCAAGTAGCAGAACAGACAAGGTAGGATGTGGAAACTGGGAATACAAAATAAAAGTCAGGCAGGCAGAAAATGGAACAGAACACTGTGACAAACACAAGTTTTGCAAAAGAGCTTTTCATCAGTTCTCCAGGGAGATGGTCGACTGTATTGTTGAGCTTGGTTAGCAAAGAAACTTTCCTACTGTCACCATCTACGCATCTACCACATCCTCTTTGCCACAACAGCCTTTTGTTTCAGATCAGTAACCAATGTAGAAGTTTACACACACCTGTACGTGTGTAATCTTTGCCGGTTTTAATATTTATTAAAGATAAGGAGAAAAATGAATTTATTGTACATGTTGTCAGTCACTGTGGTTGCCAACATATGTGAAAGTTTCAGGTCTTGTTTTGCTTTTATATCGTCTATTTTTACCCAGAAGCACTCAGAAGCCCGCCCCTGACACCACAGTCAATAATGGAAAGTACAGACAAGCGCAAACACATAAATGTGGTCACACACACACACACACACACACACACACACACACACACACACACACACACACACACACACACACACACACACACACACACACACAGAGTTTCTAAAAGGTTATGTGCCTTCAATCTGCCCTGATTGCAAAATGCACATGTGGGAAGAACAAATGCAATGCACAGGTGGGCACATTCCCCGATTTGAAAAAAGAAAAAAGAGTAAAACATTTAATTATCTTAAACAAATATTTAAGATAATATATGTAAATTTAGGCAGTACAAAAGTGCTTTGATAATCAGAAATTATTAATTAATTTATCAAAGGGAATCCAAATTTTTGCACACATTTTTTCAGTATTTTATAAGTTTTTGTATACACTGCTTGACCATTTTTGTTACTTCTGATGACAAGAGAACATTTGTACTGGCTGAAAGTGTATTATTGTCATGTCGGGTTTAGGATACGTTTGCATCCTCCTATATGCCTTTTAAACGTATTAACTTTAATGTATTATGTTGATGTAAATATAGGTTTTGTGTGTTAATTTTTACAGTTTCTCCATTTGAAAATAAGATGATGCAAACTTTTGCAACCAAGTGACAAGTGTGTGTGCAAGAGGTGTGATAAAAAAAAGCTATTTTGTGGTTTGTGTTTCAAATGATCACAGCAATAAGTCCGAATGTTTTTTGTAGAGAAGGTGACAAGCAACAAGTGTCTTTACATTTGGTTGGAGCTAGCTATGTTTTAAAACCAACCACTGTTTGCTACGGACAACAAGACAATGCAACTATAAGTGCCCTTATATTTAATCTGCTAAAAAAAAAAAGAGATTTTAATTTAATGAACTGGTTTAGTTAGAACAGTGTGATTGAATTTTGGAATTAGCCTCAAACCACATTCCACAAGCCACTGGTAAACCATGATGCACGTATATATTATTTGGTTCATTAATTAAACAATTAAAACATGTGACACAACAGTACATTTTTCGAGCGCGGTGGTGTCAAGAGGCACTTTCATATGTTATTTTCTTTGACTAAACACATGAAGGTTTGAAAACAAGTGTGTTCAGCCAAGGACAAAAAAAGAAAATGCACTTGCAGTGCACATGCAGGGAAGTTCAGTTGCAGAACCAAGACTTGCTCACTGTTTTGTGGTCATTGTGTAAGTTTCTTGTCATTCTTGTTCCAGCAATGCTTACAAGACTACTAAATATGCAATGTAAAAACCTACATTTCTTAATTAAAAGAAAAATTCTGGTTTAAAAACTCTGGCTTTTAACTCAAGATCTACTGCTCAGACACTGACGGGGTGCAGGAGGGTTGACCACCTGGTGCACAAAAGCATAAACAGATACTGCAAAAGTGCCCTGCAAGTTGCTTCCACCGTAATCAAGCATGAGCGGAATTAGTGCTTAGGTGGAGCATGTGGAGCATACTGAACCTGCTCAGGCTGTGTGAGACTGAGAGGCTGCTCTTTATGCTGGACACTAAAACAGAAGACACTACATACATTCCTATCTCTTTATGGCTTATTTTAGGGTGAATCAGGACAGTTTGGTAATGTGCTATCAATAAGGGCGTCTCTCAATTCATCCATCCCTAAAAAAAAACATCTGCCATTAGATTTAATGCAGCAATTCATCATCTTTCATGTTCAGCTCTGGACCAACACAATACAGAACCTCAGCTCTTAATCACCGGAACAGCCTAGCTTCCTTTGTCTTAGAGATACTGTTCTTTCTACAAACCGCTGCCCTGCTGCTGCTTATCCAACTTAATCATGGTAACCATAACAACAGACTTTACAGGCACCCCCTTCCACCTATCACTTCCTGAGGAAGCTCTCATCGCATTGGTTCCTTCCTAAATTACCCAGGCTCCCCATATTATTATTACAGAGACCTCATTCTGCTTCACAGTTTTTAAGCATTTTACTCTCCATGTGTGCTAACTGATTGTCAGACTTTGTCAGACTGACTGGCTTTTTTCTTTTCTTCCTCACCTTCCAAGCATAAGACAAGCAATGTGTGGTCCAGAGCAGATATATCACTGCTGTGTACTCCTACTATAACATAAACTAAAGTAATACTTCTGAAACTGTGTGTTACTTTGTGGATACATTCATTTTCTGAGATGTCATCTGTGAACCTCTCTGTTTATACCAGACTCCATTAGTGATAAAATGTACATGTTAATATGTACACAAAGAAAGAGGGATATCACAATAAATAAATTGATAATTAAACTGATACATTGTGGCCTTCAATTTTCATCTCAGTTGCTCTTTCTCATTTAAAATTCAACATGTATGTAGATTACCTTCCTCTAACATGCTCTGTAATCCATATATTTAGTCTTTTCTCATCTTCTCCCCCCTCATCTGTCTGGGAAATGAGGGGGTGGAGAGAGGTGACAGAGGGCAGATGGTTTCTCTCCAGCTTTAAAGATGCTTGCAAGATGGGAGAAATAGTGGAAAGAGTAAAGCCTGTTACAAGGGAGGCCACACTCACATACACAACATATGGGCTCTGTTCTAACAGTGGTTTTGAAAATGGTAGCTATGTTTCAGACCTTCTGCAGCAGCCACAAACCATAAAAAAGTTCTAACAGCTCATTAAGGCAGAGCTGCTCCAAATGTTGTGTAACCAAATCCACCATGACGCTCAGTGTGTCATGGTGGATTTGTCTGATCAAGCGGAACTTTGCCTGTTCAGGAGAGTTTACAGTCTATATTTACCCAGAAAGCTGTAATGATCAGCTATAAGTTAATCATTTAACTCAGAGATAAAATGATGTCACTTAGAAAACAAATGCTTTTATGTGCACTGCATCTGTCCCTCTAACTGTTAAGGGTGTGATGGCTCAGATTCCTCTTGTTTGGCATGAAGACTTCAAGAGTGCCTTAAAGCTACATATTGCCACCATGTGGTTGAAGACAGAAACTTTAGAATGAATTGACATGAACTTAATGTGCAAGGCTCTACCTAGTATTATGTGTCTATTAGAAGTAAAATCAGAAACTTTAAAAATGACAGTTCTATCCCAATAACACATACGTCCAAATGTTTGCTGTGTTTTAAATTTCGCATGGGGTAACCTTAAGGGTTAACCATATAGTTAAGGAAAACACCAATTTTACATTTACAGTTTCTTTTTATTTTTAAGGCTTTAGAGGTTTTTAGGAGTAGCTACTATTGCACATTTGGAAAGAGTTGTATAACACCTTTTGGACTCCAGAAGAAGCTGCATGAAGTCTCATATATTGCCCCAATGATGTCTATATGAAGCATGACACAAACAAAATCTATATTTTTGCTACAATGATTATTGATTAAACTGTTTATTTAACTATGAACTACAAAAGCTGAAATAAAAAGTAAAAGCAAAGGGGACTGAAGTAAAGTACCCTCCCTACAAAATAAAGTGCAATATAAAACACAGTCTCCAATTTGAAAACACTGTACATTGCAACATTGTAAAATATTTCCACATTTTAATTTTTATTGATTTTGAAATCTACATTTGATCAGGTTTTGTGTGTTTTGCTCTCTTTTTTCACTTTGGGAAGTGTAGCAGATGAGATAAAGGGAGGAGGACAACATGCAGAGACTTTCCAGGAGAAGAACCGACTGCGATTCAGAGAAAATCTTTCCAAAGGCAGATATGAGACTTGACCAACAATAGTAACACTATCAATTTTCAATACAAAATAAAAAATTTCACCAAGCCTTTAAGCAGTACTCATCATTTTCACCTTCATATGTCAAAAGATATTATTTTTATATCTATTAAATATTATTTTCATTTGCTTGATCCATTTGAGCATCCTCATTGGGAAGAAGAACACAGCATATGGTTGGTCAATGATACACGGTGTGAACATGTTGGCTTAAGCTGTAAAAACAGAAGAAAAAAAAGTCAGATCATTTTTCTTGATGGACTTTCACTTTACCAAATGTAAAGACCTGCTCACCTTTCACGATGACTTTGGCCAGTGCCTCACTAGAGCCAATTTGGTTGGTGGCCACACATTTGTATGTTCCAGTGTGACTCACTTTAACACTGGATATCAGCAGCTTTCCGTCCCTTGTGGTTGCTGCTCCAGTAGGCAGGTTCGCCCTGCCCACCCGACTCCACGTGAACTGGATGGGGGGAGAGCCGTGGGCCAGACATTGCAGTTGTAGGGAGTTCCCTGGCTGGAGTCTCACCTGGTCAGGTAGGCAGGTTGCATACGGAGGAGCTGCATGAAAGAGAAGACAGCTACTCACTCTGAAGAATCCCACCATCTCCACCACTAACTACAAATTTATAAACTGCAAATCAATAAGTCAAGCCTTTTATGAAAATCACACCTTCCCAAACCTTATGGTCAGATTGTCCATCGTTTTATTTTCCCTTATTGTCATGTAACTGTCATATTAATTATTGATTTCCTAGTCCTGTCTTGATTTCCTATTCTTAATGTCCTGTCTTTCATAAGTCTGGATGTACAGTATCTGTGTCCACTTACTCTCCACCTCCATCTGTGTGTACGCCTCACTGTAGCCGTGTATGTTGGTTGCATTACAGATGTATTGTCCAGAGTCTTGGCGCCCCACATCGCTCACTGTCAAAAAACCCCCAGCCACCGTGTGTTTCCAAGGCAATGGTGCTCGAAGCTTGGACCAGGTGATGACAGGAGTGGGGGAACCTGGAAGGAGGAAGATAAAGAAAAGACAAGTGAAATATGAAAACTTAGGCAAGTGACAGTTTTTCTAACATACATTCATACAAACACCTTACCTGTGGCCTGACACTCCATTGTGACTGTCTGACCCTCAATCACTGTCATTTCTGTAGGGTTAACAGAAGCCACGGGTGCTCCTGGTTCTCCCCCGACATTAATGTCAATTGAAACCTGAGTCACTCCCTCACTGTTCTCAGCCAGGCACAAATAGAGTCCTGCATCTTCTGGATGCACTTCAGCCCACTGAGGAAAGAGAGAGTTTGTTCTACTTAGTATGTTATATACTGGAAATAAATAAAAGGGTAACTTGACTTCACAAATCACCTGTAGGGTATTGACATTGTTCATGTTTGTGAGAACCAGCTGCTGGTTGGCGACTACCCGTTTCCATGTGAGCGTCGGCCGAGGCCTGCCAGTGGCGCGACACTCCACTGACACAGAATCGCCTATCCTGGCCTGCAGGGGCCCCTCTGGTATCATCTGTACTTTAGGTGGATCTGAGGAGGAGAATACACAAACATGTGAATGAAACAAGTCGTGAACACAATGCACAATTTCCTTTCCATTTAAACCGTCTTCCTACAGTCACCCCTCACCAGACTGTTGCCCATCCTCCAGGCTCATAACCGTCCCTGTTTTGTTCGTCCTGCTGTTTGCTGTTCAGCATAGACCCCTTGTTTGGTGACAGTTAACTATGCTTTTGCCTTTTGACTTCAGGATTGCCTACTCTGCTAGGAATTTGCTAACTGAAGAATGTTATTTTGTGCAACTTTGACCTCTGGACGAATCTCTTAGGCTTTGTTTGTTCTTTAATCAAGAATCTTTGAGACCAAGTACTTACCTTGTGGATTACTGAGAGGATTTTCTTTACCGTTAATGCAATGAAGAATTTACCTTGTTACCTACATGAAGAACTTTATCAAGCCAGTTTTTTTAACAGTGAGTCACAATCTCACCTAATCACACACCTGCTGAGTGGAGCTTTCTTTTTGGTCTCTGTGAAGGAAATATCTGGCTCTTTAGCTCAAAAATGCTCCACTGTGTTTATAACCTGCAGTTGCTACATGCCTGTCTGCTTTCTGTGTTTAATAGCTAGTGTACAGTGGGTTTTTAATGATATTTACATCCTTCAGCTGAAATGCAACTGTGAAAGCTGGTTTGTGTAATTGGTTTATAATACCTATGTATGTAATATATGTAGAGTAGGTAAAGAGAACCCTCAACACAAACAAATCTGCACTAAAATAATACCTCACATGTAAATACACACACAAATGCACACACACACACCAACACACACACATTGTGAGTCGGTCCAAAGTGTTAATGACTTCAGAGGCACTAATAGAGGTGTAGATTAATAGGGGCCAACATAAAATTATCTGGTACACTAATTTTATATTTAATAAAAGAGATTGCAAATGAAATTATTTTAAACTAAAATAAGCTCACGTTTGACATTCAGCACAGCTGTGGCAGCACTGTGGCCGGCAGAGTTGGTTGCCACACAGCGATACTGGCCCTGGTGTCTAGGTCGGGCGTCAGCCAAAGTCAGTACAGAGCCATCAGGACCAATCTTAGCATTTTCTAAAGGAAACAAAAATGTATTACATTTCGCAGATGATGCTATGGAATGAACAGTGCTTATAGTTGTATGGTATTACTCCTGACCTGGTACGGCTTGGTTATTTGCTCTTATCCATTCCAGCTTGATTGGCCGTGCACCACTCTGCACTTGACATCTAAAGCTGACAGTTTCCCCTTGTCTCACTGTTGCAGCCTGAGGCTTCACAGAGATGACAGGAGCCTGAGCAGCCACTGCATAGAAGGATGAGAAGTGGTAAAATCCCCCCCCCATCCAGCACACAAGAACACACACGTGTGTACTGCAACTCAGTGAACCCTCAGTCTGCTCTCAGTAAAACACAGTGTAGACAAACCACCACAAAGCAAACAACTTGAGCAAATATACAGACAAAAAAAGTTCTATTTTATGGCAAAGGAAAAACGCACTTAAAAACTTGCAAAATTTAGATTTGAAATTAAAATATTACTTACAATGTTCATAAAATATTTTCAGTCCCAAGGGTTTTGGTTTAATTTCCCCACATTGTTTTTGGTGTTTGATTCAATGAATGATCGCTTCTGTGAAAAAACAATGTCTTTCCAAAAATGAAAAAAATCACCCCTTTTTCCTAAATAACTGACCAAACATGTTGTGAAACTCTATTCTTTTTCTCAGTAGAAAACCTACTGAAAAACTAGAAAAACTGTTTTTAAACCTAACTTGTGTAACCCCCTAAAGCACACAATGAAATTACATCTCTGAAGAACAGAAAGGCTGTCAAGATGAGAGACACACCTGTAAAACTGATATATTAAACATGTTTCTCTGCTCTTCAAATCAAATCAGATTCATTACCTGAAATTAATAAAGAACACAGGATCACAGCCACTTGTGATAAGTCCATGATTCCTTTCTCCCCAGGGTACAGTCTGTCTCTGTCTCTGTCTCTGTCTTTCTTGGTTTCCTGCTCATAGATCAATTTGGACCTTTAATCCCTCACTTATCATTTAGCCCTTCCCCTATTCAAACACTGTACAGGTTTCAGTCACATAAACTGCTTCACTGTAATATTGAGTTTCTGCTGGTTTTTTATGAAGAATAATTGCTGTTCCAAACCCAATTGGCATGCCTGATTACCAACTAATTTTACATATACTATATGCAGAGAGGCTGTAGAGCATATTGTATATTAAATTTAATTCTCCTTTTTTATATAGTGCTTATTCATAAGAAGACAATTAAGAAAACAATTATCTCGAGGCACTCTACATAATAAAGTATGGACTATACAAACTTACAAAGCCGACAAAATCCCCTTGGACTGCCTGAAGTGAGTGGAGAGTGGAAAGAAGAAGAAAAGAAGAGAAATGTATGAGTTATCAGTTTTACCATTTTAATAGGTCTTGCATTAAAGCATCAAAACAATTATTCAATAAATTTATAAGTATTCATCTTCATTATAAGGCCCTCGATCAGTTATATAAGCCCAATTGCTCTGTTACAAACTTACACTTACACTTACACTTACACTTACAAATCAACAGTGGGGAATTATCCAGATGATTAACTGCTGTCTATCACCAAAGAACAAACCCCTCATCACTGAACATGCAGTGCATTCAGAAAGTTTTTAGAATCCCATCACTTCTTTCAATTTTTCACAATGACAAAGTGAAAACTGAATTTTAGAAATGCAGTTCAAAGAATTATAGTTTTGGATGTATAATCCATCAATCCATTATCTGTACCTGCTCACACTGTTTAGGTTTGCTGTTGGGTGAGAGGTGGGGTAGACCTTGGACAGTTCTCCAGTCTATCTCAGGGCAAACACAGAGAGACATACACAGACAGACAAACACTGACACTTACAATCACAACAATGGGCAATTTAGTGTCAGAGACAACAATTTACACTAACATTCACAACTACTGGCAATTTACACCAATTTATCTAAGTGCATGTCTGTGGACTGCACACAATCCAAAATGTAGCAAATCAAAAGGTAGCATGCTAAGAAAACTTACAAAAAAAAAAAAAAATTACAAAGTTAAAAAATGAAAATAGATACAAATGCAACAAGTTGAGTTGGGGTCCAGCCCTGAACAGAATGTTCAGATGAATTTCCTATTACTTTAAAGTGTGATTCAGAGTGATTAAAGGTACGAAGAAATATATATAATATATATATATATATTTATATATAGTTTAAACTTTAGTTTAAACGATATACATATAGTTTAAACTATATACATAAACTATATACATATAAATCAAAATATGGATATAAACATTGTGTATTTAATTATTCTGCAGAGTAAGTGATAATATTAAGTTTAATTTTGAAAAACTAGGTAGTCAGTCATGTGTAAGAGATTACCATTCAGATATTATAAAGTAAACAAACTGGCATATAAGTAAACAAATTAGAATATGTCAAATGAATATAATGAGCATCATCACCAATTGGTGACATTGTGGTTCAATCATCATTGGCATGCGCTTCCTTGGTGTCATCACTGGGGTTGGGTTTGCCAGGTGGGAGTAAAAATATTAATTCAAAAGACATCTACTTTAGATGCAAACATCAACTTTATTATTTAATCATCTTCACAATTATGAAGAGAGGAATGTGACAGGAGTTCAGCACGGACACCTGCAGGAAACACAGATCAGAACAGAATACTCATGTTGGAGGAAATCTGCTCCAGTAACAGGAACAGGCAGGAAAAGGCAGCTTTGTACCACATGTTTTTTAGAGAAGGCTGAAGGAAACATCCAATTCCTCTTCATATAAATCTTTGATAAACTATTCTGATACCGCCCAGTTTATTTATGTAAGTCACAAGACATTACAGCTACATTACATTACATTACAGGACACAAGTGCCTAATGTTAATCACCCATATAAGCAGATTCTGTTGCTCCCATGAATTTCTCAGTCAAAAGCGCCTGCTGTTTTAACACTCCCCCTGCAGTCGTGCTTCTAGTCTTTTCATCATCTGAGCACATGCCAACTGAAGTTGTGGGGAGCTAAAATATCTGCACTATAATGGTATGGACATAGTGTGTCTACAGAAAGTAATAGACACACACACTCACACACACAAAAACAGTGTGTATAGTATAGAGTGTAAAGTATAGAGTGATTTAGTGCATTTTGTTTTTTCGAATTGTATCTCAATAAAGTATATCCAAACCCAAGCTATATAAACATGTAAGTTGAGGATTATCTGCTTGGTACAATGGGCAAGTTTTGGTTTTTAATTTCAAACTTGATTTGGCTGAATTTCTTCCAACAGCATACGCATCAAAATTACCTATTAAGGACTCAAGTAAGACACACATAAGCATCCAAGTATCCCTGTTCACTCATACAGCTGGTTAATTAGCGCCAGCTCTTGGGATGAATGTCATGAAAAACGAAAGATTGTTAATTTGCACAGTTATGCAAATTAGGTGCCAAACACTTCGAAGAATTGTCTCACATTCATTATCTTATTACGAGGGCATAGACAGCCTCCACATCTGGCTAACCTCTGCAGTAAACACTCCACACGATCACTTTTAAATTTATCCACCCTGCTGCTAGAGTCTGAGCCAGACTCACAAACTGCCCACTAACTGACACCGTAAAAACATTCACACTCACAAGAGATAAGCTGTGGCAGAGTAAACCCAGCTTTGCGAGACCTGCTGAGGCCATGAGTAAACTTTTAGCACCATCTTGTTGTAAAGACTGTGAAGGTCTGAAGGTTATCAGCGGTCTGTCGAGCTATGGAACACAAACATCAGTGGCATTCCCCCCACCTCATCTATCAATCTTCCTCACAGTCTCTTTTTTGTTTGATTTTTTTTCACATCTTCATTTCCCATGTGTGCAGAGGTCTTTCTCTTGTCCTTGTTCTACTTTGTGTAATTTCTACAATACTCCCCTCCAAAATACAGGAATTGTAAAAATAGTGTTTTGTGGGAACCAGCACAACAAAAGGGTCAGGAAGTAGGGGGGGAAAGAGGGCACAGGCTGAGAGGACAGTAGACAAATATCTCCAGAGGAGACTGCAGGTTGTACATATCCCCTGAAAACAGCAGTGTTTTTCAATGTTGTTGTCACATCAGAAGCTATTTTTAATGTTTCTTACTTGGGACACAGATGAAGAGAATGGCACTAGAGAGGGGGGGGATTTGCAGAGTCAGATGGGGAAAGGAGGATTTTGAGGCAGTGGAAATTTGAGGAGGGCAACACAACATCATCCTTTCACATGTTGTGACACAGGATGCTAAAGACATACATTCAATCAGCAAGGAAGCTTACTGTAGACACACTAAAGTTGATTTTGAGTCAATCACACATACTTTGTCCTACTACACGAAAAATACTACCTAAAAATATGCAATTAACTTCAGGTTCAGTAAGATAAGGCTAAAAATACAGCATCCAGCTGTTTTAGAAAATCAATTTTTTTTAATAACTATACATTTATATGTGAGTTTTTCTTAACATCTTCAATAAGAAAAAATGGCCTTGGGTCACAGACACGGCAGGGAAGTCTCAAATGCGGACAGCTTTTGGTTTTGAGCTTTTCAAATTATATTAAAAATATAACATCGACTTTATTCTTTAATCATCTTCACAATGACGAAGAGAGGAATGTGAAAGGAGTTCATGTTTACACAAAGCTCAGCACGGACACCTGCAGGAAACACAATAGTGCTTCTAGCCTTTTCTGAGCATTTGGAGGAGAGCATCACAAACATGTGTTGTATGTCACAGCTTCCTCCTTCTCTCCTTTTATTCGTGACCCCCCCCCCCCCTTTAATTGCTGCTCCGTCCTTCAGGTGCCGACACAGTGGCCTACAAGACGGATTAGGAAAAATATAACTTTGAATTTTATTTGTCTTGGTTCGGTCCAGTTCAGTTCACACACTATCAGGTTCATGCCTTTAGTTGTTATTTGGTCCTGTTTTCTTTCTCTCTGCTCCTGCCACCCCCCTCCTAAAGAAACACCACGCAGGAGCTGATGACATCAAGGCTCACAGCAGGAATAAAGGTGTTTGCTTTAAGGTTTCAAACAAAAACACACATGAAATTTATCCAAACATTGAAAGACCATTTGCTTTGTCACACAGAAGACAAATAGCTGCGAGTCAGATCGCAGGTTTAGTTTGCTTTTCCATAGGACACATTGTCCTTGTCAAGATGTGACCATTTCTACATCTGGATTAATGGCCCAAATTCCAGCCAATTCGATCATGTTCTGTGCTCTTCCAAAGCTCAGTTTGTCTTTCTGAAGATGTGACCATTTTTTCAATTCCATTATGTGAGAAATCTTCATAAGGATTTCTGGCCTTCTATTCTACCAACACGATTAGGAAAATATTATGCACTGATCCGAATGAAATACTAACCCTGAGCTAGGTCATGTCGCAAAGTACACTCTGGACTGGAGAAGTCACCTATTAGCTCTACATAATACACATCAACGTAGGTAAAGTTTTTGCTCAAATATTTGCTCTACCTCCACTGTGAGCATAGCTAGTAGCTTGTATTATCAAAACAATGTTGTGTTATTTGTATCATAAGATGGTAGACACACTGACTTGCCACTTGGGTGAATGTTAGTAACAATAGTCAGAACACACAATGGGTCACTTTCCATGAGTGAATATTACAGCTGAATGGATAATAATTATGTGTTTGTGATTTGGATGCTGCACGGAGTAACATGAGTTTAATTTCACAATCATATACTCTGTTTTGATGTTTACATGGTTTGAGGGTAATATTTAAAATGTCTTTACATATTTGCTGCTCTTGTAAATTTCACACTACAGAGTCTTATTGGTAGTACAATACAAGTACAGTATTGTAAAATTATAATATGTGCCTCTGAAATGTAGCAAAGTCATAGTAGGAAGAAGCCAAAAAAAAATAAAGTAGAAAAAACTCCCAACCATGGTATTAAGTCCACATTAGACTAGATAACTTGGTTCCTTTCCACCAGTGCAATAATACCTTAGACGTTTGGTATGTTTATTTTGGAAGCAGCACAGACCATAGTCCATTTCTGTTGTGGTTGTTCTGTCTGTCTTGCTGCACTGCTCCATCAGTATGTCTGCAGGCTCTGGGTAATGCCACAGCTTGATTAGAAACCGCGAGGAAATCGTCATTTTACCATGGCAACTATGTTGTTGTTGCCTAATGAAATTGTATTACTACAAAGCCTTCTTCAGCATCACCCAGGAGCTCAAAGCTTTTTGTTAACAGAAGCCTAGTAATGACATATCAGCTTTTGTTTTAAAATGGGAGGCAATTTACACAATAATATACAATTAGTTCCCAATTGGTGACCATAGACCTCAGTCACATAACTTTATTGCTATAATTCGTTTGTGGTTTGAGGGTTGTGGCCAATGTTGGCTACAAGTGGGCCTATACACTACCTCATTTTTTATTTTTTTTTTTGTCCTTTCGGCTTATCCCGTGAGTTCAGGGTGGCCACAGCGGATCATTGACACCGGATGCCCTTCCTGACGCAACCCTCCCCAACTTCTACCGGGCCTGGACCAGCACTGCACAGCTGGGGAGGGGAATGGGCTGTTAGGGGTTCAGTATCTTGCCCAGGGACACTTTGACATATAGCCGGGGCCGGGGATCAAACCACTCACCTCGCCTTTACCAACTGAGCTACAGCCGCCCACACTACACTACCTCATATCTGCAAATTATGGCAAAGCCCTGCTTGTGTTTGTTGTTTTGTGTGTTTTACTTAATTCATTGTTCTGAAGGGGTTGTGTTTTTGAGAACATGAGCACGAACATGAACATGTGAGCTTGTGTGCAGCTTTTCCCAGGAGATAAAGTTCAACCTGTGTCATGGAAAAGATGAATGAAGTTCACAGTCCAGTAAGGTGTAGCAAACTGCACTTACTGTATTACCGCTCACACACAGGCAGCTTGTACTGTACAGTCCAAACAAGCAGAAACACAGAAGTGCGGGCAATGAGACACACACACAAAGATGCGTTCAATAGCAATTTGCTAAATGTAGTCTCACCACATTACAGCCGGCTAATTTTCATTAACTAAGCTAAATGTGTTGAACAAACACCACTTTCCTTTTTTTAGTGAGTTGGAACAGACCACCTCCTGTACCCAAGCAACTACCTCCCGTGGTTTGCTCTGCATGTTGCCATGCCAAAAGGGACCAGAACACTTCTGGATGCATAATGTCTATCTTTTGCTCAGTTTCACACAGGCACACAACTATCCAAGTTCATTCTTGACAGTTTCCCTGTCTATTATGAGTGGGTATATCTTGCACCAAAATATTATAACGCAGATAAAGGATGAGGTTGTTTCACATTATTCATGTTGATACATGATAATAAAAGCTATAATTTACCCTTGAGAAGAGTAAGAAGACCATGAATTCAGAAAACAGTGTCTTCAGTTCCCAGTCTGGATTTTTATGTCCTACTCAACGCACTACTCAGTAGCGTATAATTGAGGCTTGTGAACGAGCTAAAAACAAACAAAATGTTTGGTTATTCTTTTATTTTTGTAATACATCAGCATTTCCAAAGGCTGCTGTTAAAATGAATACTGCTGCTGCCATCTTGCGTTCAGACTTGAGCTGATATCTGACGCGTCATTCTAACGTCTCGCCTCAGTGGTTTCATGGGAGTTGTAGTCATAATGGCTTCAGGACTTCCTGCCTTGACGAGGAAGAGCAAGAAATTCTGGGTAATAACTAAAAAGTGGTTCTCTTGCCAAATCACAACGCCTCGAAGACACAGAAGTGAATACAGACACAACGTAAGTTCCCGTTTTTATGATTTAACTCGGTGACCCGTGAAATATTAAAAGAGGTTTAGCTCATTTTGATCGGGAAATCGCGAAGTTTTGTCAATGGGATAGTCGCTGCCGTTGTAACGTAAGCGCCGCTTGTCATGTAGGAAATAATGTCACATCTAAATGTTACGTTCTTAATTATTTCACTCAGATTTGTATTATGAAAACCTCCATTACTGTCCACATACATTTGTTAGGCAAGATTGATGTGCGGTGATGTTGGTGTCAAGCTTTCTAATGAGGCAGTAAAACTGTCGAAACTTAGCAAGGACTGATTTACCCGGTTGTTCCCAACCTGATACCAAAACACAGTTCACACACTATGGAGCCTGTTAGTTAGTTAGTCGGCCTACAGGGTTCAACTAAAAAAAATCCCTCAAACATCTAAACTCTAAATTTATCAGTTCTGTAAGTGGAAGGGTTTATTCATATAAAATCCATCAACCAAACTTCATTCATTCACACTTTGGTATGTCAGATATGCAATTTTATCAATTGTTAAAGGTTTGCTTTGTTAAATTCATGTTAATTTTACAGTTTTTTTTGTAATATAAGATTACATCCCTTTTATCCCAACTTGTATCTATATTAACCACAACAAGCTTCAAAAGGATTTGAAGCTTAGTAAATAACTTTTAAATATTAAAAATCTTCTTTAAAGTGAAATCCTTTACTACTGCTATACTCACGGATGCATTCTTGCACTGAATAGTGTTTTTCTGTGCTTCAATTTGAGTGATAACTTGACTGTTTACACTGAGTAGGATTTTTTCCTGTCCTTGAAAATGAAGCATTAAGATGTCATGAATTCTTTGACTGAATCGTAGCCTGTTTACCCATGTGAGTCACCACTTTTAACTATGTGGTCACAACATGTCTTCATGTTGTCACTGAGATAATGAAACCCTCTGTTACCTCAGTACTGTTGTTTCTACAAACTGTAATGGTTTTGAGTAAGACCTGTCCTTTACAAAGTTATCAGAATCCAAATCTGAATTATTGGTCAAGTATGCTAACACATACAAGGAATTTGCTTCGATCATTGGTTGCTTTCAAGGACATGTTAAAGGAGTAGCAATACAGATAATATGAAAATGGTAAATAAAATACAACTCAAAAAATACTACGGACAAAGTAAGCATGGCCTAAAGTTGGCAGGCCCAGGTGCAGTGTGTGTGTGTGGCAGTTCCAGCACATCTACTTGTTTATTTAAAGTACAGTGTATGTGTTTTTGTGTGGGGATGTAGTGGTTAAGTGTTAGTGTGTCCAGTGTATACAATAGCAGGGATAGCAACAATATACCAGTTAGTATGAGGTCAGCTGTTAATTAGTGTGACGACCTGAGGAGACAAACCGTTTTGGTGTCTGGATGTTTTGACAGACAGAGCTCTGTAGCACCTGCCAGAGGGGAGAAGCTGGAAGAGGTTGTGTCCAATGTGAGATGGGTCAGTGGTGATTTTCTTTGCCTCCTTCCTGGCTCTGGATGTGTGCATGTCCTCAAGAGTGGGCAGGGGAGCAACAATGATTCTTTCTGCAGTTCTTACGGTTCGCTGCAGTTTGTTCTTGTTCTTTTTTGGTGGCTGCTCCAACCAGGACTGTGATGGAAGAGCACAGGACAGACGCATTGCCGGCAGTGAAGAACTGGATCAGCAGCTCCTGTGGCAGCTCGAACTTCCTCAGCTGTCGTAGGAAATACATCCAATCCTGAAATCCACTGGCATCTCTACAGTCTTGAGCACGTTCAGTTCCAGGTTGTTTTGACTGCACCACAGCACCAGCCGATCAACCACGTCGATATGCAGTCTCATCATCATCTCGGATGAGGCTGATAACAGTTGTGTCGCCTCCAAACTTTAGGAGCTTGACATTCAAGTCGCTTAAGGTGCAGTTTGTGTAGAGAGAGTAGAGTAGAGGGGAGATGAATACAGTCTGGGTCTGGAAGGGGAGGTGGGGGAGAGAGTGCACATTGTGTGTCTTGAGGTGGAAGTACGGGGGTGGATACAGGTGAGGTGGTAGTGATCTCTGAGCTAATGCAGGTGGGGGATGTTGGGCTGTGTCTTTCAAACCTGCATTAAAATGTTTTCAGACTGTTTGCCAGTTTTTTGTTCTCCTCAGCAGATGGGGAAGGCTTCCTGTAATTAATGCCATTGGAAACTCCTTGGTCAACAAGAACATTTGATTTATTTATACACAACACTTACACTTGAATATTTCTTCTCCTTCTAATTTCTTCTTTTTGTTTATTTTCTTCCTTAGATGTCCCTGATGGAGCATGGGGGTGTCCGGCCAATCACAGCAGTAGCATGGACTTCCAATAGCAGCACCTGTCCAAAAGACTTCACCATGGTAGGAACACACATGTAGATTAACTAGTCATACAATAGAACATTAGTGCCAATGGTTGAATGACATAAAATTAAACCAAATAAATGGGAACAGGGCATTTCCATGATTTACTCGACAATGGCCACAGACAATTTGTGTGATTCACTTAATTTATTCTTTAATAAGTGACAAACTATAAGGACAAATCCCTGCTCTCCACTGTGGTATACTCTGGAGCCAAAAGAGTAAAGTCCTCAAAGTTACTTTGAGGGCAATATGATGTCTGTCTTTGGCCTCAGCAGGTATGAGATCAATTTCTAGTTACAGACTGTGGTCAGTACTAACTGCTTTTCAGAAGCATTCACATAATCAGGAACTACACAGAGCAATGACGGTCTTGTTCTAATGATACTGACAATACATGGGAGTGGTGCCTGAAGGCGAATAGTTGTATCAAGTATCATTTGTTTAGACCTATTTTTAGTTTATTTTTATCAGACGTGTGTGAGGTCAGATGTTGTGTATCTCTGCAGATCAGCATCACAGAAGATGGAGCAGCAGCAAATTTTACTCGCAGCTTTGGGATGAAGTCTGGATATTACCTCTGTTACAGCAAGGTAATTGAGATCCAAGTAAAATGTGGTGTTCATTTAATAAATTAGTATTATTAGTGTTTAACACTCAAAACAATAATAAATATTATATAATCCTATTTCATAAAGTTATGTAAATTATTTAAATCAACCCATCATTATGGAAAAACATTGCATCAAACGTGGCCCCTTACTTTGAATTTATTTTATTACCAAAGAAGACCATGTATATTTAGATAGAGTATTATATATATAGAGTCCTATATTTCTGCAGTCTTATGTCCGCCCTGACTGTATCTTTCTCTCTTTAGGATTTGACAGGTGGAATGGTAGTGTCAGACATTCAGCTTATTTCAGACAAGGACTCCATTCCTCATGGTTACTCCTATATGGCAGAGCACCTTGAACAGAGTGAGCACATACACACACAAAAATGCATGAATATGTGCCTTATTTTCGCAGTGCTGATTTACTTTCCATTGTGACGCACAATTTCCACTGTGTATGTCTGTCCAGAGGCCTCTGTTTCGAAGAAGAAACGTGTGTGTATACGTGTTGTCCCTGTGGGCAGTGTGGACACAGCTGTGTTGGACATTAAGCTGACAGCCAAGAGCAAAATGATGCTGCAACACTACACATATGTAGGGTTGGTACCAATCACATATAGTAGGACGAATCAGAGGTTGTAAAAATGCAAATGTTTTCTACTTTACATTTAAATTCTTTGCAGAAGTTAATAGTACATAGTACCAGTTATACAATTTAAAGTACAAATGCACAAGTACTGGACTAAGAAACTGAACTGAATAACAAAAGTATGTATTATAACTGTTTTTTAAAGTTTCTGGAAAAATCAAAAATGTTCAGCACTTGTTAAATTTTATTCATGCAGATTCAAGTAGAGAATTACTTCAAAACCTTAGTTTTGAGAATAGGATTAAAAAAAACATAATTATTTTTAATTGCTATTCAGCAACTTATTTTTTGTTAGTAACATTAAAAAACAACAATTATGGGCTACAGGCCAGTGAAAGTAAATGTTTTAAAATTGAGTAATAAAAAGTAAGATAAAATGGGAAGTTTTAAGTACTTTAAAAGCACTAACATGCAGTATTTGACTAAATGTACGTAGTTCTTTGCTATCATTGCAGAAATTTGACTTGCACTTGTATTATTTAGGGATTACTTAGAGCCCATAGCTGACAGTAAGTGGACAGTCGCCTTTATTTAGAGATGAGGTATTCAAAGACCACTTGCTTTCAACTGTGCAGTCAGTTTTTCATTGTAAAAAACATAAATTATTAATACAGTTAATAACTTAATGTATTTTTCCACAGAGACATTCACGGTTATGTGTTGTGGTGCAAAAAGGGACATTTTTCTAGCCCCACGCCTCAAGCCAAACCTCGCAGCATCAGCCTGGATGTCCGGAGCATCTCACTAGATCAGGCACCTGCTGGTCTGCCTCTCAGACCCAGGTACTGGGTTTATTCATTGTCCTATGTAAAGGTGTCACACTGTCCATTATAATGATCCACAAAATTACTACTTTATTACTTTTTTTCTTTTTTTAAATGACCCATGACTGAGTTTGGGTACCAAACTTTAATACTGCTATGGCACCGACCAAGACAGTTGAGTATTGAAAAATGCCTTATTTAATACTAAATTTCTATACCTAATGAACAAATCTCATCAGCATCAATGAGCCAATAAGCATCCAGCATCCAACATATTTATATTGTTTATATTATGTTACTTTTTACAATAATATTCTTGTTAGAGTGGATGTAGTTCAGGTGTTATTTAGGTGTTACAACTTAAATAGGTTTATTTTCTATGGTGTAAAAACTTTTGAGTGTAAAAATTATCAGGTAATTATCTTTTTATTAACTGGATTTTAAAAAATTGGTATTGATAAAAGTAACCGGAACCGTTATTAAATTCAAAGTATCTGAACCATTTAAAAAAAAAAAAAAACCTGCCATTACGCCATTATCCCGCCCTACCCATGAAAGATTGTAAACTTTTATCTTACATAATTAACCGATAAGTTAGACAAAAACCTGATGTATATCTCCAAGTTCAATTTTTATATTAAGATTTTTTTATTCTATCATTAAGAATTTTCTGTTTGTTTCCAAAGCAACCCTCCTCCTCCTCCAGCGCCACAAGGTAAACTGAGTCAGAGACGCCACAGCCTTCATTCTAAGGACAACTCAGACAAACTCGCTGACAGCAGTATACATGGAATTACAGGTGCTCCCATTCTCTTCTCGTACACAACACTGTCATTGATGTGTCACAAGTTCTCACCTTCCCTTACTCTCTGCAGCTCTAGATGGAGTTCCCTTCGGTCTGCACCCAAAGTTTGATATGGAGAAAAACAACACAGTACGTTTGACATTTTCAATGCTAAAGCTAATGACGATTTCCTAAGTGTATTGCTCGTTCTGTTACACCTCAGGTATTAGAACGTAATCATGCATTCACATTTGATTCTACATGTCAAATCTCTCTCATAGACTCATCAGCTGAGCTCACAGTTAAATAAAATCTGTATAAAATCCCTCCAAGACATTGAAAATGAGGTTAGTACCAATCTGACTCTTAACGTCTCCCATGTCACTGTCACTTAAGACTTTTATGCATATTTTTGTTATTTTCTATTGAAGCATATACTTACTGTTTGTTTTTGTTGTTGTTTTTCCCAGTATAACTACACTTTTACTGTGGAGGAATCTGCAGCCAAGAGAAACCAGCCTTGACTGTCAGCTGGAGGCCTGTCACAAGCTCTGTGATCTTGACACATTTTGACAAAGCAGATTATCAGATTTCCAATCTCTCTCATTTGGGTGTCTTCTTAAGTCATGGTACACATGAAGGATGATCATATCTACATTTAAGTGTATAATATGATGCTATAAAGAGCATCACATGTAACAGGGTTAGTTAAAATCCATCTTGTTATATCTACAGGCAATACAGGAGACTGATGATCGTAATGTACTTCAAAGCAGTCTAGGGGCTCTATTTGGACATCATGTTACTCTTTCCCCTTGAATTACTTTGAATATGTCAATTGTGTTAAGTCTGTTTTCTGAAGCTTTAGTTATTACAAAGTTTCAGTTGTTTTAAGGAAAGGTCTGTATATGTGAACTCATACCTGTAATTAGATTATACTAACAGGTCCTTTACGGTTCACTGTTTGTAGGAATGAAGGCTTTAAAGATGTTAGAAGTTTAAAGAGGTCATAAATCTGAAGTGGCTGCTGTTTGGGGATACTAGTCTGCAACATTAGACTTATTGTCTTGGCTTTTATATGCTACATTTTATTTCTCATGCATGTTATCGTCTATACTGAATTGTTGTACTTCTTTAATTGTCTTAGCCACACAGCATTTCATAAGTGGAACTGTAATATTTAATCGGTGATTTCTTTCTGGATAAATGTTGCTGCAATCAATAGTACACTATCAGGGGTCAGCGTGGGCACTGGCAGGTCCTGAGGATTTTGATACTTGGCGACTCACAGCCAGCGTTTAATTTTTCCCATGCTGACCCCTGTACACACCACAACATTAAAACTGCTGGGCCTTTTTAATGTTGTTGCTAACTAGTGCCTTGGTATAATCCATTACTTGTGTGATGAGGAGCCTGGTGTCAGGTTTGTTTTGTTCCAAAAGATAAAAATGTCCTATTGAATCCTATTGGTGAATGGAGAAAGGCTGTATATTTTGCATTAGTTAAACAAAATTGGTGAGGAAAATGAGTCTTTTTATTTTAATTTGTATGTTTCATTTTATGTTTTGTTTTTGGTGTAAGGGCCAAATGTGTATCTGTCTCTGTACAATATGTATTCGTTTTTACTTGTTACTGCATGAAAAAAATTAAAATCTTTGAAACACTAATAAAAACTATCAAAGTTTCTTGGTTTACAATAAAAAGTAGAGTGACACACCAAACTTTAAAGTGTACATTATAACATGAGGAAGGCAATAAATTGTTTCTTTCGGGGGAAAATATATTTCTCATGTTGATGGCCAAATGCAGATTCACAATTTTTCCAGGTAAAAGAAAAGTTTTCCCATTCTTGTGTGATACAGGGTTTCAACTGTTCAATGATACAGGGCGACCTTTATAATATTTTTGGCTCACAATGCTCCAAAAGACCAGAAGGTAACATAGCAGATGTTAAGGACTGCTACCATGAAGAGACCACATGGAAAGTAGCGACTGCCAAGTACCTTCAAAGAGAAAGGCAAGTCTTGAGAAGGAAGCTGAATGGGAAGTCCGGGCTAATTACACCTGCACCTCCCAGTCATCAGCTAGCCCGCTGGCATACCAACCTGGCTAAAAGAGGAGCTAGAGGCCAGTGACATCAAGATAACGAAGCTCCTTCAAGGAAGGAAAAAGAATGCACACGTTTCCGTGATTTTCAAAAGGAGTTTTGACTCGCCATTTAGCAGGATGTTTCTGTCAGCTTTTTCTCAGATGTGTTTTGAGGTTTTGGATATCAAACTACTGGGAGAAAATTTAAGACAATCTAAGTGAAATGGACGTCTATAATTCCTATAATAAATAAATTATCCAGCAAGCCCAGTGTAATTTTATCTGTTCGTGCTTGATAGTTCTGATTTGTGCCTTGCGATTTCTTTTTCTTACTGATATGACAGACATACTGTAGGTTTTTGGTGTTTTCGTTCACTGCCTGCTCACATTTTCTCTGTGAAGATTGCAACTGCTCCACTGGAGTGACTCCGGCTGGTCTGTTTGTTCTGCTTTCCGGTAAACGGGTCTGATTCCAACCAGCTGTTTCCCGCCTCACACAGATCAGCTGCACACACACACACGTAGTAGGCGGAGGTAGCAGATACACACACAGACCCGTAGTAGGCGGAGGCAAGAAACACACACATTGGAGGGAACCCCATCAGCTGTGGAAGGCAACACAGCTTTAACTTTTAGTTTTCTAACTCGGCTCGTCGGATAAACTGATTTTGAAGCCGTATTTTAGAAATGCGCCAGTGAAGAGTGGGCGAGAGCTCTGCGGTAGAAACCAATCTAACCGTGTTAAGGTTAAACAACAGGAGCAAGGGAAGGAGAAAAACAGAAAACAAGAAGTACGGGGGCTGGTCGTAAAAGCATGGAATATTTCATGATGCCGACAGAGAAGATACCGTCCTTACAGCAATTTAAGAAGACGGAGAAGGATGTTATAGGAGGTCTCTGCAGGTGTGTAGCCAGTTATTTGTGCTGATGCCACGCAGCTCGTGCGACTACTCTTCCATGTGTCTGTACTGTGTATGTGCTGCAGTCTGTCTTCACTTAGCATGCTAGCGGTTAGCTTCGCTGCAGTACAGCGGAGCGTGGTTGTATAACCTGAAAATTAGCTGTTTGTTGTACCAGCTGGTGTTGGTAATGAGAAGAAACAAGATGATTTCATACACATGTTTATTGGCCAACTTGCTTGGAATAACATACCTAAGAAATATGTTTGCAGTCGTTAAGCACAGAAATGTTTATCAACGATTGGTAATCGATATATTTACGTCCAGTAGAGCACCAACCACGTGGTAGTTAATGTGTTCTCCGCAGCTTCGCCGCTCTGCACCACATTTCTTGTTTATAATCACCTACTTCTGTTGTATTGTGTCCGCAGTTTTGCTTATATATACATTTTAATCGCGTATGTATTAAACAGTTATATAGGAAATGGTTCAGCTGTAGTGTGTGGTTGAACAATCCTCCGAGCAGTAGCCATGGCTGTCATGTGCTAATTTTAGCTTAGCTTGGCTAACCAGGTTTGGCTAGCTGTTAGCCATCTGCGCACTACTTTCCTTACACGATTGCGTATGTGTTGAATTATTTTACCCTTGCTACCCAAGTTGTTACTCAAACACGTAGTAATAGAGGACGCAAATGTGTATATGTTAAAAGTCCAGGATTGAGCGCAAGCTTGATGCTGACGGTCGAGAGCATTGTTCCCCTGGTGTTTGTGGCCCTGCTGCTGGAGCGGAGTCACATTTCACTGCTGCGGACGTGCACTCCGGCGGCCATATTGGAGGTCCGCAGCTCCTGGCAACGACCGCTGACAACAGCTGATCTCATCTCTAAACTTTAAAGCGCGTTTTAGCTGTTTGGGATTGATGTGGTGTATCTGGTGGAATATATTGCATGATTTGTGCCAGTATAGTAATTGTATAATGGCATTTTGTAATAGGCATAAAGGTGTAAATAAAGCAAAATATGAAAAAGATTATAGACTATTTAAAGCTTCAATACGTTTTCTACAAATGGCATTATTTGAGACGAGACAGTAGGTGCCAGCTTCTCTTTCTTTGGTTGTCGCCTTCACTCTGCAGAACAGGACAGGATTGAGAACACCTGTCCTAAACTGTCACAGTTGGGTTTGGGTCAGTTGTAAACAGCCCGTTTCTACCAAGCTCTCCCTGCCGATTCTGTATAATTTTTACGGAATCAGCTGTTTGTACACAACCTTCATAACCTTACTTCTTCATGTGTCCTACCCTGAGTAAATATGACTGAAGGTTTTGCCACCATAAAATGCAAATTCATGATGAAGGTGTGTGTGGAGGCAGTGAGTTCAGCCAAACTCTGACCACCGGCTATGGACTGTAGATGGATCATGACTAATGCCTCATAAAGTTTGAAGTGTCAGAGATTGCAGTTTTTTTTTTTTTTTTGATGATGGGTAACGAAATAACCAACAGTCTCCGCAATAATTTTAGTTAGCTGGGAATTTTTGCATTTTATTCCTCTTCTTTATTTTATTTTTTTTTGTTTGGGTCACCTTTTCTTGCCGCTGCTTTGCCTGTGAAGCCAGTTGTTTGTTATAATGCATTATAAGTAGTGCATCTTCACCTGTGTTATGTGCAAACAGAAAAAAAACAAGGATAAAATGTGTCAGTGATAAGCTTACTCATCAGACACTGACTTTATAGACAGAATGGTGGTGGTCTCACTGCTTTGACCTTCCTCCCTCAGCCTGGCCAACATCCCCCTCAGTCCAGAGACAGCCCAGGACCAAGAGAGACGAATCCGCCGTGAGATTGCCAACAGCAATGAACGGCGTCGTATGCAGAGCATTAATGCAGGCTTCCAGTCCCTCAAAACACTCCTGCCCCACACAGACGGAGAGAAACTCAGCAAGGTGAAGCAAACATGTAAACATTAAAAAAGATCTTGTGTGATGTTGTAGATCATGACAATGGTAAAACTTTATATGATCAGGCACAAATTAACTGCAAACTATCTGATTCGTTCGTTTTCTGTTACGGTAACTAAAATTTACTTTTGGTTTCATCCCTGCTAGGCGGCCATCTTGCAGCAAACAGCAGACTACATCTTCACCTTGGAGCAGGAAAAAACACAGCTTCTTGCACAGAACAACCAGCTCAAACGCTTCATCCAGGTAATGGCATGTATCATTGTTGTTCACCTCAATTATGTGTAACTCTTGTGGATAAAAGCAGGTTTCCTAAATGACAAGATGGCCACTTTTTGTCTGTTTTATACAGATTTCCTTTAAATTATATTATAGACATTAGTTTACATCTAATTTCAAAACATGGTTTCCTAGCTTTCAGGTTACCATAGAGTAGGGTGAGTAATATGTGACCACCATGCTGACCAGTGTTCTCTGCAGGGATTTCATTGATACATTGATGTGTACTGCAATCTCTGCAAGTATCTGTACAGCAAACTTGAATTTCATATTTAGACCACTTGAAAGTGTTTGCACAGATATTATAGTAATCTGTCTTCTGTAATCAGTCATGTCAAGAAAGTCTGTTGGTTGACCTGGTGTTTCATTCTCTTTTGTAACAAAGCTACTGTTTTTGTAGAAAGCCGGCTTTTATATTTAACCTTTTGTTGACTTAATGTTATTTTAGGAGTTCAGTGGCTCCTCACCGAAGAGGAGGCGAGCAGAGGAGAAGGATGAGGGGATCGGGTCTCCAGACACACTGGAGGAGGAGAAGGTGGAGGAGCTGAGGAGGGAGATGTTAGAGCTGCGACAGCAGCTGGACAAGGAGCGCTCAGCTCGTATGCAGCTGGAGGACCAGGTGAGACAAAAGCAGGAGCTGGGGTTGTAGGTTCTTCTCTGTATGTACTTTGTACTTGGTTATTATGTTTATTGCTGTAGTGATTTGAAGAGGTTTTTTCAGTCTAATTTTTGCTAATAGGGTTTCAGCACTAGTTTGATTTGTGACACTGTCATTGCATCTGTGCCAACTATAACTGAATACCACACAGATAAACATAATGAACTTTTCCTTATACTGTACCTATAATTTCTTAATATTGATTTAGTTTTAGAAGGATAATAGAAGCAGATTACAGGTCAAAGTTCAGTTCAGATTCAATGATGACTTGACATTCACAAAGAGTGTATAAGAGAACGTGCCTGGCGATGTTGTGTTGAAGTTACAGTAGATCTTTGATATCAGTTGTGAAATTGCAGGTAAAATTTAAACATCTCCACATAATATCAGCTACTTTTAGCAAGGTGGGAGCTGGTGATGTGACAGTCGGTGCACCAGCCAGTTTCTGATAATCTTACATCCTGAACATACCTGAACTGCAGGTTAAGACAAAGGAGGCAGAGCAGTTGGTGAAAACAAACAAACATAAACGGGTAGTTCAAAGGGAAAGTAAACATTGGGGAAGAGGCTGGGAAGAGGGACAGAGATATACCGTCTAAAGCTTCTGGTAATTCATGCAGTATTTTCTAAATAAAACTGCATGGTAGGCAATTATTTTTCTCATAATAAAAAAGGTAAACAAAGACTGTTTGGTCTGAAAATCAATTCTTTGATACCACTGTTGACACCATCTTTCGAATGTGAGCTCAATACTGAGCCACAGAAATTCTACAAATGTTTTTTTCAGACTGGATTGTAATGACGAGTAAACTTATCTACATGTGTTAAATTATTGATCCTATTCACGGTTCATGTTATTCAACAGCTTCTCACCCATATTCAGTTTACTTTCTAGAATGTCTATTGCGCACGAACATTGATTCACTTCTCTATTAACCAGTTCGTGTAATTATATTGATATTAGTTTTAGCACTTTGATAAGTGTGAGTTGCAACTAAATTGGTTCTTAAGAGGTGCTTTATGTAACAACCACACATCTCTTATGTGCAGGTGCGCTCTCTGGACACCCAGCTGCACCCAGAGCGTCTGAAAGTGATCACCCAGCAAGTGGACGAGGAGCAGGCACTGATTCAGAGTCAGACGCTGTTAATGCTGCAGCAGATCCATGCTGCAGACAGACAAACACGAAGTCCACAGGTTAGACCCCCACACACAGATGGTGTCCATCAGTGCTGCAAAGTGTATACACAGTCATCTTGAATATCGTCTTGCTAACACATTTTTATTTTATTCACATCTTGTCTGCCCACCAGGTGCTGACTCCCCCAACTCCCCCTGTCCCAACCCACCACCCTACCGTCATCGTCCCAGCTCCAACACTAACCCAGCACCCCCACCATCACGTCACAGTGGTGACCATGAGCCCGTCAGTCCACACCAGCACTGTGTCGACATCCAGACAGAACCTGGACACCATTGTACAGGTATGTGTTAGTTGTGTTAGTCTGTTTTACAAGACCCCATAATCTTAAGTAATCACTTACTGAAATGATTCGTTTTTCAATAAGAATTCTCTCTGAGTCATTGCTGCAGTGTTCACTTTCCACCCTCGCCCCTCAGGCCATCCAACACATCGAGCGCACTCAGGAGAGGAGAGCCAGCGCTGAGGAGGAGCAGAGACGAGCTGTCATTGTTAGCCTCTCCCACGCCGCCATGGACACCGCCTGCTCAGACACAGACACCGACACAGAAGGAGAGGACTGCTCAATGAACTGATTTACCCCATGAGCTTGCATACAAACAAACACTTACAAAACCTACTCACTGTAAGAGTCCCTCCAGGAGCTTGACTACTTCTAAAATACATCTTTCTTTGGCATTATCCAAACTCCTAAATCCAGTGGTTAAGCTCGGTGTCAGTCGTGTACTGTAAAATTCAGAAGATTGAAATCCTAGGATGGTCAGCGTGCGGGGGAGGCCGTGTCAAAGTCTCCTTGTGTAAAAAGCTATCTGCATCAGTCCGTCCTTTGTGTGTTCATGTGTGCTACATACAGTCGCAGTATCACAATTATTCATCATTGGCACGCTGACAGTATTATTTGTGCTACAAATTTTTGGATTCAGTGTGATGGAAAGTTGAATGTAACAACACATTACGCAAGCAGCTGTTGATTCTGGAAAGAGCTTCAGTAATTTCTTCCCCAGTCTTAATCATGTTGTTTTTCTCTATTTCTAATGTCAGTGGCCGTGAAACCCAAACTAAACTACAACTGAAGGCATTTCAGCATTTACAAGTTTGGGGAAAAAATCAAACTTAATTGGAACATTAATTTGAGGATACAAGTGAAATGGAATTCAGTCTGATTTACTTGAAGAAATATTGTTTTTTTTTTGTTTAGTTTTTATATATATATATATATATATATATATATATATATATATATATATATATATATATATATATATATATATATATATATATATATATATATATCTGAATAAGCCCTTAAAAATAAGCTGTTGAACAATTTATACTGATCGTCTTTTGTTTTAAATGTTTTTTTATTCTTTTTTTTTTTTTTTTTTTTTACTTTGTGTTAGGGTTACTGAATGTTGAAGGCGAACATTTTATTATATTGAGATTAACAATTTAAAATTGGAAGTTTGTCAGATTTTCACAGAAAACCGGAGGCCTTGAGATAAATTTTGTAACAATCTGATATCAGTTTTGAGGCGACCGAAACTGTATCTTTCATTCATCCACTGTTAGTTGTTGCATCCCCAGAGGTCATGACACACCACACAGACATAAAGAACTAGTGCACACAAAGACCAGTTCCTGTATCTGTTGACTTCCTTCGCCTTTGTCTTGGCAGACGAGTTGCATCTTAACACATCAAACTTGATGCAACATTTCTCATAGATGAAGAGCAAGCAGAAGACTTGGGACCGCTTATGTACAAACCGTAAACATTGCAGGACGAAGCTCTCACTCACCACAAATGGCTAACAGGTTACAGTGAAAGTCAATTGTACTGGCGTGAATATCATGGTCTCTTCTTCTGCACTAATTCGGGTGACTCGGCACAGAACCGGCACAATCAAGCTGAGTCATGGCACATAAAAATATAGCAGATTTAAAAATCACATGCCAAAATTGGCATAAAGGCTTCCGGTTTTCCTCCAAAGACTTCAGTCTCTCTTCTGGTCTTGTTTTGTTTATTTCAAAATCTATGCACTAGAATTTTTGGTATTTATGCAATTAAATTTTCAGCATTTGTTGGTGTCGTTTATACGTGATGTGAAGTTATCTATGCACCATTGATAGGTGTGTGTACATTACACCTACAGTGTATGTATGAAACTTGACATGCTGGTATCAAAGAATGTAGTCTTTATTTGCAAGGTGCTCTTTGTCAACCTGGTGCTCTGCTGATGAGCAGTGAGCTGAGGCCAAAACCCTTCATGTAACTTCACACTTGATTACATTGATATTTGTCATTGCAGAATTGTTCAGAGGGTGGGGGCAGACTAACTCTTTGTTTTGTCTTATGATTTTGCTCACGTGAAAACAGTACACAGTAGGGAGGCAAACTTCAACCCCAAAAGCATCATCTTGAAAACGAACATGATTTAAGAGAGTTAGCAGCTTTAGTTTGAAAGCTAGGCATGTAGCAATTTGTGTTTTCAGTGCAAAATCTGCGTGAGAGTGAGAGTTGGTCACTTCTGTTTGTCAATTCAAATAGAAAGCGCTAATCTGAACATACTGCCTCCCAAAATTCCCATCTTTAAAAAAAAAAAAAAAACGCACCGAATCTGTCCACCTCATGTTATGTTGCTTATATTTCTCTGGAATTTGACTGGAAATCACTGCTTCAAGCCCCCCTCTCTTGTCATATTCTATTTGATATGCTGACTTGACGCTGTAAACATTCCTTTCTATTTGGATTGTATGTCTTTTGATCTCTTACATGTTCTGTTGCCAATTTCATATGTTACTAATTTCTTGTGCAAAGTGGGTTTTTGTTTTGACTTTTTTAATTTTTTTTAATCTTAGAGGGTTTAATTTTTTTCATGAACACATGACTGATGAGTTTGGTGTTAAACTGTCTTTGTAAGATGTGTGGACACTTCTCTCACAGTCAGTTTTATATCTGATTAGTATTTTCAAGCCAAATGTGTATTCTTTTTTTAATTTTTAATTTTCTTTTGTAATGGGTTTGCTGATCTGCTGACAAATGTTAAGCTCCAGCCTGATTTTAGGTTGAGGTTTGTTATTGGTCAGGGAAACACTTTGTCCCCGAATGTTTCTGTACATTGTGTTGCAGCACTGCTGTCTTTTGGTGGAATCGGAGATATTTTATATAAAGCACTTGGTGAGGAACTTTTTTTTTGCCATTTATCTTTTTGTAAGCTCTTTGCTGTGACACAATTTGACATCTCTTTATTGTGTTCTGCCTTTGTGTTTCATTGGTCTTGTCCTGCTTTCCATTTTTCAGTGACAGGAATTTATTTTATACTTTGCTTTGTTTTTTTTTCATCAGTCCAGGTCCATGAGAAGCTGTTATATTTTGTTTATTAAAAAGCTTGGGTGAACAGGCCTTTGTAAAGATGAAAAAATAAAATAAAATTTGTACTTTTTTATTACAGTCCTTGTTTGTTGGTTTTCATTAATTACATGTATGACACTGTATGTCCAGCAGGTGATGACAGTGTTCGACTTCTCACTTTAGTGGCTGCAGATTGTGTTTCTGAAACGGAGGTGGCACACAGGCCTTGTTTGGGACCATGAATTTGGTTACTACACATCTGAAGCTGTGAAAAATGTGTAGACTTTACAGATATATTTATATTTAGTGTCAAGGTTGGTGAGAATTGTGATTAATGGTACTGGTAACTTGGTACTATCTACAACCCCAATTCCCAAAAAGTTGGGCCAAAGTCTAAAACGTAAATTAAAAAAATACAATGATTTACAAATTTCATCAACCCATATTTTATTCACATACAACACAGTTTCCACATCCAATATGTTGTTTGAGACATTTTACCATTTCATGGAAAATATTAGCTCATTTTATTTTCTATTGTGAATAAAATATGGGTTAATGGGATTTGTATATTAAAAAATTTGTCTTTTTTTTGGAATTGGGGTTGTATCTACCTATATAGCTGGTCTTGTATATGTTGTGTGTTTGTATATAAAATATGCATGTAATTTTTTTATTTTTTTATTTATTATTTTTTTTGTCCACTTTTGCACCCATTGGTATACAAATTTGTAATATATATGGCTTACAGTATGTCAATTAGTCTGTCTCTGCTCCACCGGGCAGCTGTTCAAACACACAATGGCAAAAATGGTTGCAGCTGCTGCCCCCCCCACCTACTCTGACATGCCCTTTGACCTTCAGCCACAGCAGTATATATAACCAGGGGAGATGAGGGGAAGGCCCCCGGCAGCCAAAATGAAGTCTCTGGTTCCTGTGTGCTGTTTGCTGTCCCTGCTGCTCCTGTCTGCTGCAGGTATGGTGAAGCGAGCTAGATGGAAATCTTCTGGTTTGTTGAGTTTTTGTGTGTTATTTGTGTGTATTTCAAAAGCTGGTATTTGTAAAATAGAAGTGCTGATCCATTGGATTTGGATAGAAAGTATGTTTAACTAAAACTTGATGTGGAGTGTTTACTTGTGAACAATAATTACTTAATTATATAACTTATAGACTCATAGGACACAATTACTTAGGGCTATTTTAAGGTATATCTTGTCTTACGTTTTTATTTCCACAATGTAAAGGTTTAACTTGCTTAGAGAACAGTCCTCTTTTCTGCTTTCAATAATACAGCCAGAGTTGTTTTAAAATATGTTAACTATGTTAACATTTTCACAGACTTCAGTAGACACCACAGTATGTGTACACTTGGCTGACTGGGCAGGAAAAGTGAACTACCATGGTGCAGTGCAGAGCTTTGTGGTTGTACGAGTAGAAATGTCAGGGCTGAGGTGTGACACCAGCTGATGGAAACCGTCCTGTCTGCTTCTTATTCTCTCTGCCTTGGAGAGTCAGACTGTGACAGCATTGACAGAGTGACTTGGACTCGCTACAAAGAAACTCACTAAAGCCAAAGCACAAGTCAGCTTACCACTGGATTCTTTTTGGATTCACCATCTTTTCACAGTAGCTGCATGCATGCAACTCTACCAGTCTGTCCTCAAGTAAGAGTCTGGCATTTTACAGTCACCTGATGTTTTACAGGCTAAATTTCTTTTTGTGTCAAATAGTGAATTCATTTTTAAATGATCAATTAAACTATGAGAATAATGATGCAAAGTGGATGCAACATGTAGATATATACATCACAACTGTTGGTCAGCTTGTTTTAGGAAGCAGGTGACATGGCCAATAACTTCTCATGTTTTGTTAAAGTTGAGGCAGAGAACATCCCTGAAATTATTCATTTTGGTCCCACAAGTTGCTGTGGTCAGGTGTCAGACATCAGAAAGGTGTTACCAGATACCGGGGTCACTAATGTCATGCAGTGATACACAACTCTTTAAGATTCTCACAAATGCACGTGCATCCACATCTTCTATGTGTAGTATACACAAATACAAAGCCTCCATTACTACAGTTAAGGTCAGCACTCCATTTTAATGTCTTAATACAGCTCTTGCAGAGCTGCTAATCTGTCGTTCCAGTCAGCAGGGTCCATGTTGAGGGGACATCCCAGCTAAAACAGGCGTGAGAGCTCACAGGGGGCAGTACAGTAGCCCATCAGTTGGGCTGTGTAAAGTAACATTACTTGATAATAAAGCAATATTGGGGCTATTAAAGGTTGAGGTAAATGGTGATGAGTTGAAATACAGAGATCAAGTGGCAACATCATTCCAAATGCATTTTAATGTTCTGGCATTTATCACAAAGTGTGGCATTTGAAAATCATTGGCAGGTGCCAGGTCTACAGCTCAGCATTACATGTTTAGATTATGAAGGTTTAGATTTGTGCTGATTAGAAAGCACACAGTGAATTTAAAAGGTGTGCTGAGATCGATGCAGAATGGAGAACAACTGTTGGCAGCATTTTAGTTTGGCAGCTTTTGTGAGTTCTACAAATAAGAACTTTGCATGTATTAAAGTATTTTAACTCGTTCATCTAGTCCATTATTCTCATGTTACACAGTGAGCAGTTTGTGTGTTCCCTCCTGCTTTAGATAGATTTATTGTTCTCAGTCTTTAACTAGATTCTAAATCATGCGCAGTCACAAACACTGTTGCGGGGAATGTGAGCAACAGTGCAGCAGTTGCAGAGCAGTGAGGAGAAGAGCGTCACATTCCCTGAAAATAGGAGCAGACTTATCCTTCTTTCTTTTCACCCTCTGACTCATTGTGGGTCTATTTCGGTCTCAAAGATGTACTATCAAGCACCCAGGCACCTGTCCCACTCGATCCCCCTGATACTGTGCTGTGCCCAGGCTTCAATGCAGCAACAGCAGGGTCCCAGAGAGAGGAGAGGGGAGCCACCAGAGGGGAACATTTCACAAGATGTATTTTTACTGTTAACACTCACATTGTGTATGTTGTCTGCACATGGCTTAGGATCAAGTTAGTAGCACATAAATGTTCAAACACTGTATTTGTCTGTGTATTTGTTGTGTTTTGTACTTTTTCTATAAGGTAGATATAGGAAAGTATTTAATGAACATTGTTTTGTTGATAATGGATTCATTAGATTTGAGTAATGTAAAAGGTCTCAAGTGACGAACTCAAAGTCCAGGAATTAAACCTACTTTTTAGATCAGTGTCATTAACCTCCTCAATTCTAATCACAATAACCAGGCCAACACCAAACAACGGACAGACACGGTTGGTGGCAAACTGGTTAATTTAGTGGAACATTTAGTAGCTTAACAAAATCCTAACTGCTTACATTCAGCAGATAGAAACCCAGCTCCTGATGAATGAAAACGTTGCTCAGTATCTGCTGGACTCGTGTGCTGGCCCCAAATATTATGTTTAGCTGTTGTCTTATGGCTAAGATACACGTCAGCCCATGGGAGTAGCCAGTTTCTCTAAACGTAGTAAGTGTAGTGGAATCATTGCTAAAACAAATAGTGGGTGAAAGGTATTTTAAAGATCTCAATTAATTAGACCACTTGTAGCCTGAAATACTACATAAAATAGATGCCTCACTTCTCCATGACAGTATGTAGGTACAACAAAATTGAGTATAAAAAAAGCAATATTCTATCCAACGCAGCATGGAATTTCATGATAAACCTTCTTTTAATAAAAAAACATTTTGTGTTTTAAAATAAAATCAAATTTTTTGTGTCTGATAAAATGTTCGATTTTCACAAAAATTTAATCAAAACATTTCTCAGTAATTGTTTTTGGTCTCTGGAAATGTTCCTCCCAATGCAGTATCACATTTTAATCATATTCAATTTACTTTGGTCACTATTTACTAACACAGCAGAAAACTATTTCTCTGTTTATCTTTTTTAACTATATCAAATCATGCAGTGTGCATACAAAAGCCAGCAGACTTAGTTCATCTTGTATGATTGCAGACACATTTGTTTTAAAACGCTAAATGTCTATGCTCTTTTCAGCAGAGATGCAAACATTTTGGAGAAAAACTTTTAAAATGAAAGAACAAAATCATAGCTATGAAACTAGTAAATTCTCTTAAGGATTGATCTTTTTATGTCACCTAACTTTAGAAAACCATTTCACAAACTCAGCTTAGGATTTTTGCTGCAGCTCCTGTTCGTGTAACAATGCAGACAATGCTGTCTTTAGGACGTCATCTAAACCTTCCTCATGGTTCAGTCAGAACGTCATCAGACCACCCTCCTCAGGTTACTCATCACTAATCTTCCTCTTTTTTTGTTTCTGATGCCTGTGGTACACTTAAGTCTTGTCGAAGACACCTTTTACAAGGCGTGGGTCACGCTGAATACCACAGCCTTAGACAGGCAGGGAGCTTGCATTGACCTCTGCCAGGAACAGTGAGGGAGTACACGATGAGTACTTCATGTGACTGTAACTTAATCATCTGAAGTTGTGCCCTTATAACAACTCACTTCCATTTGAAAGGGATCAAATGACATTCAAAAGGTCAAATTACACAGTGTGGATTCTCAGTGTGGAAGCTCAGCTTGATGTCCTGGAACCAAACACTAGGATGTGTAATTCAGCATCTTTAAAGAGGGCCCTAAAACAGTCATGCAGCATTGGCAAAGAACACAAAGTCCTCTTAGCATCCTTTAAAACAGTAAGATGAAATGTGCCTCCAAATCCAAAAGTAGAAATATTTCAAGCCTCAGAAAGGTTTTTTGCATCATCACATAAAGCAGACAGACACTTGTTTTTTTAGACTTAACTTTAGAGACAAAAAAATGAAATTGAGGTTGAAACGTTAATCACAACTTTGTCTCCAATGCGTAGAAGAGCAAGCTTTGAGCAGTAAAATCTTCCCATTAAATTCATTTTACTTGTGCAACGAGTTACAAAATGAAAACAAGTGCTTGTGTTTATAGGCAGCTGCAACAATGACACTCATCTCTGGCCTCTGGAATAGAGCTGGACAAGCTCAAATATACACAGTAGCAGTTTAGATGATACTTATGTTTTCTCCTGTGCTCACCACTGATTTATGCATCCTGAGTTTGTCCTATGACTGTGAACTAACTAGTCTTTAACATGAAACATACTAGATTCACATGTGGGCTGTTTTTGTTGCCTATTCTTTTGTATCAGCCTGCACCCACATCTCTGATCGAGTGACTCTAAATTATTGAGGGTACAACAAAAACACACACATGACGGAAAATGATGTAAAATACATTATTTGAATATGCTTTTAGCATTAAAGTGTGTGCTAACATTTCCAGCACTTGCACTTTATTTTTCCAGATCAGATAAAAAATTGCAAAAGTCACTTTATATGAGTCAGGTGACATCAACTTACAAACTATAGGCCAGTGTCATTGGTTCCCCAGTTTTCCAAATTATTAGAAAGTGTTTCTTTCCAGGTATTAAAAAAATACTGAATGACAATAAATATGGTTTTAAGCTAATTGTTCCACTGCATTCACACTTTGTATGTAGGGGATAAAATAGTTCAGTGGCAAGATGTTTTCTTGTTTTTTGTTTGTTGGATTATTAGTTATATTATTGTCTGGATGTTATGAATGATAATGCCAAAAATGTATGTGATTACAGAGGGTTATAAATTAGATTTGGCTTCGGCCTACTTCAATTGTCTCATTTAAGAGGACATTAAGCATCATCTAGCAGAACACTTACTGTCGATTGTGGAAATATCCAATGATTCATTTAATTGTCAAGACTCAAAATAAATCTTTATGAAATGAAATTATTAATATTAAAAACATTGCACGAGTGCAATTCTCTGCCGTCTTAGACAGCTGTGTGTGGTGACACCACTTGAAGAAACCACATTACAGTTGACATGGGGCTTTTCCCACATTAAGACACTATAACTTGAATTTTACACATTTTGAGGACTAGATAAAAAGACATTTTGAATGCATGTTTAGTATTACGTAAGATGAAAGACATTTTTATATGTTTTAAAGCTAATGTGAATGTAAAAGATATTTTCTTTGTATGGTTAATTATATTTTTAGGAATAATTCCACAGTCACAAGAAAACTTTTAAACAAGAAATGCATTAGGCAGCATCACCTGATGATTTCTCCTTTCATTCATTCTTTGATGCAGCTGGTTACTTTAGTCCATTCCAACGCATTCAATGCCATTCTACTGGCCCTTCACACCTCCCTTAACGCCATGGAGATGACTGATGACTGCGAATACTTGTGGCAATATAGTGTGCAACTGCTGTGCGCTGTTGACTGTAGCTCTGCACTATTGTGCCATCTTACCTCGTGATCAAGCTCAGGGATGTCTGACTGATCAGTGCCTTGTACCAGCATCATCGGCCTGATAACTGGGAATGAACAGGTGGCCTACAGGGAGGAGGTAAAAGCCCTGATATCTAGGTGTCAGGATTTGCCACATGAGCTGCACACAATCCCACAGCAGTGCAGGTGGTGCAAGGTAAAGGTTCAGAGGCCCTCATCCTTCACACCAGCTAGGTGGAGTATTTGCCACACCCTTAGGAGCCCCCCACTACAGAAGGTGGTTACAGAATTTGGTTTTAGCCCTACCTTTTCCAAGGTCCAAAAATCCAGTGCAGGCACAGGTTTTGGCAGACAAGGACTTGTACCTCTTACAGAAGGAGGCAATTATGAAAGAACACTTCAAGGAACAGTTTGCAGGGTTTTGCTCCAAATACTTTCCTGTCCCAAAAAAAAAAAACATGGCTGCCTGTGCCCCTTCTTAGACTTAAGACAAATGAACATTTTCAAAAGCACGTAGCCTTCAAAAATGCTGACAGCACTAGACAGATTTTGCAGTGCTGGGGTGTTTTTCACAAACAGTGCCTTCCCTAAAAAACAGGGAAAACACAAAGTGACTTATGGACATCAGCTCGTGGCTGGAAACATAGCTTTAAATGAGTGATATTGTTGCTCCATTGCTGCTGCATATGTGTATAATCGACTATTTGCCATGACAATGTTAAATGTCGATCATATATTAGTGCTGCATTCGTGTGTTAAAATCAGTCATTGTATGAAAAGCAGTTGAAGTAATAAGTATTCTAAAGTTATCATCACACATTTCAACCTTTTCGTTAGCACTGGAGTGTTTAGTCATCATGGGTGCTGCTCCCGAAGCCTTCTGAACATGTTCAGTTTTTGACAGCTGCCTGCACATGTGTTGACATACACTGAGCTGCCTCATTTCACACGGTGTACTACTACAGCATGTGCTCCTCAGTCTGAAGACCTTGCTGAGTGTTATAATTAAACAGAGGTCATGGCCATGTGCTCAGTGTACCCAGTGGTTGTGAAATGTATCTAATATACATGGTGTAATGTGTAATTAAATATGATTTGTTTGGAAGCCATGGTAACACACAATAATACACTGCATGCCTGTTTATCTGCAGGTGATCTGGATTGTGTGCACTGTGTTTTATGGACCTGAAGGATTTAACCACTTTTGTCAAGGAAAATAAGTGTAAATCAAAATAACAGTAACTGCAGTACTAAACTAGTATAGTTTGCTAGTATAATATACTAGAAAAACATGATGCTAAATCTATGTCAACGGCTTTTCACATAAAAAATTTAGAAAAAAAAACATTTAACAAAAATATGTTTTACATTTATAAACATATTGTTAGTAAAAAAGTAGTTTAGATATTTGAATGGTTTAAATATGTGGTGTTACTGCAAGTATTTCACATGGTGACATACAGCTTCCAGTGACTTTTCCAGTGACAGGATACATTCAGTTTGGGTTGGTGGGTTGGTTGGCAAATGTAAATTGAAACAACAGTAATAATCTATAACATCACAACATTTATGTCATTATATTTCAAGCCATTTTGTCCACTCAGCAGTCCTCTTTTGGATCCTAGACAGTTGTCCATTATACTTCTGCCTCAAATAGTCCATGCCTTAGTGTCACTATTCAAGGAGCTGAAATCTGAGTCTTAATTCTGGGAGGTGCTGAACATTTGACCTGCACTTTTCTCACCCGGTGACTGGTCAAAAGTAAAAAAACTGGTCAAGCACTTATGACATAAAGAACAAAGGTAACTGATCTGTACATGTCCATTAGCTTACACTGTGCAATCTAATTGGTCAGAAATACATTCCAGGGTGATGGCTTTGTTTGATTTCATCAGCCTTGGGGGTTAGGGGTATAATTAGCTTCCTCAGCTCAGACATTGTTGGTTAGTAATAATAATATAAAATAACAATAATAATAATAATAATAATAATAATAATAATAATAATACAGTACCACATGCCTCTGTGATTGTCCATACTTTTCTGTTAAAAGGTGAATTCTATGTATTCCATATCTTTTTTGTCTTGGTGCAAAACATTGCCAATTTATGTTTTCAAAAGACACAGGGGTAAGTCTGACTAATTAAAAATCCTTCCCCGTTTTAGATCTCTTGGCAGGGTCCTCCATCAATGATGAGGAGCCTCTTGTACGTCTGCAGCTCCAGCAGCAAGAGGGAGACCTCTTCTCCTGTGGCTGTGACTCAACAGAGGAGCACACCAGCCAGAGCTCCTCCAATGATACTCCAGCCCCGGAGAGGACAATGTGTCAGCCATGCAAACCCCCATCAGCTGTAGGTGAAGAAAAAGAGCCACATTCCTCATCAGATCACGAAGAGGAGGAGAATACATTTCCTGCTGAGGAGGTTTTTTTATCTAAAGAGGTAGAAAATGATGGAGAAGAAGAGCAGAAGGCGGCAGTAGAGGAGGAGGAGGAAGAAGAACAGGTGACGTCTGAGGAGGAGGCCAAGTCAGTAGATCATACTGTGGGGGAGGAAGAGCAAGCATTAGCTGAGGAGGTTGCATTTACTGAAGAGGTGATAGGTCAAGTCAAGGAAGTGGAAAGTGAAACTCAGGATGATCTGGAAGAAGGAGATGTACAATTATCTCACACTGAAGAGGAAGTGACTGAACCTCCGGTGGAAGTTTCAGGAAGGCAGGAAACTGCTGCTGAAGAAGTTAAAGAAACACAGGAGGATTCAAAGCAAATTGCTGAGAAGGAGTTGAGCAGGGAAACTGTCCTGGACAAGGCCATAGAGGAGGAAGATGCTGCTGCTAAGGCTGTTGCTGAAGATTGGGTTAAATCTGAACCTGAAGCAGAACCAGTGGGAATTCCTGAACCAGAACCAGAGGTGACTGCAGAACCTAACATCGACGTACATTCAGAGCCAGGACTCATTTCAGAGCCAGAAGTAAATCCTGTACCTGAAGCAGAACCAAAAGTAACTACAGAGCCAGAACTAAAGCCAAAGGTGAACGCAGAGCTTAAAATTAAAGTGGTTTCAGAACCACAGGTTATTTTGAAGCCAGAACCAAAGCCAGCGTTCATTCCTGTATCAGAGCCTGTGCCAGAACCTTTTGTGGAAAAAATCACATCAGAACTTGTCCAGGAAGCATCTGTGAAGGACGCACCAGTGGAAACCACAGTGGAGGAGGTTCCTGAGGGTCAAAAAGAGCCTGTAGATGCTTTTAAGGAAGAGGCCACAGTGGTGGAGGTGACTGCAGAGGAGCCTGTACAGTCTCAAACCAAAGGTACAAAAGGACAACAACCCTTAATTATTGTGTTTGTCTTTTATGAAAACAAATATATGGTTATTTCCTTTCATGTCTCAAACATCACACTACAACAGAGAGTCATCTATTTTTTTGTGAGAAGGATCCTATTCCAGTAAATCTGTCTCCATCCAGTCAGCGCTGCTGTAATTAAGAAAGCATGTTGTTATCTGCTGTCTGGGTGTTGACACCTGCTATAAAAGATGATGGCTGAATTTTAAAAGGAATTCCCATCTGCTCCCACTTCATTACAGTCGGATGAGTGTCATTGGAAGTGATTTGTGTAAGCTGCACTGTCCTCTCTAACTTATTTGCACATCTATAATTTGGACATCCACTTATGAATATTTACAAAAACAAGTCAAACTTTAGGTACATATATATATCAAATATAGCAAAAGTTTACAAGTAGCAAATTATTTATTAATAATGCCCTTATGCATATCTATAAAACCTTAACTTACAACTTTGGAATCAAATCTAATTTATTCCTTTTGACAAACTGGTACCAGAAATTCAGTTTGTATATGTGAAGCTGAGATGGGGCATGAAATCTTTTGTGCTCTCTTTGTCTCTTGGGCATCCCAGATTCCCAGAATATGACACTGTATGTAACTGAAGAGTAATTAGCAACAACCACTGGTACAGGAATAAACAGACAGAAATAGCAGAGCAAAGGAACAGACAGAAAGATGGACAACAGCAAGATATAACAGATCACAGTTATTTTCTAAACATGTCAGTGGACTTTTGAATCTCTAGTGATTGAGACCGTGGCTCATTCTGCAGACGATATGTTTTGCAGGCGTCTGCAGAATTTTGGCAAACCTTTGTCAGATTTAGCGTTAATTCATTCCTCATTCATGCAGTCAATGACTGTATGTCAGAACTACTGACCTTCGCATTTGAGTGACAGCATGTTCCTCCTATCCAGGAAATGAGGAGGATAAGTCAACAGGCCCAACACAGAGGGACCGCTCCCACATAGAGGACACACTGCAACTGGCTGCTGCTGAACTCTCTGCAGAGTTCTCAGGTAATGAACAAAGGCATCTCAAAATAACAGACTGAACACAAAATGCATTAAGGACTGTCTCACTTTGAAGACACGTGAAAACTAGTCTCACTCTCACTAGGACATAATGTATATATACACCCAAACACTCATTCATACTGTGGGGGGTTTATGCCAGACACACACATACACACAGTGAAATCCACATTAAATTTCTATCAAATTGAATCTTCCGTTTTCGTGTTTATGTGCTGCCCACTGTTTCAAATATCTTTCAGACTTTTGCTGTGGAAATGCAAATGCAGCAGAATGTTTACAGCTACTTTGTCAAAGGAAAAGAAAACCAGATGTGTTTGCATGTGAATGAAAGGATGTTTGAGACAAATTTGGGGCCTTTTCTGCTGAAAGTATTCTGTAAATTGTTTCCTGATGTCTAGGTCCTGGCACTGTGTGTGTCTGTGTGTACTGTATGTGTGGACATGTCTGGAGGCAGGTGATTAATCAGTAGAAATGTGTAACTCTGTCCTCACCATGAAAGCCTCTCTGTTCAGTTAAACTAAATTCATTCCATTGAGGCCAAAGTGCTGCAGCAAAGCCAATTGCTTAATCACCTCAGCTCGATTCAATAAACTGTAGGAGGGCAATTAATCATGTACTGCCAAAGCAATTGCTGTAATCAGTAATGGTAGCATGAACATTAATAATAACCTTGTCCAAAATGTCTTCTCACCATCACATCCCAGTTCCTTCATCTCTTTCTTACTCGCTCGCCATCTCTCTCTCTCTCTCTCTCTAGCTGCCATGAAGAAGCTCCTGAACATCTACCACACAGCCATAAAGCCAATGGAGCAAGCCTACAAGTACAAAGAGCTCAGGCAGTATGAAGTCACAGGTAAATCCATTTCCAGCTGGAGATTAAACAGTATTTACAGATGTGTTAGCAGCTACTTGTTTGTGTAGGTTTACAGGTCCACATAAGCAAAAGTGGGCAAAATCTCTTGTTAATGATGTATATGCCTGTTTGTGCTAGTTTGTAACTTTACCTCAGTTCACTTCATATACTGTAAAGTTAAGAATACAGAACAGTGGATACTACTGCTTTGCAATGAATCAACTGATAGTAAACTATTTTCCAATTCTTAACTATTACATAAACCTATAACTGTGCTTCTAGCCAACCAGGTACCCGCTCACCTACGGGCCTTAATCAGTTCATCCCGTTGTCACACACAGTACACACAGCACATGTTAATAAACTAGACAGAAAGAGTACATTGTAAATAAAGTCATAATTAATTAGTAATAAGCCTGACAATATTCAAACCAGACACCCAGAGGAGCACAATAAGGTCTCTGTCTGCCATAAATGAAAGAAAATGTTGTGTGGGCCAGACGTCTTACAACTTTGTTCCATAGCACTTTAGGGCAGAGAGTATGATTTCTGCAAAAAAATCAGGAAGAAGACTCTGGGACCCCTTGTGGTGCAGAATGGAAGGACTCAATAATATTTTGCATATTTGAGGGTTTGTTACAAAGTGCATGATTAAAACAAAAGGGTTTTGTTACTTGACCATGAGTTTGTTTGTTTTTTTAGGGTTTTTTTTCCAGTTTCATGGCGGCTGCCTGTTAAGGTTTGAGGCATCACATAAGTTGACATTTTGTCCTGAGGGTGGCACTAGAGGAGAGTTCATAAAGAGCAGAGCATGGAAGTACTGATTTCAATTTGCCAATTTGACTCGGCCTTTGGAAGCTTAGCCTAAAGCTAAAAAAGAAAATAGGTTAAGTAGGGAAACCAAATTGTAGTAATCATACTCTGAAGACTATGAATATGCAATGAGCAACATGCAAAATTAATTATTTTTGAAACTTCAACTGTAATGAGTTAAGAGCACTGTATTTAACAATATGGTACGAGATCCTCGATATAGCTTTTAAAAATGTAAGTCATTTTTCTTACAATCCTTTGGTGTCTCTCTTGCACAAACATTCAGATGGTGAGATCACTTCAAAGCCAATGGTTTTGTTTTTGGGGCCCTGGAGTGTCGGCAAGTCCTCTATGATCAACTACCTGCTGGGTCTTCATCGAACCCCCCAGGAACTCTACACAGGTTCACACTGATAACACCAGATTGTTTGTGACACAGTTTGTTAGTGGCTGTCTGAACACATGCACAGTTTATATCCAGTGATAACAAGAGTAAATCACCATGGTAAAAAGGACTGAAACCAAGGGGTTCATTCTTATTCATCAAGACCCACCAGATACTGACATTTCACTGAATGTCCATAAGTAACAACTGCAAAAATAATGGCACATGGAATCTGCCACTGTAAAGGCACTGAAAATGAGTAGAAAGGGTGGGGAGCATGTATATTGGTGTACACTTAAATATTGATCGGTCACATACTAACATTCAGAGCTGCACAAACACAAAAAGAGAAAAGTCTTCACTTTAGAGAAATGATCCAGTCACATGGCAATTTGTAGCCCTAGGTAACATATGTCACACATTGAGTCCTATGTGATTAGAAAAGCAGCAGACACTCGTGTTTGGTCTGACGGAGCTAACAGCTGATGAGTTTCCATTAGCGATGGTAATACATGTGATATTTAATCTACAATTAATGCAAATAGTAACATAAATAATTTATAAATGTATTGAATTTAATTAACAAACATCCAATATGCAAACATGTGAGTTTCTACGAAAATATAAAAGTGTTATGGTTGCAATCTATGCTCTTATCAACTAATCTGACATTAATTACACAATAGAAAAACATGCTTAGTTAGAGTACAATTGCCACTAATTATACCAATTAAAATTTTTATTTTTTTTTTTTTTTTTTTGGCTTAATGTTCTACCTTATGCTACCATAACAAGTAACCCATTCCCCTTTCCCCCCCCCTCCACCAGGTGCCGAGCCCACGACCTCTGAGTATACGGTCATAATGCACGGAGAGAAGTCTCGGACCATAGAGGGCATTGTTATGGCAGCAGACAGCTCACGGTCCTTTTCCCCCTTGGAGAAGTTTGGCCAAGGTTTTCTAGAGCGGCTGGTGGGCATTGAAATGCCCCACAAGCTGCTGGAGAGGGTCACTTTTGTCGATACACCTGGCATTATAGAAAACCGCAAGCAGCAAGAGAGAGGTGCCTACACAAAATACTGACAATTATCTTTGGTTCATAATCTTTACAAAGCACATTTTATACCTGGATGAAAAGAAGCTTCTGAGACGCTGGTGGACGTTCAATGGTTCCATCAGTGACGGCTTTTAACAGTCTATTTTTTACAACATTACACACACATCACTATCATTTAACAATGATTATCACAGTACACAGTATCAATACAAGGAACACGCACAGACAGAGGCAGACTGCCAGGTAGTCATCAAAACAAAAATAAGTATTAACATTTTACATTAGTATTTTATTAGCTTTATTTCTAATGCGATTTGACAGGTTCACCACTTGTACACAAAACAAAGTATGCAAACATAAACGTCACACTATGAATAGTTATTCAAATTGAAACGTTCCTGAAATAGAAATTCCAACACATATTTAACTAAAAACCTGTCCAGACATTTAGTGAAATGCTCAGATACCATTGTGTCCGCTGTGCTGTTTCCCTCATGTGTCTCCTCCCTCCTCCACCCCCAGGTTACCCCTACAGTGAGGTGTGCCAGTGGTTCATTGATCGAGCTGATCTCATCTTCCTGGTGTTCGACCCCACTAAGCTAGACGTGGGTGGGGAGCTGGAGATGCTCTTCAGGCAGATGAAGGGCCGCGAGTCCCAGATTCGCCTCATCCTTAACAAGGCCGACAGTCTCTCCACCCAGGACCTGATGAGGGTCTATGGGGCCCTGTTCTGGAGTATGGCACCTCTGATCAATGTCACAGAGCCCCCTCGGGTTTACATTAGCTCCTTCTGGCCTCAGGACTATGCTGCAGAGACCAGCCGAGAACTCTTCATGAAGGAGGAGATTTCTCTGCTAGAGGACCTCAACCAGGTCTGACCCTCTGACTTGTTTGGAGTCTAGACGCTCATAAAGTGATGTGGCAAATACTTCCTTGAATAGCAAGGCACTGTTCTTAACAACCTTTTTTAAAAGTTTAGTGCACTGTCTCTGACAATTGGATTTTTTTAATACAGAAAGTTTGACTAGTGTAACTGTGGATAAAAGTCATTAAAAAAATTACAGTGCACATGTACTCTGACGTAGCTCTGGTCTTTTACAATTGTGTCATTCTCAGCAGCTTCTCCTCCCTATGTATCCATAATTCAAACCGTCTTTGGGGTTCTCTTTGTTTTAATTATTCTCACTCCTTCTGTCGGTGCTTGTTCTCCCCTTCAGGTGATCGAGAACCAGATGGAGAACAAGATTGCTTTTATTCGTCAGCATGGCATTCGTGTACGCATCCACGCCCTGCTAGTGGACCGCTACCTCCAGACGTACTACGACAAGCTGGGCTGGTTCAGTGACCCCTCTGAGGTTTTCCAAGATATTGTCAATGAACCAGACAAATATTACATCTTCAAGTCTATTCTGGCCAAGACCAACGTCAGCAAGTTTGACCTGCCCGACAAGTTTGCCTACCAGGACTTCTTTGGTGTGAATCCTCCTTCTAGCTTCAAGCAGCTCTCCTACCAGTGCAGCTGGACTGGAGGCTGTTTGCTAGAGAAGTTAGAGAAGGCCATCTCACAAGAGCTCCCTGCTCTGCTCAGCAGTGTCAGCAAGGCCGCATACACGCCTGACCCAGCAAAGGCTGCAGTGGCACCCCCACCCCCTCTCCCTGGCACCTGCGAGGGTCCCAGTTGTGAGAAACCCAAGAATCGCTGGAGGGGGCAGTGAGATAGAAGAGAAAGATGCAAAAGGAGGAGCAGAGGAGGCAGATGGCAGCAGGAGCCAGAGGGGTTCCTGAAACAATACCCACTGCTGTGATGTTCACAACTTGAAGTGGGGAGACTGAGCAGAGACAAAACCAGAGAGAAAGAGAACAGAAAAATGTGCAACACTCTATAATAATAATACTATTTAACTAAAACTAATTTGTACTTGTTTTTATTTTAACAGTGGTCAACTTTCTGTCTGAAGCTACTGGTGTCTGCAAAAAATGTGAAGCAGCAGAAAAACAAACCAGGTTATGACATGTCAATCAAATCTGAGAATGTTTTTTGTTTTATTGTTTTCAAGTTTATGCATTTGTCATTCTAAAGAATGTGGTGGGCATTAACTATTCTCCTCCAGAGATAAGTGCTGTCTCTCTGTTGCCTTCCGTTTTGTTTGCAAAGATTCTATCAAATCCCGTGTGTTATCATAGTTTTTACAGTGAAAATACTGTATGATGTTATCATGTGAGGGAAAAAATATTTTCTTGGTGTTCTCTAAATTCTTAGGTAATAGCGATTCAACCATGCTTAGTCATAGTATTGTACTGCCCTGCTGTATACTGCCTTTTTTCTTTGTACTGTACGATACTCAAACAAATTTCGTTTCTCTGTAATCACTGACAGTGAATTGTACAATTAGTATTTTCTCAAATATTATTTAGGCTAAAACCTTTCTGTTCATATAGGTTTGTACTTGTGTATTTTTTTTTTTCAGCCCTCTGAACTGTTACTAGTATTACCTCAACGCTGCTGCATACCACACCACGTGGGCATTTTCTCAACAATGTAACATTTACTCATTCTTTTGGGTTTGTTTATAACTGTCATTCTTTTGCGTTAATTATTATAAATAAATAGCATCAAAATCTGCAAGACTGTTTTCCTTGTGAGGCTGCAAAGACATTACACATAAACATGCTTTTAGTGAACCAATATATAATTGATCCCATTTGGTGGTTAAGCAGCAGCAAAATGCACTGATAAGGGGTTTGGAAAATGTGGAACATTGCTAATCTAAAGCCATCAGCTGTCATCCTCACAACAACAACTTCAGACTGAAGATATTGTAGTTTCAAACTAAAGTATTTCAGGTTTCATTCATATATAAATACCATCGTATTATATTAGAACCGAGGTTTTTATGTGACACAGCAGGCTGAGCATTGCATATTCCTTAGGCCTTTGAACAGTAAAACATTATTTATTCGCTGCTGCAGTGACCATAACTAACCACCAGGCGGCGGCTTAGTTCAATGTTAATCAGGCTGACAATACAGCAGCGCCTATAGGAATGAGACAGAAGTTATCTTCCTTGTAAAATGTATTGGTATTTCTGATCCATGACACTTTGAACTGATCCCTCAGTAATCAGATACCCAACAATGTGACATTCACTCACTGGGGTCTACTTTAAACAGCTAGAAAGTACGTGTGGCCGACAGGATTTTGTCTTGGCTACTTCATTACATATCATACATACAAGTTTAAAACAAAAGTAGTAAAGTTTTAAAATCCAGGAAATCCTTTAGATAACAGACACAAGTCACAAAATAAACTGTGTTGTGTAAAATTAAAGCTGCATACATCAGTTTTCTATAAAGGTTATAACTCAGTTCAACTTTACAGCAACACAACAACAATTTGGCCCAGCATGAGATGGTTGTCATTGTCTGCCAGTGGTGACTAGTAGCTAACTGTTCGACTGAGTGGCCACAGGGGCACACAGGATGGTTCAAAATTTTCTGATTTTTCCAGTGATCTAGAATGAAGGTAAACAACTCGACCGACAGCCTGGTATACAGTGGGTAGAGGGAAAGAAAGTTTAATAAAAAATTAATAAAACTTCAATTGCTTTTTACTTGGACCAATGGCCATACTGAAGCTATGATGCTGGCACGGAAACTTAGCTTTTAAAAATGGAACATATTTTAGGAAATTTCTTCCCCACTTACAGTGAGAGAAATAAAGCCTTTTGCTGTCATAGTTTGGTGTCATAGTTTTTGCAGCTTGGCTACTGCTGAACTTAATAAGGTCTTCGAAATGGTACTTCTCTTACATACCCGCAGGACAGTCTGCAGATGTTCTGCAGCTGACTCTCAGCTCAAGCAAGAAGGTAATTTTCCTGCAGGGATCAATAAGGTATCACACAATGACACAAACACATGCGACATTGACACATTTGTCAATAGCTAAGTGAGGAAAGACAATCATGTGAACACGGTTTAGCTCATATTCTGCAAATAACATATGCTTGCTGACAAGCGGTGCTCCCTGGTTTTGGTAACACAGTCTTAACACAGACTTATCAGTGTAACCTTATCAACCTAACAAGCAGGCTTTTCTGGTAAGCACTCAGTGTTAAGCACCAACACGTGCACACACCAGCAGCACACATGAGAAGTGATGGCAAGACCAAAGAACCAAAGTTTAAAGTTGATAATTGCGTCTTCAAAAGAGCAAACACACACACAGAGTAGGTACTTAAGTATGTAAGCATGTACTATGATCCTGGGCTGCCTTATTTAACAACTTTCTATTCGTAGAAATACAAACTACATTTTCCATTTTTGATATCCTTGCTTTATATAGTTTATAAGTAGGTTACTATTTACATCAGCCATGCTTAATATGGCGCTGATATTTCAACAGCAGAAAGATTCAGCCAGGAGTAGAAAGGCAAACTCTGCTGCTGCAATTGACAGTTTTGAGAGGTATAATCATAGAGAAAGGTAGAGTAATTGATTACTATGAGCTTTTTAATTAACCTGAGGGAAATGTTAATTTATATGTGAACCAAAAGGCTGTTCTACAATATGGTAGATTTCAAATGCCCTTTTTCAGTGCTTTAGGCCAATATATTTATCAGTGGCACATTTAATATCAAATTACCAGATCTTGTAACTTGATACTATAAAGCTTAGGTTCCAGACAATAGGCTGTGCTTTTTACTGGAAAATGTCCACTTTAGAGTGTAGATTTAAGTATAGGGAAGGATTTTTTTTACAGCAGTCAGGAGAAAAACATCACTAATACAAATTTCCATAACCATCACGGCAGGGCACGTGTGTAGCAGGTTGGGGGCAATTGAATGAATCTATTAAAAAACACACTTGGTTTACTCTGTAGTTCTTGATGAGTGCGGTCGTCATTTACAGCCAGTGGAAAAGCAGAACCACACAGGTTCAAACATGAAGACACTGTGGGAATCATTCAAGACGTGAGACTTTAACTTGTGGCGCTCCACCACGGTGGACATCCACCCAGCAGCCACTATCAAGTTACCCAGAGACCACCAGGGAGCGAGACTGATCTGTCGGTATCCCTTCAAATTAAAGGCGCTGGTGTGTTTGTGTTTCACTGTGGTAGTTGGTGAAATACGCAGTTTAGCAGTGCGCTCCATGTGTAGCGTTGTCCGCTTTAGCTAAATATCTTTCCACACGTGGACACCCGGTCTTCGGCGATAAAACCAATGTAGCTAGTTTCGGCATAATTCGGAAAAAAGTCATGTCAGGCTAGCTAACAAGGTTTACTCTCTTTTTATGTAAATGTATATTTGTGTTACCTACAAAAGCAACTTAACGAAGAATCGCTAGCACTTGAACAGCAAATGTGATTATAGATAGCTGACTAGTGTATGCTAATATTATCAAGGTGTGATATTTAAAACACAGGGGCATAGTGTTTTTTTAAACAAATAAAAAGAAAAACAGGTGGAAACGAGCTTTTATGCTAAATTTGATGAATGAATGATACTACCCCTTTATTTGATAAATTAATATACGTGAACATTTTGTAAAAAAATGTGAATAAAACTAGGACCAGTGTGTTATAAAAGCAACATTAGCAAGTAGCTAACTTCACTATCTTTATGTTAATATTGTCCATGGGCGAAAAACGCCCCTCTCACCCACAGACACATATGAGTATCTTCACACGTACATGTCAGTACAAGTTGATTAATGATGTGTGAAGATACCAAGTATCTTGTTAGTCCTGAAAGGCAAGACCGGAAGCCGTGTTCTTTTCAACCCTGGTGTGCTTGACAGGCTGGCCCTACCAGCCCGCACCTCCACAACAGCTGGGGGAGGATTTCCGACCCAGTCTCAGCGAAGATGGTAGCAGCTAGAGGAGAGGATATATTACGTTCGCCTGGATAAGACGCGAACCCAGCCGCAAACGTCCCGCGGTGTCTGTTTGCATTGGTCCCACTGCTCCAACAGAGAGCTATATCGGGGGAAAAGGGTGGCAACCAGCGGCGGACGGAAGAGGACACACCACAGCCAGAGCGCACAGTGTTGTGTTTGTTGGACACATGCATGCCAGAGAAAACTAGTGCTATCCAGACCTAAGGCATTGACTGAGACAAGGAGGCTCTCCTGTTGGGTGGGTGGGTGTGTGGTGTTTGATAATCCCAACGAGGAGCTATCAAACGGTGTTCCTTTAGTGCTCTGGGGATTTCTACTTCTTTGCTCTGGAGGAGAACGCGAGGAGAGGAAATCCACCTTCGGCTCCCAGCAGCCAGAGACTCCTAACTCGGTCTCCTCTCCAAACGCAGGAAATACGGCCTGGGAAAAAAAGTTTGGGAGCTATTGGAAACGGGAGGGGGCCTATCGCTGACGTTTCGCGACTTAATTATTAAGTAGCGTGTTACTTGTACCAAGCGTACCTGTTATTCCAAACAATAAGTTGAAGAAAAGCATTCAAATGTTACACGCTGGTGGTGTTGTTATTGCAAGAGCTTTGATCATCACTATTTATAGACCAGCCCGTTCCGACCGAGGCTGTTCCTCATAGCTGTATGTTTTGCCAACTGCGCGCAACAAGTTGCAGACACTCCCAGCAGAGGCAAACCTAGACTAATTTGGGCCAGCGGATGGTATGTTTTATGCAGCTCTTTCAGGATTACGCGTCTGTGAATAACGCATAACTCTGCCGGACCACCTCTTTTGAGGGCAGAGGGGGGATTAAATGGTGGAGATCCGGAGAGGGAGTTCAGGAAAGGACGGGGCTGGATCCGTGGGAATAGGCCTGCCTGTCAGGCCTCTTATGATCTAAATCTTGGACTGGACAGGGCTCCAAAATAACTCTGGAACATTTGCGAGGGCCCGCTGGAATAAAGACCGAAGGAAACTGCATGGGAACAAAAAAAAAAAAAAAAAAAAATGCAAAGCCTTGGAACACCGAGCCATACAAGTGAAGGGATGCACTGCAAGATTAAGAGAGTTCAGCCACTTTTTTAGTTGACGCATTTGATTGTTTACACAAATTTGAGGTTTGTAAAATTGCATGTAGAAAATTACAGAAAATGTAAAGTTGACTACGATATGTAAAACGACTTTTTAAAGGGTGTACTGATAAATTATTACTTTGGCATCACTTTTTATACTTCCTATGCTTTGTGATGACAAAATTCACAATGACCACGGGTAGATTTATGTTATTTTAACAGTATATAATGACGATCTTTGAGTGTTAAGAAGGGAAAAGAAAAGTAACATTTTGTCGGGCAAGTTATGGAGATAAGGGGGCATTCTAACTTCTGTAGACACTTGTGCACAGCTTTCACATGGAATGAAGAAAAAACTGGGTATTTTTGTCTGACTCTGTAATGCTATCAAAATATTGCGCACAACCAGAGGAGGTAATTTCCAGTCTTGGACTGACTTGATGAAGGTATAAAAAACAAAACAAACAAACAAACAAACAAAAAAAACGTTTGCATCACCAAGCAGTCCTTTCCGAGAAGGATGTTCAATTCAGGAGGCAGAAAGAGTGATGACTGTGTTTTTACCGCAGCTGGAGAGAAAGCCGGGCTCAAACCCAGAGCCTCTTTGGATAAGGATCCATGTAATGTGAGTACTGACGCAAACCCCTGGTCGGATAATGAACTGCCTAAGAAACTGGAACGGCGCGTCTAGTGTGAGTGAGTGTGCAGACTCCCGTGTGCGTAGCAAAGACGTCTGTGCCGTGCTCACCCTTCATGCTGTGTGATTATTACAACGAACACCTTTGCTCTCTCCCCGCTCCCTCTCCGTCTTATCAGTCACTGTATGACCACCACCTCCTCCCTCCTTGCTGTCCCACATGTGCGCACACGGCGCCCACGTACCGTGTCTGATATCCTGAGAGCCATCAGAAGATCTTAATATTCAACACGTCTCGCAACCCTCATCTCCGCATCACACCAGTCACTATGGCCACTCTGCAACATCATCGGCAGCTTCTCATGCGTGGAACGGAAGTGAGCTGCGACTCTAGCCGGGATGGCGCCGTGACTGTGCGGATTACCAACAACACGCCACACGCACATCAACGTGAGTCAGTGAGCGCTTCCAACAGTGGAGCCGAGGGAGGAGGAGCTGGAGCCTATGGCGCTGCAAGTAAAGTGAACCCTAACATTCACAAATATAGTATCTCCTCCAGCTGCAGCTCAGCAGACTCCAGACCAGCTGTGACCTCCTCTTCGAGGTTGCATAGGAAGGCACCACCGTTGTTTGAACGCTCTGCTGCCCAGTGCTGGGACCCCAAGTTTGACTCCCCCATTCTGGAAGAGGCATGCCAAGAGAGATGCTTTCCTCAGACACAGCGACGCTTCCGTTTTGTCCTCTTCTACCTTGCAGTGGCAGCTGCACTCTGGGGGGTGTACTTTGGGGTCAATAGTGGCCGCTGCAACCTAATGAGCTTCCTTGTTCCCACGGCTTCCTTTTTGGTCCTTTTAGTGCTGCTCTTTTTGTTCACCTTCACCCAGCCTTACACACGGCTATATAACCAAACCTCCTTGCTTCTGATAGCCGTCACCTTTGGCATTACCTTAGCTCCACAGGTTCAGACTGCTGGTTACACTGTGCTGGAGTCTGCAAATGATGGTAATGCTTCATATATCTTACCAGACAATGTAGCACCACCTTGCATCTCCCCTGTAGGCACATTTACCTTGTGCATGGAGGTTCTTTTGTTATTATACAGTGTTCTCCATGTCCGTCTGTATGCTTCAGTGTTGCTGGGACTTCTGTATTCTATATTATTTGAGACATTAGGGTGGCTACCATTGCTTCAAAGAAGTTATGACACTACCAGATGGGGGACAGGCTTTGTGGGTTCAGGTTCTGATTGGGAAGGAGACACCCTCAGCTGGATGGTTCCAGCCAAAGCTCTGCTACACTTGTGTGCGCATGTCATTGGCATCCACCTGTTCATCATGTCAGAGGTGCGTTCTCGCAGCACCTTCCTCAAAGTGGGCCAAGCTATTATGCATGGCAAAGACTTACAGGTGGAGAAGGCCTTGAAGGAACGTATGATCCACTCAGTCATGCCACGGCGGGTTGCAGATGAATTGATGAAGCAAGGTGATGATGAGGGCAGTGGTGAGAACTCTGGCAAGCGCTATTCCTCTGGTGCTTGCTCTGCCTCAGCTGTCTCAGTAGGTGGCGGAGGAAGCAGTGGAGGGCCACAAGCCCAAAGTGCCGCAAGCCCCAAGAATCACCCTCACAGCAATCACAAACGCAAGAAGACCTCCATCCCACGTGCACAAATAATTTTTAGACCATTCAACATGAAACGCATGGAGCCTGTCAGCATCCTCTTTGCAGACATTGTAGGTTTCACTAAAATGTCTGCAAATAAATCAGCACCAGCCTTGGTGGGCCTTCTCAATGACCTGTTTGGACGTTTTGACAGACTCTGTGAACTAACCTGTTGTGAGAAGATCAGCACTTTGGGAGATTGCTATTATTGTGTAGCAGGCTGCCCTGAGCCCAGACGGGACCATGCTTACTGTTGTGTAGAGATGGGCCTGGGCATGATCCAAGCTATCGAGCAGTTCTGCCAGGAGACGTGTGAGACCGTTAGTATGCGTGTTGGTGTCCATACAGGCACAGTTCTGTGTGGGATCCTGGGAATTAAGCGCTTCAAGTTTGATGTATGGTCAAATGACGTCAATCTGGCTAATTTGATGGAGCAGCTGGGTGTGGCGGGCAAGGTCCATCTATCAGAAGCCACTGCCCAATTCCTCGATGACCGTTACCAAAGAGAGGATGGACGGGTGGCAGAGAGAGCAGGGCAGAGCGTGGTGGAGAAACTAAAGGGTAAGTAACCTTTACCTTACTGTAAAAGTCACCATGCAGCTGTTATATCACTGAAGTCCAAGTCAGTTGTGAACCTCTGATCCTTGCTGATAACTTATTTTAGGAGATGTTATTTCCAAGTCCTTAAAGCTTACTGAGCTTATGATAACATGTTAAGCACATAAGCAGTGATAAAAAGTGTAATGGTGCAGCAAAGGCTTAAAATGCAAAATAAAAGGAGGATTTTGCATGTTTTCGTTAAGTCTTGTATGTACAGGATAACGGTTGAATGCCTACACTGTCTGAACATGGTCACTGAGGATGAGTGAGGTCACTGCATGCCTAGACAGAGCTAAAGTATGTTATCTGACCAGTTAGTCCTGTTCAAACGGCCTACCCACAGAGGCAGGAGATCATGCTACAAGATGTAGAGATTAGAGCACCAAAATGAAAGAAATGCTTGTATTATTAGATAGAATCCAGCATTTACTGTCATTACCTGTATTATATTTTTCTTTAAAAAAAAATAAATGTGGATCATTCCAAATAGTACATTTAGGGCAGTGTTATTGCTCAAGGCCATATGTATTACCCTTTATGTAATATTCCCAATTGCCTTGGAAATATTAGTGGTTTTCTAAAGTTCATTTCCTAAATTTTATAAATATTTAATAGCAGAAGACTACAGATCTATTTTGGCGCTCCATTTTCGAAGGACAGATGCTTGTGTCATTAAGAATAGAATTTGTGTGTCAATACAAATGTATTACAAACTTGCATAGTCATACAATGCATTTTATAGTTGCATGACAAGGGCAACAGAATGAGTATACAGTTTGCATTTACAGTATAGATGGTGAAGAAATGTGCGACTGTGACTCACATTTCTTTCTCACATCTTACTGATTACATTTTAACATTTGTGGTTTGGATGGCTGAGATAAAGTTTAAACAGGTCAGTTTGGCAGTACACGCTAGGCCTTTTCTTAGCTTGGATTTAACACAGGGTTGGATCATAGACAAATAACTTATTTGCCGTTCCAACTAGAAGTGTCCTTGGAAACTAAACTCTAAGTTACCCCTGTTATTCCATACCTCTTGCTTGGATAAAATCATCTAAAAGCATAATTGTAATATTTTCGCTTAGTCATAATGTTTGAACTATAGGTTGCAGTTGATAATAGTAGTGCTGATTGTGATGACATGATGAACTCATCTTTTATTATGCTATGTTGTTTTTATAAATAATTACTAATAATAATGAAAAAAAAACATTTGATTAATTTTGATTGTAAATTTGGATCTATACACATTCAGTCTGCCTCAGTATTTTTTTGGAAAGCAGCCCCAATGAAACTAATCTCTCAAACAGGGAATCTCTTGTGAGCTTTCTAATCTTATGTCTTTTGCAAATAGAGCCCGTGTGTTCTATTGTCAGGCCTTAGTCAGTGTGTATTCACATTTGGCTCTAAATGGTGCCATCACTCTCTATTTCCAGACTGGCAAGCAATGATAGAATGAGATATTGGCATACAGGCAGAAAAAGGGGAGAATGGCATCTAGTTTCCCATGAAAGACATCTCTAGTTTCCTGCTCAGAGAAAGAGATGACCTAAACAGAACAGTTTGCTTTTGTAGAGGAGAGAGAATGCATGAGAATTTTTTTTTTCAGAAATGGAAATTCCCTCATATTCAGAAAAAAATCAACATACTACTTCTTGCTGAGAGTAATAAACATACAGAATAACATGCTGAGTGATGTAACCCCTACTTTTGTCTAGGAGACAGAGTGACTGGAGAATGAGACTGTGCACGAGTGGTCAAAATCAGTGACCAAATGAGTTTTTTGTGGGCTTTCTGATGGTTAGCTTGTCTTAAAATTATACATTTGTGAACAATCGGTCATAGCATCCGAATATCTTGTGTTTTTCCATTTAGACGCGTCCTTTTCAGTAAAACCTTTGATCTGCTTTACTTTAAATTTGTTGCCAGTTGGACATTTCTATTGCATATTGTAGTTCCAGCATTTCTGAGGACACAAGTGCCATTTATTTAGAAAGACAGTTGTGAATTGACATCATTAAATCATGATTCCCTTGCCTGACACTTTAAGTATGAGTGATAAGTGTGTGTGTTGTTTTTTTTTTTCATAGTCTATTCACAATAGACCATAAACAACATATCAGATGTTGAAACTTAGACATCTTACCATTTAAATGAACAAACTAGCTCATTTTGAATTTAATAGCAACAACACATCTCAAAAAAGTTGTAACAGGGTGATGTGTACCATTGTCTTCTTTTACCAACGGTCTGTAAACGTCTGGGAATTGAGGAGACCAATTGCAAGAGTTTTAGGGGAGGAATTATATCCAGTTCTTGTCTGATGCAGGACTCTAGCTGCTCAACAGTTCTGGGACTTTGTTTTCGTTTTTATGACGTGCCAAATGTTTTCTATCAGTGTAAGGTCTGGACTGCAGGCAGGCTAGTTCAGCACCTGGACTCTTCTCCTGTGAAGCCATGCTGTTGTGATAGATGCAGTATGTGGTTTAGTATTGTCTTCTTTAAATATGCAAGTCCTTCCGGAAAGAGACGTTGTCTCGGAATCTACTATTTAACATTGATGGTGTCTTTCCAGATGTGTAAGCTGCTCACACCATAGGCACTAATGCAGCCCAGTATCATCAGAGATGCAGGCTTTTGAACTGTCTGCTGATAACAAGCTGGATGCTCCCTCTCCTCTTTAGTCCACAAGACACAGTATTCATGGTTTCCAAAAAGAGTTTCAAATTTGGAATAATCTGACCACAGAACAGTTTTCCATTTTGCCTCAGAACATTTTAAACAAGTTTTGGCTCAGAGAAGACGGAGGCATTTCTGGATGCATATATGGCCTCTTCTTTGCTTTAACTTACATTTGTGGATTGTAAGTTAAAGCAATCACTGACAGTGATTTCTGGAAGTGTTCCTGAGCACATGCAGTGATGTCCAGTAGAGAATTATGTCTGTTTTTTATGCAGTGCCAACCTGAGGGCCGGTTTTGACCTTCAAGCTTGTCCCTTGTGCACAGAGATTCCTCCTGAATCTTTTGATGATATTAAATACTGTAGATGGTGGGATATTTAAGGTCTGCACAATGTTACATGGAAGAACATTTTTCTAAAATTGTTCCACAATTTGTAGATGTAAACCTCTGCCCATTTTTACATTTCAGAGGTTCTGCCTCTCTGAAATGCTCTATAGTGGTAAAATATCTCAGTTTCATCATCTGATATGTTATTTATGTACTATTGTGAATAAAATATGGATTTATGAGATTTACAAATCCTTGCATTGTTTTTATTTACATTTAACACATTGTCCCAACTTCTTTTGAAATGGGGTTGTATTTGTCTTAAACAAGAACTGAGCGAAACAAGCTTTGTATGACCATGAATACAGTCAGTTGGTAAGATACTATGGGACTTGACAATTTCGTTTAACCATACAGATATATATTGAACAATTTAAATAGCAGAAGGTAAAATAAAATAAAAAAAATCAGTGCAACATTTGGAAAAAAACTAAACTAATTTGGTTATACTTATGCTCTTATAGTATTGTTATCATACGTATTGTGACTGTTACATTCTTCTGTTGGTTCTTCTTTATTTACATACAGTCTGTGTAAGGGAAAGATTGGGACAACTATCTGTTGCTAGCCTGATTTTTAAAAGTTACCAAATGGAATCCAGCCTAGTTTTGACAACATAGCAAATGTGTCATTTGGTAAATTGTTTCTGTATAGCCTTATTCGGAGACTAGAAAGGTCACGCACATTTATAACTTTACTAGATTTGAACAATGTTGTTGTGCATTGAGTACAAGATTGCCATAAATATTTATGGTCACAGATTCAGTTTCTTGCTGAATTGTGTGTGATGAGAATGTACTGTATTCACAATGGCTCGTTGACAGCCTCTAAAGTTTATAGCTGGGTCAACCTTGACCCCAAAGTCAATATGGTACATTTATGTCATATAATGACAAGGTGCATATAAGCAACGTGAACTGGTCTTAAATGGGCAATGTGGGAAGGGTTGAAGTTTGCATTAGACTGTCTAGATTTTTAGTTTTCGGTGCTGCATAGTACAGTGTTTTAAATCTGCAGACTCATCAACTGATATTCTGAAATCATATAGTCACACACACAAGTGTGTCCCTATATAAGTGTGTGGCAGTGTCTATTTCCTCAGGTTGGTTAGTCTCTACTAAGTGAAATCTATCACCACACTTAGGCCAGCCTTAGTGGGTCCTGGACTAACTAGTCTGCTGTATATTTGGCTTAATTCAGTGTTTTTCTTTGTAAGGTTACCTGATGGCTCAGGGGTAGAGCATTGGGTTGGGATTCAGAACGCCACGGGTTTTAATCCTACCCCACCAGTTGTGGCCCCACCCAGCCACCAAGGGCGACCTTGGTACCGGTCCTGAGCCCGGATAAAATAGGAGGGTCGTGGCAGGAAGGGCATAATCAATGTGCAGAAAAATTTCTGCTGTGTGAACCCCTGAAGGGAAGAGCTGTACGAGGTTGATCTTTTTGATCAGTGATTTGTTGTAATTGTAAGATTTAGCTCACTTTTCAAACACCTGCACTTATATTGTTGTAGAATCTCAACACTAACAGTTTGTTGTGAAGATGTGTTTATTTTCATTATAAAACCCCATGCAGTTTGTCAGAGACTTGCCCAAAGTATTGTTTGTCAGTTACCTCTCTGCAAGTTGACAGTAAAAATACCTGTTTTCCTTTAGCTTTTTCATGTGGAGTCATGGACTCTTCACACATAGAGCATCACCATACAGTATGAGTTGCTCATTTAAAAGCCAAGAGCATTAATTTGTGTGACACTTTTAAACTGATGGGTCAAGAAATACAGTAAGTTCTCTGATTTTTTTTTCAACTTTGTTGATGTCATATAAGTTTAATAATTTTTATTCAGGCTGGCTACACAAGGTTTCCTGTCTAATTTAAAAAAAAAAAGATTAGTGCTTTATTTTGCTCATAGCAGGCCCTTTTTCCAGAGTGTGTTTTGAGATGTCACAGTTGTAAAAGTTGATAATACTTGTATTAGTGGTTGACTGAGTGGTGTGCTGGATGGGGTTTTTACTGGACATTATAAACATTCTCAACATATTTTCGGGGCATGAAGATGATCTCCTGCATACACATGCACTATTTGCATATGTGCGCATTCAACTCTGTCACAACGAAAATATCAGTTACACCTTGTTGTCCTCAATCAGTCTGCGCTGTGTGCTTTGCTACATTTGTCTCTATCTTGCCATTGCCAGTCTGTCCTCATGCACCTTCATGTATGGCTTTACTATTTATCATGCCAGAGTGTGATAATGCACTCACTGCTGACTTCATTAGCAACACCTTTAAAATCTGATCTACTCCAATACAACAGCTCTGCCATAAATCTTTACTTCTACAAGGTTATAATTCCTAAGTTTTTAAGTTCAAGGTGAAGTTAGCTGTGTAAGTTATTATTGAGGTCATAATGGTTGGGGGAGTCGCACTGGAGTGCATTATATTAAAGGTGGTTCTAATGTCCTGGCCACCCTTTTTAAAATTAATGAGGGAGATGGAAAAATCCCATTTAAGTTTGTTTATGTGCACTGTCCCTGTCAAGCAAACTTATTAACCAAATTCAATCAAACTTTTAGTTTAAACAATTTTAGAGCAAAAAAAGTGTCATACTTTCATTCCATTACTTGAGTAGAGAGTTAAAAAATTGAGCCTGAACATCTTTAGCCTCTTCAAATTCACACTATCATTAGGCAATTTGTTTGCCAGACCTGTCAGTTAGGTAAGTTAGCTTGCCCACAGCTTTTTGATGTCCACCAAACAGCAGATTAACACATGCCCAGCAGGTCTTGAACCCCAGTAGAAGGGGTCTGGCAATGGCCCTAGGTTCCAGGTTCTTTTTTTCTTTATCCTGTTTTACTGTCACAATCACAGATATAGTCGGTTAGAATAGTGACAGTAATGTTTTGATGAGTCAAACTGTCTCCTGCTAAAAGGGAGATTCTGCACCATCAAGAGCTCTGAGATTATTATATACTGATTACCTACAGAAAGTTCTTTATTTACATCTTATTTAGCAATACCCATTTAACTAACCATTTGCTACATTTTTAGAGGAAATAATACATCAAGTGATTAAACAAACCAATGGATTAATAGGTAAGGAAAATCAATAAAATAAAATAAATTTTTGTCACCTCTTAAAAGCTCCACTGACTCCTTGAGCACCTTGACAACAGTAAAGGAGAAACATAAGACTATTTCTTGTTTACTTTCTACACCCAGTGTCTCAGTTTTCAGTAGATTTAAATTTTATTAGAGAACATGGGAGGGTGAAAGAGTTACAGCAGGGACAGACAGCTGTAAGCTTGTTCTCTCTACTGCATTATAATTGCCTCTCCTCCTCACATCTTCTCATTTCCATGAGAGCAGCAGTGCTACATGGGCAGTCAAACAAAGAGTGTGTGTGTGTGTGTGTGTGTGTGTGTGTGTTTTATAATAAAGATAAGACACCCAGGATATAAAACAAAATGACTCCTCAAAGTCGTGGCGTCTTAGACACACGGGTGAACATGTTTACACACGGAGATTTATCACTTAGAGACGAACACAAAGGGTAGTAGAAACTAATTTAGGACTTAAAGCTACCTTTGTATTGTAAAATCTGGACAAACCTGTACCAAACTTTGTCCTCTGTATCTATTCTGCCTTTGTACTTTCTGTTCTACTTTTGGAATGACCTCCTTTTACCTTGTTAACACTCCATCTTAAACATACTGTCTTTCTTTGAATGTATACATGTCATCTCTCTTCCCCCCATTTGTCGGTGTTGAGTTTATATTTTTGTGAGAGCAATGCTACGCATCAAGTTAAATGGATGCAGTTGCCTGTAGCTCTGAGACCAGCATAGTGTCTCTTTCACTACAAGATTCAAACTCTAGCAAGAGTGACACTTGAAGAGCTTGACTAGTGTTGTTCTGCTTGATACATAAGAAAAATTACACAGTTCTCATTTTCCACAACTAATCTACAAAGTCTGTCTCATAGAACATAATTTACTTCAATTTAAGGATTTTTGGTTACACACAGATTTGTGCAGGTGTCCATGCACAGTGAAACAGTCATTCACCAGTTTGTTCTACGTCATTTGTATGTGATTGTTTCAGGTACAGAAAGTATAAAACTTGCCATCACGCACTTTGTCAAAAGTTCCTTCATGGTGAGTCAACAAGTATATTAAATTATCTCAGAAGAGTACTCACAGTACTCATCTGCCTCTTTGTTTGATGTGTTGAAGCCAGTAGCCAGTGTTGTGCATACATGTACTAAAAGGGCACTGTTAATTGAATGTGCTCATTTTTCTGGTGAAGGGTGAATTGAATGTATTTGTTTGAAACTAAAGATTGTGACTTCATCTGGAAAATGACCAATAATAAAATGTATACTCCAACAGTCAGAAGACCTTTGCAGAGATGTGAGAACTTGGCAGTAGGGTTAGGGTTATCTTAGCAGCACTCCCATCAATGAGGCCTTTATGGTATAGTGGCTAAATAGAACTTTTTGTCAAATGCAAATCATAGACTGCTTGGAGTTTGTGAACATTTAAATTACGTTGAGAGCACAAGGAAAAGATTGTCTTGTCTGAGATAGAATTTGATTCTTTTGGCAATACACTATACACCAAACACTGTTTGGCAAGAACATAATCATTATGCCTGGAAGCCTGGAGTTGGCAGCATCTTTCTATCAAGGTGACTCTCAGCTGCAGGGACTAGGAGGCTGCTCATAGATGACTCAAGGATGGTGTAGTTGTTTCAGTATAATATTTAACTTATTTAACGTTCATTTTCTAAGCGCTGTCAAACTGGATATTTTGGAAGGCCACTAAATACCATAGCAGGGACTTTGTGCAGATAGTTTTCTTTCTTCTCATTCACCTAATAGAAATCCACTTGCTCTCTAAACAGCAGTTTTTATTCATCTACCCTGCATATTTAAGCAGACGTTTGACATTCCTATTGCTTAAGAATGTGTTGAGTCAAGTGTGTATGTGTGTGTGTGTGTGTGTGTGTGTGTGTGTGTGTGTGTGTGTGTGTGTGTGTGTGTGTTCAATGTTGATAAGCATGCCCAGCCCTGTCCTAGCCTGATTGCATATGTGTAGTCCAAACATACACACACATACAAATCATCTTTAACTAGTCTTTTCAGGCACTTTTCAGTTCATGTAATCCACTGTGCTATTTTTGGTAGAAGTCTTAATTGGTAGAAGTTAATTTCTGTAATTAACTAAATCCCAAACACATGAGTCAGCTGCCTGTATTGTATTTAGGCCTTTTTCACAGGTCTTTCCAGTCTTTTGTGTGTGTGTGTCTGTGTGTGTGTGTGTGTGTGTGTGTGTGTTTGTTTGCGCGTGTGTGAGCGCGTTTGTGAAGATAGAACATGCTCCTGTTTGTATATGAGTTGTCAGTCATTCAGTGAAGCATTACATAACAATGTCAGGGGACATTACTTAGAGTCTTTACACATGTGCATGTAGTGCCTGTATTTAGCAGACACTAAAGTATTATCTCATAGACTTTATTGTGGCCACATGATGCCATGTAATGATTTACTGGAATGTGACCTGTTATAGTTGGGTTTAGTAACTACTTGGTGTCATTTTCGGTTTTATTACTCACTAGATGACTTGCATTTTCTTCCAAGTGCCACCTTAAAACAGGTTTGGTTTTGGCTGTGGCGGGGTGCTAGCAAAATGTTTAAAATGTGAAAAATACAAGAAAATTCTGTGCTGTATCAGTGTGGGGTTTTTGTAGCAATATAAATTTTGAATTCATAGTGTACGGAGGCAGGCGATAGATGGTAGGATCACATTGATTAGGGTCTGTGGCTGGGTTCGAACCAAGTCTATTGTAGTTATATGGAAAGGAAGAGCGTAGGCCCTTAGCCCACCATCAGTAGGTTTAACTGTTGTGAAGCTGTTATTTTAGTAAAATGTCAGAATTGCCATACATTTTTATAGTCATTAAATGATGTGTAGTGTTTATTATTCTCTTCCTGGGGACAAAGGCCTGCCTGACCCACCTCTGATACAGTTACTAATTGACAAGCTCATAAAGAATTTGTAACTGCAAGAACAGTAAAGGTCAAAAATTGTGTGTGTGGGTGTTTTTGTCTGTGTGTGTTGTAGTGGGCAGGTGGTGGTGAGTAGAGGGTATCATGGTTGGGTTATGGATTTCTGTGAACTTTCATTTTGGGTTTGCACGGACAGGCCCCAAATATTTCTACAGCACATTTAGTGTTCCATTTAATTTGATAGTTATTCTGTTTTGTGTGTATGTGGGTAATATGACAGCTGCTTAAGATTCCACTTAAAAAGAAATTAAATTAAATGTATGTGTGGAAATACCTAAAAATCAAAACTGAAATACTGAAAACTGAAATGAATTTTACATTTAGTCCGTTCCCTCACTTACATTCAGTCCATTAACTGCCAAAGAGGCCCCAGCTTTCCCATCAAGATCTGACCAAATATTTTTCCTTGTCTATGATTCGGGGCTTGCAAATAGCAGCACTTTGTATTGGACTGCATCAAATTGCATAGGTGTACTGAATGTTGTGCCTGATCAGTCTTCTTTAGGGATCTGTAATTTTGGTTGTAACTTCTGGCATCTGGGAACATCTTTTCCTTTTTTTGATTCAGTTCAGCACCCATTCTGTACATTTAAATATCAAAATTGTAAAGACTTGACATAGAACGTTCACATTCGGCTTTGCCTGAGTTATTCTCCTACTGAAGCTTTCTGCATGCCACTGTAGAGCTGTCCACAGCATCCTCTACATTGTCAGTAATGCTTGTGAGCTTGCACGAGTATAAACACATTAGTTTTTCTCATTTGCTTAGACACTTGTGTTCCCTCTGAAGTAACATTTCAAAACAGTTAACACACAAGTCAAAACAGAAGTTCACTGCCCAAAAGAACACATTTTGTTTGCAAACTGCTCTTACAGGACCTGTCCAGGGTATATCTCTCATCCTGCCCAATGACAGTTGGTATAGGCTTCACTTTTTTAATCAGTCACTACACAGTAGGAAACAAAATTCTAAATAAATCTTTTAATATCCCAATATCCCATTAGTCTTTTTTATTTATTTATTTTTTTTCTAGAGATTTAGAGACCAAGATCTAGAGAACTACATTAAATTTAGAAACACAGAGGTGGCATATTTATTTATTTATATATATTGGCATACAGCTTACTGACTCAAAGAATTCTTCATAGTGGGTTGCACACGTATAATAGGGATTCACAATTTTGCAAGTAATTTTTATCTTCTGGGAACATCTATTTTCTTTTAGTTTGTCAGAGTTAATTCAACAAAGTTTTGGGTCACTGAATGACGTGTTTTAACTGTTTTGGTGTGAAACAGAAAAATGTTAACGCATTTGCAAGTGAAGACTGCTGCTGTGCTAAGAATGGGATGATGAAGATCAGGTGGATTCCAGTTTCATTAAACACATCTTAGCAGTTGAGAAAACTGTAATTACTGCAAACGGAGTACAGTGATTCACAGAGGCACTCGCATGCTGTCCCACTCAAGACGCATGTTCCCATATTTTGTTTGACAAAAGGACTTACTTGCATGGTAAGTACCTACTTTCCCTTAACCTGTAAAGTAAATCTTTTTCCCCCAGCAGTCTCTTAGGTCTACAAGAAGCAGTATGAAGTTATTTTACAGATTGCAGTTCGATCCCCGGTCCTGGCTATACGTCAAGGTGTCTCTGGGCAAGACACTGAACCCCTAACAGCCCGTTCCCCTCCCCAGCTGTGCAGTGCCGGTCCAAGCCCGGTAGAAAGTGGGGAGGCTTGCGTCAGGAAGGGCATCCGGCGTAAAAAGTGTGCCAAATCAACATGCAGACAATGATCCGCTGTGAATCCGCTGACAGCCGAAAGGACAAAAAAAATAAAATCAATAAAAATAAAAAAGTGTGGAGTGACTGCAGGAGCAAAGTCAGAGGAAGCAAGTGCCCAATTAAAGAGACAGCTACACAACCTACAACAACATTATAGCTTACTTGAGATATTAAAAGCTGATTTTAAAATATTGCTATTGACTATAACAAATCAAAATCTAAAGTGATAACTCTCAAATAAATGGTGTCAGAGTTAATAGAACACCAAAGTTATTTCAGTGTGTCATATAGCTACACTGGGTGGGACACAATCTTGGTAAATTATTAAAAGGACTTAGTTCAGGATCAGGCCTAATAAAGTGTTTAACATAAGCATGGTTTTCTATTATCAGATATTTAGCTCAAAATGACTGGGGTTTTTAAATACATGTATTTACCTCCAAGAAACCATATCAGTCAATTCCTACCATAAACAGCATACAAGGCACTGTTCCCTGGTGGTCTGTGAAAAGAGTGAGTTCTGTGACATTAGAGCGAAGAAAGTAGTGGGAGGGACAGAAAGAGGAAAAGAGAAGAAGGAGCATATTTTCTGGTCATGACCCTTTCCCAAGGATTTCCCACAGTCTAGTTCAGGGCAGCGGGGGAGGTGTGCGTGTATGTTTGTGTTCATGTGTGCGTGGTTGATGAGGGGCATTGTGAATCCATGGCATACACCATAATGAATCACCCTATTCATTAACTTTGTAAATTATATGAGACTATCCAAATTAAGTTTTGTAGTCATTTAAAAGTTAGTTATATAAAGATATATCCTTATTTGGGGAATAAACATAATATTTTCTTTTATACACACTTAATCTGCCAGTGTGTGGACATGATCGTTAAACAACATACTGTTTTTTAGTTGTCATCAATGTCTCCTTTGCAGCACAACCAAGGTTGGTCATTTGTTTTAGCTCAAGGACTGCCCTCTACCACTGGGCGACAGTCTCCCTGAGAGAAACTCGGAGCCTCTGTGAAGTCGGTCACTAAAAGGCCTTTAAACAGCTGTGTGTGTTTATCATGGTGACGCAGTGACACTCGGAGTGCGTCACTGTCCATGTCAGCCCACTGCACTACATCACACGCATAGACATTTAGACCTACAATGAGTGCAGAGCCATTGATAAACAGATGAATGATGAAAAACAGTTGTATGTATCCTTTAATTATTTTGCCTTAACTAAACAGATGTAATGCCAGTGGAAAACCACTAGAAAAGAGGGGTTGGGGGCTTAGGTTTGTGGTTTCATTTTATTAATTCTAATTACAATCCTGCTTATCAATCTATTATTATTGAATCCTGCTCCCATTTCATGTTATGTTATTTAGGCATTAAAGGAACATAGAAACCAAAATATGTATAACACAAAATGAGATTAAAGCCATGAATCAGTAATTGCATTGTTTGTATTTGTGTCCCAGACACTTAGTCTTTGGGAATAGGTTCAGGATCGAAACAGTTTGTGATACCCTGACGTTGGAGTGAAGTGACAAAAACTATTGTATTTGAGCCAAGTCTGAACCATGTGGCCAAGTCTTGGCCACATGGTTCATGTCCAGTGATCCCCCCAGCTGCCCATAGATGCTTAATTAAAGCCCTGGATTGTTATTAATAAAAAAGACAGAGGAAATAGAAAGGAGAGAAGGAGGAGAGAGTGAGGAATTCCCTGGACCAAAATGATGGCACAAAAGAAAGAAGGGAGGAGGGATGGATGGTTAGATGGGAGGGAGGACTGGGAGGGTATTCGAAACTGGACTGTGTGAGAGCCGCATCCCTCGGTTCCATCAGCGTGTCCAAATATGGAGGCATCTGCTATTGCATGAGGCCAGTTCTCAAGACCCGCCACCAACCATGGAGAAAACCGTAGGGTAGGAAAGGGAGGGGGGATGGAGAAAAAACAGAGAGCGTGTGAAAGGAAGATGGCTGAAAAATGAGAAGATGAGACAGGAGAGCGACAGATAGATGTTAAAATGGGTAGCGAGAGGTGGTGAAGAGATGAAAGGTTTGGCAGAACAAAAGAGAAAAAAGATTAAATGGGATAGTTGATTAAGTTGGACAGTAGAAAGGCCAGGTCTGTGAAAAGGGAAAACAAGTCTATTTTTAGTGCTGGAGTTGTTTATTTTCTGACTGTTCCAAGCAATAATATAAAAAGTGAAGTTAGATAATGCATGAAGATAGAAAAATAAAGTTGAGCCCCTGTCTATCCTTGTTTTTTTCTGCTTCGGTTTTGAGGTAGACCTAAGCTTCTTTTCATGCTTAGTTAATTTGAGTGAACGTTGACATGTCATCTTGTCTCAGTGTCCACCTCTGTCTTTCATATTCGCACACGTGTTCACTTTTCTGTGCGTGGAACTAGAGGGGAGTTTGTAACATATGGATCCCTGGGAATCGTTTTGATCATGTGGTTTGAAGCTGCCAGCTGAAGGTCAAAGGGCATTTGTCAGGAAGTGCTAGACTCTGGATTGGAATTGCCGCATGGGGATTGTCTAGTATGCCGGCTTCAGTACAAAATGTTTGTCCAGACACTCTTCCGTGTGTGGGTGGGCTTTTACACATACCTGAGTGGGTATGTGTTAATCGGTGTTTGTGCACAAGAATTTTCAAGGATCTCGTTTCCAGGAGTGTGTGTGTGTGTGTGTGTTAGCATACACAGTGGTTAAAGAGGACAATATTGTCATGTGTATTGTCAGGTATGCAAAGGTGTGCAGTTCATCTGAATTTATGTGCCACTGAGCAGCTTTTTTTTCCAGCTTATTCATTTATCCATTTTTCAATATGATTTCGGTTAAAGGGGAAAATATTTATGACAAGTTTACAGAGCCTAAAAGGACATCTTCAGACATGACAATGTACAGACAAGCTGGAAAATCCTCTCATCTGAGAACCTGGAGGCAACATTTTTTACATTTTGCCAAAATAATTATTTAAATGTTTATGGTAATTATTTTACTAAATATTTCAATACTACTGCAATGTGTTAGTATTTGTGTCAGTGTTGCAGTTTGTTGGTAAGAGAGTCATTTTCTGATGTGTTCCTGGTGCATATGGTCTTCTGGAGTACCTGTGGAATGTGACGGCTCAGCTACGCTTCCTCCCCATTCATCACCCAGTTCAATCATTCATTCATGTGTATACACACTTCACACTTGGTCCTTACAAAGTTTCAGCAAATGTGGTTTGTATTTTTTCATGCGTTTGTGTGTGTGTATGCATGTTGTGAACTTGAATTGAAGTCGTGTTGGGTTATGCAGTGCAAAATGCTGCAAGACTTAAAAAAACATTATTTACATATACTATAGATTAATGTAGTTTCTGCTTCCTGCATTTATCAGTAGAATAAATAAATAAAACTAAGCAAGTGTCAGAATATATTAATGTAACAAGTGCAGGTGTGTTCACACAAGACACACAGGTTCACTGAATTGTTTTGGTATAATAATGTGAGTCATTTGCTATGTCTCTTAGACACTATGAACCTGGGCTGTACTGTGTGCATAAAATGTGGACTGACTTCACAGGCAGAGCTCACTGCACTAGTTGGCCATCATTTCAGTAAAGGGCTGGTTTGAAAGAGAAACTCGACAGCATTATAAGATATAGGAAGAGGTGATTGTGTTTCGGCCACCTTATTAATGAGGTGGGTGGGAAAAAGAAGGCCCCGGTTTTGTGCCGGAGTTGAAAAGCAATCAAGAAACTGAAAGACAATAATGGATCTAACTACGGAAAACATGACTAACACTCACCTTATTGCTTTAATGTTATTTCATCCCAAGAGTGGGAATTTGTTGCCTTATCCAGTTCTGAGCCAGCTCAAAATAACCTGGCTTTCAACTCATACATACTTTCATACATACATTTAAATCTTATTATCCTGTGCTTGTTCATGTCAGCTTTAAAGGAAGTTTAACAATTTGGGGCATTTTAAAATGCCATTAATGGGGCAGCAATGCATGTAAAGAGTTAAAAAACCTTGCATGAAAAACAGTGTAGATGGTAAATCTTCAGCATGTGTAACGTGCATAATTGTTAAGATGATGAAAATTAACGTCTTTTTAACGTCATGTTATTACAGATAGTCAGCTAGTGTGTATTTGAATACATATGTTATAGTCATTTCTGTGTCTGTGTGTATTGTAGTAGTTGAAGTTGTAGTAGTAGCTGTCCTCAGTTGAACTATCTCTGTTCTAGCCAGCTGGTCTGAATAAATCAATAAAAACCACTGCGCTGCATTCAGACTTTAAAGTGCTGGTGTCAGTTTTTTCCCCAGAGTGCTGTCTTCACAGAGCCTGGAGAAGATCAATAAACACACACACACACACACACACACTGAAATGAAAGAAAGCTCTGCAATGTGTTACAATGACTTCAGCTGCAAAAGCTTATTAAGCTTATTATGCCTTATTGCATAAACACAAAATATACAAATGGTACTTTACTGTATCTAGAAGGTGTTTAACTCTCATACCTTTCAACTCAAGCACATACCCATTAACCCACTTTGCACTTCATTGTAGGAAAAGAATCATTTTTAATTGTCTAATATGTCAAGTCCACAAAATTGATAGACTGCATTAGACATTAGAGCAGGTTGTTGATATAGTTAGGAAGCTAAAATGGAAGTAGACAAGGAATGTGGGTTATGCAAGTCATGCTAAACTCACTGACCTTCAAATGGTCTCGAGCTCTTCCTCCCCTTTGCCATCGCTACGTCGTTTTGCCACTCTGCTTTTGCTGAGTTTCTACGTTATCAGCATTTTTCCTCTCAGGCAGTACCTGTACTCGTCATCAACCTCTACATCCCAAGCCAGAATATAGTTAAACCTTTACTAACATGAATGTATTAAATATATTTTATTAATAATACTTACATTGAATAATATATGCTGTATATACTATATATTTGTAAGACATAAAGTCCCATATCTTCAACAGCTGGTCTCAGTCAGCTGCAATCTGACTACATATATGTATATATTATAATTTACTGTCACTGGAATGTGATCAAAACACTTAGTGATTCTGTGATTTTTCTTTACTTTATCCCTTGCCTGTATTTATTCCATATAGTGTATATCTAAAGCAGAGATTGCTCATGAAAGCAATTATTAACAAGATGCTGAGAATAGTGGTTTCCAGTTTAAGATATGATATTTAGTAATTTTACAGCAGCATAGCTAAAGATCTGGCCTTTGTCACCTGGTTGGGAAAGGAGTCAAACCTTAGGTTAGAACTGTTGTTGGCCTAAAGGCTGAAGATGTCTAAAAAGACTGTGTTTTAGCCCCAGAAAGATGCCCAGTGCTTCAAGACAGAAGAGATTCATTGTTAGTTACACATTCATAACTAAACTCCTGCATACAAGAAAGCAGGACAAAAACCTGTGGTGAAACTTAGTCATGGCCCTTAGTTCCACAGAGGCCACCTTAAGAACTGGCATGTTTTATTTATGTAACCGATTAACTGTGGCTTACTGAAACAAGACGCAGAACTTTAGTTCTGCCAATAATGCGAACTTTTAGTTTTCTGGGGCAAGCTCTTATTCCACAAATCCTGAATCCTGAATCCTAGATCCTGAACAAATCACAGTTTGGTGGCTTCCTTACACTGTCAAACAGCAGGCTGAAAAAGCTGTACAGCAGTTCACTCTACCCAAGGGTGGTAGTATGTGTAATAGTACAAAGTACTATAGTCTCTAGTACTCTATTGTCACATTAGGTTTATAATACACACTCTCACTAAAAAGCAAGTGGCAAGAGTAGAGAAAAGGAGCAGGCAACAGAGAGAGCCAGGGCTGAATGAGGTTTAAAGATGATTAAACGTATTATGCATCCAGTGACAGGGGATTCATACAGACATGAGGGGGCGTGAATTGGCTCAGAGTGTGTGATTCACAAAAAATCTTGCAGATATGCTGTAGTACACAAACCAACTTACAAACACTCCTACTCAGCATGAGACTGATGTAAATACTTTCACAACATTCCCACGTGCACAGGGTGATAGATCATCACATATTATTCCTTCTTTTCTGAGTAATATTTAAACCTATTAGTTTAGCTGACAGAATGCTGACAGAACGCTCCTCAGTCATCAGCATGCTAACAAGGTTAATATCTTGTAGCTGTTTGAACAAAGAGGCCAGCTAGCCACGTTAATGTGTGTTTGGACAGGCTGATAGCAGCTGGCTATGAGCCACCACTCTAATCCACTGTTTGTGTATTTCCTTGTTGGCCCAACACCAGGATGAACATGGCCAGAGATCTGGGCTGATGTGCAAATATAGTTGGTTTAACACCCATCATTGCATTACCACATGCTTGTTAGCATGTGCATATTCAGAGATTGTCTAGTAATTAGTTAATAACTGGGTACTATTACCCCAAGTGAATTTTGGGGTGACTGAACATTTATCCTGTCACTCTTAAGGCAAAGCAAAAGGGTATGGATTATGGAAATCCATGGATAATTTTGAAATTGTGAAAAGGATTTTGTGTTTTTGTTTTTCCTTTAGGGTTGAAGACCTACCTGATCTCAGGGAGGAAATGGGAGCTTGAAGAGCAGTATGGCTGTTCTCAGATGCGACTACCAGGTGAGGATTTTGTAGGGGTCAGCATGTCCTCCTGCCCTCAGCCCTGCACACCAGACCTCATCTCTGGAGGAGCGCAGACTGCTGAACCCTTGTTGCCCCATCACCCACTAGACAGAACTGGGGTAAGAGTAAAGGTAAAATAAGATTGCTGTTCACTTTGTAAAGTTGTAGATAATGTTCAGCATGTTCAGCTTTGAAATCATATATTTTTTTCAAATATCAGACATTTTTTATGACCCCATAAAATGGCTCAAGCACGCAGTTATTTGGCTCCATATCTGCTCGGGTTCATTTCTGGGTGAATTAATTAAGCGGAAGGTGGCTACAGCGTTTGACAGTGACTGACTAAACTGTCAATCAGTCATATAAAAGATAATGATGTTATTGTTTAAACTGCTCCGTATGATGTGTTTTTTGTAATCCCCCTGCTCTCCTTTACCTTCTCTAGCCTCGCTGTGTAGCTCACAGTGTGCTCCTGTCTTCGGGGGCAGAACAGGGTGATGACGTGGCTGTGCTGAATGGCTGTCAGGAAGAGCACAAGACCAGCAGCGCCAAGGTACAACACGAACACAACGTGGGCAGTGACGGCACCAGTGCACTTGTCAAGTACCTCTTTAAGCATTTGTCACTTAAGCTACTCAACAATCTTGCCCCCTCTTCTCCCTTTTGGTGCACTTTCTCTATGCTTTTCTGCTTCTTCTCTTTTTTACTCTGAATACCTGCGCCTCTCTTTTTCTTCTTCCTCACTTTTTGCTTCTCCAGGTCATCCCAAGTCACACCCTCAGGGCGGCCAATGGTCTCCTGAGTCCACCACTTGATGAACCAGTGCATGCCAGCCAAAGCTCCTTGTGTGACATGCTCCAGGAGAAAGAGAAGAAAACTAGCACTAGCACAGGAACAGGCACTAGTCTAGGCATGGCGTGTGGCTCAGGGGCAGCGGGAAAAGGAATGGACCACTCTGCCCTGATCCAGCTGCGTGCCAAGAACTTCAGACAAAAGAGTGATGCCCACTTTGTGGATGTTATCAGAGAGGACAGGTGAGCAGTTAGGTTACAGCTAAAACTGATAATGGCACTCAAGAGTCACTGAGCATTTATCATAACAGTAATTAGTTTTTTATTATAATAAAACGTTCCTCTGTGGGTGTGTATCTAACCACACCACTTGACAGTCCATTGTTCAAATAACAAATTTGTGAAATGTGCATATAGACTGTTGTATCCTACATGTCTCTCTCTCTCTCTCTCTCACTCTCTCTCTCTCTCTCTCTCTCTCTCTCTCTCTAAATGTTTGATTTCCAAAGGTAACCTGTATATTACCTTACACTTTTTTACTCTGGTTCACAGTCTGATGAAGGACTATTTTTTTAAGCCACCTATCAACAAGATAAGCCTCAATTTTCTAGAAAGACCTCTGGAAAAGGCCTATCGTAGCAGCTACAAGGAGGAGGTACACACACACACACACACTCCTGTACTGTACTTTGCAATGTAATTAAAACCCTCATCTCTGACAAAAGGTAGGGCTGATGAACTGTTCGAACAGTATATCTGTCTTTGTCTCTTAGCGTTTGTTAATAAAGGGAGGAGGAGTTTTTAAATTTGTTCCTTGAACCCACCCACCTTTCATTTTTTACCAGAGTGCCAAGTACTTTCACACACCCAGGACCAGTTCCAGTTGGCCTGCATTGACCTTACAGCCCTGCAGCCCCCTGCTGTTACAGTGCTGTTATTACAGAGCTTAAACCCTCTGGTGCGGTCAGCTTCTTAGTTAACCTCATGTAGAATCTAGTGATTGTAGTTTAAAAGATACAAACCGACAAAGTGAATAATAGTCTCTTGTCAAGGCGTGTATTTGTATAACATCTTTCGACAACAAGTTAACCTAAAGTGTATCACACAAGACACAGGTAGACATTAGGCAAGATATAAAAGACAGAACTTGTTTAAAATCAATTATTAAAAAATAAAACATATAAAATAAGCTGACCATGCACAAAGAAGAATACAGCTATAACTATGGTTAGGTTATGATTGAACAAAAAAGTCCCATTCCTTACCTTTTATGGGATAGATTTATAGATATATAGATATACTTTTACACCTTTAATTGTATCTGTCAGTCAAATAGTTTGGCTGGCAAAACTTGGAATTTGACTAGTTTCACAAGCTGCTTTATGCTTTTCAAAAACTGTACATTAACACATTAACTGTACGTGCGTACAAATATGTGTTATGCACTTATAAACCCAGTCTGTGCACATATTCAGTACACACTCTTTGTACACAAACTAGTTGACTTTTTGTGTTCCTACTGGACAAGAATAGTTGTTCAGTTTGACATGGAAAATGTTTTTTTGCTTGAATTGTTTTTTTTTTCTGTTTAACAATGCAATTATCTGTAAGTATACATGTTAATATTGTGTATATGTATGCAGTGTATGGAGCAAGCATGATTTCTGGAATAACTAAATCACTGCTTAATCTCAGTTTCTCATTGCTTTTCCTCTTAAGATAAAAAACCCAGTCCAAGTTCAGACATTTGCAAGCTCCACCTTCAGCTCCTTCTTGGATGTTGTCCTCAGCTGTTTTGTCTTCCTGGCATTGACTCTGGCTTGCTTCCTTCCACCTCTGGTGAGCCGGGCAACTATAGGCCTTCCAGCTGCAGCAGCCCTGGTCCTGGCCCCCCTGGCTGGTCTTTTGGAGTTGGCCTCTCTGGTGCTGTCCATACGGTGAGACTGAGACATGGAAAGTCACATGTTTTGTATCAACATGACTTCGACAACTCTGGGTTTTAAAGCCAATACAGGGTCAGTGCTTCGATCCCCGGTCCCGGCCATATGTTGAAGTGTCTCTGGGCAAGACACTGAACCCCTAACAGCCCATGCCCATCCCCAACGTGCAGTGGTAAAAATAGGGGAGCGTTGCGTCAGGACGGGGCTTTGGCGTAAAAACTGTGCCAAATCAACATGCGGACTATGATCCGCTATGGCGACTCTGAACTCACGGGACAATGACGAAAAAAAAAAGCCAATGAAATATTTATATAACATAAGATATTTATTTTTTTAAACTTTGTCTATAGACTATAGTATTCTCAGCTGTTTGTTTTTCCTTGATGAAAAAACTCGCTGTAATTTATGTTGTTGTTGCTGTCAGTGCTATGCCATCAGGGCCCTAAGAATATGCAAGTGTTTGTTTCTAAGTCAGCCGCTGTAGTGTTTGGTTGCAATAAAAGCCTGTATTTCTTGGGTCTCAGTGGCACAGGCTTAAAACCACTGATAGAATACTGCATAGCAAAATTCTCCACTTAAACCAAAACAAATCATTTTATATGTTGGTTGGCTCCCACACCACATTGGATTAACTTGCCTGCTCAAATTCAGCTGGCTCCTGTCCAGTTTTTTGTGAAATTGGCACAAACTAGAAATCTGCTTGGAGTTTCCAGCACGTCAGTGCTAACGAAGCCTTTTATTTATTTTTGGTGTGTTTTTATAAGAGTGCATGCATCTCAGTGGAGAGTATTTAAAAATGGATTAATTTTCACTTATTGAAATGTGTAAATGGGCAATAAATCTTCATCTTCTAGTTGGGAATTGGATAGCACAGTTGTGTTTTAATAATGTGTCTTAATTAAGGACTGATGGGAGCCTGTTGCAGTTTTTCCCTGACAGAGTGGGAAAAGCAAGAGAAGATATGCTTCTCCTAACAAGGTTTTCTGTATAATTTTGCTGTTGTGTTGCTAGAAACGTACTCTCTGTTCTGCTTCTTCTCTCCTGCAGTATGGCCTTCTATCTGGAGAGGGTGAGCTGTACTCGCTCCTTGCTCAGTGTGTTCTCTGGCTGGGTCCCCCGTCACGTGATTGGAGCCGTATTAGTTTCTCTCCCTGCCATCTCTGTCCTGTCCCACCTTACTTGCAGTGTTCACTTGCCCCTTCAGGTAAACATATGCATTGAGTAATCACAATAAAATTGTAAAGAAATGTGTGGGTCAATGATTAAAAGGCTGATGCTGAACCAGCTGTGGGGATACTTGAGATTCTGAGATAGTAATGCAAACACCACTGTCAGCTTTAGGGTTAGTACTGAAACTCATTTAACTACTCTCTCTTAGAGAGGCTGCTAACTGTGGTATAATAGTTTGTGTCACAGATGCCTGTAAGCCAAAGTAAGCTGAGAGAGGTCTGCCTGCAGTCTATAGCCAGAGCTTCTCAGAGACCAGCAGAGCCTTTAGCTGGCATTAGCACTGATAGGAACTGTAGAAGGAAAACAGTTCGGAGGCTTCAGGAGGTTTTGCCTGTAGACCTTGGCACCAGTAATATTAACATTTTTTCGTGCATGTGAGAAGATTGATAGCAGCCACACTTTGCAGTGTTTTTGTGCTGTTTTGAGTCAAGGCCATATTTGACTCCTTCCTTCCATCTCTTAGCCCATGGCTGGTTGCAAGTTGTGCTGTGTTTTGATATCTTGTTATTCAATGATTTTTAACACACCATTTATCTCCCACCCTACTCTCTATTTTGCAATCTCTCAATCTCTTTGGGGATTGCTGATCAAAGCAGTAGTCTCATGGAGAGTTCTTAATTAGACATGCAGTTTCTTGACTTTATTTCCTTTGAGGGATTTAAGACCCAATAACAACGCTTAATAACAGTCATCCAACGGTGCACGTTGGATGACTGTAGGGATGAGAGGGAAAAAGATGTTATCCTGTCAATGTAGTCATTGCCAACCTGTGAGTCTCCATGTGTGTGTTTGCATAGATATATCCAAGCACACAGTAAGTAAAGTAAGGAAAACAACATCAACTTCTTTTCTGACCTTCAAATATCTTTTCTTGTATTTGAGTTATGACAGTTAGGTTTTGCATTACAAAATGCTTTGGGCTTCACAGTTAGTTTGCATTGCATTATACATTTAGATTTGATACCAGTTGAATGGCATGCAGTGAAATGGCCGTCAAGAGATATATTCCAATCAACAACTGTCACACTTGCAGTGATGATTATTATCTGTAATGAAGTTGGTAAAATAAAAGACAAAATGAACAACTTACAAGTTGTTAATAACTAATTACGTATGTCCAAGGTTAAAAACATTCAGGTTGAGATCTGGTACCATGACTATGGAGGCCCCCAACAACAACACAAAAGTTAAGCAAAGCATTGTACAGTGTAGTTTTGTAGTTTGTAGACTGTCAACTTTTATTTTGAAATACTGTTCTCAGTGGATTAGTTCGGTTTGTTTGGTTAAATATATCTTTTTAGTTATCAGTACCTTGATAACTAAATATGTACTAAATATTAAAATGTGAAAACATATCTGTCTTTATAGAAATTGTCATTGCATGCATCATTTTATATGCAAAAACAGTAGCATTTTTGTTCTTTATAGTCACAATAGACACTATTAACAAGACCGTCCTTAATTTTAAATACTAACTTTAAAAAAGGCCTGACAGCACAAAAACACAAAACTGAAACCAAAAAATTAATCTACAACTACTACTTAAAACTTTAAACAAACTGACTGCTAAACAAACTGAAACTTAAGGTCCAAGACTCAACCTTCAAATTATACACACTCTTGTAACCTACCCATTTACCAGCAATCTAGTTATGATGTTGTAACTTCAAGAAGTTAGTGAAATATAGATGGAAAAGCAAAGAGAGATGGCTCATAGTTCATAGCTTTCTTTGCATAGCGTAGACAGTGAAATTCACACCCATTTGCTTGTAAGCTTGTATTTTCTTTTACATTTAGCAACAAAAGGTATTGTGCAAAAAGCTAAACATAATGTGGGGAATCAGCCTAGAGATTGCCTCTGGGCTGACAATAGCTGCCAATAGTTAGGAGCGGAGAAGAATGCAGGGCAGAGTTTTGGTTTGCGTTGGCATGGACGAAGTCATTTGATATATAAAATTTGTATTAATAGCACATGCCAACATAACTAATAATTGCTGCGGCCACAACATGCTGATTTACAGCTGACAGTGTTTCAAAACTACTTCAGACAGATAACATACTCATAAAAACTGCTTTTTAGGTCCTCTGTTCAACAGATAGGACAGTTAAAAATATGAATGAAAATGTGATATATTTAATGTAAAACCCTAGTAAATTTTTAGTACACATCTGGGATCCCTGTTTAATGTGCCCTTTGTTTCCTTTAATGACTAGCTTGTTTCCTCCAGGTGACTATGTTCCTGTGCTGCGCCACCACCCTGGCCATCATCCAGTATTGTAACTTCTGTCAGCTGAGTTTTTGGATGCGCTCCGTCCTTGCCACTGCTACAGGAATTGCACTGCTGCTGTTGCTGTACAGCCCCTTACACAGGTACAGGAGAGTAGTTGTTATCTGCTTGTGAACACAAATCCCAACTGCAAATATACTGTACACACATGTAATACAAGCTACTCGAGGTGTGAATGTAAATAACTGTGTGAAAGTGATCAGAGTGTTCCTGCAAAAGAGAGGTAGCCATTAAAACTATCCAAAATAAATAAAGGTTTAAAAAGTAATGAAAACAAATGTGTGGGTCTTTATATGCACAGCCACACATTTACTTTATTCACAGTTTTAACTTAGTGGACCGTCTCACATTTCATTCATTTAAAAGACAGTTAAAGTTCACACGTGAAAATATGATTACACAAGTAAAATCTAATTTTTATTAGTTTGGGCCTAAATAGTAATTTAGAAACAACATTTAAGCAAACGATTTGCAACTGAGTTTTTTGCATGTAGATTCTAAACATATGTTTTTAATACATATGATCCTCAGCCACCAATTTCTCCATGAATTCATTGTTTTTTAACTTTCAAAATTTGCCGAAGGGTTAGCAACAACTGTACGTACAGTTTACCTCTCTCTAGCTCTCAGCCATTAAAGAGCATTGATCGGATTTGTTTTATATATGTATGCCCTTGTGTATATATTTCCGTGTGCGTGCATGTGAGCAGTTTTCTCTACCTACTGACACCACTTTCGTCTCTTTCAGCTCTGGTAATAGCAGCTTTACAGTCCATGGGTGAGTGTCTCCCTGGAAACAGAGAGATTTGATGGATGAATGGCATTTGAAGGGTCAACAGGAGCATTGTCTCTCTTGAATAATTTTCACATCTTCAGCTCTCTCTGGCTTTTCCTCATTCTCATTTTTTCTTGCCCTTTATTCCCCTTTTCTCCTCTCTCCCTTCCTCTGCCGTTCCCTCTGTGCACCAGTAGTACTGGCTGCTAAATGTCACTAGTGGTGAAAATGAGTAACTCTGCTGAGTTGAATTTTGTATGAGAGCCACAAGTTAACTAACTACACTGAGCTTCTCTTCTGCTGAGCAGAATAGAGGTTCTGTAATAGATAAGATAAGACTTTATTGGTCCCACGATGTGGAAACACCAGCAGCCAAAAGACAAACACCAAATATTGCACCACACATTCAATCTACATATTTCCCATCACCACTCATCTAAACGAATATTGCACAAGAGCACAAAACAGTTACATAATAACACAAAAGTTTCTTCCATAATAACCATACACATAACAAATACACAAAATCTCTAATTTGTGTCTCACAGTTTTAATATGTTGTACAGTCTGATAGCTGTGAGGAGGAACGACCTGTCTTTGTACACTGGGGTTGTAACAGTCCTGTGCTGAAAGAGCTGCTCAGAGCCTCCACAGTGTGGTGCAGGGGGTGGAAGGTGTTCTCAATGATGGATGTCAGTTTGGCCTACGTCCTTCTGTCCACCATCGGCTCTCTTAACCAGGTTATTGAGTATGTTCCTGTCTCTGTCCGTGCTGCCACCTGCCCAGCACACAACACCGTAGGAAAATGCAGAGACCATCACAATGTCATAGAAAGTTTGGAGAAGAGCCCTGCTCAGACCAAAGGACCAAAAGGACGAAAAGTCTCCTCAGCAGGTGGAGACAATTCTGGCCTTTCCTGTACAGGGCATCAGTGTTGTTAGACCAGTTCAGTGTATTTAGCTGCATACCCAGGTATTTAAAAGTGTCCAAACACTCTATGTCTGAGCCAGGTCTGTCAGTGAGGTAGTTAAGGGTCCATGCAGCCAGATGTTGGTCTACGCCTGCCACCTTCAGCTTCGCCTGCAGCAGTGATTGCTGGATGGTGTTAAAAGCACTGAAAAGGTCAAAGAACATGACCCTCCAGCTGGGATAAGGCCCAATGCAGCATGTAGATGACAGCATCAGGGTCCAGCGTTGAGCTTAGCTGGGAGTGGAGGTGGCCGAGGACAATGGTCTTCATAAGGTGGGAAGACAGGTCTGTAGTGATTCATCTCTCTAGGGTTTACTATTTTAGAAACTGGAACCAGACAGGAGGTCTTCCACAGAACTGGGACCCTCTTCAGGGTGAGGCTCGGGTTAAATATGTACCGGACCACCTCACTGAGCTGATCTGCACACTCCCTGAGGAGCCTAGGGCTAATATGGTCTGGGCCTGTGGCGTTCCTAGCCTGGTGTTCCTTAACTCTCTTCTCACCTTTTCCACAGTGAGCCAGAGGGGGGTGGGGGGTGATCTGTTGTGGTTTCTGGAGCTGTGGGCTGTTGGGAGCCCTCTGTGACAATAGGAGGAAGGGCAGAGTGGTCCACATTGAGTTGAGGTGTGAGAGGCTCCAGCTGGGAGGAGATGACTGGCTTGGAGAAGTGTAAAGAGGATGGGCTGGGGACTGTGCAGAATCAAATCTTTTAAAGATCTGAAGAGAGCATCTTATTTTTATTACATCTTGATCCTTCTCAAGACGCACCAAATTCACAGAATGTGTATGAACATGATTATATGTACACTTGTGCTATTTACAAATTCTAAAGTAAGTATTTAAAGCAATATGTAGATTAACACAAACACACCATTTGAAGATCATCTAAAGTTAAAAAAACAAACTAACATACTTTTCTCAAGGCTTGCTTTGTGTCAATCATACATATACTTTATTGTACAGATTTTTTGTAAATAAAGATAAGAAAGCTTTTGCTTGAAATGGAGTCAGAATTAATTATTAATAGTTTGCATTTCTGGATGGAATATTGTTTTTTACTGAGCTCAGAATGGCTATGGACGCTATTATCTTTTTTTGTCCTGTTATCTTGTGATAATGGAATAATTATCTTGTGATACGTGATAATTATCTCTTTATCTTGGGATACTGAGTTAATTTCTGAGGAAAACAAAATTTGTATTCTTGTGATAACAAGAATAATTTTGCTCGATAATTCAGCAAAATCCAAATGACAGTCAACTTCCGAAGAGCACAACTGGTGTAACAAAGTTACAGTCACCTTCCTTGGGAAAGCTGATTTCTAAAGTGTCATGTAAACAGGAAAGCGGGTTTCCAAAATTGGGCTAGAGGATTAAGGAAACCTGGTTTCCCGAGGTAGAATGCAGATTTCTTTGCCAAGTATAACCATAACCTAATGGTTTCTACAGTAATTGGCTTTTTCCAACAGTGCATGTGCATAACAAAAGGCTGCAGATAGATACACACAGCTGAGTAAAAGAATGATTGAAAAATAGAGACCAATAATGGGGCGATGCCGCGTAATTTAAAAAAAAGAAGTCTGTCTAAAGTCCAACAGAAAATTTAACTAACATAAATTGCCTTGTAGACATCTAAATAAGTCGCTTTCCCAGTGCATTTTCAAAATTCATTCTGTCGTGAATCAGCTGCATGCATCTTTCCTTTCTCTCCCCCTGCGCTTTCACTCTGCTGTGACAAGAACACCCACACAAAAGTCAGAAAGCAGCATTTTATATCACTATACATTTAAAATCTGTGAGCCAGGTTACTCTGCTGCTGCATGTATACATGGATTTCCCGTTACCAGGTTTCTTAAGTGTATATAAATACCGTTCCCCAATTACCTGAACAAGCTGATTTCTCTGAGTACCCTGGTTACTTAAGTGGATGTAAACACAGTCAGTGTCTTGTTATCACGAGCAAACAAACTTTGCTTTCCAGAGAAATTATTTCATCATCACGAGAAAATGAAGTTGTTATCTTGAGATAACAAGATATTTATCCCTTTAACACAAGATAACGGCACAAAAAAAGCTAATATCTATGGCCATTCTTGGCTACCATAGTTTTTTTACCCATTAGATTTTCATCTAGTACTTTTATTTAACTGTTATTTCCCAGCATATTTTTTGACAAGATGTACATTGGGTTAGAAATGTTTTTAAATTCAGACAGAGGCATCTAAATGTTCTCTTGTAGTCAACTGGTTGTAAGCATTGGGTGTGATTTATTGAGGCGATTGATGAAACTGGTATCACTGCCTATTCCTTGATTAATCTGAATGTTGGTGTAAATGGTAAAGTATAGAATTGGGTTTATGCTCCCTTGCTTGACAAAAAAGGTAATATTGGTGTGTCAACTAGATTTAACATAAACTATTAGACAGCATTTTTTAATAATATCGAAGAAGCTTTATTGTTTTGATCAGGTCAAGGAAATGTCTACATCTTTTAACTTTTTTTGCCTTTCCCCTCTATTTATATTCATCACTCTCTTGTGTATTGCATTATTTTCCATCTTATTCTCCCCTCATTTTCTCCCTCAGATCAAACATCTCCACACTGGGTCATGGTGGTTCAGAATCAGGCCCAAACCCCCCCTTACAACTTCTTGACTTTTTGGTCCAGGAGGCTGTTCTGGCCTTCTTCTTGCTTCTTCTCCTGGTCTGGTTTCTTAATCGTGAGTTTGAAGTCAGCTACCGTCTTCATTACCATGGCAATGTGGAAGCTGACAAACATCGCTCCAATATCCAGATGATGCGAGATCAGGCTGAGTGGTTACTGGGCAACATCATCCCAATACATGTTGCTGACCAGCTCAAGGTTTTTTTGTTTTTAAAAAAATCACACTTTCCACAATTTATAAGAAGTTTATAAGGAATGTTTTTCTTCCTTTTTTGAATAAAGAAGACTAAAGATGGCAGTCTTAATTGTGGTATTGTTATTTTGTGCAGCCATCTACTTAGGATAAGAAAACAGAAAAATGCTAATGGTTAAATTTATACTGTACATGATCAAGAGTTCAAAATATTTGATCACCATTCATTCTTAATCTTTGCTCACCTTTGTCTTATTGTTTCCTTAGGTGACCCAGAGCTACTCAAAGAACCATGACAGTGTGGGTGTCATCTTTGCCAGTATTGTAAACTTCAGTGAATTCTATGAAGAAAGCTACGAGGGTGGAAAAGAGTGCTACCGTGTCCTTAATGAGCTAATTGGAGACTTTGATGAGCTCCTTCGCAAAACTGAATTCAAAAGTGTGGAAAAAATCAAGACAATTGGTGCTACCTACATGGCAGCATCAGGACTGAATGTCCAGCAGTTGGCTGAGAATGATGATGACTCTCCACATGCTCACCTGCGGGCACTTTTCAACTTTGCTTTGGAGATGATGGGGGTCCTGGATGACTTCAACAAGAACATGCTAGGTTTTGGTTTCAAGCTTCGTATTGGATTTAACCATGGGCCACTTACTGCAGGTGTAATTGGCACCACTAAGCTGCTCTATGACATCTGGGGAGATACGGTTAACATTGCTAGTCGTATGGACTCCACTGGTGTGGAGTGTCGGGTGCAGGTGAGCGAGGAAAGCCACGCTGTGCTCAGCGCCATGGGTTTAGAGTTTGACTATAGAGGTACAGTGAATGTAAAGGGCAAAGGTCAAATGAGGACCTTTCTGTACCCTAAAAGTGGGGAAAATATATGTCAAGATCACACTGAGCAGTTTGTTGGAATTGGACCCTCGTTTGTGGAATCAACAAACAATAAAACATCACAATCTATTGCACAGGCAGCAGTTCCGCCCCCCTCCTTTTCCTCCCCTCCTCCTTTCTCCTTTCTTTCCACAAACCCTTCTCAACTCCAAAGTGGTCTACGGCCTCAAGGTGTAGTGCCTGAGCCCCTCCCAAAAGCAAGGGAGGAAGGATATAGGGACGCTCCACACCTCCAAGAGCAGTCCCCTGCCTCACACATTCACACCCCTCCATGCTCTGAACTAGGCCAAGAACCTAGTCCTGCACAAGTCCTCTCCCAAGTGCAGCCTGTTTTACTCGCACTTGAAGAAGAGGAGGATGAAGAAGAAGAGCCCAATGAGATAACAAAACTCAATGAGGAGTTTTATTCTCGTCTCTGATCCCTCCTCTCCTCTTCCTTTATCTTCTGTCCCCTGCTGTCTCCAGCTGTCGCCTTTTCAGGAGTGACCACAAGTGTGGGCAAGTGATGTCCATCTTTTAAGCATGGATGGAAAAGAGTTTCACTCTAATACAACAATGACTACAATAGCTAATACAGGTGTCTTTCCCAGAAATGATGCCTAAGTCATGCGGTGGGTCAGACCTGTGTTGAGCACAGCATCTTATATAAAAGAAAAGGCTGAAAGGGGATAAGAGGGAATGGAAGATTTGTTGGGGTTGTTGATGTTTTTTCTTATTCACTTTTGTTATTAAGTGCCTTCAGGACTAGAATAGTGAACAAAGAAATATGAATACTGAACAAAATTTTAACAATCTTAGACTACGGAACATGCTGTGGTTTCTTACTTCATGCCTTTTTTTTCAATGCAAGTATTTCTTAAAGAATCATTAATATTGTGCCATATCATTTGTTTTAACTTGATCAAAGTTTTCACCTTTTGTGAGGGAAAATAGTTTCAGATTATATATAAGTGCCAGTGTAGTATGATGGCCTGAGCAGGGAACTATTGGAAGAATGAGGGAATCAGATGAAGCAGTGTTAATTTATGTATTCTGCTTTGATATGAGGGCTTAATACAGTATTCATTTTGTGCTAGAGTCTCAGTAAAAGAGGACATGCTACAAAGCAGGCTGCATATATTTAAATTCATGTAGCAGCTCAATGCCTACTAAAGCACAGGTCTTGCACAGTGTTTTCTCGACCACTTTTATTTGGTAATTTTTACCATGAGAAAGCTTTTAAGAGTTCTTGTCTTTCACAGTATGCACAAGCACAAGCACAAAATCAGGTAAGATAAAGGGAATATAGGTTTGGAACAAAGGATGGTTTTAAAATATTACATCATCAGAGATGTGGGAAGGCACTTTAAATATACCAATACTCTACACAATATTTGTCTTTTGAGTATGAAACATCCTTGAGTCATAGACCTAAAAGCTAGCTGTAAAATTGTAGATAAAATGTTATCAATTTGAATTGATGCTGGTTAAATTGGTGTCCACGGAAACTTCTCCAACCAATCCTCCACCACAGTCTATTGTTCTGTAGCCATATTTCTACCAAAGTTTGAGTAAACACTTCTAGTATGACCAAGCCTGCTTTTTTCATTGGGTTACACCTACTCCATTGGAGCTCTTTTGTAGTAATACTAAAAAAATCGACCACGCTACATAAAAAAAGCTTAGTAAAACGTATTTATTGCAACAACGTTTCCCTATCATGAATAAACCAAGGATGTTTCGGTTCATGGGATTGAGTCCAATACAGTGAGAACGTTTATTGCAATGAAGAATCATGACAGCCAGTGCAGTAGTCTAGTTTGTGTGATTTTATTTGGTTTTGAACAACAATGCACCAGAATAAAAATTATATATTGGCCTATTGGACACCTGGAATAATTTCATTGTTGATTTTTTGGTGAGGTTTCCTACTCAAAAGATTTTGGGTAGAGTATCCCTGTGAGGGACAATCACTGTGTAGTTCTTAGATAGAAGATAGGTCCACATTGGTGTTGTATCAAAGCACAGATCAATAACAGTTTCTGTAGTACTATCTGCAAAACCTCAAATTCTCAAATTCAGTGATGTTTGTTGCCTTCATTGTCAGAATAAAAAAAACAAGCAATTGTGAGTCCATACCTATAGCTTTATTCATTAGTTAAGTATTGTCTGCCTTTAGCTGTGTGATTTGCTCTTAAAGGGTTGACAGTTTTAACGTTGATCATGTCATGGCCTCTTCACTGAGGGAAGCCTCTACTGTATCAAAATTGTGCCACTTTAATTGAGTGATCTGTAGGTGCAGTGCAACCTAAACTAGCTGATTGTGGTGCGTGAAAGTATGACTGTATTTTGGTTTTCAGAAAGTTTTTTCTTGGTGTTGTCATAATGAGGATAAGTAATGTGTGTATGTTTGAGGAAATCATGCTTGTGCAGGTTTTGCTGCAGTTGCTTATATCAATTCCATTTATATTTTTTGCTTTTCCAGTTCTTTAATTCTTTTGTTAATTGGCCACTTAGAATAGCGTGGGAGTGTTCCACTCCTTTTTTTGACACCTCTTTAATTCGCATCATGCTTGTCTTGTCTCATTTCAACTTTGTGTGTGTATGTGTGTGTGTGTGTGTGATGGGGGTGGGGTGGGGGTATTTAAAATGAACTTGAAATTAATAAAACTGAAAAGATCACTGTAGCGTGATGTAAAAAGAAATCAACCTACTATATGGCCACTGTTTACCCGTTGTATTGCTACCTCACCTGTAGACGGTCACATGTACAAAGCTGTAAAAGGAAACAAACAGCCGGAAAATCACCACATCTTTTATAGACATATTTACAAAGATAGGTGAAGGAGAAACAATCTCTATGTAGCTGTACGTTATTGACATCTGCAATGGTGCACTCCGAACATATAGAAGCAGTGCCTTTTGAATAAGACGTATGTTTAATTATTATGTGTGAGCTGAGATTATTTGTTTCAGATAATTGTGATGACACTAGTAGCATAAATACATCGTGAAAAAATAAAAATAGAGAGAAACTTACTCTACAGTGATACATAAAAAAGCCAAACCTAATAAACCATAGCACACAAAATTGTGGAAACATGAGAGTATCAAGTGTCAGTTGTGAAGTGAAGTCCCCCACCCCCCCATTTTCCAGATTACACTTGCAGTATGCCATTAGATATTCCTCTGTGATCTTCAGGCCATGTTGCCAGAGCAATAGTAATCAAATATAGTAGTATTCATAGTAAATTCGAGGCTCGGGACTCCACCGCTTGATGGGCACGCCACCTCTCTAATAGTGCACATCTGTTGACACTTATTAATAAAATATTTAAGTGGCTCTGCTGGCTATGTGATCTGTGATATAGCTAGGTAAAAAATGTGTGTAATCTTGTTTGCATGGGAATGAACGAGCATTTTTTCTTCTTTACTAGACACTACATTTTTTGTTTGATTCTTTGAAACAGTCCTTTTATTTCATTTTAAGTATCATTGTCTCTACATTTATATTGGTCATCAAGCATATAATGCCAAAATGTAAGATTCCTCAATTCACTAAGAATTGCTAATTTAAGGTTATAATTCTGTCCCTTGATTATATTGTATTGATAGATGTTGTGTGTATGAATACATTTAACTTTAGCAGAGGGAAATATGCATCTGTAGAAATGCAGCAGTCCAGGTAAAAAAAAACACTCAACAAAAAAGCTGAGTGCATTGAGCAGTTTGATTCTGTTCTGTGACAGAAAAATAATGGACAAGCATAAAGGAACATTGTTTTATAAGCACTTAGAATCATCACAGCAAAAGCATTGTCAAATCACTCATTGAAATAGTGACTGCTCTACTTATTTTTATTAGAAATTTTCTAGTAAATTCAACCCATATGTGTTTTGATTACACTGGGACAGAAATTAGTCAGTTGTTTGATTTTAAAAATCTTTGTGCATGTTTTATGTTTATGAATGAGATGTACTATGTATGTTTTGTGCACATTACCGATGTATCATTTATTAACGCATGATCATAATCTGTACACATTTGCACAAAGCACAGTGTTTGTACATATGCATTTATTTTATGTCACACATGATTTTTTTATACATGTGCATGTGTCAGATTTTGCCAGAAAACAATGAAAAGAGACACATTATGAAATTTCTTTAATGTGTGTCTTTTTGAGTGAGTGTGAGTGTTATGATGTTATTACTCTTTTTTTTCAGTATGAGATAAATAAATCTCAAAGCAAGAAATAGTTCACTTTGAAATGTAAAGTGAAGACAGGTTTGTGTCGTCCCACAAAAAAATTGGAGGCTTGAGCTTCGGAAGTCTGGAAGCAGACTATATGCGCATTTCAAGTTGGCCACGTTTTAGGAAGCCTTATCAATATTAAACATGATCCCGGAGGGTGACTTTCTGGTTAGCCAACTAAAACCACTACAGTTGTTCAGTTCTAGTTTGAGAGTAACAGAAAGATTATTACAGTATTCATTTAAAAATAACAGACCACTAAGATGTGCAATAGCATGTTTGTGCATTTTAGTTTTAGCCATATTCACTTGCAGGGTGGAATGACATGCACCAAACTATAACAAATTAAATTATTATAATTATTAGATAATATATGATTATTAATATTGTGATTACTTTTACCTCAAACTCGCAGATACACCAATGTAAGCCTAAGTTTCAAATTGAAAACTTATAAGCCTACTGTAATTGTGAAATTCAGTTCTAAAGTGTGCAAAAGCTATGTAATTAAACAATTGTACTTTTTGAACCTTTATAAGCTACATGCAGATTTGTTCCATATATAATATTACATTTTAGTTTAAACTCTTAGTACTATTTTATTTCATGTATATACAATTTATATGCACATTGAATAATTAATTAGTAAAAAATAAATAAATGTATGAACTCTGTGGCGGTGCTGTAGCGCCCCCAGTGGCTAACAGCACCAGTGTTTTCACGTAGGGCGTGATTGCGCGGCCCCTCCCCCTCCACAGCCGATCTGGAAAAGAAAAAAAAAACTTTTTTGTATCGAAGGAATCAACAGCCGCCATCTTGTCGTGGCTCGGAATTAGGATTTCGGTTCAACACTGGTTTTTACATAGAAATCGAACACCCTTACCGCGCTATGACACCAGCCTTCCACCGAAAACGAAGTCTTAACATCGCCTACGAGACATTTTGTGCGAAAAAACAGGAATTGGATCGGTGGTCGTCGGGCAGAAAAGCTCCGTATATCTGATTTCCCCTTCAGAGTGCGGCGATTCAGCCCCTGTCGCCGTTTGGGAGCAGTATTGTTTACCGTGGGCAAGCGGAGACCAGACGGTGACTTTCGAAGTGATTTGCAAAAATATCAAATTTTTATGCAGTTGAGCGTTTTTGTGGAGCTTCGCACGATTTTTGCATGAAGAAATTTAACGTCACGCAAAATGGGTACTTTGAACATCTAGAAATTACGACTACCCTCCCGGAATGCAGCAATCCACCTGATTTTATTGAATTGTCATTTTGAAGTTTGATTTTTACATGGGGAATATTTTATTTTGGGTTAATTAACGATAATAATGTGGGTGTTGGGTGTTGGATTATCATGGGGTGAATGGCGGTGGCGAAGCGGGGCGCTATTGCATCTCTTTTAGAAAGACTGACTCTCACGGCAAGGAGTAGCTAACGCTAACTGTTAACTTAGCTGGTAGCAAGCAATTAGCTAGCTATTAGCCAGTTAGCTAACGTTAGCAGGCTACCTGCTTGCTAATGTGCTAACTGGGCAGGTTCGGCTGGATTGAACAGCTTCCCTATAACAAGGCAACTAGACTTACCAACTAACTTGAGCAACCAGCCGGACAAGATCACAACTATGGCTGAAAACCTCCTGGAAGTCGGACCTCCCACCTCTAAGCGGCCGAAGCTTAATTCACCTGCCCTGTCAGCGACTGATGGACAAGGTAAAGGCCTCCAATTTGCACACGTAAACACCTATCATTTAGATTAGTTGTTTGCAGTACCCTGCAGTGACGGACCATAAATTCACAGACCACCCTTGCATCCAAGTTTAAAGTTATCCGTTCATCTAGGTATTCTCAGCCATTTTTTGTGACTGTTACTGTGGCTCGTGGTATTTACCGCAGTATTGTGGTCTGTTTAGTATGTAAATGCAGGGGTCTTCCATGCACACACAAATAACAGTTTATTAGCTGCTCTTGCTTTGTGATAATGCCGTTAAAGGTTTAATAGCAGTCCTGCATCTAAACCAGCGTTACCACAATGGAGCATTTTAGTTTAGCAGCACTACAAATGACCACATAGTTAAAACAATGCCTCTGTAAACATTTAAACATGATTGCCGTAATGAAATATGAATGCTGCTGCATCAGACATGTGAAAGTGTTCCTCTCTGGCACCTGAGCACATATGTATGTTTGCTAACAGTATTTATGACATGCTTTGGCTGTAGGAAGCTTACATTAACTGGAAACTAAAGTTTAAACATAATTCTAGCATTGCATGTCTTAGGTCCTTAATGATAGCCTGGTGAATGCGTAACAACAGATAATGGTGACATGATGAAGACACAGTGATTCAAAATCATATTTTGAATCAAATCCCATCTCAATTCATAGTGTACTGTACATCGGACTCCCATATCAATATAGCTAATAATAATTTCAGGCTGATGCTGCTACAGCTTTACCATCTTTTCCATTTCTTTGAAGAGATTATACCATATTAAATGTTTTCTGTTTATTGTGTTAAGCAGACCTTAGTTGCAGATGAGACAAAGGCTTAATCACAAACTGCTATTGGTACAGGTACTTCATGCACATACTGTCTCAAGGATACAAGATAAATTAGCAGACATGGAAAATCCATTATTCTGTCATCTCCTGATCTAAATGAGCTACTGGCCAGCCAAACTGGCTTGCATGGAACGCTCTTTGAGTGTACATTAAACATTTGATTTGCTAAAGTTTTTGTTAAATTTAACACTGTGTGCAACATTCCAAAGGAATGTTTCTTTCTGTAGATGCTAAAAACTGTATTGCAAAAATGCATTTTAAAGATAAGGTATGTTGTTATGCTTATAGATGGCCTTTTGTATAAATAGTTCCATTAAATTATCTCCTTATTTAATTAAGATACTTCAGTGAGGTTATAACTATTACATTACAAATGACAGACATACTTTCACACTCTCCTGTCTTACTCTTAAAAGCCTTTGGTTTGGGAAAGGAAATAAAAAGGGATTTTCTGTTTGTTTTTTAACACTCCTTAAGCTGGTCATTTTCTGTGATAGGCTATGTGATACTCTGTTACCCTGTATTTTTTGGCTGCTCGACAGATGACTCTGATCCATTTCTGAGTTAAAGAGGTTGTTAGGAATTTATTTCCTCTGCGGCAGCAAAACATGCAACATTAGCCAGTAGACAACTCCCGTAGGCTAAACTGAGATAACTAAACACTTTTGGAACCAATTTGCAACAGTAGGCATGCTTTAGCTTTGCTAAGTTAAAGCATTTACAACTCATAAATCTGTGTCAAATTACATTAGTCAGTGTTTGATTATTAAAATTGATATCAAAATCACAAGAGATTTAATCCTTGACCTTCTCTGTCTCATTGTTTTGGTTTTGCTTACATTTGCTGTATGGTGGAGTTTGAGCTAGTAACTTCTAACGCTGCAGGCAAATGCACAGACAAAGACTCAAGAAAAAACCCAAAGAGCACAGTATGAATATAAATACACAATATTCATATTTATTAAAGGCGGAACCTTTAAGCCAGTAATATGTAAAAGTGGTTTACTAGACAACTTTGAAAATGTTCTTCCCTTTATTAGTCAAAATCTGATTTAGTTTTAATGTAACACATGTTCCAGATGTGTTGGCACTTAATTAATCTTTTATAGTCAAGAAAAGTCTGAAAATATAACACCCTCACTTCTTGAACTTGTTTTTTCTTGCTAAAGTTGTAGGCCTATGTCAAAGTATATTTTGCAATTAGATAAGTAAAGCTGTATCACTGTGGAACCTCAGTTGCATATTGTGCAAAATTTACAGGGCAGACCATGTTATTATTTGTAGCTCTGCAGGTTATTTTCTTAATAGTATCAGATCTATCAAATTGCATGTGTTTTTCATTGAATTTAAGTTTGTCTAGTCTGCAAAATAATAATTTGGACAGCCTTGAAAAACAGTGAATTATGGCCATACACACACATGGCAGAGGCACCACATGTCTGCAGCAATCAATCATTTAACATGCTCCCCCTTCTCTTTATAGTTTTTGCCAGCTACAATTGGGACTTAACGGACCTTGTGGGACAGGACTAGGCAACAGTATCCTCAACCATAAATTACTGCAGATAAAGACTTGGCTTTCACTCTTTGAAGGCTGACATGCCGTGCGCTTTGTGAGCTGCACCCCTCAGCCCTGACATTTGGCCTTTGCCTTTTGGAATGAAGTCTGCTTTAAGTGCAGTTTCCATTTTGGGGTGTGATGTTGCACATTTGTAGCGACTATTGATTTTGCATACTTAAGTGAGTACTGTAAAATACTTGCATTTTCAGTGATGTTTTTATGTACTCAATTGTTGTGTGTGTTCTGAGATTTTCATTATCATCGGTGGGATAAAAAGCAAATAGTTGTCCGTCTGTCTGCTCAGTCCATCTGTCACCTTGCAGGGTGCTCCCCTTGCTGCTTTGTCCCCAAAAATTCCGTTGGTAGCGCAAATAGGTTTTCTTCAGATGCTGAGACAGTTTAGTGACTTATTTCAAGTTGGGTTAGCGGCTGTTGTTTTTAGTATCTCTTTTCTCTCTGACAAAATTATGGTATGTCAGCCTAAGGTGAATCTAAAGTAGATATGCACTGCAAACCTGTACTTATCTCGACATTATCTGGAGGACATATATTTTAAAATACAAATGTCTGAATCAATTTGCTGGGACAATTTTTTAGTTTACCTTCTGAGCTGATCATCAGCTCTCCAAAGAATTTACTGTATGTGAGTGGGCATGTTGTCTATTTGATTAGCGCTGCTTTGGTGTGCTGTGTTTTAAAAAAAAAACAACAAAAAAATGCTACCGCTCAATTCTGCAGCATACTTCTCTGTCAAGTCGTACCTCTTGTATACTTTACCCAGACACCATCCCTTGTCTAAACTATACCATTAGGAGAGAATGCATGAGGTGCGGGGCAAGACAGTTCAAATGTGAATGGAGCGTACACTTAGCGTTAGGTTTTAGCTTGTGTAGATTAAATCAAGCTGGTGAACATTTAATTTATGCATTGCTTAAAACTTAGGTTAATGTTCTGTGTCCAGTATAGCCATGTCAGTGACCCCAACAAAAAACACACAAATGGCAATTACTTCACAAATAAAAATTTTATTGTTTAGCTGGAGATTTGTCTTTACCTGACAGTAAGCTTATATAACACAGATGCTAATGGAGGATAAAGGGAAGGGCGTGTGTCATCCCTGACCTACAGTGCATCAAGTTTTCAGACTTTCCACTTTTTGTTAATGTGACAGCCATATTCCAAAATTTCTAAAAACAATACTCTGTAATGACAACTTGAAATTTGTCTGAAATCTTTGAAAATGTGTTTTTAAGTAAAAGAAAAAAATCTCAATCCAATCTGATGGAGCTTGAGAGGTACTGCAAAGAATGGGAGAAACTGGCCTAAAATAGGTGTGCTAAGCTTGAAGCAGCATACTCAAAAAGACGTGAGGCTGTAAGTAGTATTACAGGTGCTTCAACAAAGTAATAAGCAAAGGCTGTGAATACTTATGTACATGTGATAGTTATTTATTTTTGTATTTATTAAGAAATCTTAGACAATTGAAAATAAACTTATTTCACGTTGTCATTATGGGGTGTTGTTTGTACAATTTATGCGAAAAATAATGCATTTAATCCACTTTGAAATAAGGCTGTAACCTAACAAAATGTGATAAAAGTATTAAATACTAATAAATACTTTCTGGATGCACGCTATTTCTCTAAAATGACAATGCTGTTACCTTTGCGTTTGCAGCATGGGCTGATCTGTAATTTTGTCGATGCTACTCATGACTCGTTTTCTGCCTGTATTTAGAAAATGTTTCTCTTTGTGACTATTGCTATGTTTGTTGATTCACTTATATCTGTATGTAAAATAGAAAAAAGTAAGAATGAAGCAGAATTTTTTTTTTTTGTCTTGTTGAAAAAAACTGCTTCTTTGTTTAAATATGTGTAAAGGGAATAAAGCTGTTTAATTGTTTTAAGCAGACTGGAAATGCGATTTTATATAATCTTTAACTCAGCATGTTTGTGAGAGAGATTTAATATATTAAGTTAGGTTTTAATTCAGGATCAGGAATCAGGAAATCTCATTTTGATCAAGATCTGTTTTATAAAAGAACCAAAAACAAAATACAAAAATATTGTCAAGGAAAATAACAATACTCTTTATTCCCCCAAACAATTAATAGGTCCAGTCAGTTATCAGTTGCGTCAGTGAACAACTTCAGCCACCACAACACTCCCCTTTGTCTTTGGACCCCAAAACTCCCCAAAAGACCTACAACAGAGAAAGATGCACAAACAGAAAATAGCTGTTTTTGTTGGTAGAATGTAGTAGATTTACATTTTTAACCGTCAGATTGACAACAATTTAAAATAAACACACTTATGAAGACCATAAAGCTTCTCAACCTCACACATACACACACCACTGTTTCCTACACATAGATCATACATGGGCAGGCCACCCAAGTAAAGCATATTAACGACTGGGTGACTATATCTGCAGTGTTTTCCAAGCCTCCATGAGAATAATAGATGTTCTGCACGCATGTGCAAAAATATTAATTTTTAAAAATTTCTCAAGCAAATGTTTTGGTCGGTGACTTCCATGTAAAAGTTAAGTAAAATTAATTACTTTACAATTTAAACATTTGGAACAAACAATCTTAAGAAAATGCATCAAATGCATAAAATCCACATCTTCTTTTCCTTTCGGCTGTTCTCTTCTGGGGGTCGAATCATGTGCCTCCATCTAACCCTGTCCCCTGCATCCTCGTCTATCACACCACCTAACTTCATCCTTGATGCAGACCCACCTCCACCTTGAACTCCTCCATCACACCTACAGCACACCTTACCACGGTCTTTCAGCTATCATACTTGTCCACTCGGACATACCTCTCTCTGCACCCTGTCATACGCTTTTCTAAATCTACGAAGACACAATGCAACTCCCTATGACCCTCTCTGTACTTCTCCATCAGAACCCTCAAAGCAAATACTGCATCTGTTGTACCCCTTAGCCTAACTTCTACTCTTTCCCACAGCTTCATTTTGTGGCTCATCAGTAGTTGCCACAGCCCTGCACATCACCCTTGTTCTTAAAAATCGGCACCAGTACACTTCTTCATTCCATGGGCATCTTGTCACTCTCCAAGATCTTGTTAAACAAACAAGTCAGATACTACTGCCATCTTTCCTAGAGACTTCTATTACTCCACAGGACTACCTTTCCACTCTTCATTTTCATGCCCTCCTCACTTCACGCTTACTAATCTTTGCTACTTCCTGCTCCACACCAGTCACCTCTTCTTCTACTCTTCGTTCCCTTTCATTTTCCCCATTCATCAACTCTTCAAAGTCTCCTTCCATTTTCCTGTCACACCCTTGGCACCTGTCTAATACTTTTCCATCCTTATGTTTCATCACCCTAACCTGCTGCCCATCCTTCTCCATCTCTATTTCTCTGTCTTGCCAACCTGTACTATTCCATCTCTTTCTTACTGTCCTACCCACCATACAAGTCATCACATGTTCTTTCTTTTGAGATTGCCACCTCTACCTTCACCTTACACTGCATCAACCTGTACTCCTGTCTACTCTCTTCACTTTCCACTTTTCTCTTTCCCAATGACACACCCAGTACCCCCCCTACCAGTGTCAACTATAACATAAACTGTAGTGGTCCAGTCATCTGGAAGCCCTCAAAAGACACAGTTTTCCTTTTCCAACTTCTGCCAGTTTGTCCTCTGCTCTGCCTTAGTCCTCTTAATCTTCCTCACCACCAGAGTCATTTTACACACCACCATCCTGTGTTGTCTGGCTACACTCTCCTCTACTTTGCAGTCATTGATCTCTTTCAGATTACGTTGACACAAGATGTAGTTCACCTGAGTGCTTCTATCTCCGCTCTTATGTTACCCTATGTTCCTGCCTCTTCTGTAAGAAAATGTTCACTATAACCATTCCATCCTCTTTGCAAAGTCTACCACCTACTGTCCTTCTGCGTTCCTGTCCTAAAGACCAAATCTGCCCATCACATTCTCATCACCTCTGTTCCCTTCACCTAAATGTCCATTAAAATCTGTAGCAATCACCACTCTGTCACCTCTGGGGATGCTCTGCATCACTTCTTCTAACTCACTCCAGAATTTCTCCTTCTCTTCCAACTTACATCCCACCTGTGTTGGGTATAACCACTAACATTGAACACCTCACCTTCAATTTCTAGCCTCAGACTGATCACTCTATCTGATATTCTTTTCACCCTCAGAACATTTCCTACAAACCTCTATTAGTATAATTCCTCCTCTATTTCTCATCCCATCCACACCATATCCCCATAGATCCATCTTCCTTCTCTGCATTATGTCAACCAACTCGCTAGTCTTCCTTGTCATAGTCCCAACATTCAAACTCCCTCGTGTCAGTCCTGCACTCTTGGCTTTCCTTTTGTCTCTCTGCCTACATACACACCTTCCTCCTCTCATTCTTCGACCAACAGAAGCTCAATTTCCCCCAGCACCCTGTACGTCAACAGCGCCAGTGGCAGTCATTGTTAACCCGGACCATGACTGATTAGGTATGAACGTCAGATTCAGCATGTAGATCAGGATTCACACATTTGATTTGGCATATGATTTGCTTCGGATGCCCTTTCTGACACAACCCTCTGTATTCATCCAGACTAGGAGCTGGCACAAGAAGACACTTTTTTGCATTAAATACATAAACTCTTCTCTTTTTTTTCCTTTTTTTTTGTCGGCTTTTCCTGTGAATTCAGGGTCGCCACAGTGGATCATTGTCAGGACATTGATTTGGCACAATTTTTACGTCGGATGCCCTTCCTGACACAACCCTCCCCAATTTCTACCGGGCTTGGACCGGCACCGCACATCTGGGGATGGGAATAGGCTGTTAGGGGTTTGGTTGTCCTGCCCAGGGACACTTCGACACATAGCCAGGACCAGGGATTGAACTAATGACCCTGTGGTCCATGGACTGAGCTACAGCCACCCCTAAATACATAAACTCCTTATAAATGTATGAAATAAAACTATATGAAACTCTTCAGTTGGCGCAAACTGATATCAGTGCAGCTGATCCACAACAGTCTAAATTTCAAACATTCTCGTGGGAAGTTATTTAGACATCTTCAAGGCACTTTGTGTTAGTTTGTTGTAGCTCAGGCAAACTTTATTTTTAAAATGAGGAGGCATCGCCCTGTTAACGTTCTCTAATTTCATTCATTCACATTGCTGCATGTTTCTGTCTGCAGCCTCACAGTTAGAGAAAGCTGATTATAAACCTGGTCACGCGCATACATGGCAGTGAAATATGTGTTCTCTCACAGAACTCTACCTGGGGAAAGCAGGTTTACCTAATCCCATACCCTGATTTTGGAAAACAGCTTTTCTATTTACATGACGCTTAAAAAAAATCTGATTTCCAAAATACCAACTGTAACCTGGTTACTTAAGCCAATGTAAATGCACTCATTGGGTTCATCAGTGTGTATAGTTTTTTGCTGTACTGCTGCCACCATTGTAATTCTCCCACATGAGGCCCATTGATTGACATTCTCACACACATATATGCTAGCTCTCATTTCTAAATTATTTGTCACATATTGAAAGTGTAGTATAATTTTGTAAATTAGTAAAAAAAAATTAAACTTTTGGATTTATTGATGTCAACTTAAGCTACCATGGGTAGTCTGCTACAACTATAGGCTATAGTTGTATTGAGGTTTGCTTCTGTTCCCTGGTTCACCTGCATCTTGCGTTTAACCAATAGCAATTTGTATATCAGATGCTAACAACCAGGACCCCATTATGCATTAGAAGAAATCTAACATTAGCTCAATCTTTACAACATAGATTGGCTTTGTGATTATTGCTTAGTTATGATATGTCATAACGATAGTGATTACTGACACATCATAACATGCTGAAAGTAAGACAGAGACCAATAAAGTCTGGGTGAAAAGTAGATCCTTGCTTACAAAAACCTCAGTGTACATATGAAAGCCCTAAAATTGTTTTTTTTTTTGCATTCTCTGGTCACTCTCATTCATGTTTGTGTGTTTGTTTTTCTTACTACAGCTAAAGCGAATAACATTAACACAGGTAACCAAAAACTTGACTTGTACTGTTGTACATCTCCCCCTTTCTGTGTGTACTATGTGTACATAGTTTAACATTTGCTGGCCCTCAGGAGCCCCTTACTGGCTTAGGGCAACAAGCAGTTGCCTGCCCTGCTTGCCGGCATGGAGAGCCTCTGAGCAGGGCAGCATCAAATGAAAAATAAAATGACCTGGTCTCTCGTTCAGCCGAAATGAAATTGTGGACACAATTGACAATGTGGACAGCTCTACAGACAAATATGATTTTAACCAATTTGTAGTTGGGCAACACATAAATCTATGTTTGGGAAACATTGCAGATCTTAATTTATTTTTCAATTGCCCTATTTAGTAACTGCAGAATGCGTTCCACTTGCCTGAACATGAAATTTACTTGCCCTGGGCAAGTGTTAATGTCGATCCCTTGGTTGGGGTTGAATGACATTTTGTCCAGGTTGGTTTCAGTATCAGATTATGTATGGACTTAAAGCTGCAATGTACAGTTTAAGGCAGCACTGGCATCAGTCTTATCTTCTCTTCTCCCACCTCCCTCCGCTGTGCTCTGCTACCATCTTCTATGCTCCTCCACACTCTGCACATCTCTTCAGTCATTCATTGTTATAAAAATACAATAAATCAGAATACTGCAAATAAAGCAGAAATAGTAAATTGCCTGACTGGATAGACGGACCAGCCTTGTCTAAAAATTCAGATGGAAATAACTGTACTGCTGCCAGTGTTTTTCAGTTGGTCTGACTTGATGGCAAACATTAAACAGCAACGTTACGGATTTTCAACTTGCTTTCTGTAGCTTTAGTTTAGGTTGTGAATGCACATCAATGCTTTTAAACATCCCTCTGATTTCCCTTTTTAAAGATATTTCTGTCAAAAAAGATTTTTGCCTTCGGCTTGCACGTTGTTTTTTTTTTTTTCCTTTTTTTTTTTCTTTCCTTTTTTGTCCAGGCCACACCTGGTGTGTTGGGACCCGCTTGCCTTCTGTCTCCCAACTCAATGCTCTACCACTAAGCCAACCTAGGAGTTCAGATTATAACATCGGGGAGCTCTGGAATAACAGGTTGACCAACTCCATAGTGAGGCCTACAAGATGTCACAATCTTAAGGTTCCTTCAAGTGATGTTGTCTGGAGGTGTTTTTATGCTAGAAGTAGAGATATATTTTAATGTAATGGTTAATTTAGAGGGAACTTTAACGACATTCATTTACATGTACTACTCAAACTAGAACCAAAAAAAGCAAGTTCAATATCAGTGAAGGCTTTAATTCTGGTTCCCATCCCCTAGCAGTTGCTCTCCTGACTGCATGTGGCATCACTAAACATTGCTTTGCTTTTTTGGGCCCTGGGCTGAGAAGCCTGGGGGCAAGGTTGTTAAGAGTGTATATGTGTATCCCCATTGATAAATAAATGCAGGGCCTGGGCCTTAGAACACTTTCTTTGAGTGAATGCTTCTGCTCTGAGTCCATACATGCAGCTGGTTTTTAGAGAGTATCAGTGGGTGAGAAAAAGACTGATGGTACCTTCAGTGTCAAACTTCCTCCACATGGAGAACCTGCATGCCAGGAACAGACAGCGGAGTAGTATAGTAGATTTGGAAGGCTGTGTTTACTTAGGGGACTGCAATGGCCAAGTGCCCCTCATTAAAGGCAAGATCCTGACTGAATCCCAATGAAGTTATTTAGCAGCAGCAGATGGAAGGGCAACTGCCTCACTCTCTCCACTGTTCTTTCCTTATATTCTGTAGCACCAAGAGCAAGAATGTGTTTATCGTGCAAAGATCAGTGATAAACTTGCCCTAATTAATATATAGATCCAATAAGATTATATTTTTCAGCTCTCACTACCTATACCTGCTAAAATGCTATGTTAAGACATGTTGCTACTGGCACCTAGAATGCATGTTAAAATAGGGATGTGGCAATAATTTGACTTATTTAGGTGTATTGACATATTTTCAGGGGACATAGGATGAGTTGGTACGTTTATCAATATACAGTGTTGGCATTTGATATCATTATACATGTTAGATGACTTGCCTCACTGGCAAACATGGATGCCAAAAAACAGAAAATGTATGCTTATTAAAAAGTAAAATAAATGAGGATTTGCATATGTATTTTATTAACACCCAAAATAAAGTAATAATATATAATCTCTACTTTTTAGAATTATTTCAAAATGTTAAATTTGCGGCAACTGTGGTTAAGCTGGTAAAAAGGGTCATCCACTAATTTCAGGGTCATAAAAAAGTATCAGGCATTACTCCTGTGACTAAGGAATTTTAGGTTCAAATCAATTAATAAATTTGTCTTCAGATGTGAGCTCTCGAAGTAGTTAGGCACCAAAACATTTATGGAAGACAGAAGTAATAATAATAATAATAAATAATATTAAATAAGATTAGAATATCATCAGTAGATCAACGTGCTCAGGTGTGGCTTACAAGTAAACATTTAGTACACTTTGTAGTAAATGTAGACATTTTTGCGTATGGACATTCAGCTTGAGAATATTGATAGTTTTGTCTATATCACCTGACAGATACTTGTATTGCTTTTATTTCAATATTAGAATATATTGGGCTACATAGGAACTGCATTGAAGACTAGAAAAAGCATTTTCAAAGAGAGAATGCACTGTGAATGCTTCAGTGCTGAAAGGATTTTTCCAAGTTGGAAAAAACTGAACTTGAAAAAAGTATCAGTGTGTACTGTCTATGTTGTTGTGTGTGTCTGTCCACTGTTCATCACAAACTCATTTTACCATTTAAATGTAACTAATTTGAAAAAGTTACAAAAAGGCTTTTATTTTGAAAGTTTGATTCTCCACTTTGTATCATTTGGGAGAAAATCTGTCAGGTTAAGTGTTTGGACACAGGGCTGAGGCGGATCACATGACCTGATTCGCTTGTCTGTTACTGTGGCAACAACAGCTTTAAATCTGCTGAGTCACTCACATTTGCTGAAGACAGGTTAGAAACTCCTCAGACTTTGCTTCGTGAGGGCCTTGATTCCAGGGACAGGAGAGAGTGAAAGAGAGAGTCATCATGGCCACCAATGCATTTATGTAACTTTTTAGGCTAATCCAATGTTGGACTTCTCTATAATCTAACTTAATTAATCTTATTTTACTCTTTTCTTGCTTCTCTTGTAGATCTGGGGTCACTGTCATGGGATGATTTGGAAAATGACCTTCCAGATGAATTGATCCCTAACGGAGGGGATTTGAGCATGATGGGTGGGATGCCTTCAAACGGTGGGACAGCACCTGGAGCTGGTGGGCCAGTTGGCACCCCAACTGGCCTTGGAAGTGGTGGTGCTCCTGTTGTCCCAGATGCAGCTGCCAAGCACAAGCAACTCTCAGAGCTCCTTCGAGCTAATAACACCACCAGTATCACAGGCACAGGGCTGAACTCAGCAAGCCCTCAACCAGGTGGTATGGGGCCTCAGCTCGGCACACAACTGGGGAAGAGCCCACTTGGCCAGGGGTCTCCGAACAACCACCTATCCCCCCAGGTACAAAAAGCAGGAACACCAACAGCAGTAGCAGCGCAGAATAACAACAATAATACTGCAACAATGGGGTTGAACATAACAGGCTTCAGCCAAGCCATGATTAATAATAGTCAAGGTCATGCTGGACTCCAGGCCCTGGGTGGGCAACCCCAGCCTGGGCAAGTGATGAATGGTGGTCTTGGACCTGGAACTGGGAGAGGGCGGGGAGCAGGAGCATCAGGCATGCCATATCAGGGATCTGCAATGCAGGGAGCCACATCAGGATCAGGAGGCGCAGGGAGTGCATTGGCAGAGACACTCACCCAGGGTGGGCAGCAGATGGGAGCTCATGCTTCCCTCAGTGCTGCCCAGCAAGCAGGCAACATGAACAAGGTTGGTCACAATGCAATTACATCAAGTGCAAATTATTCGGAAAGCTCTTATGATTACGAAGAATAACTTACTTAAGTTATGCTGATATACCTGTAATCCACCAGGAATGTGCCCTTGCATCTTCGTGATTGTTGGATTCAGTGCCTTATTCGATGTTGCCACATTGCATTACAGAAAATGTTTAATTACATCAAGTGTCTGAACATGCTGGTAGGAGATTTATGGATTTGGCGAGAGAAAACGTGAAGATAGTTGGCATGACAAGAGGATGCAGAGGATAGGGTTAGATTGAGGCAGATGATTTGCTGTATTGACCCATGAAAAGGAACAGCCGAAAGGAGGGGAAGAAGTCGGAACATGCTGGTCCTACTACATAGGGCTGAGCGATATGACCAAAAATTCATATTCCAATATAGTTGGTTTTTATATCCTGATAATGAAATACACTATTCACAAAAACTTAGGGATGTTGGAACTTAATTTGACCTTCTCTAAACTTTTGAATGCACATACCCAATTGTTGTCAATCAATGTCTTTGTTCTGGTATACCCACAACTGTTAGCTGTTTTGTTTCAATAAATTGTTTGAGATGAAGAAATTATTATTGCAGGCTTCTACTTAAATGCCCCACCTTTAATATCACTAGCAAGAACATTTCATAAATTTCACCCGAAAGTCACATATTCTTAAAACTTGAATAGTGTATATCACAGTAATGCTTTTTTCCTTATATTCAGAAAATGTTTAGCCATGTATTGCCAAAAAGAATATGAACCAACTAAATAAACAAGAGCATCACATGAAATGATAGATGGTTTTGCTCTCATTACACAATATATGTCAGCTTAAAAACATCTGCTACACACTCTTCTTCCCTTTAAAAAAAAAAGTGAGAGGTGTAGTTTTTTCATTCAACTTAACAATTATGGGGATTTATTCTGCATTTTAAAATGCATGAGCATGATAGTTTTTAGAACCCTATTATATTTATTTTAAAAATTGCTGATTTGATTAAGTGTCATGGGGGTTCGGCATTATATTCCTGATCTCGGGATCTATTTCAGAGCTGACTTTTATATAAACACACTAATAACAGTGATGGAACCATACACTTTTCTCTCAATAGGATTGGATATAAAACAGTATATGACAGTTTAATGACTGACAAAATGTTTACCTTTTTTGGGGACTAGTTTAAACAACAACTGGAGCATAAGTGAAACATAAAAGCTTAAAATAGGTTAAAGGAATGTAGTCTATATTAGAAATAGAAAACAAAATTTTGACTGTGACAGTTAGTACTTGTACAGTAACTTAGCTTTTCATCTGCCGGTCCCATTATTATCACAATGGGGTCAGCACCAACAGGGTGGCCTTGTGTCCTTTAAAATGTTTTAAATTCACGTTAATTAAAGGCCGAGAAAATATTTGATTGTCTTAAGTTCTCATTAGATTAGTCTTAACATGATTTTGGTCTTGTGACCACAGATATTTCAGCTCGTACATGTAGAGCAGAAAGCACGAAATGAGACCACCAGCAAATTGTAAAACTTTGTAACATTTTTATCAAGATAGTGAACATAAGTCAGTGTTTTCCCTAAAATAGTACAGGCATAGCGTGCCGTCATTCCAACGAGACCACCATGCCATCCCTACATGACAGGCAAACTTTTTTTTAATCTATTCACGCCCGATCTGTGTCTCTTAAGCTTTCATGGGTAGGTATTAAGGCATCATATTTCACTGCCTTACCTACATCCACCCCATTCCCTTTTTTACATGAAGAATGAGAACCAGCTGCTGCAAAGAAATAGATGCTTCTGTCTTATTTGTCCGTTTCTAGCCTTAAAGGAATTATAATTGCCTCTCCTTCCAAGCTCGGTGGGAGCGAGAGCAGCAGTAGACTGACGTACTGAATGAAAGAAGAGAGCGAGTGGCATTAGTGAACACAACACCGTAAATCAGAACTCAAGCGTTTTCTGATTTTTACTCAGCAGTTACACATCCACACAACCCTGCAGGAAGGAATTGGTATAAATACAACCTAAGTGCACATTTCTCTTGTCTGCTTCTTCATGGCATCTTCTCTCTGCCGGTGTGTGTGTGTGTGTGTGTGTGTGTGTGTATGTGTATGGGGCCCATGGTCAGACATGCACAGACTTAAGCTGTGTGCATGTAATGTTTACAATGCCAAGCAGAGACATTCGGTCTAGCAAAAGGAGTTTGTCCTGTTAAACCACACATAGCCAAAAGTAAATTACATTGATCGGGTGTTTGAGTTTAAATCTGATGTTTCAGATTAAATTGTAAGTTTGATTGCCTCGTAAATTTAAAACAAATTAAAAGTTTTATAATTTTTTTTCTAATTCAGTTTTTTACAAAGCAGTATATTTAATAGCACCGTTAAACAACAGCTTTAATAATTGATATATTCTTGATTGGTAGGACTATTTCGTCCTCATAAGATGCCAGGAACAGCTTTGCCTTGATCCAATTTAATGGTCAGATGGTTGCAGGTTCAGAAAATTAAACAAAACCTCCCTTTTCCTATCTTCTACAAGTATATATTCAAATGCGGCATCTCTTTGTCTTTGTTCTGAGACAGTCTGGTGCCAAGTAGCAGTTTGACCATTACTGTCACTGGTGATTGCAGTGCCCCTTTACAATGAGAAGTGCAATTGAAATGTGGGGAACTAGTGACATAAGGAGACTACATACATTAAAAAATAACCAAACAATACATTTTTTACCTTTTTTGTATGTCAATACATCAGATAGTTTCCTATCTTAAAATACGGACAACATTTAACTACCAAAATTACAAATACAGCCAGGTTAGAGTCACTAATTAACCTAACTGCTTTGGATTCTAACCAGTTTCATTTTCAGTTTGTTTTGTTGGCTCTGTCATAAAGCTAGCCAACGTAGCCTGTAAGTTTCACATACTTCTACACAAGCTGTTGCTCACAACAGAAATTCTGTTTACATGTGTAAGGTACCACGTAACATAATGGTAAACATCTTTGTCTGAGATGCAATGTGTGTACAGGAGAAATATAAGCGATAAAATTGGTGATAGTCTTTACAGTGAGTCAATAAATTGGGCATTCATAGTAATGATATTCAAAACTTTATTCTACTGTGAATGCATTCACAGTAATAATATCCTAATCATTATTGTTATTATTATTATTATTATTATTATTATTATTATTACTTCCATCTTCCGTACGTTTTTGGTGCCTAACTACTTCAGCATAGTTTCAGCTTAAGAAACTGCTCAGAATGTTCAGCTTGTAAAGGACATTTATGTGTTTATACAGCTTTTAAAATATCTTTTACACTTAAGATTTTTATACTTTTACACATTTAAAAATTATTTCCTAGATGGACATTATCGCTAATGTCTCATAATTGAGTTTTTTTATGGCTAAGTGGTTTTGAATTTGCCTAGCCAGTGTATGAGGAAGCAAAGTTTCTTTTCAGTTATTTCAGCAAAAGCAAAACTTTCTACTGTTTTCAGCTTATATTGGATACTACGACCTACTAAGATATCAACTTTAACATTTTTTAAAATGGTCAGTTTAGCAATTCTACTTTTCTTCTTGTGCTTTGCACCCAGCTATTACATTTCTACAGTTTCAATTCTGCTTATTCTGCTTTTCTTTTCACGTTTTTACATTTTTATAGCAAATGTTTAAGCTATTTTGGCAAAAGCAAAACGTTCAGCTATTTTTAAATACTTAAGCTTGAGTTCCGCTTTCACCAAAAGCAAACATTTTAGCTTTCACCAAATACAATTCGGCGTTATTCAGCTTTGCTTGGAAATTTTTTTTTTGCGCTGAAACATTCACAGTGCATTTTCTTTTTGGAAATGCTCTTTATAGTTATTATTCTGACTAGGGGTGGAGTGGGGTGTTTGGCGTAATCAACATGATCGATTACATAAATACAGCTACTAACGTAACGTGCGTTGATGCTTGTGCTCAGTGAGTTTGCTGCACCATATACGCAGTGAAATGCAAGTCCTATTTACAGAGTCCCTGCAAACTGTACATCTCTGAAACCGTTACTTCATTGTCAACGTTGTTACGTCCCCACAGGGAATGCACACAATTAGTTGGCTGTAACAGCCACAAATTTTTCAACCAAGTTGGTTTAGATTTGTTTACAGGCTCACTGAGTGTCCAATCCCTGTTGTAGATGTTTAGATGTGTGCTTGTTTGGTCCAGAATGCTGTCCGGTTTCATGGTCATCGCAGTGTTTACTTTTCATATGCAGCCAAAACAACTAGGGAAACAAAGAACAGTATGCATTTTTAACAATGACTGAACAGTAAAGAGTGATGGTTTTAAGGCTTTTTCTCTCTGATAACATGGGTTTTTAGACTTGACGCTTGGTACTATTTTATTTTTTGGATTGGTATGGAGAGAATAGTGTAAAGCACTTAATGCTTCAATAACTGTGCCCCTGTAAGCATCATAAAAGGTAAGCTTTACCGTCTCGCTGAGCATGAACTCTTGAACATTTTGAGAAACTGATGTTGCTGTGGTCCTTAAATCTTACATTTACATCAATGGAATCATGACGTTTTATGCTTTCTAACAAGGTGTCATTTGTTGAGTTTTATTTAAGATAGACTGGTGCAGTTGTGAAAAACTTTGTCTTTGTCCCACAGGCGACCCAGTGCAAAATAATGGGGGGAAAATAATCTAAAGATTAATCAAAAAATAATCAATAGATTAATTAACAATAAATAAAGGTTAGGTGCAGCCCTAATTCTGACTTCTTCTGTGTGTTTTTGGCACCTGCTTGGCATACTTTTAGCTAAAAACGTTTTTCGAACTTCAAAAGGTTCAGCTTATTATATTAATGCTCGTCTATGGTCTTTTATACTGTAAGATTTACGATTACATCATCAGTGGCATCAAATAATTGCCTTTGAAGTGCAATGTTATTGAAGACATCGTTAACGTCACATTTAACAAACATCACATTTTGTGATTATTGCCTTTTGAAGTTCGATTTGTGGAGTGTGTCAGTGAGCTGGGGGACTGAACGGGAAGGGGGAAGCAAATTGGTTGCGCACTGGTGTATGTGCGCAGCTGTGTGCTCTGCCTGCTCAACTTTATTGAAAAGATGCCAGTGTCTGGTCTCTCAACAGCGTTTTTTTTTTTTTTCTTGGGGGCTGTTGGAGAAGTGTCAACAGCCTGAGGGGATACAGTCTTGAACTGGCATGGCAGAGTCTGGTCTGGTCTCTGCAGTTTCATGTATGAGAAAGAAACCTCAAGCTCATCAGTGTGTAGCATGTAGCAAGCATGGCAAAACAGGGGTTTGGGTTTTGTTTATACATCGCTTCTTAACTTACAGAGTCATGGTTCTTGATGTTGTGCAGCGTAGAAAATCTTACTACTGAAAATATATGCTGTGTTACAGATATACATGCAGATGGCAGTTGATTAGGTACATTTAAATAAACAGATCAATAAACAAATCCATATAATGAATATTAAAAAAGGTTTAGAAACTACTATTGTTATCATAAGTTACAGATTCAGAACTCTCAGAAAGTTTAAGAAACTGAACATCAGAAAAGTCTAGAGCATTTGTTGCAGGGCTGAAAAGCCAGGCGAGACTAGGTATTATTTTTAGCAAGGTATACCTAATGAACTCCCTAGTGGGCCGATAGCAAAAATACATGAATTTATGAAACATGCCGTTGACACATCGCAAGTTGGGCTAGAAAGTAGCGGTACACAAAGAGTGACACTGTTCAGTAGTTGGAACAATTTTGGGACAGTAAAGCAATTACCTTACAGTGCACAGATTTAGTTGTTAAAGGTTAACTTGAGCATGAAAATATAAATAATTGTGTTCTGAAATTACCAGATATGAATTCTTCAAGACACCACTGAGATTAGTGAGTAAGAAAATTAACTTGTGGAGCGACTTCTTCTCTCTGACTCTGAGTGAGGGCGGAGCTAAGCAAAATGTCCGTCTGCAGCAGAGAGGGAGCAGACAGCTCAGGTAAAGTCAAAGTTACTTCTTAACTCAACTAGACAACATGTGCTTGATCGGCTACCGGCGTAAAACACTGCAAGTTAACAAGCTATAAAAGGAAATCATGTAAACACTCGTTTAATTATCATAAACATGCAGAAAAGTGATAATTTCAGCTGTGCCCACAGTTTCCCATCCACCGTCATTTGTTCACAACAAGCTTGTTGGTTAATTGCTGACTGCTACGAACAAGTTAGCTTGCGTACACCTAAAGCTGGAAGTTATAAAAAGCTGAATGTGCTGCACTTAATGTAATAACTGTTCAGCCTAGTGAGCTGCATGCTCTGGTGGACACTGAGACAGTCACAGTCCCAAACCAGGCTGTAGCTGTCAGCAGACAGGAGGACAGGGATCAATATCTTTTATATTTTATAAACATGTTTATACAGTACAGTATTTAAACTAAGGTAGACTGAACTTTTTACTGAGGAAATGTAGATTTCACCATAATCCTTTAAGTTGAAAAGAACAAGCTCTTGCTTTAAATATAATGTGGAGAGACTTCATATTAGTCTTTAAAGCACAAATTACAGTTAAGATTGGCCTTTTGTGGGGAGGAATAAGGTGCAGCCCTAGAACTACCCACTTAAGCCTGTTTCATATATGAACTATGGACAGTGTTAGGAGAATTTAGCCTCAGGCACTGAGTGTATTTAGATGGACTTAAGAAACCAGGTTACAGTCTGCTTTCTTGGGAAAACTAATTTCTTAATGTCATGTAAATGGGAAAGCGGGTTTCTGAAATCGGGTAGGGGATTAAGGAAACCTGCACATTCACTTGACCAATCAGAAAAAAGCTTAATTTCACTTTGAATGAACTAAAACAGCATTATCCTATTTTTTTTTCCTGGCAAACTCCTTTTTTGTATGTGTGTGTACATGCAGTAAATATACCATGATATCATAGATATGCAAATTTAGTGACTTATAGCAGGTTGGCATGACAGTTGGATTGCCAAGTTGTTTTTATTTAACTATTAAAGTGGACAACTGAAAAAAGAGCCAAAATAGGACAGCAATTATTTGGTGGCCCAACCCTTCTTGCTGCCATGTTGGTTATGATTTAACTGTGCTGCCTCTGGTGCATCCACTGATTACAAACTCCACTAAAAACTAGCTGTAGAGAGACAAAAGGTTGGAAAAGTTTCTTTATATAAGAGCTAGAAATCCTTCCCATCAATAGCCGATTTCACACTGAGCTGTGTGGTTGCCATAGTCTTAAGTGTGAGTTTTTGGAGCGATCCAGGTGTTTTAGCACAGCAATAATTGTGCGTTCATTGGCAGAGGAGCCTTGTATTGACAAATTGGAAATTTAGGTGGCACCTTTGTTTGTCTGGTGTTTTTTTTTTTATTTTTATTTTTTTTTTAAATATTGTTACATTAGTGGTGTTTTTGACCAGAAATTGTATATTAATGCACTGTAACATCTGGATGTTAAAGTAATTAAACTCTGCATTTGCTCTGTTGTAAGAGCTTGTTTTATGGAAAGGGTTTGGCTAATAGCACTAGACTAAGTAGTAGTACATTGTGAAAAGACTGGGGAGAGTGAGTTTCAATCCTTTTAGGTAAAACTTTAAGCAAATCAAATCACTCGTTTAAAGTTGAGTCTTCTCTCAAGCTTAAGAATTCAGAACTCCAGGGTGAGGCATTATATTAACTTTTGTGTTATCTGTCTTTCCAGATGGGCCTGGGTAGCAATGGGGGACCATTTGGGGCTCAGCCCTATGGTCAGACTGCCGCAGGGCCAGGGCAGCAGCTAAACCCTCAGCAGCAGCTACAGAACAAGGCTACCCTCAGCAACAGCCTGTCACCCTTTGCCAGCGAGCTCAAAGGGGCAGCTGTCACTAGTGTGCCAAACATGGTTAGTTGTTACAGGCATATGCTTTGTGGTTATCTTTATGTTTTGGCCAAATGCTTTTCGCTGAAACTAATAACTTCAAATGATAATGGCAAATGCTGAACAAAACCTTTTCAGTAACTCTCATGTCCCATCTGAGATAAAATTATTTAAAAATGTCTAAAACATCGTGGAAATGGTGAGCTGGAGATTGGGGTATTGGTTTAATTGTACACTGTCCTACTTACGACTTATTTTATCTAGCATTTAAAAAGACTTATGAATATGAAAGTATTCTTTTCTATACTCACATTGTATGTTTTCTGCATTAGTCAAATTAAGCAGTGTATAAAAGAGAGTCCAAATTCTTACAAGGTAAAATAAATTGTAAAATATTACAGATATAATACATTAAATCATATTATAATCGTAATTGTTTGGAAACTACATATGGAGACTGATCTTAATGGTCTCATGTATTTGTATTTTGACAGTATTATTTTAACCTATTGCAACTTTGACACATTTTTCTTTATCACCATCTTACAACTTCAGCAGCAGCCCCAACAACAGGCAGCGATGATCCCCCTGGCTGGTGGCGGAGGTGTGGCAGTGCCTTCTGCAGGCCCCACAGCTGACCCAGAGAAGCGCAAGCTGATCCAGCAGCAGCTGGTTCTGCTGCTTCATGCTCATAAGTGCCAGCGACGGGAGCAGGCCAATGGGGAGGTGAGGCCCTGTGCCTTGCCTCATTGCCGCACCATGAAGAACGTCCTCAACCACATGACCCACTGCCAGGCCGGAAAGTCCTGTCAGGGTAAGTTGGAGCATTTGAAACCATTTTTTTCCAGAAAAACTGTCACGAAACTAGGAAATCACAAAAACATCAGTAAAATCCTGCAGGGACTGAAATATCAAATACAAGTATAGACTACTTGCCTTTCTCTCCTGAGTCATACCAGGTATATCTGCCTAATCCAGAGTAAGCACTGGGGGATTTCCCTCCATTCATGACATACACCTCCTCCCGGTTTGCTGGCTTGCCTAATGGCTTGGCCTGCTGCTGACACTAAGATCGTCCTCTTAAATTCCCATGTCATCTCTTCCTGTCTTCTCTGGATCCTTCTTCCCCTCTTCTGCCCGTTTAGCCCCAACTTTGATGTGATGTAAAATTCCCTTCAAGCTGCCCTCATTTAAATTCGGATCCTTGATGATGCTATTTTTGTGGACCTGAATACTTGAGTTAAATGTAATGCCATACATACTCAGAAGCTGAGGTGTGTTACACCTGAAGGAGTCTGTCTCTGCCCCCTGCATGCCAATTCATTTCCTTTTTTTTGTGGAGCTATGCTTCTAGCCGAAACTAAAATAACCATGGAGAGAGATTTTATCCATTTACTCTTTTTTATTTTAAAGATTTTAGTTAAATGAGGTGTTTGTTGCTAAGCTCATTTTTTGAGTGACTGCTTTAGACCTAAATTTGAGGCCTTTGCTTTATTGCTGCATACAGATCACTAAAAGCTACCAACATGATTGGGACAGCTTTATCTGAGTCTCTGGTAATAGTGCTGCCATTCTTAAAATGATGATAAAATGTAATCGTGTTTATTTACGCATAGCCTTTGAAAGTTGATGCCATAGACATAGTAAATGTATGTGGACCTACCAGGCACTTGGCAAGGTTAATTTATCAGGTTTGTGGATTTATTTATTAGTTTTTTCAGTCATATTAACTGCAAGCACATTAGCCTCGTCACAGATAAAATTAAATGCCTCAGTCTTACCAGTTAACAGAAAATATGATTTAAGTTCTCCTTTCCACTGGACCAAACTAGCACCTTTCAATGTAGAAGTGTTTTAAAGACCTGACCATCTTTGAAAATGAGGCAGATTTCTTTCTAACAATAGGGGTCATGCACATCTCATTTGCTTTCTGTCCGTCAGTCTTTATTTAAGCATTTTGCAAATATTCTTTAACTTCTTTTACTAATAAGGGCTGCTGGACCTAATATTTAATCACAATAATCTTTATTGGCCAAGTATGCTACCACATACAAGGAAATTGTTTCTTTTATGGTATTTATTAAACCTAGTTTTTGGGAAGGTCAAAAAATAAATCGGAGTGCTAGGTTGGGCTGGCCAATTAACCAAAATGTTTTAAATCTAGTAAAAGAAATGAACTGTGTACAAATCAAATGTTAACTGCCTGCCTGCCATTGAGTGCATATACCTTTGTCTGGGATAAAAGTAAAGTCTAAATTCTTGAGCCTGAACTTCAAACTGAAAATGTAATTTATATTTAAGTGCACAAGGAAGACAAAGTAAATGTTGTGAATACAAAGATGTTGAATTGGTGATATGGTTACATTTTTGCTTTGGTAAACACAAAACAAAACAAATCTATATGCAAAAATTGCAGGAAAATTGCCATTTTTTTTATCTGCCATTGGTGTTATAAAAGCTATGATGATACTGATTTGCCCATACATTGTGCTGACTGTTTGGTGGTGAAGAAGATTTTTAACCCTGTTGCTCATCCCCCCCCCCCCCCCCGCAGTGCCTCATTGTGCATCGTCCAGACAGATCATCTCCCACTGGAAAAATTGCACACGGCACGACTGTCCCGTTTGCCTTCCTCTGAAAAACGCCAGCGACAAGCGCACCCAGCAGCGTAAGTATGAATAGCAGGCACCGACCCAGTCGCTTAATGTAACTACATATAATAAACAAAAAGCTAAAATGCCTCCACTGATGGTATAAAAATAGCCACCTTAACCTCTGGATTTGTTTTATGAATGTCTGTCATTCGAGGATGTTATGTTTGTGTACCAGGCTCTCATAATCCACATTGACCGTTTTAGTAAGAATTTAAATTTCCTATTTCTTAAATCTAACCATCCAGTGTTTGTATGTTATTTAGACTGGTTTGTGCTTTTCCATGAGGACTAAAAGATGAATAAGAGTGTGGACCTGCTGGGCTTGTAATCTAAAACACAGGGGGGTAGGAGTGTGATGGAGGGAGACAGTGAGGAAACAGAGAATGTCTGCTAGCTGAGTCCCACTGAGCCATTGGATGTTTACCTCTTACTCCTCAGTTTGAAACTCTGCTTCATACTAAAACTGCTTTCGTTTCTGTTGTTTGTCACGCTCTCCTAATGTCATGGCTTCACAGCCTGTTTTTATATGTTCTGTTTTTTTTATACTACTCTCAGGGCTTAAATTTCTCCAGCATGAGGCCTGGGCTGTGTGCGCACACACTAAACCTAACTTAAGCTGTTGTGCAGCAAGAATATGTATATACTATGTGTATACTATATACACTATCGAAAAGCCCTATTTTTTCTATTAATGAATTACATCTACTTTATATTTCCAGTGATTACAGGCCAACGACATTTTTATCCTCTTAACAAAATAGATTATTTGAATTTGTTAAGGCTATATTGTCTGATTCTTGTTCACTTGTATTTCTACTTATGTTGTAACCTCACATCGCAAAAGTAATAACCAACAACAGTATTTACACTGTAAGACATTTCACAGTGAAAAACTTTAAGAGGACCGTAAATAAGATCAGGTTGATAGGATTGTGATCTCGCTTATAATGGGAGAATACCAATTTCTAACATCTTTACAAATCTGTGTAAAGGTGTTCGTGTTTATGTTAGCATTCTTTTTTGTTCTCACGTTATTTAATGAACTTTAAAAACAGTGGATGGTTACATGTAATTCTGCTAATAGGAGGAGAAACCTGTCATACATCTTTTCTTTCAGCTCTTGGTATTTCTCGTGTTCCTTTTTCCTGATGTTGCTATCGATTGCGATTGCTACATCTACCACTACAGCCTTGTTCTTTTGTTTGTCTACAATTACTATGTCGGGTTGGTTGCCCATTACCAGTTTGTCAGTCTGATTCTTAGCTCTGTCATTCTCAACCACCTTTGAAAGTGTGTCCCATTTTGACTTTGGTACTTCCATATTGTACTGGGCACAGATATTTCGGTACACTATGCCAGCCACTTGGTTATGGCGTTCCATGTATGCCCTGCCTGCTAGCATCTTGCACTTAGCTACACTATATTGCCAAAAATATTTGCTCATCTGCCTTTAGACCCATATGAACTTTAGTGACATCCCATTCTTAATCCATAGGGTTTAATATGGGGTCGGCCCACCCTTTGCAGCTATAACAGCTTCAACTCTTCTATGAAGGCTTTCCACGAGGTTTAGGAGTGTGTTTATGAAATACATAAGCGAAGACGCAGTCTGATTGTCTCTGGGTTCTGCTCCTGTGCTGCTAGGGTTAGTGTCTCTATGCTGTCTTTTAGTCCAGCTTTGTCCAGCCATTGGTAGGATTTTTAAACATCAGCTATTTCTTCTATCTGATGGTGGTACATACCATGCAGGGGTTTGTCCTTCCATGAGGATTCCTGCTCTTCTTTCCCTTGCTCCTCTGGTTTCTGTCGCCAGAGGTATTCACTAAGCACGTCATCACATGGGGCATCTTCCTGATGTATTCATGGGTCTTGGGTGTTTATTTCTGATTGGTGGCTCTGATGCTCACCAATCCTTGGCTGTCTTCTTTCTGCTTAATGTACACTCCCAAGATGCTGGATTTAGGGTGAAACCCTCCATGCATTGTAAAGAGCTTCCTTGTCTGGATGTGAGTGGCCCCCATGTCCTCTTTTGGCCAGTTTATTATACCAACGGGGTACCAGATGACCGAGAGGTTATTGTTCTTTCCATTTAGCTGACTTGAAAGCTTCAAATTTATTTTAGTCATTTAATGTATTGTAATCAATGTAACGTAACTACTCGAAACAGTGGATGTGGCTCAGTGGATGTGGCTCAGTGGGAAAAAAAATTTGTACCAAAGCACAGTTGTGTGAAACCTGTACTTTACTTTTTTAATTTCTAGTTACTTTAACTTCCTCAGAACTAAAAAAGGTAGTAATTACATTTATTACAATTTCAATAATTACAACACAGCGTTAGTTACTTTACTGAATTTTAATACTAAAACATTTTCTAAATCTACTAATAAACCAATAAAAATCTAGTACAAAATAATATACTAGATTGTAGTTAGCTCCACCTTTACCTGCTGCAACATTAATTATATTTACATTAAAATACATCAATATTTAAGATTTTGTATATCATTTTGCTTAATGATTTACTTTACTTTTGGTAGAATAACGAGAGGAAAATAAAAATTCAGGGACAGACATTTTTCCTTTCTTAAAGCCCTGAACTCTGTATTAATTAGGGTGTATATTATTCATCACCTAGAGTAGTTCAGTGTTGGTCTATCCCTATTTGGTCTCTATGTTCAAGAATGTGACATCAGAGCTTGTGTCTATCCTGCCTCCTCCTATTTTATTTGCACAAACTAAGGGCCTAACCTAGACCTTATCCTAGGAAAGAATTCTAATGCTCTGTCCCCTGAAGGGATTTATGCATTTATCCAGTTCACATCTTTAGAAAGCTTTTAGCTGTACATCAATGTTCTCAGTGTGTTATTCTCCTATGTATTCTCTATCTTTCCCCAGCTATGCTGAGCTCTCCCAATGCAGGCCTCCAAAATCCTATGTCCTCAGTTGGTGTAGGACAACCCAGTGCTCCCACCATCAATACCTCAGCCCCAATAGACCCCAGCTCCATGCAGAGAGCCTATGCAGCACTTGGACTGCCTTACAGCAGCCAGGCCGCTGGGCAGACCCAAACCCAACAGGCCCCAGGACAGACATCAGGGGCACAGAACACACAGGCCCAGCAACAACAGCTTTCGCAGCAGATGCGACCCATCAATGCACTTGGTAAAGCCAAATAGGCTCATTTGATTTCTGTAATTTTTATAAGCACGGTTACCAACTTTTGTATGCTTGAAATTTTGTTCTTTATGAATGAAACATGGGACTTTTAATACTCAGCATAACAAACTACAAGGATCCTAAATTGGTCAAAAAAATAAATAAAAATCCAGACTACAAAACTTAAACGGTTGCAAATAAGCTGACAATTTTTACTGTATAGGCTTTATGTACAGTACATCCAGAAGGTATTACTAGCTCTTAACTTCTTGCACATTTTGTTATGTTACTGCCTTATTCCCAAATGGATCAATTCATTATTTTCCTCAAAATTCTACAAACGATACCCCATAAGCACAATGTGAAAAACTTTGCAAATTAATTAAGAATAACAAACAAATCACATGTACATAAGTATTCATGGGCTTTTCCATGACACTCAAAATTGAGCTCTGGTGCATTCTGTTTGCACTGATCATCTTTAAAATGTTTCTACAACATGATTGGAGTCCACCTGTGGGAAATTCAATTGATTGGACATGATTTGGAAAAGCATACACTTGTCTATATAAGGTCCCCCAGTTAACAATGCGCGTGAGAGCACAAACCAAGCCATGAAGATCAAGGAATGGTCTGTAAACCTCTGAGACAGGATTCTATCAAGGCAAAGATCTGGGGATGGATACAGAAAAAATTATGCAACATTGAAGGTTCTAATAAACACAGTGGCCTCCATCATCCGTAAATGGAAGAAGTTTGGAAACACCAGGACTTTTTTCTAGAGCAGGCAGGCTGGCCAAACTGAAATCTAAGTCAGGGAAGTGATCACCCGATGGTCACTCTGAAAGAACTTCAGCCTTACTCTAATTAGAGGAGAACTTTCCAGAAGAACAACCATCTCTGCAGCACTACATCAATCAGGCCTGTATGGTAGAGTAGCCAGATGGAACCACTACTCGGTAAAAGGCACATGAACGCCCACCTGGCGTTTGCAAAAAGGCACCTGAAGGACTCTCCGACTATGAGAAACAAAACTCTCTGGTCTGATGTAACAAAGATTGAACTCTTTGGCCTGAATGGCAATTGTCATGTCTGGAGGAAACTAGGCCAATACCATCCCTGCAGTAAAGCACAGTGGTGGCAGCATCATGGTGTGGGTACGTTTTCTAGCGGCAGGAACTGGAAGGCTAGTCAGGATTGAGAGAAAGCTGAATGTAGCAATGTACAGAGACATCCTTGATGAAAACCTGTTTCAGAGCGCTCTGGACCTCAGACTGGGGCGACTGTTCATATTTCTACAGGATGACGTCCCTAAGCACACAGCTAACTACAGGACAGCTTTGTGAATGTTGAGTGGCCCAGTCAGAGTCCAGACTTGAATCCGATTGAACATCTCTGGAGAGATCTGAAAATGGCTGTGCACAGATGCTCCAAATCCAACCTGATGGAGCTTGAGAGGTACTGCAAAGAAGAATGGTAGAAACTGCCAAAATAGTGTGTGTTAACTTGTAGCATCATACTTAAAAAGACTCGAAGCTGTAATTGGCGCTAAAGGTGGTTCAACAAAGTATTAAGCATAGGCTGTGAATACTTATGTACATGTGATTTTTTTTTCTTTCTTTTATACATTTTTTCTTGTATAAAAAAGATTTTAAACAAACTTTCACGTTGGCATTATGGGGTATTATTTGTAGAAGTTTGTGGAAAATAATGAATTTGATCCATTTTGATATAAGGCATAAGACATAATAAAAAATATGGAAAAAGTTAACTGCTGGGAATACTTTCTGGATGCACTGTAGGTAATGTATAAATATTCACATACACACATTTAATAAAAATACGTGTGTTTTTTTAAATACATTTATGTGGAGAGATGTACTAAGCTTCATTTGGAATAAAGGCAGTGCTGTTTGCTCACAGCATTCACTGTTGCAGGTAACCAAATGGCTCTTGGAAGTGCAACGATGGGCGTGACCTCCTCAGAACAGACAAACCTGCACACAGACTCCCTCCCCAACACACTCAACACTAACAAGTCAGTCACTGCCGAAAAGCACTGCTTTGCCTTCATCGATTTAAAGATAAATTTAAAAGGACATAACTAAGTAAAATCTTCAACATTTACCTTTTTTGTACCTGCTGTTCCATCTCTAGCCAGCTGCTTTCAGATGGGTCAGCTGTGGGATCAATGGGAAACCTACCCACAGCAGCACCTGTCTCTGCTACAGGCACCAGAAAAGCTTGGCATGAGCATGTCACTCAGGACCTGCGCAATCACCTCGTACACAAACTGTAAGTCGTACCCCTGTTGTTCTCTTGTAACAGCTTGATATTAAAAAAGTCTATGCCTTAGTTGTTGGTAACCCACTTTTGATTTTTTTTCAAAGCTGAAAGTGCACAAGTAAAAAATGTTGTAGATATTTACCAATGTAAATTCTGTTCTTCTGTGGCAGAGTACAAGCCATATTCCCTACCCCTGACCCAGCAGCTTTGAAGGACAGACGTATGGAGAATCTGGTGGCCTATGCACGAAAGGTGGAGGGGGACATGTACGAATCTGCTAACAGTCGGGTAGGTTTTCATAAAGGGGCTTGAACCCGGGCACAAAATGAGTCACCTTACCTTATCAAAGACACATACAAAGACTTGTAGTGGAGTTGCAAAATGACTTGTTACCTACCTGCCTGTAGGATGAGTACTATCACTTCCTGGCTGAAAAAATCTACAAAATCCAGAAGGAACTAGAGGAGAAGAGACGTTCAAGACTACAAAAACAGATAAACCAGGCACCCATGGCCGCCCAGGGGACGCAGCAGACTGGTCTTAGCCAGCCTAACGCTTTGGGCCCACGGCCACAGAGTGAGTAAAAAATTTTAGAAGAACAACAGAATATCTAGGTAACATCTGTTTTCTCAGCTAAGGTAGAATAAAAAATAGCTCTCCAGTAAATGTTATCTTTGTTATCTACTAATTAACTTGGATATAAATAAAATGTATCTAGCCTAATCTTCACAATTAAGTTAGATATAAATAAAATAGATAAATAAAATGTAACTGACAAAATCTTTTTAATTATGACATACTTTAAATGACAATTTTATAAATGTAGTTCTTTGATTTGCATTTTAAAAAGGTGAAAGAATGATAATAGATGATTGATCGATTGAAAAGTGAGGGGCAAGGTGTTCCACAGTGTTAGTAGTAATGGAAGAAAACTTGGACGCCATTTGAGGTTGACTGGGAACAAGGGAGAGTGAAAACTAGGGGTATCTGGAAGCCAGTCCATGTCGAGCTTTAACAACAAATATAAAACTATTAAAATGATTTATGGGTTTGGCTGGGAATCAGTTGAGGAAAGCTATTGCAGGACAGATGTGGCCTTGCTTCTTATTAGAACTGTGTGTTGTAGCTGCATTTTGAAGACACTGCAGGTTAAACAGGGAAGCAGAACTGACTACAGCATTAATGACAAGATTAGTTTGATTCTTACATTTACAACACCTTATATAATTTGATAGATTTTCAGACGACACCGTCAGACTTTCAGTAAACTCAAATTGATAAATAATGTTTTATTAAATAAAACTTTGTCCATTTTTCCACTGCGTATCTGGTTCCAGGTCCTGTTTATTACTTTCTTACTGTGATATAATTGTGAAACCATATTGAACTGTCTGACATGTGGTGTTTAAATACATTTTATTACCAAAACCTGATGAAAACCCTCATTATGTTTTGAGAATATTTATTCAAATATTCTTATTACATTTTCTAATTTAAAAAATAAATATCCTACCTATAGCTTAAAAATATCAAACCATGCAGCAGCAGTAATTTCTCTATTGTATATATTTTCTAGCTACCGTTTTAATTATTATTTTTTTCTTTCATAGATGGGCCTGTTCCTTTGCCCAATATGCCAAATCAGATCATGAATCGCATGCAAGTTTCACAAGGTATGTTTGGATGTTGCATGCTGCATGTGGCATTTTCTTTTTAAGATTCCATGGGAGTGCCTTCTATGACAGTTGTCAAAGATTAATGCATGTCATAAAAATGCTTGTTATAATACAGAAAACTTAATTGGTAAGAAGAACATAAGCCAAAAAACAAGGAACTTTTAGAAAACGAAGATGTGGATCATGACTCAGTGAAGAGGAAAAGAGATGTGTGTACGTGAAGCAGACCCATAGGCTTGTTCATACTCAAATTAAAATAAAATACAATTTGGCGCAGGGAATAGATGTGAATGTTGACTAACATAACTATAAACTTATGGAAACTAAAGAACCAAAAAATTAAAGGAAATAAAATACAGATTTTCACCAGTGTCCTAATTTTATGTCTTTCCTTCTTTGCGCATCCATTGCTGAACACTGTGGTCCACTGTGCTGTCCAGGAATCAACCAGTTCAACCACATGGCTCTTCCCAACACCCAGATATCCCAGGCACCTATGGGAGCCCGAGCTGCCTCACCAATGAACCATCCACAGCAAATGAATATGAGCTCTGTGCCTGCGGTGAGGACAGTATGCATACAAGCACATGCATTCACACTGTGGCTGTCTGCACAAGATGCCTCTGGCTTATTAGAAATTCAGTTATTTGTTTAGGCCATTAATTATTTTTAGATGCATGATTACTATACCACATTGACAAATTAAAATGCAAAAGACCTGCATTAGCAGAAGCAGCTGTTAAAGCTTGGTTTAAAGTTGAGGTACTGACTTTTCTTTACAAAATAATGTTCCGTTGTGGCCACTCAATGTTTATGCTGGACCATTCACAGTAATGATATTCTAATCTTTATTATTGTTAATATTATTATGACTTCCGTCTTCCTTACATTTTTGGCGCCTAGCTACTCAGCCACTTAGCCTAGCAAGCTTTCAGCTAGAAACACAAACATTCAGTTCAGCTCAAACATTGAGCTTATAAAGAACATTATTGCCTCTATACGGCTTTTTGAACATCTGTTATACTTTTTAAAAATGTTGGCTTTTTTCATTTTGAACTGAAAGAAAAAACTCTTTAGCTACTCTTCAAATTTCAGCTTTAACAACTTGGGCATAATTCAGCCTAGAGAAACTATTTAAACTTTGAGCGAAACTGAAGACAGGTATCATCCTTTTGTTGTGCTTTTTTAAAATCTTTTACAGTTTTTGAATAAGCAGAGTTTTAGTTTTGCAGTTCTAGGAAATTTCTGCTCTTCTCCATTAGTGTGTATTGCAGAATGTTTTCCAAATAGAGTGGATGACATCACACGGTCTCTAACTTTTCAGCTTCAACTTTTTATCTTCTATTGCTCCTTTCCTCAGTCAACTTTCATCTTTCCTCAACAAATTATACTTTAAAACTTGGACTTCTTTCAGGAAATGTAACTCTCAGAGAGAGTGCAGCATATGGAGCCCATTATATCGGAAGTCCAGAAATTCTCAAATCACAAATGGGGCCTGTTTTAAAATTGCTGCCCTACCTTCTCTTCATTGAGTATCTACAAATAAGGTCATGTGATCAGCCTCAGAGCTGTGTCACTTAAATGGTAAAATCAGCTTTCTTTCATAGCATCTTTTTCATCACACATTGGGAATGACTTCAGCGTGACGTCATCAGAAGCTCCTATTGGACTCTGCTGGCCAGGATTGGCTGGAACATGCCATGTCAATGTTAAAGTGGGACTGTGTAGTGTCACCTCCTTATAAAAGGAAGTCATTCAAACACCTCTTTTGCTTTTCAACAGAAGTTCCAACATACTTATCTCTCAAGCCAACTGTCTTTCTGGGACCTAGCTTAACTGTCCCAAAGACACAAGTGCAATCTTGGTCACTGGGTGCTCTCAGCTCACAGTATCTTGAGATATCTACTCATACTAGTCTGTCACCAAACAGTAGTTCGAGCCTCGGACTGTGGAACAATACTTTACAATACTTTTGCAATAACAATAACAATACTTTTCACAGTTGCTTTAACCAAGTGGTAACACTTTTTAGTAGCAGTACTCCCCAAGCATATCGATGTAGCAATACTGACTTCTTGTGTTCTAGAAGTTGCAACACTCCCAGTTGACCCACTATTTTCTAGCCACACCAGGTTAGCTTTAGCTGTACACCACATCATATCCTCACAGCTTTTATCGCCTGCTAGTGGCCATGGCTACCGCAAATGTTCCTGCTAAGACTGATGAGAAAACACGGGCCCGAGCCTGTTCATGTGGCAGTGCAATTTCTATTGTGCGTATTCTGCCTCAGTCATCGGAGGAGTGCTTACACTGTTGCCGGTTTCCTTTCAAGGTGCTCTGTTGCTTACTGGCTCATCAGATGAATTTTTCTTGGGGCAACCCAGTCATGGCCCTTTTATGCAGGCAGCCTTGGAGCCGCTGGACCATGTCGAGGTGACGGTCCCGGGTACCTGGTCTAAGTTGGGGGGGAGACCAACTAAATGTCTCAAACCCCATCCCCAGGAACCCCTAAGTATTTGTTTAAAGAGGTGGTTGAAGAGTCACATGGTGGGTTGGAGCTTCTCACGTCTCATGATGAGGATAATGACGACTCCTCACAGGCACTTTAGGGCCGGGTTGCTAAATTGCACCCAGAGGGCTGCCCAGGCAGAGGACAGAGATGCATCCTCCCCCATACTGGATTTGGAATTGCAGGAGGTGTACAAACACGCAGCTGCCAAGCTCAATATCTAGTGTCCTGAGGTTCAAGCTGAGGTGACTGGGTCATGCTTTGACAGGAAAAAGCTGCTGAAAGTTAAAAAAAGATAGGGAAACAACTGCTGCCAATCTTCTTGGAGCTGTTGGAAGAGATTGAAGTCTCCTGGCATAATACACCATACATAGACAAGCATCCCATAGCAGGCAGCTGCATGCTTGATTGTGAGAATGCGTCTGTTTTTCTCCCTTTCCGTCCAGGACGCCCCCCTGGTAGCTCGCCAGTGGCCTCATGTTCTTCTGTATGCATCGGTTGCTCTGATTTCTCCGACCCTGGCCAGGGTACGGGAGGAGGGCCTATATGTGATTCTCATAGCTCCCTAATGGCCATCAAAACACAGGGTGGCTAAGGTAACTTGGCTCCTCTACCATGGACCTTGGCCCCTACAGAGACCTGCTGCTGCATTAAGGTGTGCTTGGTAGCAATTACTGCCTGCCTTGTTGGTCTGGAGGGGAAGGCTGTGGGACAGTATCCCTTGGTGTGCCGTTTTATGTAAAGCGTAAGCTCCCTGTTTCCAGACAGCTGACCCCCTAATGGGACCTTCCTATTGTATTGGAGGCCCTGTCAGTTCCACCTTTTAAACGTAAGAACAAGGTGTATTTGAAAATGGTGTCTCTAAAGACAGTTTTGCTGCTGGCTCTCACTTCAGCGAAATTGTTGGGTGAGATTCATGCTCTTTCAGTGTATCCAGCACGCACAAAGTTCTCTTCTGGGAATGTGTGAGGGAACTTACAACCTAATCTGGCCTTAATGCCTCAGGTTGTGTGCTAATGTTCTCTATTTGATCTTGATCTTGATCTTTTATTCTCCGCCATTTTCCACAGAGGAGCATTAGCAGTTACATATGCTTTGTCGGGTCTGCCCCTTGCACGTTTACATAGATAGAACTAAAGGCTCTTGGAGGAGAGGCCAACTATTTTTATCATGGGCAAAGAACCACTTGGGGAAGCCAGTTTTAAAAACGGGCTATTGCCTTGGCATGTAGCTATAGGGATCTACTGCCAGTAGCAGAACTGCGGATACACTTCCAGGGGCCTCACCATTTCATGGCCTCTTCAGAGGGATCTCCATTGAGGACATTTGTGCTGTAGCATATTGGGTTACTGATTCCTCACTAGCTCATTCAGTGTTTAGTGTGGGTACATCTTTGTAATGACCTTTAAAGGACTATAGTTCTCGGGTATCGTCTGCCAAAGATCCAGGTGTCAGTATTTCCCAATGTGAGACCCAAAACGAATGCTATGAAAGATAACTTTCAGAAAACTCTCTAAGTGTCTCACCAGACTACTCTCCTTGCTCATACTAAAGAGAGGAAGAGGTGGCATTTTGAATGGGAATCTGCAGTGTCCCCTCCTTTTATAAGGGGCAGGCTCCTCCCTCTTTGACACTGACATGCTTAGTTCCAGCCAATCCTGGCTGGGAGACTTCTGATGAGGTCACTGGTTCCCAATGTGAGTGAGTGAGAGTGAGCGTACTCATGCTACTCAGAGAACAGTGATTATGTAAATAATCCAATTTCTGTTGAAGTCCACCTACAGTGGAGACATACACACGCACACACACACACGAACCACGCTTTCAAAACAAAAGACTTTTGAATGATGTTTCATATTTTTTGCATTTAAATGGAAAAATTAGTTTGGGCTGAAGTTTAACTACAGTGGACACATAGATACGAAAGAGGTACTTTCAAAATAAAAGCCTTTTTTACACTTTCTCAAGTTCAGCATTTTTTTTTTTTTGCTTTTTCCTTTGAATGTTTCACTGCTGAAAGGATTTTTTGAGGCCACCTTGGTTCCAGTCCCGAACCCAGATAAAATGGGAGGGTTGCAGCAGGAAGGGCATCCGGCATAAAAACTCATGCCAAATCTACATGCGGCACACATTCTGCTGTGGCGACCCCTGAAGGGACGAGCCAAAAGCTGTTGATCTATTATTATTCTGACTTCCAACTTCTGTACCCTATTTGGAGGGTACTATTTCGGCATACTTTCAGCTAGAAACACGTTCAAACTACAGTATGCTTTTTAAGGACATTATTTCTTGTATGTGCCTTTTTATATTAATATTTTTGGTACCTTTTTAAGATTTTTTTAAATTTATTTTTTTAATACAAATATTATTCCTTTTAGTGATGTGCGATGACATCACATAATTCCCTTTGAGGTGTTTAGGGCTTACTGGCTTTGAAGTTTGCCTAACCAGTATATAATGAAGCCACATTTTGTTGTTTCAGCAAAAGCTAAATCTTCAGCTCTTTTTCAGGTTTGCTTGGAAAATGCTTTCAGCTCCAAAGCATTCACAGTGCAATTTCCTTCTGGAAATGCTTTTTCTAGTTAAAAAACTTTCACTAATGTCACTGTGCAATTCTCTAATAAGTCTGGCTTGTTACATAATAATTACATGAAAAAATTAATTAGGTTTTTTATCGTAAACATCTTAAACATTTTATCTAGATCCTTTTAGTTTAGTTTTTGAGGAGTTTTGAGCCAAATACTAGGATATTTTATAGATGAAGTGTTCTCTGATGGACAGTGTGGAATGACACCTCAGACCTATTTGGGATTTGTGGGCTGCAGTCACTTACCTGCCATAATGAATTTATGTTGTATATTTTTAAGCACAGACCATGACCAACATATAAATATATATTTTTTTATAACTTTAAGTACACTCCCTGGTTGTTTTTGGTACTTATGATGTTAAAAAAACATTTGTACTAAAAGGAAGATAAAGTAATGCAAAACTTTGCATTCCCTCTAAATTAATCTTAAATTAACTTTAATTTCTAATGAACAAGCCTTTTTACTTCCTTAATGGACATAAATGTAATGTTGATGGGGGGAAAAAAATATTTTTTTTTACACTTAATGCCATTCCAAAATAATGAGACGCTTTTACTTTATACTGTTTTTACAGTCGGCAAAGCTTGCCTCATTGTAACTAGAAAAACTTCATAATGCATTACAACTGCATTATTATGTAGCTGCATTGTAAGTAGTGTGATTGATCTTTGCCACGCTGTTTGGTCAGTGGAAAGATTTTCCCTCATTCTGCTCAGGGTCACAGTTTTTTTATTTCCTGGTTTGTAGATGGGCATGTCTCCCTCCAGGATGCCCCAGGCCCAAGGCATGATTGCTGGACATGGCGGTGGCAACGTGGTGGGCCAGACAGCCAACCAGGGACAGTTTCTGGCTCAGAATCAGTTCCCTCCAGGATCCGCTGCAGTCACTGCAACAGGTGCCATGAATGTCACTGTGGGGCCTGGCATGGGTCAGCCACAGGCACAGGCTGCTGTCACTCAGGTGAGACATGAAGAGAGGTGAAGGATATACGGGTGTAATAAACACATTTGTATAATTGTTTTGTATTTGGTAATACTGTTCTTTTTTTAAGGATGAATTTGGTCATTTTCTAAAAGAATGGTATTGATTAAAAAAAAATCACCATACAAACCAACATTAAATATTTTCTACTTGTGTTTGCTTAGTTTTCACCCAGCAGTCTGAATTAGCTTGTTCTTCTGTGCCATGGACCTCCATAGTTTTCAAAATCTATTAAAAACTCGTCAGCCAAACACACCGCTTTACTTGCATTAATCAGCCAAAAACATTCCATGGACTTATGGGAATTCACATCAATTTAAGATGAATGATTAAGTCTCTGGGTAATGTCTCTCAGAGTTTATTTTTTTTTTTGGACAACAATGGAGATCTGTGGCACAGACAAACAAGCTAATCTGGATTGCAGGCTGAAGTAACCAAAATAAGTAAAGAACATTTATTGTTGGTTTTTAGTGTCTGAATGGTGACTGTGGAGAAATAGTGTTGGTCTGTAATGCATTACTGTCATAGTGTCACTTTTCCCAGAAATGAGTAGTGTAGAAAGTTAAAAAAAAAAAAAAAACAAGCTTTCAGTAATATTACAATTACTCTCTTCAAAAACCAACTCCTTGTTACTTTTGTTGCCTCCTCATCAAAGTTTGATTAGAAATTCAACTATTAATTTTCACAGTTGTTGCATTTGCACATGTTAATATTAGCACCACCATAAGCAATACACTACAGTGGAAGATGGAATTGCCTAAGGTTAGCAGCTGGAAATATTCCTATTACTCTGATTTTTAGTGGGACAAAAAAAATTATAAGAACATTGTTGTAAAATGCATAGGTGCCAATTTCGAGCAGGGGTGAGAACCCATGGGGGTAATTGCATGGTGAAGATAAAAATTAGACTGCAGTCTACATTTTCTTCTTTGTTAAAATTACTTGTTTAGATGAAAACATGTTTCATCCTCATGTGAAGATGTGCCTGTATGCACTTTTATAACAACCAGCACTGTCATAATTTTCTAACCTTATGATTTATGTAGGTTTATTTAGATAAAGAAAAGTAAAGTGAGCTTCAGACCCTAACACTTCAAATAATTTAACAAGTAATGTAAAGAGTAATTTTGGACAGTGAGCAATAAGTAAAGTCATAATTTTAATGTTGAACAGAGTAATGGATGATATGTTAAATTTTTTTGTGTAACGTGCCAAACAGTGGTTGACCATGAAATAAAACCAAAATTATCCTTTTAAGAAGGGCTACAAAGTCGTGTTAATTCCGACTAGTTGTTGGGAAACTAAACGCAACCACATTAACCAATGATACTATGCACTAATTGCTTTTAAAATTGTCTTGTTAGTCACAAGGTGCTCACTAAACCCAAGTTATATGTGATGTGGTGTTTGTCTGTTTGACTTTATTACTCTGTCTGCTTCTCCTGTGTGTACGTCCACCTGCCCTGTGTGTGCGTGTGTGTGTGTGCGCGTGCATGTGTGTGTCTTTCTCTCCAGCAGCAGCAGCAGCAGCAGAACGCTAATCTCCCCATGAATGCACTTGGCCCCTCAATGGGCCCACAGCTAGCCTCCTCCCAAACCCCTTTGCACTCCACGCCTCCGCCTGCTGCCTCCTCTGGCTCCACGGCTGGGGTGGCCACTAACCTGCCGCACCCCCAGCCCTCCAGCCGCAGCTCCACCCCCACCCTCCCTGGCCCTGCCCCAGCCCAGGGCACCTCCCTTCCCTGCCCTTCCCAGCCCCAACCCCAGGTGGAACTCCCTGCAGCAGCACAGACGCAGCCCCTGCCACAGCCCCCTACCACACCGGTGAGCCTGAGACCCTCCGCATGCCCTCCACTCTGAATGCCCAAATTTCACCCCATTCCTATCCCCCTGACTGCCATGTACCAACCCACCCCATCCACATCCACCTTTCTGTGTTATAACTGCATCTTTATCACTGTTTGTAGCACCCATCACAGTGCAAATGTTACACATTTCTAATTAAGGGAGCAGTGGCATTTATTTGGGAGGTGTTCATCTGTGTCATAGCTTTAGCTCTGCATGCAAAACTGCAATAAAGCTGTTGCCAAAACCTTATTTGTCTCTTTTTTTCCATTCCTCTTTTTTCTTTTTCTCTCCACCTGTCCCCCCCCCCCACCCCTTCCTCTGTGTTTCAGCTGTCTCAACCAGGAGCCAGTCTGGATAATCGGGTGCCCACACCGGCCTCAGCTGCAAGTGCTGACCTGCACTCGCAGCATTTTGGAGCAGATCTACCCGCTCAGGAGGTCCAAGCAGACATGCACCATGACCAACAGGAGTTCAAAGCCGCTGGCGGCAAAACTGAGCCTAAGGTGGGGGTTGGTTGGAGCTCCATCTTCAGACTAAACTTACAATAAATGCATCATTATGCTGCAAAACAAAGTTTTTATCAAATATCAAAGTATATGATAAGTCCATGTACTTCATGCAGCAGCTACACAACTTGTTATTCAATAATAAAGGAAAGAATTTGCTATCAAGACAGTTCAGTTAATCAGGAGACCTGTTGATCGAGGACTAAACCATAGTTTCATATGTGGACATTGCAGAGAAAAGATAAGCATAATTTTGTATGGAGTTTAAGCAGCTGGCTTGTGGATGGACTCATAAGCATAAATTTAGCCTAGATGTAGGAAAAGCCATTTTATTTAATTCATGTAACATAATTCATGTTGGTATTACAAATGCCATCAGTTGAACCCTTTTTAGGATTATATTATGTGATATTGGTAAAATCATTCAATTTCTTGTCTATAGACTGAAGATGACTCTGCGTCCACGTTGGTGAAGAAGGAAGAGCTACAAGAAAAGCCAGAGCCAATGGAGGTAGAGGAGAAAAAGCCAGAAATAAAGACAGAACCCCCAGAAGAGGAAGAGGGTGGAACAAACACAACATCCTCATCCCCATCTCAGTCAAGGAGGAAAAGTGAGTGAGAAGCAAAGAGATAAATAAAATGAGCATGAAGCATCTAAACACAAACATAGATGTTTTATTTAATGCCAGTACTGATTCTACACGCACACTGTGCCAAATGCGAGACAGTTATCACTTTAAGTTTCAGTTAATGGAATTATTACAATATTATAAGTCTGACGCTGAGTGTTAACTGAAGGTTAAATGAACGTCCAGGTTTCCTTTACTGTTGTGTAAACAGGAAAGCTGGTATCCAAAATTTAGGTGGGGAATTATGGAAGCCTAAATTCCCCCAGTAGACTTTTGTTGGAGAATGGGCATTACTTTTGCAATGTATATGTCTAAACAGGTTTCTAATGGACGTTCACCCCTTTTTTGCTCCCTCCTCTCAGTTCCCCTGTTTGGTTACTCTGCTGCAATATGATCACAGACAAATAAGAAAAGTCAGAAAAGCAGTTTTTTCTGTCACTATACCATTACAATTTGTGCACCAGGCTTCCAAAATAAGTCCGAGGTGGAGATTAAATCAGATTACTCTTTTGATGCATGTATATCTGTATTTCCAGTAAACCGATTTCTTAAATGCATGTAAATGCTGTTCCCAGATTATCTGCGAAAGCTGATTTCTCCGAGTGCCCTGGTTACTTAAGTTCAGTCACCATTGCTGTTAGTCACACAAAGTATTCTGACATTTCAGAAAATGTTATCCCAAAAAACAAGACAAATGTGAATTGTTAAAACTAAAAAAGGCACAGAGAAGGGGATGTAAGTTTATGGCAGTATATCTTACAGTTGCTTTTTCACTAATGTTTTTTTTCTTGCTTCCTTTCATTTTTAGGTTATATTTTCTCTCTTGTCTTTATTTATTTGTGCATAACAAACATTACCTTTTACTTATTTATTTTTATTTTTTTCAGTCTTTAAGCCTGAGGAGTTGCGCCAGGCTCTGATGCCAACTTTGGAGTCTCTCTACAGACAGGATCCTGAGTCACTGCCCTTCAGACAGCCAGTAGACCCAATGCTTCTGGGTATCCCTGTATGTAGCACACATGCCCTTGCCAACCTAACGTTTTTACTTCATAACCATATCTTTCAAATTATATGTTAAGTATTTGTCATAGGATGTTTATTAAATGTTGTTTAACAACGTGGGTAGAAGCATAATTCTCAGTTGTACTGTACTGGCCTTTTGCACTCATACTTTTCCCATATCTGTCATTTCTCTGTCTAGGACTATTTTGACATAGTTAAGAACCCAATAGATCTGTCCACAATAAAGCGTAAGCTCGACACAGGTCAATACCAAGAGCCCTGGCAATACGTCGATGATGTCTGGCTGATGTTCAACAATGCATGGCTCTACAACCGCAAAACTTCTCGTGTCTACAAGTACTGCTCCAAGCTGGCTGAGGTGTTCGAGTCAGAGATTGACCCTGTCATGCAAGGCCTAGGCTACTGCTGCGGCAGGAAGGTGAGGTGGACGGGGTGAAGTACAAGATAGTTAAATGTACAAGAAATGAGAAAGGCTGCAATGATGAAGAAATCATCTTTAAACGAGCATCTGATTAATTAATTTTCCTACTTCTGATAGCATTTATAGATTAATTTGAAAAATTTTGATAACTTTTTATTGTGTCTTCTTTTTCCAGTATGAGTTTTCCCCTCAAACGCTCTGTTGTTATGGCAAGCAGCTCTGCACAATACCCACTGGAGGAACATATTACAGTTACCAGAACAGGTAGGGGTGGGTGTGCGTGAGTGACTGAATTCCTTTGGTAGTGTGCATCTTTGCAATTGTGACTAGCTGCAAACTATTTCTGGGTATATACTATTAGTGTCCTGCCTGTAACTTGACTATATAATTTAATACATGTCTGGCATTTGCATGCACAGTGGCTTATTAAGTGTTTTAATGGGCAATAAATGCAGGGACTTGACCCTGATTAGCCATGCCCTGCAGCCCTGGGATCTGTCCCTCTGTAACTCTAGAGGGACCACTGTGATTCAGGCAGTGCTGTCATCTTGACAGCTAAAGCTTTATTAGATCTGCCTCTTGGTCTCAGCAAGAGAACAAAATGTTTTTGCTCCCAGCAACACTTAACAGCCAGATTCCAGCATTGTACTAAAGACGCAAAACCCAAAAGTGTTTCACACACAGAAGGGAGCCGGGCAGTGTGTTTGGGGTTCTGTCGAGAGACTGAGTTCAGTTTTGCTGCCCCCTCTCTCGTGCGACACATGAAAATGTAAAGCTTTGCTGAAAGCCACAAACAAAATTATTTTATAAACAAAATTGGGTCTTCCAAATGGACAGTGACCGGAAGCATACTGCGAAGTTAGTTACATAGTGTCGTAAGGACAACAAAGTCAATGCTTTGGAGTGGCTATCACAAAGCACTGATCTTAATCCTATAGAAAATTTGTGGGCAGCGCTGAAAAGGCATAGTGAGCAAGACGGCCTACTAACCAGACTCTGTTGCACCAGTTCTGTCAAGAGGAATGGGCAAACATTTCAGCAAACTATTGTGAGAAGCATATGGTAAGATATCCAAAACGTTTGACCCAAGTCATACAGTTCAAAGGTAATGCTAATCAAATACTAAGGAAGTGTATTTAAACTTCTGACTTACAAGAAAGTAATAAAAACAAATTCTAAAAAAAATTCTCTCTCTCATTACTCTGTCATTTAGCAAATAGTAATAATTTTGGAAATCCTAACTGAGCTAAAACAGGAAAAGTTTAGTCTGATTTACTGTCAGAGTGAGAGAGGAGAAACTTTTTTTGTCTTTTTAAACTTCAGGTTTCAACTGTATATGACAAAATTTTTGTTTAACTGGCAGCACAGTGGCAGATACAATACAGCACAAGCCCGACAGACAGCCTGCACCTCCTGCATTGCAGTCTATTTACACTCAGTGGGAGCTCAGGGATGTCCCGCTGTTATAAAACATAACAGCACAACAGTAGAAAAGCAAAACACAACAAAACAAGTCTTTTGTTTGTTTTTTTGCGCACACTTGTATGAGACACACAAACAAGTAATCAAATGCTAAACCTTACAGTGTGACACATTTTCGCTGCATTTGTTCAGCTACATCTCTAATGTTTAATGTGTATCTTTGCAGGTATCACTTCTGTGAGAAGTGCTTCAATGAGATCCAGGGGGAAAGTGTGACGCTAGGAGATGATCCTGCCCAGCCTCAAACGTAAGAAAAATGTGTATTGATAGTTCAAATTAAAACTCAACTGCACTTAGAAGCAGATTGTATAGAGACCTCTGTTCTTTTTAATATCTTTGCAACGTTTCTACCTGCCTTATGTAAAACTTGTTAAACTTTAACTTGCTTTTATTTTCAAATCAGTTGTAACTATGTATTATTGGGTTTAAGATGCTTATATATGCATTATCTAATAAATACTAGACAACAGTCCACATGCCATCGTGTTCACTTTTAGGGCCATTTATTGTAGTATTTTTAGTTATTTTTACTTGCCCACCAATAACACTCACAGAGCTGAGCACTGAAAAAATGTCGGTGTGAGTTCTTCTCACTAATGCTCAACTTTTATTATTTTTGGTTCTTATCCTTAACGCTTTAGGATGATATCAAAGGACCAGTTTGAACGGAAAAAAAATGATGTGCTCGACCCTGAGCCGTAAGTAGACACTTACTTACAGTGAGACAAACTGACGGAAAGAATTTTCTCTGTTGTTGTTTTCCAGAAGTTACTTTAATAAGATTGAAAAGTTATTTTACTCAGTTTCTGCCCCCCACATCTGGCTTGATTTTCATGTGTTTTGTGCATGGTTTGCATATTTTTCCTTTAGAGCTCTCTGATCAATCACTTTTGTTTTGGTGAAGTCTCAAGGCAGCTCAGCAGCGCCACCAGCTGAGTGGCACTCAATACTCTTGTGTGACCAATACGTTTTTACAAGAGAACATGTTCCCTAACTTGAATATGCATCGATTGTCAATGTGTTGAACCAAATACACAAAACTAAACCTTCCACTGAGGCGCACTTGCATTGACTTTGCAAGTGCCTAACGACTGAAGGAACATTAACTTGAATGGTGATGTTTGTGTTGCTTGCTGCCTGAATAAAAAAAAAAAGGTCCAAGGACCATTTTCAGACCTGAATTGATATTTTTTCATTGGTGCTGATCTTGGCAGTTAAGTTGACATTAATGCAGTACTGCTAGATTTTGCAGTTTAAATGTTTGGCTTACAAAATGCTGTATTGCGTGCTTGCTTTTCTTTAGATTTGTTGAATGTAAAGATTGTGGACGGAAAATGCACCAGATTTGCGTCTTACACTACGAGGTCATTTGGCCATCTGGGTAAGATGTCTCACTCAACTACTTCTACACAGATTCAATGCAATTTTGGTATGATTTTTTGGGTTTTCATTGATTTTGAACTTCCTTTATCCCTCCAGATTCATCTGTGACAACTGTTTGAAGAAAAGTGGTAAAACGAGGAAGGAGAACAAGTTCACTGCCAAACGTTTGTGCTCTTTTCTGTATTCTTTAAGTGAAAAACATTGAATTGGTTTACCCTGTGGTGTTTTATGTAGTGTTCAAAATGTCATTATTGTGGTTTTGTCTCAAAAACCCTGAATACACAAGTTAATATAAACCACTTCCACATCCACATGGCCTACATCTGTTTCTTAGCGGCTTTCTTGCTGTGATGGCCTTGATCTTTTGTGGTTTTGCTGGCATTTTCTCTGGTGTTTGTAGCCCTGGAGAGCATATCTGACATTTACGGCATATGGCGCTAACAGATTCCTGCTCTCATGGTTTCCCATAAACCATCGCAAGGTCTATAACTAATAATTTCTAGAGCATTTGTTTGTTTAACTTGAATGCCACTCCAGGTTGCTTTAGACCTAATTTAACCTTTTGTCTTTTCTCAGAATTGACCATTTTAAATCCTTCCTTCCATGTGTTTATGAACTGTAGGGCTTCAGTCAACACGACTGGGAATGTACATAGAGGACCGTGTTAACAAATACTTGAAGAGACAGAACCACCCAGAGGCTGGAGAGGTGTTTGTGCGAGTGGTGGCAAGCTCTGACAAAACGGTGGAAGTTAAACCAGGCATGAAAGCCAGGTGAGGGCATCATTGTCAACAAAAAGTTAGAAAAATTGGGAGGAAGTATTTAAAGAGGTTTTGATCCAGAGTTGGACATTTTACAACACTGTCTCCAAAATATACTTGGTGTAATGTATGCTTGTATATTAAAACATTTTTTTAACTAATAAGTGTCAGGCAACAAGACAACCAGGTGAAGACCTTAATGTTGTTGATGACCAAAACCCTGTCTCCCCTTCTATAAATGAATGTACCGACATAGCTTGTATTTGTTCTGAGCTTGTATTTATTGCCTCTGCTATACAAAGATGAATGGTCTCTATAAAGTTTATACCCACTTGAATTGTGCATTGTGGAATCGTCATGGACTGCACACAACATCTGAGAACCTGTTGTTTGTTTCCTCACACAAGAGCATGGTCTGCCATGCTCTTCCTACGCCTGAAGGGATCAGGCCCTCAACCAAGAGCCTGTTGTCTTCAGTTCAACAGATTTTAGGATATTGACTGAAGACCACTTGACTTGAATTGTCGCTATAAAAAATTGATTGTTTGCTTAAAAAACACTTCTTAAAATTAAAATGTTAAAAATTAAAAACCTACTATTAATACTTCATGTTCTATATAATATAGGGACAGAATTGTGAATTTCATTGAATTGATGATTGGTATGTTTTTTTTAAATTTTATGCTGTGACAAGATACCATCGTATAAAATCAGCACTGAGCAGTCAACATCTGTATCAAAGATGCTGTTCACACTTATTATTGTTTGTTATTTATTTATTTTTCCTTGCTACAGGTTTGTAGACACGGGTGAAATGCCCGAGACCTTTCCCTACAGAACCAAAGCACTTTTTGCATTTGAGGAGATTGACGGTGTGGACGTTTGCTTCTTTGGCATGCACGTGCAGGAGTATGGATCAGAGTGCCCATTCCCCAACACTAGGTTGGTACATGTAGTTATTAGATGTAGAAAATCATAAAAAAACTAGTCTTTTTGCCTCTTTTCTGTTTTAATATATGAAATTGAAAGTGCTCCCTCTCTTTTTCTCTGCAGACGGGTCTACATATCATACCTTGACAGTATTCACTTCTTCAGACCTCGGATTCTACGAACAGCAGTGTACCATGAGATCCTCATTGGCTATTTAGAATATGTCAAGAAACTCGGGTAAGTCATCATCTCATGACCCAACCAGGGGAGAAAAGCCTTGAAATTTGTTTTGGGATCCAGTTCTGGGCCAACAAATGTCATAAACTTTACACCGTCTCTCTGCAGGTATGCCCAGGGCCACATCTGGGCTTGTCCCCCTAGTGAAGGTGATGACTACATTTTTCACTGCCATCCCCCTGATCAGAAGATCCCCAAGCCTAAGAGGCTGCAGGAGTGGTACAGGAAAATGCTGGACAAGGCCTTTGCAGAGAGGATCCTGCATGATTACAAAGTAAGAGATTTTCTTTTAATTAGGACAAAAGGAAAGTAGGCCTACCTATAAGTATGTGATTAGCAATATTTAGACCAAAGGAAGAATTTGCACATGAAAATTATATTGATTAAGTTGCGCGCACACATTTTTTTCATTGTGTTTTTGGTCCCATTAGGTTTTTAAACAAGCATTATTCAAAAATAATTGTTGTGTTTAATAACTTAATATGTAAAGGTTGTACAGCTGAAAATATTGGACTACTGATAATATGTAAAATGTGTCTAAATGGCTTATTATGCATATTTTTGTTTTTGCCTGTTTGAAGGACATCTTCAAACAGGCAACAGAAGACCGACTGACCAGTGCAAATGAGCTTCCCTACTTCGAAGGTGACTTCTGGCCCAACGTGCTAGAGGAGAGCATCAAGGAACTGGAGCAGGAAGAGGAGGAGAGGAAAAAGGAGGAAAACACTGCTGCCTCTGAACCTCCTGAGGTTAGGGCATTGTATTGTGTATTATCACACACAACAGCCCTTTATCAAACCTACTATAGAGTCAATAGTTTTTAATTTGCTTTTCCTTTTGGACTATCTTCATCAAGACATTTTGAATAGAATATGTCGAACTTCAATGATTACTTGCTGTGTTGGTTCAAATTGTTAAAGTAATACAAAGATGCTCCTACAGACTCCTCATCTAGTAATTACTAATAATTACTTGGTGACAATATGTGATTATCTAATAAGCGGATTTGTTAATAGCTGTCATTGTGTATCTTCCTCAGGGGACACCAGGTGACAGCAAAAATGCCAAGAAGAAGAACAACAAAAAAACAAATAAAAACAAGAGCAGTGTAAGCCGAGCCAATAAGAAAAAGCCTGGGATGCCTAATGTAGCCAGTGATCTGTCCCAAAAGTTGTATGCCACCATGGAGAAGCACAAAGAGGTCAGACTTGATTGGGTGATTTACACAGTGATACTGAGAAAGCTGTCTTTGTATGTATCTTTTTAAATGGATCTTCCAGTTTCATTTTTCTGACTTTAGGTTCTGTCTCTTTCTCTGTTTCTTGTCTACTGAAGGTGTTCTTTGTGATCCACCTTCACTCTGGACCCATGGTCAATACCTTGCCACCCATCATTGACCCTGATCCCTTGCTTTCTTGTGACCTCATGGATGGCCGTGACGCCTTCCTAACTCTGGCTAGGGATAAGCACTGGGAGTTCAGCTCCCTCAGAAGGTGCAAGTGGAGCACCATGTGCATGCTGGTTGAGTTGCACAACCAAGGACAGGATCGTTTCGTCTACACTTGCAATGAGTGCAAGCATCATGTGGAGACACGCTGGCACTGCACTGTGTGCGAGGTGAGAAGTTTTGCACTCAAATGTCTTGTATGTCTAAAGCCGAATTATACATGGAAATCTGTCCATCTATCAATTAGGACAGACACAACTCGTGTCTAAATCTTATTTTTAGACTTTGTCAGACTATTTTTAATTACTGTGACTTCTCTTTCCCTTCTCTTAGGACTTTGATCTTTGCATCAGTTGCTATAACACCAAGGGCCACGAGCACCAAATGGTGAAGTGGGGTCTCGGTCTGGATGACGACAACAACAGCCAGAGTGGAGAGGCCTCCAAGAGCCCACAGGAGAGCCGGCGCCTAAGTATCCAGCGGTGCATCCAGTCCCTTGTTCACGCTTGTCAGTGTCGCAATGCTAACTGTTCTTTGCCGTCCTGCCAGAAGATGAAGCGAGTGGTTCAGCACACCAAGGGCTGCAAGCGCAAAACCAATGGTGGCTGCCCTGTATGCAAGCAGCTTATTGCTTTATGCTGTTACCATGCGAAACACTGTCAGGAGAACAAGTGTCCTGTCCCATTCTGCTTAAACATCAAGCACAAGCTTCGCCAGCAGCAGCTGCAACACAGGCTTCAACAGGCCCAGCTCATGCGGAGAAGAATGGCCTCCATGCAAGGCAGAGCCATGCCACTACCATCCCCACCAGCCTCGGCTGCCCCCAGCACTCCCACTTCCCATACCCAGCCCAATACTCCCCAGACACCCCAGCAGCCACTCTCCAACCAACCGCCAACCCCCAACTCAGCAGGTGTTCTGTCCCCCTCCTTCCCCAACACGCCTCGCAATGGCCAACCTCAAACACAGGTGTCCCAGGGCAAGCCTGGGCCCCAGGCCTCCCCTCTACACCAGCAGCAGTCCCCTCTCCCGCAGCCTCCACAGCAACCTCAGCAGTTACAACAGCAGCCTCCACTTGCTGCAGTCAAGATGGCACGGCATATCGAGATGATGGCACAGGCCCAGCAGAACTACCGGGGTAACATCAACGGCATGAACCCCCAGCAGCCACAACAGCGCATGACTGGACCAATGCAGCAATCCATGCAGATGGTGACGGGGCCTCGGGGACCACAGGTCATCCCACCTGGTATGGCCCCCGGACAGTGGCCTGGAGCTGCAGGGACCATGCAGGCAACCCAGACTCAACAGCCAGGCCTTGTCCCAGGCCAGACCCCACAACAGACCATGACCATGCAGCGAGCCATGATGCCTTCAGGGCAGCAATCTCAACAAGGCCAAAGGATGCTGATACCTCAGCAACCTGGTGCCCGGCCACAAACACCCCAGAGACCTGGTGCTATACCTCCTAATGCCCTACAGGACCTTCTCCGCACTCTTAAGTCTCCTAGCTCGCCCCAGCAGCAGCAGCAAGTTCTCAACATCCTCAAGTCAAACCCTCAACTAATGGCTGCTTTTATCAAACAGCGAACAGCCAAGTACCATGCCAACCAGCCGCAGCTACAGCAGCAAGCAGGTCAGCAGCAGCAACCCGGTATGCCAACAATGCCTGCCATGACAATACCAGGTGGAGCAGTGCAGAGGCCAGGGATGCCCCCTCAGCAGCCGCAGCAGCCTCCTGCTCAGGGCATGGCAGCTTTAAATCCTCAAGGGCAGTTGATGAATGCAGCACACAACAACAATCCCCAGCTCCAGGAGATTTACCGTCGGCAGCTCTTAAGGCAGCAACAGCCGGGAGTTATGGCTCAGGGCCACCCTGCCCAGTTCCCTGCTCAGGCGCAGGGTACGGCACCTACGTACTCTCAGCTCCGCATTCAGCAGCAGCAGTTAGCCATGCAGGCAGGCACAGGGGCAGCTGGGGGGCCCATTGGCCAGCTCCCACCCATGGCTCAGATGGCCCAGCCCGGTATGGGGATGGATTCCACCCAAAACCTACTGCATCAGCGAATCCTTCAGCAGCAACAGCAGCAACTTCCCCAGCAGCAGCAGGTCGTCCTCAAGCAGCAGATTGGTTCCCCTGTCCAGGCTAGCCCTATGAGCCCCCAGACCCATTTGCTTGCCAGCCAGGCCCAAGGTGGAGCCCACCTCCCTGGGCAGCCTGCACTAGCCAACGCCCTCAGCAACCAGGTCCGTTCCCCTGCGCCAGTTCAGTCACCCTGCCCACCTCCACAACAGCAACCCCAGCAGCCACAGCCACCACATTCCAGTCCGTCACCACAAGTCCAGAACCAGCCCCAGCCCTCACCCCAGCACCCCCCACCACAACATTCTGGTTCCCCCCACCCAGGACTTGGAGGTCCACTACAATCCTTGGAGCAGGGACACTTGGGGACACCAGAACAGAGCGCCATGCTATCACAGCATAGCACACCCAATAGAGGAGGTGGGAACAGTGATTTGGTAGATGCTACAGGGGACTCTCTGGAGAAGTATGTGCGATGATTGTAGCATTTCTGTTGGCACCTAAAGAACACAATGTTGCTCCCAGGGCCCCATTCTCCAACTTTTTCTTCTAGTTTCCCCTCAGACTATTTATCCCGTTAGAGGGCTGTTCTTTCTAAGGTTGAGAACATTTTTTTGTACTGACTTGTAAAAAGTTTCAAATGTTGTAAAAAGATAAAAGAAAATTGGTCAAGGAAAATAAAACAACGAAAAAGTTAACACTTCTAGGGAATGTAATTGTTTCCTAAACCCAAGTAATGGGTATTTCTTCCTTAAGATATTGAGGGATTTGCAAGTTGCTTCTTACATAAAATTAAAATCACAAAGAATATATTTTTTGGTTGAGACCAAATGTGTTCAATACTCAAATTTATTTTTTTTTTTTGTTTTTGGTATGATTTCATGCCTTTCTGTTTTTTTTTTTTTTTTTTTTTTTTTTTTTTTTTAAGAAAATGTACAATTGCATTATATTATTCATATCTTTTTATTTTGTACCTTTGGAAAGATTATCTTAAAGCATTTTCGTGTTGAAAATTGTAAAATAATTTGTCTGGAATTTGGGCCAGGTTTTTGTTCTCTTCTCAAACTGTTCATTCCTGGCTGTTGTAATCTAGTGTTGTACCAGTACTCCAAGATGATGTGTTCAGGGACAGACACCGCTCCCTTCCTCTTTGTGTGTATGAAGAGCACTCAGTTGTATTAAAATAGGAAATGGACTGCGGCAGGTTGTGTATACACAGGCATGTATGCAGGTGCACATGAAGACACTGACATGAACCCTCACAGTCACTAAGAAACACAACACAACACATACAAGACTGCAACCTATATCTCACTGACCTGGAATTTGGAGTCTCTGTCTTGCAAATGTAGAAAATTGTTGCTTTGACATTAAGAATTGTCATATGTTTTGTCATACATATGTTGTAAAGTGTAAAGAGAGCTTGAGAAAGAGACCAGCCCCCTAAGCTGAGGTGAAATGATCACCGGTTGGTTGTAGGCCACATATTGGATGACACCCCATCCTCTAAATTTTACACTAAGCTGTGTGCTTTCTAGGGATGAGGGGCACATTTGAGGTTCACCCTGAGGAAAACTAAATGTTATATCAACCCTCATTCCTCTCTCAAAAACTTGAATTAGGGGGATTTACTTTTTCTCCTATTGTAAATCAAGTTAAGCAAAATACTATAAATATAAGGAAGAGAGAATGAAATCACTGTATAAACTGGTAAAAGACTCATTTCTTACTTATATACCATATTGTTAAATAAACTGTTGTGCAACAGAAAAATTCAAGTACTCTCTGTTGACTAATAAGGTGTGTCCTTTTTACTTTTTTTTTTTTTGCAGCAGTGGGTGGAAGTGTTAGTGAAAGGCTGTTTCAAAAAGTTAATTCTCTTTCATTTTAACATTTATTTCTAAAGACACCTGTAGATTATGAGAGTAATGCAGTATGAAACCATGTTCTCTGAAGCTGTTAACAATGGGAAAACTTGAAAAAGGTCACAACTAGAATGGTTTATATTATGATACATCACTACTCTGCTTAAAAAAGGTATTTGGTTAGGTTTGGTTTCAGTCACTGGCCTCTTATTTGCACCAATAGAAATGATAATTTCAAAATATCTTGGGTATTTCAAAGGAATTTGATATGTATTGATAAGAAATTGTTTACTAAATTTAAAAATAGTACAATATTACAATGCAATTCCAAAGTAAGTTCAAGTGACATGATTGAGCCCCTGCTTCTCATACTCAGTTTCATTTAGATGTACTCTGAGATAGTTGGGCACCAGCTCATAAATGCATTTAGACCCACTAAAGTAAATGTATCAATGGAATGAGGATGTAGGTTTGGGGTTTATGTTTGACACTGGTCAGTTAAAGACTTTATTAGTGTCATAAAATAAGAACATTAAAAAAACTTTGTATTTTCGGCAATTTAAACACAATAGCAAGTAACATTATTCACTTTATACAGAGACCAGCCCAAAGTCCTAAGGTCATATGGTCAGGGGCCCATTCGTGCCTCAGAGTAATAGCATCTTACGAACATATTATTTCTTCAGAGGACCATAATGCATATTAATTTACTCTGCGAAAGCATGACTGCTGGGCATAAGGAACATTTGGGATAAATTTACAATATGTTGATTAAAAATATGTCTCTCAAACTATTCTCAGTTTACTTTTAAGGTTTTTTTCTTTAATTTCAGAATGTATAAATATTCGTGTTTTCTTTAGCCATCGTATAAGCTCAATTCTAAAATCTGCAGGGTCGCGTACCCTTGCAGCAGTCACATGACCTTCAGGGCACCCAATCCTTGGTTGGTCGGTGTCATGTGACCGGAAGCTCAAAATGAAGCGGTTGTGTGCAAGCAATTTCGAAATGAAAACAAATCTCCCTATGTTGTTTGTTATTTTGTTAGCCATATCATAAACACACGACGCTACATACCGTTTAAAATATATGAGATGCAACAAAGTGACGTGTGGCAATGAGGCGGAGAGGTCAAGGTGAAGTGCTACTTCATCAAGCCAGGGTAAGTATAGTTTTAGCTTCACCAGCTAGCTGTTTAACTGCTTTCTGATCATTTCATTGCAAATAAACCCTGTAACAATTATCAAGCAGTTCTCCCAGACATTATGTTTTCTATATGCGAGTTTGCATTAAACAATATCCAAGCTGTTTATTTTAAATGTTCAATCCTTCTAGCATGTAACGTTAACGCGAGTTTTTAAGTAGCGTTAAAATGAAGCCTCCGTCTTCCAATAAGACCCAAGTTTGGACAACACTATGCCAAACTGAATTAACGTTAGCATGTTTGCAGGATGATGGTAGCCGCTGGGGACATGCCGACACGGTCTTTTAATGTGAGGAAAAATACACCATCATGGATGACTCAGACCAAGATTTTGTGGCTCTCTGCTCAAAGCTGCTAAAACGCGTCCGCAAGAAACCAGGTGAACCCCGGCAGCCAAGCAATCCAGAGAATCACCCCTCCAGTCAGCCATGTGAAGGAGACAGGAGAAGGAGAAAACATAGTGAGTCCGTATCAAAGGTCATTGGGACTCATCCCACGGATGCTCGAGTAGAAAAACGTTTGGTCACCAGGGGGACGGTACATGATTCAGGGGATGCTGGGTCTTCAGCAGCAGCAGGATCAGGGGCTGAAAGAGGTTTGACAGCAAAAGACAGAGTACTAGAAAAAATGCAACAGTTCAAGAGAGCCAGTCCACAGAGGATGGTGCATACAGAGGAGAGCCAACCAACAAACGACTGTCAGCCCCAAATACAAGGTAATGCATTTGCACTGTTTAATGTAACCTTGTTGATCTAGTAAGCAGCTGGGACGACTGTTTGCTGTCTGTCCCTGTTCGTTCACTGCTAATAACATATCTCTGTGGATACATTTTCCTCCACATCTTTCCTTAAATTTGTTTTGGGGTTTTGTTTATGTTGAGTTCTAGTCTTAACCTTAATGCTTCATTCAAGACATGTAACCAATGGGGAGTGTTAGTATATGTCAATTGTAATGTTAAGACATAGGGAGGGGGATTTGGACATGTTTGGACGTGTTGATAATGGGAATATTATATCTCTCAATGTTTTTTTTCCAAATATATTTGCTAACATTGCCACAGTGTTGATATTTTAGTGATTTTAGATGGGTAGCTAAAGATCTGAAGATCCTGAGCAAGTGTATCAATTAATTTATTGATGAGTTTGTTAGAGTAGATTCCTATAATGATTTCACAAATGTATTCATTTGATTTTACTTACTGAATTGTGAGTTTAAAGCTACTCTTGCCAATACAGTTGGACACAAAAGTTTGCATCCCTATAATTGTAAGAGTAAATGGAAGAAATTTTCTTCGTGTGTCATCATAATATTTAATGCCCATTAAGCCAGATACAAATGTTCCTTCTTTAGAAATCAGTTCATGCTAATTTTTAATACATTTATCAAAGCGCATCTTCCTTGATAAATTTTTACTTTTCTTTACATTCTTTACATTTACATTTTAATTTCTAAAGAAGGAACATTTGTACTAGCTCATTTGGCATTAAATATTATGTAGATGGAAAATAATTAGGTTTTAGTCTTTTTGCCAGACCAAAATAAGGGGATGCAAAATGCTGTACCTATAGTGTACATTAACATTGTATTTAATAAAGATGTATGTGAAAGGGGATACATGAGAAAACCACAGAGAATTGTCACTCTGCAGTCAGCTTTATTTTCTGACTAGCATTCATCAGATATCTGAAAGTGCAGCTTAAAATGAATGATAGTTGCTCCATGTCTGCTGGATGTATATGTAAGCAACTGTTATGATACAGTTATGATAACATATATTATCAATGTTCCATTGTTGCCCTCAAAAAAACAAAACATCAGGAAACCCATGTTTAATAATTAATCGAAGCAACATCATTATATTATAATGCCTCACAATATTATATCAATATATTGTTTCACTACATAACCCACTTCAAATATTTAACAAAATATTTCACCACCACACCCTTGTATCTTTATGTTCTCCACCCATTGCTGAGTGTAGAGAATCCCAAGTGTTTTAGCTCAGGTCTGCATCCTGAGCCTCAGGACAGCGACGAGGCTCTAGCCCTGAAGCTGCAGCAGGACCTTGACCGAGAAGCAGCAGAGGCTCAGGTGGTGGATCTGGAGGATGGAGGCCTTTTCTTTTGTCAGATCTGCCACAAAGATCTGTCACACATGACCCCTGAGGGACGCACTCAGCATCTCAACAGGTCTGGACATGTCATGTATTTACATTATAATTAGGTGCTTGCATAATTCTCTCACCTAAAGGAGTTGGCGTTAGATAATTACAGCGCATTTTTTATTTGACTGCAAGCTCTTGATTTGTGGAAGGGTTGATAGTGAGAATGATCTTTCTTTGTAGGTGTTTAGATGAAAGTGAAGAGAATGCTCTTGGCCCTCCTCTTCATCCCATTGGTGTCCCTAATTGTCCCATCTGTGGCAAGAATTTGAAGTCCCAGAAGAGTCGCTTATCCCACCTTAAGCGCTGCTCCTCAGACATGGGTATCTCTCCATCTGTGCTGCTGCAGACTCTGCAGAGACAGGCTGAAGAGATGCAGAATGTCCCCACTGCTAACGCAATGTGAGCTCACCTCAGACTTTCATGCAATCAAGCAATAAGTAATAAACTTTTGAGCAAACATTTCTGATACTGAAATTTTCGCTGTCGCCATCCACATTCAGCTCTGAAGGTTGTATCATCTCAGTCTGAGTGAGTAAGAAGAAAGAATTTTGATAGCCAGTTTATTATCACCAGTTGTGATCATGACACTCAATATTTTGTATCAGTTATTAAAACCATAATTCTGGTTTGCTAGATCACCTACTACCTACCACTATAGTTATTATGAACAAGCTGTGTGTGAAATGGATGGCATCTAGTGGCTGTATATATAGCAGGACACTGATCTACTGATCCTGTGAGCATGTGGAACAAATAACCATTGGCCCACATCGTAGGTAGTCATAACAACATATAATAGCCATTAAATGGCATGTTACTTTTTCCCACAATAGGAATAGTTGGCTGTTACCTAATGTCAGTATATGAAAACTTACAAAGCTTTATCAAATCTCATTCTAGCCTTGTTTTTGTTTCTTCTTCAGCGCACAGACAGGAGGCACCAAAAGGAAAGGCCTGTCAAAGCCGGGTCTCCAAGCAAAGAAAAAATCCAGGAAGAAGATGGATCCCCTAGACGAAGACACTATGGTTGCTCTTGCTTTGTCCTCCTCCCTGCTGGAACGAGAGAGAGAGCAGCAGAAAGAGAGGGACTCAGAGAGACAGTTACAAGTGATTCCAGTGCTTGAGTGGAGGCCAGACATAGGTAGAGTAACACTGGGAAGCTGACAGTTTTTGATAACTTTGAATGATCACACAGTGGATTTGAAATAAAACAATACATGCAGTGTAGACTGTCAGCTTTAATCGAACAGTCAAAAAAAAATGTATGAATTATGTACATAAACCATGTATGCAATGCCCCGCCACGCACACTTTTAAAGCCTCAAAGTTATTTGGAAAGACATTATATAAATATACATTAAATTGTTAATTAGTGTAATAATTAATTAGTATTGTACCTAAATATGCGTGGAGATTTATGGCCATTTAGATGCAACAGGACCTGACCCCTCTCCTCTCCATCTCATGGTGTAGCTAAAGGATGGGGTAAGAGGAAAAGGGGCGCCATGCCTCGTCCTCCAGCGCTCCTCCTCGTTCAGGATGCTCAGGAGGCCCTGACAAGGCTGCAGGAACGTGTTTCTGCTCTCCTCCTACGCAGCTGGCCCCCCTTCCCTCCCACCCCAACCCGCTGCCCAAGTACTCTGCCTGACTGGACTGGTGCTGCCCCCCTCTGGCAAAAAAGCAAGCTGCTGAATAGAGGCTCCAATAATCAGTCTGATTTCTACAGTCCAGAGCTCAGGCAGTTCATCACACCTTGGGAATCAGCAAAGGTGAGACAAAGGGAATATTAGCATAACTTTATTTAATTTCTGTCATGTTTGAACTGAATGAGCCAAACTGTAAGTTGTTCTTTACTGCACAAATTGTGCTACCTCACAGTTTAATGCCTTAGTATTATTTTTCCTAAATGCTTCTAAACTAATTGTACAATTATTCGCCATGCAAAGACTTGTAGCATGTGTTTGCATGTATAGAAAACAATCTTTTCACCTTTACTTTTTACAGCATTAAATCATGGTCATTCATATGCAATCCAATACAGTGGCTCTGCCATCAATTCTACTTTTACAATGTAAAAATTTTTCACTTTTTAAGTTGAAACCATCAGAAAGGTGATAATTCTACACTTTATTATTGAGGTTGAAGTTGTTAGTGGAGTCGTTCTGAAGTGCATTATGAGAATAGGTAGTTCTAATGTTTTGGCCACCTCATTCATTTTAAATAGGGTGGCAAAATAATGGAACAAACTAACATAATTACCAACATAATTATGGATCCTTTCTTGTTAATGACTGGCCAAAGTCTGGAACCCTTGGACATGACCAAATGCTCTGTTTCTCCTGTCAAGATGCTCCTGCGGCCTTTGGTATTGTCTTCAGTAAGTGAAAAGCTTCTCGGTTTGGTTGAGTGTAGGTGACTCACTGGTCCAGTAAAGGATTTTATATTTCTTTGACTTGGGTTTTGGGTAGCTTTCGCTGTATGTTTGGGGCATTATACACCTGCATTATGAAGTGTCATAATGCAGGTGTCATCAGTTTTGCAACATTTGGCTGAATCAGAGCAGAGGGTATAGACCTATTAACTTCAGAATTCACTTGCTTGTTTGACAGATGATGGGTATGCCCCCAACCATACTTTTCTCTTCTTGTCGTTCTGCTACAAGTTCATCTTGGTTTCATCAGTCCAAACACTGCTATTCCCTATTCAGGCTTTTTTGGTGTTTGACAGGCAATGTCTAATCTAGCCTTTCTGTTCTTGAGTTTTACCAGTGGTTTGCACTAGTGACACTCATAAATCATTCATAAAGACGTCTCTTGGCTGTAGACTTTAAAAATGACATGCCTTCCCCCTTAAGAGTCTTCTTAACTTGGCTAGATGTGAAAGATTCTTCTTCGAAATGGACAGAATTCTGCATACATTTTAGCTGTCTTTCGTGGTTCTCCAGTCCTTTTGCTGCCGCTGAGCTGCCAGTTAATTCCTTCTCTTTGAGAATGTTCCAAACCACTCTCAACAACTATCTCTCTTGTGGGTGGATCTTGTTTTTTTTAGTGTGCATGATGGTCTCCGTCACATGTGCTCCAAAGAGAAAACTCCAAAGAGAAGTCTATTCTCTTTGGAGTTTCAGTCAATACCAAATGCAAATGTGACACTCCTAACCACCTCCAGGCCTTTTATCTGCTTGATTAGTTATGAAGTAACAAGGAAAAAGGCCACATCTGGCCATGCAACTGCTTAGTACCCATTTGTTCTATAATTTATGACCCACCAAAAAATGGGTCCTTGTATATTGAAATGGCCGTAATTTCTGAATGGTTAATGGCTCCCTTTTGTCCAACCCCTTTAGTTAAAGCTTAAAGTTCTTCTCTCTTCTCTCACACATTGGATGTTTCAAATTCACTGTGGTGGTATACAGAGGGCAAATACTTGTTATTGTTCTGATATTTATGAACCTAATTGTATACCTTGACTTCTTCTTCTTCTGATCTTTATTTAACTAATCTATTGACTTTGGAAACCAGTTGGCTGCACCAGTGAGGGTATTTTTTGTTTTATATTTTTGGTTATTTAGGTTACTCTTTAGGGATATGTTTCTGCTTTGACAATGAAATGAAATTGTCTTTAATAGTACATTTTTGACAAAGGAAAGCTAAAATAAAGTAAGCAATATTTAATTTTTTGGGGGAAATTCTTTTCTATATTCTTACTGTATGTAGTTCATGCAAAAAAGCTCACATGTGGTTTAGAGTTGAATAGGATTTAGATACAGGTTGTGAATAAGTGACCATGCATATGAAGAATATAATAATAATAATAATAAAGCTAAAAACAAACAATCTATCAAAGAGATTACGTTTTGTTTTTTTAAAACCAAAACCAACAGTTGAGTACTACAAATTCAAGGACCTAATTTATCAAAGCATGAATAGTACCAAATTATAATGTGTGTGTATAGATACAGTTTTAAGTGAGAAAATGCACAAACCCTGTTCTTACTGAAGGGATTGTATCAAAGCAGTGAAAATAATGACTTCTGTGTGCTGCTGCTGATGTGGTGACGGTGGAAAAAAATCTACTCAAAATTGGAAAATGTATAAAAGAGGAAATAATAACCTGTGAGATTTTGTGATTCATTGAATATTTTGACCAAAAAAATCTCAAATCAAATTACAGCTGAGTTAAACTTGGACTTGTCTGCATCACATCTAGACACATGCAGCCTTCACCAAGGAGACCGAGTTATCTCTCCAACCTCTGAGTGAAGGAACTCCTGTGACAGAAACTATGGCCTCCATCCTGCCTTCCTCCTCCCAAAGGTCTGTCCCCTGTTCCTCAGATTCCTGCACTTCAGGGACAAGGCAGCTCCCAGTGGGCAGCCAGGCCCTGCAAGATCTGATGGAGCTGGCTGAAGATGGCATGACCCTTACACAGTGTGGCTACACTGCTTCTGACCCTGACAAGGGTAACACACACACAACTCACTAGGATTGGGAATTGCAGGTTTCGTCACAATATGATCCTGTATTGATTAGCATCTCATTGCATTTTCAATTCAGTGACCTGAAATTGATATGGAACACTGTTGTTTTTTGTGTATTTCACACAATTAGTTAAATTTTTATTACCTAAAATATGATCAGAGTTTGTTACTGTGCTGTTCTTTAAGTATTAAGGGTAATTTAAGTAGAAATAAGAAAGTTTTTGAGAAGAAGCATTGACACTGCCACACTTACAGAAAAGCTGAAAAAACACATTTTTCCAACATCACAGCAGGACTTTTTTTTTTTTAAACTTTGTGCATCATTAATGATTACATTTTGAACACTTGTACAGTATGTACATTTTGCTGTGTAATCAGGCACACATCAGGAATATTTCACTCTTAAAATGTTTCTGTCAAAACTGTCTAATTAGTTACCTCAGTATGTGCACCACTCATATACATAACACTTTATGTTTGAGTTCGTGCCGAAAATCCTGTTGTATTGTTTCAAGATTTGAGTTTTTTGCAGTGCTGCACAAGTTTAACACTTAGGAAAAAAATATTAGGCTCCCAAAGCTTAGTAATAAGGTAAAAACTCAGCTAGTCCTTGTATTCTTTATTTTCATAGACCAGCAGAACAGTGGCAAGCTGTCTACAAACCTCCATCTGAGCGGCTTCGTCCTGGAGGAGCCAGAGGAGCCGGCTGACCTCTGTGTCAGCGGTTTCCTACCAGAAACGGCGCACACTGACTCAGAGGACCCTCACAGCCAAGGGAGGATGAAAACTGATCAGCCAGGAACAGATAAAAAGCAAGGCAGCCACCAATTAGTAAGATCTGCTGAATTTGTAAGTATATTTAGTCTTCTCTACCAGAGACTTCTGTTAATCGCTTAAGATTTTACATATAGACACAAAGCCACGATGATAAGAAACATTAAAGTGATTATGGTCCTTTGTATCCTTTATAGGTGGCTCTGTCCAAACTGGCATCAGACCTGAGCAGCATGGTGAACAACCCTCAGCTTAGTGACCTACAGCTCCAGGTCGACAGTGGAGACGTGTACTTTGCTCACTCTTTCATGGTGTACACTCGCTGTCCCCTGCTGGCAGAAATGGTAAAAATTATGCTCCTGTTTTGCAAAGTCCTGTTGAAAAATCATAACTGCATAGGTATGATGGAATTTTATGTTCTTTCTTTTTGCTTCAGTATCAACTGGTGAGATCCTTGGAATTGTCATAGTTTAATTGTAATTGTGAAAAGACTAATTACGTTAAGTTTAGTTGAAGGACATTTGCCTGATTGGAAGGATTTTTGGAAGAGATGTTTTTTTTTTCTTTCCAAAAACAGAATTCATTATTTTCTATTCCATATGCTATGGAAAAGATGATTCATTTGACTTTCATCATAATTTTATTTTAATTACTACATCAAATGGTATTTAGAAAATGTGGAGTATTCTATTTGGACAGTCTCTGCAATTAATTAAATTTTTGTAGTTATTGAGATTTTTACAATTTTCAGCTTTTGGTTTGACCTACTTTTCTTGAACAAATTTCACCAATTCTGTAATATTTCTGCGGTTCAATGGGTTCTTTCTCCCAACTGTGACTTGTATGTTCCTTCGGATGAGTAGGACTCTAAGCAGTCCCTTCTTTTATTCATTCTTTGTGTGTTTAGGTGTATTGTTTGGTTCTTTAACCTCCATTTCTAATTTAGCATAAGATTAAGGACACTGGTGAAACTAAGTAAAGACCATTGTGTATTTAAAATATTGCTAAAACCTTCTTATCACCACTTATGAGAGATACTAATAAATTTGTTCCGGAATTTTGAAGATCTTTTTTGAATAAACCACAAGTCATCTCCTAATAGTTCCTTTCTTTCATACAGTTGCAAAGTTGTTATAATGTCGTGTACGGATACCAACAATTTAAGCCTCATCCGTATTTCCATTACCATGAGATATTAACATTTGTACTGAATCGTGATTCTAACTATATCAATAGTTAAACTCTGTTTTCAGGCTTTATGTTAAACATCTTCAATCATAAATGACCTGATAAGTAAATGGGGGGCTGGTATCTCCAAATTTACTTTCTTTTTTTTCCAGCCTTTAATTTCATTCGTCCACCCCTTTTCTCTCACAGGTACATGAAAGTGGTTTTGGGGTACAGGAAGAAGGCATGCCTGCAGCTCAGAGGGTGTTAATGAGTGACATCCCAGGACAGGCTGTGTTTGCTCTCCTGCAGTACCTCTACACAGCCAACTGCTCCTTCACAGCCTCACTGCAACCTCATGTGCTAGAGCTTGCATCCAGGTTAGTTTAAAGACCAGTCATGTACACTTATTTTTTTTTAAAGGATTTTAAAATAAACCACACACTTTACCTTGTGGTGGCTTGTTCCACTTTTGGTTTAACTCATTTGATTTTTAGTAAAATATTGCTGCCTATTTTGCTTTTACATTCTTCTTACTTCATTTTGTGCTTGTTAAGGTTTGACTTGCATGAGCTACAGCAGCTTTGTGAGCAGCACCAAGAAGGGACAGACTACGCTAGCAAGGAGGAAAATGTTACCAACCAAACAGATCAGGCATTTATGGAGCTTCTCCGCTCCATGTGGAATGAGGAGGATGAAGGTGATGCAGAGACAGACACTGATGGAGGAAGGGATAAGAAGAGAGTGTTGGAAAAAGATCGACTGGTCAACGAAGAATTCACATCAAGTGACCGAGAGATACATGAGGAGAAAGTGAATGAGGAAGAGCTAGAGGAGATCTATGAATTTGCTGCCACACAGAAAAAGAGGGAAGAGGATGATTATAGCAATGAGGAGAAGGTAGATGAATCTAAAGAAAGCTCCAGTGAAAAAAGCCTGAAGCTCAAGTCTCAGCTTGAGCCAGACCTCAGCCTAGACCGCAGCTACAGCCGCCTCTTCTCAGAGTCATGGGGGGTTCACGAGGAGGAAGACCCCTCCTCCTTACCGTCAACCTCTGACCTATTGAAGACGTGCCCTACTCAATCCCAGCAACACCAGTCCTCTCATAAACCTCCTGCCAAACTGTCCAGCAGAACTTTGCTTCAATCCTCAGCAAGTGTATTGGATGACTTTTCCCTCAGCCCTCTGTCCAATACACCCAAACTGCCTATTCCAGGTCTGTCCCCTGGTCAAGTGGGTAGAGATGTGGGAACAAACACTGTTAAAGTGGATGAATGTCTACCTTTAAAGCGAGAAAGCCAAGGACCTCATAGTATATGTGTCCCTTTTTCTCCTGATTTGCCTCAGAACAAGAAAAACAAGACAGAAACTGAGCTCATAGTTTTGTCTGACTCAAGTGAGGAGATGGAGGTAGTGCTTAGTTCCCGCAGTCCTTCACCACCCTCCCCTTACGCTGTACAGAACCCACAGAACTACACTGAGGTCAAGTCCCAGCAGATGCAAAAGCTTAATGAAACTACTTTTGAGAATAAAGAGTCTAGTCGTTTGGAATGTAATTCTGGTGATCCAGTCCACTGTTCTCCAGAAGTTTCATGGCTAATCCCATCCACACCAGTCCAGCCTGAAAGAAGCACCAGGACCAGCTCCACCCAGACTAAAAGCAGGATGTGCAGGACACAGCTGTTCCCTAAAGATGATACTTTGTCACCCCTTTCGGTTTTATTTCCCTCTGGATCATCAGGCAGCAGACTTAAGACCTCCAACAGTCCAACCAGAGATACTGCTCATGTTGGCACAACAGAGGGCAGTGTCTCCAGGGTGAAGGTGGACAGGATAATCCACACCAGCTCTGGCTTGGATCTCAATTTATATGACATGAGTAAAGATAGAGAACCTAAGGTCTCACAGCTCTCATGCTCAACTGACTCCCATCCCATGCAAAGCAGTTTAAAGCAGGAAACACCCCTCCACCTCCAGCACCAGCCCTATTGCAGTACTCCACTGCAAACAGAGTTCCAGCAGCCCCTTGGACACATTGCTGCCACCCTGCCCCACACTGACCCCAATAAAAACACAGGTCAAGGAAGGGAGAGGGTGACATCAGAAAGCCCAGTGAAGTTAGGAAGCTTTAAATTGTCCCCCTTGTCTGACCCATCGGATTTACCGTCTTCATCCTCTCATAGAGGTTGTCAAAGTTCACAGACACTCAGTAGGTTCTCTAATGAAAGTCGACGTTCTGTTGAGTCCAGTGGATACGACGATGCAGGGAATGAGTTAAAGAGGAGAATCGGAGGTGATGCAGTGGAAGTTAGAAATGAGTCTGTACAAGACCTGGACAGCGAAAAAGAGCAGGATGAAGTAAAGGAACAAAGTGGGGAGGCGGAGGTGGCAGAACACAGTTTTCAGCAAAGCTTCATGGACGAGCCTCCTATAGCTTTCAACGACTCATGGGGACTTGACCCCTGCATAGAAGAAAATCCTGGCTGTTTTAGTCTGAGGCTGCAGGACAGTGGGGGATCCAGCCAGCAGGAGCGAAGCCTGGGAGAAGGAGAAACACTTAGATCATCACTTACTATTAATGGTCAACCTCCACCACCTAGTCACTGTATCCAGTCATTAAAGAGTCACGTTAGTATGATTAACACCTCACCATCTAAAGCCCACAGTACACAACCACTCAGTGGCATACAGGTTCATACAAGCCCTTCCTCCACCCTGCCACCACCTGACACCACCAACAAAACCACACCAGACAAAGACCTCCTGGACTCAAAAATATGGGACAGTTGGGAGGATGAAGGAGCAGAGCAGGCTCTTCCTCTCTCTCAGAGGGTGAACCCATCTGCCCAGCTCAAAACGCCAAGTGAGTAGAGTGAATTTTAACTGTAGTATTTATGATTATGCACTGTTCTGTTTCTGTAACCTACTAGTAACTAATGTTTTGTAAAACTTGATTAAGTCCGGTCATTGTCATCTTCTTGGTTTATCAAGGGAAATTAATAATGTTTACATAAGAATATTTGTCAGCATATAAAAAAAAGTTTATGTTGACATGATTTCCCTTTTTAAACCTAGAGAAGTACACAGAAGCTACAATACTGCAATAAATGTGTATACTGAATAGCTTAGCACAGACGTAGAAACAAAGTGTGCTTCGAACAATGCACCAATATGTCCAGACAGAAGAATACAAAAAAATGTCAAACACTTAACAGCTGATTATCTGATTAGTTGGTTAAGTTGAAGCAAGAATAACATGAAAACCAACCAAAATCAATTTAAACATCCAATGTCTTTAGATACATTTAAAAATAAAAACATTGTTATACGCCTTCAAGTACATTATGCATTGAACATCATGCCATCATCATTGATATTTTAATGTATAAGAGAGGGCTGATAAAGTTTTTAATGTTTCTTGACAAATGTTGGGTTAAAATTAAAAGAGGGTATCTAAACTTACATTTAGGTAAAATGATTAAGTTCTGGTGCAGACTTTTACCTGTAGGCGTTAAAATTGTTGCTTTTCCTTATGTTTTATCAGCCTCATCGCACAATAAGAAACGTAAGTCTTTGGTGCCTATCACTCCAATGCCCCACTACTCTGACATGGACACACCAGAGCTCAAGAACAAACTCAACAGGTCAGTTGGTTCACAGTCATCCCTGCCCCCCGGTAAAGACAGAATAAAGTTTTTATTTAATTTATTTTGTAATCAAGGCTACTAACTGATGAGTCTATCCAGTTACCTCCTTTAGTATCACCGTCATCTAAGTTTGTATGGCTCCTCTCTAAATCGCTGGTGATTTTACTCTAGCCCATCTGTGTTGGTCCAACACGAATGTCCCTCTCTTTCTTCTCTGTGCAGGTTTGGTGTTCGGCCTTTACCAAAGCGCCAGATGATCCTCAAGCTGAAGGAGATCCACCATTATACCCACCAGCTGGTGAGCTCAGACTCTGAGGATGAGGCGCTCCCTGCAGGCCGCACTGCTCAAACAAAGACCCATGTCACTAGTACAGCAGCTGCCAGCAGCAAACCGGTCTCCTGCACTCAACATGTGAGGTTTAAAGAGCCCAGGGTGCCTGCTGCCATCTCCCCTGTGAAACACAACAGAGAGGAGGAAGAGGGAGAGCCACTCTCTGCTTCACAGGGCTCCAACACCTCTTCAACTGCTGCCAGTGAAGAATCTGAAAGGTATTTAGTGTGTATGTGCTGATTGTCTCTGGTGATACATAACTGCACTTGTTTTGCTGCTACTCATCTTGACAGGACTCAATATTCTCTACAGCTTTAATGCTTGTGGCCCAAAACGATGCCATAACGCAGTTTCTTTTAAATCAATCTTCACTGCTCATTGTGAGCAGTTCATCTTTAATATTTTTTTTTGTGTCAACTTTTAACTGTTATCAGTATCAAGTATTAGTAATTGACACAGTAATTTGTTTGAGAGCAAATTTACAGGAATTTTTTTTCTCTGGTTGTAACTTTCTATTTAGAAGAATCTCTAAAGAATGGTGCATTGTCAGACACACATTTCTCTGTGTAGCTTTTATATAGTGTGTTCCTAACCATTGCTCTCTTTATCAGGTCCAATCCAGAGCTATGCCTCTCCTCTACTAGTGACTCTGACAGCGATGGTGGAATCTCTGCCTCTCAGGTGGCAAATCGCCTTCAGGATCGCCTCCGGGCAGTGCGCTCCTTTATCCTATCAGACCCCACCTTGTATAGTCAGATTCTCCATTATCAACCCCTGGTCCTATCCCACCTCCAGGAGCGACTCAGGGCAGCAGGGATCCGCCTGGGTGCCGCCAAGCTGGTGGATTACCTGGACTCTCAGTGTGTCACCTTCACTACAGCCAAGCCAGGGCAGTCCGCACCCAGTCGCAGGCACGGCAAGAGGACAAGCAAGGCAGTGGGCGAAGGAGGAGTAAGGAGGAAAAAAGGTGTTACAGCTAAGATTTAAAAATGAGAAGTGACGGGCTTTAGAATATCTGAAAATAACCTTCAGAGAAGACTGGATATTGAAAAAAAAACCAAGAACAAAGCCTTTTTAAAAACTTCCTGCACAGCCAGCATTGGACTAGAAAGTAGGTTTTACCACTTCATTACCGGTAATCATAACTACGTTAACTTTTTCAAAGCAGGCTTTCTATTCAGTTTTTTCAGTATTATGTAGTCCTGCTGTAGTAATAAAAGAAATGGTGTTTCCACATGACCATAGTCCCAAGTTCTTTTCATCCAAAAATGAAAGATTTTATATAACCTGCCAACTACATTATCTGTATATGATGTTACAGAAATCAATTTCTAAGTCAAGAATTTGTTCAAATCAGCACAGAAGAAATGAAAACTGATTTCCACACGATTTTTTTGAAAAACATTTTACTTTTGTTTTTGTCCCGTTGTTCGTTTTATATCCAAAGATCAGCCAAAATGTACATACAGCTGAGCACATTTGAGAAAGGAGGCAGGTTCTTTAACAAGAAAAATCTCAAACTTCTATCCAACATGTCATTCGAATGAGAGAGAGAGAGACAGAGAGATAGTCCTTTGTAGCAATTCTACATCAGCAAGTCCACCCTGTCCGATTTCACAGTCAGCTCACTGTTGCGTCGAGGGTGTAGTTTTATGGTTGGTACCCAGTTTACCCTACACCAGCATGAAGCTGGGGGCTTCAATTCAGATTTTCAATAACCCACATCCCCGTCGCATCGCAGCCTCAGCTCCTCTCCATCACCCTTGTGATGTCTTGACTACAGAAGCAACAACAAGTTGCTTCTTGTCCTGGCTCAAAGGCTCAACCAGTCACGACAGGTTGGCAATGTTGGCAAGGAAGCGCTGAGCCCACCACTCCTCCAGATCTATGGGCACAAAGTCTGCACAGGCAAAAGAATTAAAGCATAATCCATCTTCTATGATTCATTCATTCTTTTAATGATTGATTTTATGTAGCTAAACACAAAACCCAATTGGGTAACAAAATATCAGCAGCATACTCTGTAAAACCTGGTATCATTTTTGTTGATGATCGGTGTACTTGAATAAAACTAAGTTATTTGTATACAGTTGTGCAAGTATTTCCATGAGCCTGTGTTAGATTTGCATGTTAGCATGATATTTGTTACTTAGCAGTATAAATAAAGTAAAGCTGAGGCTTAGTAATGAATCAAAGTCACATTTCACTGCAAACCAATCAATGATATTTTAATCTGGTTAAATAACTGACCTCGCTATGCATAGAATCACCTCTAGTAGCTACATGCTATTTACTAAAAATTCTTTATTTCAGATCGAGGTCAATAGATTAAAGCTGTTCCATTAGTGATATTTTAACTGGCAGCACAGAGCCACAGCAGGAACCAGATAACACAGGTGTGTGACAGTACAGATGTTACAATCAACAGCCATGGCTGGTTTATCTGGAACAGCCAGGTTCTCAGACCAAAGAAGGGTTAAAAATTAAAGGCCCCTATTACAACAGTTGCCCTCTGGCTACAGATAAAGCTGAGCCAAAAACAATTTAATTCATGTGATTCTTATGGAAAGATGAGAGCAGCCAGTTAGCTTTCCAGTTGCGAAAACAATCATGAATGATTAAAACATGGTGAGAGAGCAGGTTCGAAGTTCAGAAGAGGGTTATCTGTCAGGATACTATAAAGCTGTGTCATTACAGAGGCTGGATTGACTTTGTTGTATTCTCTGAGGTCAATTAGTTGTGTGTGTATGTATGTATTATTTATATATTTAAAAAATAATTAATTTCTTGAAAAGCAGGTACATACTCTTCATCGCAGCACTAGGGGTCTTCTCCGTGTATTGAACTGGCCCCTGGCTGTTGGTCGATTCTGCACCATCACTGTCCCCCAGCTTCTGCTCCACCTCCTGCCACGCTACACAAAGTACAAAACAAGTAAATAATTAAATGTACATGTGATCAACAAAATATAATTCTAACAAAATAATTTTAGATTAACATTTCTGAAGTCATGACAAGCAAACATTTAAGCTTCAGAACTTCAGAACATGTGCAACATTTTCACGCACTAATGCAGTATGGCTCCCTCATGAGAGGGTTGAACCAGTCTGTGGTGTGTGTTTATCAGCTGTGGGTGAAGGTTTTCCAGTTTCACCCCCAGATAAACTCAAGGCTTTGGCTGTAGGGCCAGCAGCTTGCCTTGAATACAAATGTTCAGCCACACTATTTGGGCTTTGAGCAGCCTATACTAATATAATACAAAAAGTAGTTGTTTGTGTGCAGGGGGATGGGTAAATGCAAACCAAACACAATGGTGAAAAAAGTAGCACTTGAATGTTTTTGTCAGAACAGGTTAAACTTGAATGGCATCCATGAGGCTTTTTGTGTTAATGACACTAAACACCCCCTCCCCAAGGTAAACTTCACTGGCAGCAGTCCAAGAGTAGCACGAATAGCTGATTCATGCTGATTCAGCTAAACAAGTCATTCATTTCCACCTGGCATGAAGCAGCCTATAGGCATGATGGGCAATCTTCAAGATAGGGCGAATGCTGCACAATCATGGTTTTAAATCATTGTTAGTTTTTAGTGGAGTAAGCAACACTCTTCTGTAGCACTTTCTGGATAGTTTTGAGCTGTTCCAGAAAATTAAATCCTACTTGTGAGGCCATAATTGAACATTTGTCTGTAAAATTAGTCCCATCTGAATTTTGAATGTGTGGGGCTGTAACAACATCAACCAGCTGCAGCTCTGAAGCCTGTAACAAAACATGCCCACATGGAATTAAATTGTAACATTTCATAGACCTAAGTAACCACCAAGGAATTAGTATGAAACAAATTAACACATGATTAATGACTTATTAACAAGCAGTTTTGGCAAGAGCACACACCGCTGACCAATATTCTGGATTTATGTACCTTATTGTAAAGTGCTGCCACACATCACATTTGTTTCATTAGGCTGTTTTGCAAAGTATATCGTTTTACATGTTATACAAGTATGGATTTGTTAGCAATTTAAATAATGGAGTCAAAATAATGAAATGGTTTGCAATTTTTTTTCTAATTTTCCTGAATTAATTTGCATTTTCCAGGTGTTTAGGCTATATAATGTCAGAATACAGCTCGAAGTGACTTTTTTTTGTCTAACTTAGTGTCAAAACGCCCTACAAAATCCATCTATCCCTCAATCATCTTAACCGTTTATCCAAACAGGATAAACGGCTGCAGGATGCTGCAGCCTATGCCATCTGTCATGTGAGTGAGAGGCAGGATATAGCCTAGACAAGTTACCAATCTGTCACACACAGACAACTATCACACCTACAGGTAATTAAGAGTCACCAGTTGTCCAACGACATGCAGTCAGGTTTCCATGTGGCAGTAAACCAGAACAGCCAGAGGGAACAAACACATTAACTATCGTATATGACAAGGAACAATGACAATCCTTACATTTCAGAAGCTAGAATCAAATATTTGACATTTTTTCCTTGCAAATTACTGAAAATATTAATCTGTTGCAGAAAAATAATAGTTTCCAAATATTTTTCTGTTGCTAATGTATTGAACATTCTCTGGTAACCCTCTGGTTTGGAAACTGTAAGTGAAACCACAGCATAAATTGGAATAAAAATGTGAATTTAATCTTTACATCAGTAGCTATAATGCAGCTGCTCAGCCAGTAAGAAATGTGTTGTAAAGAAAAGACAAAGACAGAAAGCAGGAGATTATCTGCCCAGTATCAGTTTCAATACTCCAGCTCTTGTACCCTTGGGAGAAAGGATCTCCAACACATGCAGAGTCAGAGTTGCTCCTGGAGGTCTGACCTTGCACTAAGACCCTCACCTTCATATACAAATCTGACGTTTTCCTCATGTGCAGGAGTGAATCCCTCTGCTGGGCTGTCAGATTTCGGCGTGGCTGCATTGTGGTAGCATTTCCCGTTGGGACGGTTGAAGACGATCTTTGGAGGTGGAGAGCTGCAGAGAGCAGACGGGGTTAATTACCTATAATTACAAAAGTCAGCTCAAGGATTGTAAGGAATTAAATCTCTCAATGCCACTTGCCCGGTGAACTTCAGCTTAACTTCACATAGCTGCGACTGGCAAGTAAGGAAGTCCACCCTCTGGATTAACTATGGCCCTTTCTTGTGACCTCAGGTGTTGTCTTTAGTTTTTAGCATTTTGACACAAACATTAACAAAATGTCCACTTCCTAGCACTGTTTTCAGAGCTCTTCCTTAGGTCAGATGATTTAAAAAGTGTCTTTTGGTTTCAACCCCGCACCATTTGCCTTTCTTTAATATGTGCTTAAATAACCCAGTGTTGCAAACAGCAAATGTCTTCCAGTCTTTTAGACAGCATCTACCCTTTGTCTTTGCTTTTTAAAACCGATGTTGACTGTAAATGAATTAACTGAGTTAAAAGAATACTAATGGAGATGTTTATTTTACTACAGGGTCATTTTGGAGCTTGTAATCTGTGTACTACTCTCAGTGAGTCATTGTGGTCATCGGAGTTGAATTTCAGAGTTTCTTTAGTAATGGACTTTCCGAGCTGCACCTGAAGGAAGCACAAGGGCTCCTGCTGCTTTGACAGATCAGGGTCACTGGAGCGGGTTTCACGGACCGGTAGGACCACCGGTACCGCTGCCGGGCTGACAAACAACCAGAATGCTTCCGGGAAAGTTTCGTCCGATAATGGACCCTAGCTCTAGTCTCCCCGATGTTACACAACCACACTCACGACGCACGTGCCAAGTATTTGGGGCCCACACGGTTCATGTAAATAGTCTCGCGGGAGGAGGAAGATCAAGACATGAGCAGATACATACTTTGATGTGAGCCAAGACGTCGGCTTGAGCTTCAAGTCGGTGAATTTACTCTCGAGCTGTTGTGTGGGACCTGAGACAAAGAATTCAGAGTTAAATTGTTTTCATGCTCAGTAAAGTTCTTCCACGAAGAAGCTGTGTAATTGTAAGGACTCTGATATCCCGCAAACTTTCTCTTTCGTGACCTTATAGTAGTCTGACGTGACATTGCGTCATGCGTGAGATAACAGACGTTCACTCACCTGTCCTCCGTTGTGTAACAAGTTTGCTGGGACCTCGAGTGATTGTGTACATCATGTGAACGCCGCTAAGCTCAAAAATAACCTGTAGCAGTGTTTTAATACCCCTGTCGTTTTAATCATTTGCTGCAAACATTGGCCGGCAACTCTGCAACGTCAAGTCTTTCCCAAGCTGTAGCAGCCACGACTCGAGAAAAAACTAAAGTCGTGACGTGTTTTATTTTGTTCCCCGGCTCAGCTGCGCCAGAGTCGGCCTGAAATCTGCAGGAGCCCCGGTTTAACTCGTTGCCCTCCTACTCCTCCTAACCAGCAGGTGTTCAGCTGGAATGAACCGACGTCCGCTGCTGCTGCTGGGAGGTGGCGTGTAGGTCAATCAAGGAGAAAGCGGCTCCACATGCCGGGCAGCAGTCATTTACAGTGGGGGGGGCTGTGGTTTCTAAAGTCCGATGACAGGGACACTCGGGGCCAGTCACTCTGTCCTCGGTGCTCCACTGATGCTCCAAGACTGACTGCGACACCTCCGCTTTCCGACAGAACACAAGGACACTGCACACTTTGATATTTTGATAAGGACGGAAACACACCATGCTTGGCAGGGTGTCGAGCCAGCCACAGTGAGGAGAACCACTTCCGGTCCGAATTTTCAAAATTTATCATTTGACAAAATTGCTATTCTGGTTTCCAAAGACAGACAAATGGCGCAGCTTCCGTGTTACTACGTTAATTTGGTGTTTACATATTTAAATAAATTGGTTTGCTTGGCTTTTATTTTTTCAGCAGAAATGAGTTCCAATAAAAGTAAGAGATTATCTGCATAAAACGGGGGTAATTGTATTTTAAATATAGCTACCAAAATTCATACACATCCTTAAAACATACTTTAGAACTGCTAATAAAATTTATATGTATTATATTATTTTTCATTTCTAAGCGATGTAGCAGCAATCTTGCAAATTACATGGGCAAAGTAAATCGATGCTCTCTGCATGTTTAGACCACAGCATACAACTGAGTGAAACATAATACTCGTGTGCCAACTGTCTAGCTCTAGTATGTACTTCTTCATTAGATACATTCATTAAAGTTATAGCAATTATAAAGCATCACTAATGTCTACTTATCAATAGTTTTACTACTTTTATATCGTTAAGAAATTCTTAGTAAAAGTTCTCTGCAATCACTTATATTTTGTGTCCTTTATTTTGAAGTTTTATCGTCCTCATTTCCGCTCTCGGTGTTTGTATTTACCTGTGATCGGAAAACGTCGTGCAGTGACGTCACATCACGCCCCTCACACAGGGTTTTGTGGGAGGAGCAGCAGTGATCACCTTTCCCCTATTAAACAAATCGCGCTGGCAGTGATGGGTGGTTATTTATTTCTAATTTAATCAAAAACTAATGATAATACAAATAAAATTTAATTTTTTTTATGTTTAATCATAGAACTTTTTTCCCCTTATGCTATATGACTTATAAAACTGTAAAATACTTTTGTAGCTTTCCTATAAAACATTGAAAATGTGACAGTGTCACTACAGGTAATCTGTGTTATTAAGTTGAAAATCAGCTGAATGTGAGCTGAAAGTCAATGTTCAGTAACTCAAGATCAGCTGAGACAAGGAACAGCTCAGACAGTCTTATCCAGGATGATATCCAATACTACACCTCCCACTCAACCCCCAGTTCATCTCTACTATCTGGGTCAATCACCTGAGTCTCCAGGCCAAGAGGCTAATAATCAACAGTCCACACAACACCGACTTGACGTTAACAGCCGAGGGACCAAACTATGGTCATAAGGTCAATTTTTAGTGAAGATACATCAGATTTCATATGTCCCTCGGCAGAAGGTTTTAGAACACACTGTTCTCTTAGGAACAGTGTGTACAGGTGTTTAGACTAGTTAAGGGTTTCCCATGAGGTGACAGCTTGACCCGTCAAACTACACTGTAGTCAGGATTCTAGAGAAAGGCAATGCAATATATAATTTTTACATATTCTTTGCCTGGTTGTGTCTTATGACTGCTCCTAAATACTCATTTAGTTTTGTAGTGTTTTGCAGAGTATGCATGCAAAATGTCTGCTGTCCACAACTGATTCAGCTGACCCGAGGTGCAAGAAAGCATTTAATGACCACTTTAAAATGTGATATCCAGCATTTATTCAACTCAGTTATTCAATACAATGTGTAATCATATGAAATCAAATTTTGATGACTTTCTCTTAACTGTTTCACCATTATTTTTGTTAGATGTATCTTAAATCATTTAAAGGCCTGTTCCCCTAGTTAATTCAGAACAGGTCAAACGTAAATGGAGGCAGATATTTAAATCAAGTAATCGAATTACACGTAGTCAAGTTTGACACACCCTCCTCATTATGATACAGTATACAGCTGTACACAGGTGTATGGACCTCAGATTGCAGATGCTGGGTCCTTGGAACAGCTTACTTGCACAAGATGGCAAAGGTATCATGAGTTTTACCTGTGCGTTTCCTGCTATGAAACATGTCTGTCACAAAAAACTGATATTTTCTTTTATGTATTTCCTGTCTGTCGTGTGCCATGTGCTATAACACTGCATTCATGTATTGAGGCGCTTCCTTATATTTTACATTTCAGTCTATTGTATTTACTGCCAGCAGCCAGAGCTAAAGACTCGAAAATGCCTATTCAATGCATCCTTAATTCCTTTTTTACCTATTTTACTCCTGTTCATTTACTGTTCTTCTGCACAGACTGATTTTCTAGATATTGTACAATGTTACTTAAACTGAATCTTACTTATTCCTCATAATGTAGTGCATGTTCAAAAGCATATGAAAATAAAAGTAAGAAGGCAGCACAGTGGTGGTAAGCCCTGCTGGCTCACAGCTGGAAGGTCCAGAGTTTGAATCCACCAGCTGGCTGTGACCTTTCTGTGTGGAATGTGCATATTCCCCCTGTACTTGTGTGGTTTTCCTCTGGGTACTCCAGTTTCCTCCCACAGTCCAAAGACATGCATGTTACGTAGCTGACTTTAAATTGCCTGTAGGTGTGAATGTGAGTGTGAATGGTTGTCCGTGTTCTCCACCTCTTGATTTCCCTAATGTGAGATGAATAAAGGTTTATCTTATCTTACCTTTGATATCTTATCTTGTTTAACAAAACCTGCGATAGGATCCAGCCTCCTGCACCCCTAGCTCCTATTGTATGTTATTGTAAGAGATGCACCGACAGAGAAAAGGCTAAAATGGTACTTGAGTCCCTGTTATCTGCTCTACAGATACAGAGGATTCTGCTAACAAGAAGCTAATGATGTTCTTAAATAACTTCACATAAATATTGTAAATACTTAGCTGTAACTGTATTGTCTATGTGTGCACCATTGTGCCACACACTGCACTTTGGAATCATAAATAAACTAGAAGCTGCTTTTCCAATGACATAAAACATATGTACCTTATACTATTCTATATTTCAATGTCAAATTATTCATTTTTTTTTAAGTGATAAAATGATTTCTTGGTCATTTACTGAATAAAAAGCACCAACAATGCATGCCATTATAGACAGTAAGATAAAAACAAAATAACTTTTGCAATCCTGAGTTGGAGAATACAGTACATTTAGTAAGAGTCTATTATGAACAAGTATTACAGAAATGTATGAATAGGTCTATAAACGCATGTCAGGTGTGAGAGAATTCATCATCAGACTGATTGAGTGAGAAAAGAATCTGTTACAATGCCTCCTATTAGTAAGTATGGCACCCACTCGTTTGTTTTATCGCTGGAATTACACATAAACACAATGGTGAAAGTGTGCATGAGAAGGGCATGGAAAGAGTAGCTTACCTGAATATACATGGATGATGAGTAGTGAAATTTTTGTTTCATGTGCATTTATCTGTACAATAAGTGTGTTTGAGCTCATTTTAGGCTGGGCTCATGTGTTTCTCAGTAATGAGGTTCACAGTCCTCCACCAGGCTGTCTGTGATGTAGTTGACTTGTAGTACCTCATGGAAATACGCTTTCTCCACTTTTGTGTTGACCGTCCAGGCCACAACCTCCACCCCTCTCTGGGCCCAGTACTGCACATAGTCCCTACAAACAGAAACATGGTTATTCTTTGGTCCGAACATGATGAAGACATTTCAAACTGACTAGGCAGCGCTGTTACACAGGATGTCGGTCTAGAGTCTGATGCACAGTAAGATGTTAAATAAACCTCAGATCACTTGAGGTTCATCAAACATTAGGATCATTTGAACGTGTTCTCTAACATTAAATAGACAGTCAGTCGGGCAAAGACATTGGGAACTAAATTAATACAGTCTCATGAGTTCAAAAGTGAAGCCCATTCTGAATTAATATTTTAGTTAGATGAGGCCGTGCGATGGCATAGTCTAAGAAAAAACTCACTGTGAAACAAAGTTCTTTTGGATCAGGAAGGCTGAGATGCCACAGAGCTTCCATAGCACATGATGGTGTGCCAAGTCCAAGGTGAAGTCCATCAGTGTCATCCATTGGTGTTTCCATAGTGATGAGAAACGCGGTGAGCCATCTCCAAACCGACTCAAGCTCCACGGCCTGTGACTTAATGCTGTAACCACTTCTGGATCAATCTGTCTCATCTGGGCCAGAATGGAACAAACAGATTAAATTTAGATGGCATGCCAGGTGAAACAGCATGATAGGAAAGCAAGTGAATATTGCTGTTTGTTTTAATCATCACCACTATGTTTACTATCCAACAGCGGGGATTGTGGTGGGGGTGAAAGAGGGGGAATTTTTTTTCAGTGTTTTTTTCCCCAGCTCAAAATCGCATGGGAACAGCATAACAGTAATTTACAGTTGGTGCAAAAGTTTGCATCCCCCCTTTTTTAAATTGTCAAGAGTAAAACAAAGATTTTTTTTCCCCCTAAGCATGTTGTTAACCTCGCATGTCAGCCATCGGTGTGTGTGGGAATGGGTGAAGGATAAGCTAAATTGTAAAGTGCTTAGGGTAAAAACGCTATATAAGCAGCCATTTACCAATTTACCAATTAAATGCACATTGAGCTAGTCCACGTGTTTCTGCATCGGAAAGTAAATATTTAATTACTTTATTAAGGGAATGCAAATTTTGCACCAATATAATTCTCATTATTTAACTATAACTAACAAGAACTATTGACCGTTTTTGAAATTCCTGATGAATCAAGAACATATTTTTTTCAACGTTTTTTTTGTTTTGTTTTTTTGCTTATGCATAAATATAAATTCTGAAGTGTAACTTGCATTCAAAAAAGTTTGTCACTTGTTGTATATTTTGTAATCCATACTTGTGAGGTTATCCCAGCTTGTATACTACATAGCACAACTGATGTGATGGTGATCTGAAAATCAATCACTGAGAACTGAATGTTGTGGTTTTCCACAGATGAATGTGATCACTTACGTAGTCCAATCAGAGTTAGGTAAATTTCTCTGGAAATATGGCTAACATTCAAATTGGTTTCTTACAGTATCACTCAAGTTAACTTTACCACAGTGGTCAGGCTTTAAAGAAATTACAGACTAAAGGGAAATTTGGCTTAGGGTGAAAATGTTTAAGTTTTGCTATTGTAGAGTGTTTATGAAGGCAATAATGGACAGATATGACCACAACAATTTGGTGTTTGATGCAATCTGTGTTGGCTGGTTAAGATAAGTTTCACATTTTTCACAGGCTCTCCCTTACTAACTGAACTAACTATCCACAAGCGTTTAACAGTCAAACACAGGAAATCTGCACACAGTCACTTCCAAAAACTTACCCTGTAGATGACTTTGGGCTCAAAGGAGCAGACGATGCTGCTGTTGTAGAGAACTGGATGTTTCCTAAACAGTTCTTTAAGTGCTGCAGCTGCCTGGCAGGAAACCCATGGTTATTATAGGTCAATCAACTGTTACCAGTTCATCTGTGGCTTTATGTTTTTGTGTTTGTGTCTAACCACTTGGTGGTAACTAGCAGCTGTGTATGTCTGGACACACTGCTGTGGGTCCTGAACTCAAGAATGTAACTGGCTGAAACAAAAACTTCAACTCTGCATTCCTTACTCCTCTAAAAATCTGCTGACTTAGTAGCCACGTGTCAACTGGCTGAAAGTATACTGATGCAAGCTTTCATGTTTTTTAATAAACACAAGAGCACAAACACTGCAGCAGCTTTCAGATCGAAGCTACAATGATGACTGCTGCCTCTGGCTCAGTTTGTTTGAACTGAAACAAAGTTGATTTTCCACATCAGACAGAGTCAATTTTGTTTGAGCATATATCTACAAGACACATCTTGTACTGATGCAGTATGTTACCATGCAAACAAAATATGCCACAATGTCACATGGCTGTGGCAATGTCCTGAATTTTTGAAAAGCTGTACATGTGTGTGTTTTGGGTGTTTGTTTCACACTTCATTGCAAACTTGAACAAAAGTTCATGACACAGTACAGTACATGTCAACATTTCATCATCAGTAATTCCCAAAGTATTGCCAGGTCCAGGTGTGGTGTGTAACTGTTTGATTATGGTCTAAAAGTTCAGGAAAAACAGAGCTGACATCTCTGTGATTTTTACCTCAATAAATAAAGGTTAAAAAACTTAATTAATGAATTCACTGACTTGTTTTTCCACCTTACTAAATTTAAACAATATATTATGTTACATTTTTAAAAACGTAAAAGGTTTTGACTACTATAATCACAACACCATGTTCTCACTATTATGCAACATTGACTGGGCACAGATCAATCAGATCAACAAAGCATAGCAGAAAAATTGCACATAATCAAGTTGTTATGTTTGTTAGTTTTGTCGACTGCACCTCATCTGGATGACCTTTGACATCAAAGTAAATGGTGAGCTGTAGTTTGATGCACTCCTCTACTGCTTCCTGCAGAGTTGGGATCTTCTCCCCAGTAAACTTCTCCCTGGTAACAGAAGACACATTTTGGATTAGTAAGAATGGATATAATCAACACTACTGTATCAGGACCACTATGCGAAATGAGAACATGGAAAACATTTGTACAGACTTGTACATGATCTTGTGGTCTTAAAACTTTTCTAGTGGTCTTATTTCAGAAACCTCACATGAGAATTTTGTGCAAAATGATATGATTGTATATTACCAAGTTTTTCATATATGTGAAGCTAAGTAAGAGCTTTTACAACAAATTATGCCAAGTCTTGTCATAGTAAGGACAAAGGAATCAAGTCATTTATGTAACTTAGACACATTAAATAAGTGGTTTAGTCTGCAGATAGATATTGCCTTCATTCAAAAAGACAAAGTGTAACTCATCAAATTGTCGTAGTTATTATATTATTATTTTACTGTATGTCTGAAGACCAATTTTTAATTGAGCAGTTATTGTCATGTCATTTTAGGAACAAAAGGATTTCTTATTGCATATAATTTGTTTGTGAATGCTGCACATGTGATAACTATAATATTACACTGACCTTAAAATGTACACTTGGGTGCAAAAGTTTTGAAATGGCAAATGTTTTTAGTAATTAAGAAATAAGAATTAAGAAAAGAAATGTGAATCTTCAATGTACATTGAGCAACTACAAATGCTCCTTTATCAGAAATTAAAGTTTATTTTTTATTAATTTATTAAAGGGGACGGAAACTTTGCACCAATATATCTGCCTCTGTATTAATAGCAAATGTGTTTTAAAAAATTTCATACAGAGGTTTTCTGTCCCAGTACATTCTACTTGAGAGAATCTTCTTGAAACAGAAAAGCAGCCTTGCACTGAAAAGCTCCAACTTCATCAGCCAGAATAGAACCAGAAATCACACACAAGGCACTAAAATATAATGTAGCCAACAGTATTCGACACTTCATACCTATGGCCTTCCCAATAAACGTGCAAAGCTTAAAGATTTTGAAATGTTTGCTACTTTAGAGGCATTAAGTAAAAAAAAAAGTATTCCCAATCATTTATTTGTTTTTATCTTTTTCCACCAATCACCTTGCATTTCACTCACCACCACTGCTTCTATAAACAAGGGTTGACAATAATGTATACATTAGCCTTCATAAGTACATCACTCAATAGAATTAATTATTAGTTTGAGCTTTAATGGAAAGTTTCAGTGCACTGTGATGACAACTGCTTCAGCTTGTTTTCATGCTGACAATTACTGTACGGTGTCATAAGATTGTAATTTTTTGCCACAAAATACAGGATTTCCTAGTTGTAATGTAACCTGATATAGTATATACTGTTGTGTGTGTGTGTGTTTAGTATAAACCTAAAAAATCTGTATCATCCCAAATCTACAGAATCCACTGCACCTAATGCCTAAATAAAGAACACCTCTTGCATGTCTACATGCTTGCATATGGATTATAGCTATTGTAAATCCCTCTTTTTCACCTGAGTCGATGTTTATAAGCTGCGTCCAGTTTACGCAAGTCAGAAAGTCTCATCTGAGTGAGGGGTCCCGAGCCATTGGTGGTCCGGTCTACAGTCTCATCATGCATCAGTATTGGTACGCCATCTGATGAGAACTCCAGATCCAACTCGACACCAGTCGCCCCATTCTTACTGGCCTAGAGTAGAGGAGAGGGGTGAAAGTGCTAGAAGCCAAGTATTGTAGGAGGGCTGGTCTCTGGTCATGGCCAAAAATTGTGTCCAACCTCACACCTATAAGTCTGAGCTTGTTTACTGTAGGGTTTGACTTACTAGGGAAACTGACTTAACATAAAAATAAGTTGTACTTTTTAGCTGGACCCATACTGATTTTCTGTAGCTGTAAGTGTATCTGTAGCTCATGTTGGACCTTTATCAAAAATATTTGGTTCTGATGCCTATTACTTGAATGCTAAACAATAAGTACTGCTGTCAGTCTTACAGTACTGGATGTGCCATATTACAGGACAATGAATGCAGTGTGCAGCTGTAGTGCACAGGTAGCATTGCATATAAACAATGTTGGCTACCAGTGGTTTAAAAGGGGCAAGATGCACTGGTTTGATCTGGGTTTGAATGAAGACAGTGTAATTTCCCAATCCAGTTCTGTTGCAGTTATGTCAGGCTGTAACCATCGATCCCAAAGCTTTGTGAGGCAAAAGGACTTCCCCGAACCCACAACCTTTCTACTCCCTACTCTCACCTCACGAATGGCTGCTATCGTGTTCTCCGGTGCGTCCTGCCCACCGCCCCGATGAGCCACCACCGACACTTTACCGGAGCCCACCGCGCCCTTGGCTGGGTGCAGCACCTGCTGGACGCGACTGGCCGGTAACTGGGGGAACCTGAACATAGCCAGAAAGAGGTAGAGGGAGGCGGTAAGAACCGTTGTCCACACCGGGTTCCTGGTGCCAAGCAGGAAAACCACGAAGACAACGGAGTACAGAGTGACTTCCTCCCCCAGCTGCAGCATTGTTGTCCTCTGGTGTGTTTTCGAGCACCGAATGAAGTAGCTGGACCCAAACTCACCACCGCCTGTCAAGTATGTTAGCGCTAGCGCTAGCTAATGTTAACTAACCGTCCACAGTTCCCGAGCTAACGATCCCGCTCTTCGAACTCTTCTGCTGTCACAATTGTAGGTCCAAGCTAGATTGATCCAAAAGCTCGAATAAATGTAGCTAAATTGATCATGTAAAGTGTTACCGTGATGGGGTAAACAAGCAAAGAAAAACATACATAAACAAATAGTAACACTTGATCACATCCGGGTCAAAGTAACGGCAATTCCGCCGTGCTCGTGTTAGCTAGCAAGCGTTGTCTTTGGCCTGTCTCTTGAAGAAAGACAAATCGTTTGTATGTCTTTCCTCTTCGGTTCAGCTTGCCCCTAGTCATGGTGAGACTCTCTTTTTCTCTTATCTTTGTTTGTATTGTTTTTGCATGTAATATGTGAAATATGACATTGTACTTGTCCGAATGAGCTAGCTGCTGCTTATCCCGCACTGAACAGCTCAGTTCCGGCTTGTGTAGCTAAAAGAAGATGGTTATCGTTAACGTTATATATTTAACTTACCCATTAACAAACATGTGCATATGCTGTATTGCTCATATACTTATTGTTTCATTAAGTTGGCTATAAAGAGGATTTTTAAGGAACGTTATCATAAAGCAAATCACATCAAATCTTGTGCAACTGCAGCCATGATGATGCTTGAAATAGGCCAAAATATTAGGGACACCTAACTACACAATGTTTTTCTAGTCTCTTATGGTTGTTTACTCATTGTCTTTAATAACTTTCAAACTAATCCATGATTATATTTTACTGTCACTGCGGCATCAGCTTGGCTAGATATTATTTTGTCTCCTCTGCATGTTTGTGTAGGTCAATGTCAAATTTATCTTTTGGATGTTTACAGATCAGGTCAGTGCTGCCACGCAGGTCAACCTCCCACATCCTCTTCTGTACCAGAGGATCTTGTCTACTCACAGGTTTGATATCTTGTGGTGTACAGCCTCATTCATCAGGTCAGACAGTCAACCAGCAGAGCTTCCATGGACGCCTTATACCTAAAGTCACAGGCTTGGCCAAGTACTCAGACTTGGCTAAACAGAACTACACTATGATTTACACCCTCCCGCACATTAAGCTCCTTCGAGCTGTTTCCAGGCTCAAACTACTCCAAACTGCGATCACTGTGGTCATTTTGCCCCCAGTATATGTCCTCTACCTCCAGGGAGATGCTTCCCTTTTTCTTGTCAGCTACACAACAGGTTTAGCTCTGTTTGCTGGTGTTATGCTGTACACCGCTAGTCACTTCTTTAGGAGAGTTGTGGGGATGATGTACCTGGACCCAACGCAGACTACACTCAAAGTTTCCCACCTCACCTTCTGGGGCAAGCGACATGATATCTACCTGCCTGTGTCAGATGTTATGACCATCGGGGATACAGGGGACTCTGTAAATGAAACCATATTGAAGTTAAAAAGATACAGCAGTCCACAGACATTATATTTCTCTCTTAACTTTGGACATGTAGTGGACAGGCAGGGTTTTGAGAAGGTGTTTGGAAATTTGAAGTGATAAAATATAAAAGATTTTGCCCGATAAAAACATACTGCTCTAAATGCAACCAATTTATGAGTCTTCTATTTTCTGTGATTATTGTACAATGATACTGTGTAGCTACTTTTATTCTGGGTATGTCACTGTTATCTGTCTGATATGTTCACCTAATTTTCAGTTTGTGACTGAAATGTAGGATGCATGGTTGCAGGACAAGTGGTTTTAAGTTTGAACACAATGAGTAAAATGAGTCTGCAAAACAGATGAAATTTCTGGACTTAAATCAATTTCTTTAGAAGTACAAAACCTTTCACTACATTGTGATTCCATCAACTGTGTGACTGATTATACAGAATGTTGCATTTATAATTAAATACTTAATGTACTGTGTTAATACAAGGGGGCCTGTTGGCTCAGTGGTAGAGCATAGGGTTGGGGGACAGAAGGGTTCATATCTCACCTCACCAGGTGTGGTCCCACCCAGCCACCAAGCGCGACCCTGGTGCTGCTCCCGAGCCCGGATAAAATGTCAGGGTTGTGGCAGAAAGGGCATCCGACGTGAAAACACACGCCAAGGGTCTGTGGTGACCCCTGAAGGGAGAAGCCAAAAGCTGTAAATTTGACTGTGTTAACACACAACTAAAAAAATATAAATAAATGTATTATGCTCTTGCAAGAAATCTTCGTCAGGTTTCTTGTCCGACCTCTGCAACACATCAAATATCGCACATTACTGTATGCACACATTTTATTTAGTTTTCTTTGGTTCTAGAAACCTACAGTTCTGATGGCCCAAATGTGATGTGATTGAGGTGGAACATGTTCAAACTTGCTTTTTAACAATAGTGGAAGAACTACACTTAGAAATAGCAGTGCACCAATACACACAGGAGTATTTCAGTAAAGCATACTTAAGTTAGAAAAGTATTAGCACTCATTATGTACAAAATGGTCCTTTTTATTAAGTGTTTATGCATTGCTGTGTTAGTAGTGTTTTACTGTTCTAGTCTACTGTTCTTTATGTCTAAAGTTTCCACGCAGAAGAATATGACTTGTTTATTATGAAAGGGGTTATTCTACAAACTATGTTTGCCAAACAAATATGGTTAAGTAAAAAGTGCTCTTCTTATTAAAGGATAGTGGATAAATTATTAAAAAAGCAAGTGGAAATATTTGAGTTTTTACTTAAAAAGTACCTTTAAATGGCATTGAGTTTGTGTAATTGATTAAATGTACCCATTGCAGCACTGCTTTTGCTTGCAGTGTATGCATCCTAAGCACTAATCCATATATCATACCTTTCTGATTGATCCAAAAATGTTGGAGATGCTAAAACATATTCACAACAATCACATCAAAACAATAGAAAAAATTAAATACTGTAGGTGAATAAAATTCTGTATTGTTTTTGTGGAAATCTGCAGAAAGTTCGTTTTTTTGAGACCATCAAGGTCTCAAAATAGGTGACTTGTCTAGTTGTTGCCTAAGCAAGCTATCTCCAGGCTGAAGGGGAGTCAGGGCCTTACTAAAACATTGTCCCTCAGTCCAGATCTAGATTGAGCCCCTGGAAAATTCCCCCCACATATAATTTGCACTAGACTTTATTTTAGCTCAAGCAGCAGAGCTATCTGCACTCTCAGCTATCTGCACTCTGGCTTCAGATCGTCTTTTACGCTATAAAAGATTTGACCAGCAGATGTCACCGTCATTCCACTATTTCTGCTTTACTGCTGCAAACCACTGCCTTGCTGAGCTGTTTTTGGCAGAGCAACAACTGAAGTGCAAGAGACGCTTGAATAATTAAGTTTTTAATTATGTCTTACTCTGCTGACAGCCGTTTTCTATTACATCATTAGATGTCAGACTTGTAAAACAACAATGGAAGAGGCTTTGGCATCCAACTTTGAACAGCTTTCTTTTGATTTATCCTTTGAGGAAGTCTTTAAAAATCTGGCAGCAACTCTCACCATCTACAGTATCATTCCATCACCCCAACATTGCCTCTTCAGTGTGATGCCATGCTTGCAAAGAGATTAACATATCTTGCTTTAGTTAGTCGGTATACTGGTTTATTCTCACGGCCGTGTTATGAACGGTCACCCTATGGCATACTGTTTACATTGCTCCATTCTGTTTATTCATGCATACAGTATGCTCAGCCTGAAACATCCAATAGATAGGGACTTTTATTATATGTATGCAGTCACGCCCTAAAAAACACCCTCTGTTCACATATGCACTCTCAAAAGAACACATGAGAACATGAACAAAGGAACAAAGGTACTGAATTGGAGTTGTTGTTTTTTTCTCAGCAAAAGCTCTGTTCATTGAAAGGAATTCTGGCAGCTCGGAGGGCTTCTTTAATGTCTTGAAGGGCCCTGGAGAGCCCTGACCCACTGTAGGAAAACCCCACTTCTGCTTGTTGCTCTCCTGCTCCTAAACGTCTTACCACAGACCCACCTCTGTTTGTTTCTGTCATTGTTAATAACTGAGGTGAGCTTCCTATGAGCAACAATATTGCATTGACCTCAGCTTCGTGGCTGCCTCACTTATTTTGCCCTCATATTCAATACAATTTCCTGTGTTTATGAATTATTTGTCTGCTTTTCTCTGACTCGTTAGTCATTAACAATATATAGGAAGGCACATGCGACATTTTAAACCTGGTGTGTTGTACTCTTAAGTATGCCTGACTGCTTGTGTATTCCCAAAGAGGCTTGTCACAATGCAACCTGGCTACCATCGTGTTTATATCACTCCCTATAACTGCTAAACTGAGGCCATTGCTCCCTGGGGTTTACATGACACTGCTATGATCAAGGGTCTAGTAATGCCAGATCCTGGTAACAACACACCTATGATGTGGGCAGTTTGTTCCCTTACATTGTTTACCACATTCCAGATTGTTTTTTTGGCACATTATTTCAGATCTTTATTACACAAAAGGGAAACTTTCCTGTGTCAAAAGGATTTCCTCTTGTTTTCAGTAATCAAAGGGCTCAGGCAAAAATAATCCAGAACTTGATTCAATTGGGCACGGTTCAGATTTTAGACGCGGCATGTTTCCTTTTTAATACTGTTTGTATATAGTAGCACCAGTGTGGGCCTTTTATATGTTGTGGTTTTATTTCATTAAGTGACATCATCTAATCCAAAAAAAAAATGAATGTATTAACAAAATCCAAATATACACACAGTCTATATTATCTATTATTATCATTATTATTATTAATAAAGTATTTGCTTTAATATTAATGTCTATCTTTACAGTCCTGTTTGAGTTAAAAGAACATTTATTTAGCATTTCAACAGAACAGTGTTGGCAATATATGTCATGGTTGTCATTGGTTTCCTTGCAGAGAGATGAAAAGATTGGTACCACTCTAATTATACATAACATTATAACCATTTACCTAATATTGAGTAATTCCCCCTTTTTTCCGCCAAAACAGCCCTGGCCCTTTGAGGTATGGGCTCCACCAGACCTTTGAAAATATGCTGTGGTATCTGGCAACAAGCCATCATCCTTAAGTCCTGTATGTTGTGAGGTGGAGCCTCAGTGGATCAGACTCATTTTCCTGCACACCCCAAAGATGCTGAATTGTACTGAGATCTGGAGAATTTGGAGGCCTTAAAGCTTATTCACTTTCCGTAAAACCAAAACATGCCACCTTTTGCATATCTGTTTGTGTAGACAATACACTGAAAAAACCTAATTTGAAGTCAAATTGTGTTGCCAGAATCTTTCTTTGTATGGAAATAGCCAGAGTAAGTCCTTCATATTGCATCTAGCCTGATCTGTGCTAAGCTATGTTATCCTTGCCTGATTCTAGTTACCAACATTTACATACTTTGATGTATGTTTCCCCATATTTGCATTTCTTTAATGAACCAAATTAGAACGAGGGGTGTGCTTAAAGCGATACGTGATACAGATTTTTCTGTGACAAATATAAAATACTTTGGAAAATGTATATTTGCACACTAATTTGGCCCAAGTGGAACTGATCAAATATATCAATGAATTATCCACCACCAATGTTTTAGTGCCCTCCCTTATAGCCATGGCCATAGGCATTGTATTTTTGCATTGTCCAATCCTCTGACTGTCCCAGTCTCATGAATTTGACATCACTGGAACAACTTGAGGGAATGCATTTGGATTTGGCACAAAAGGTCACTGGGACTTTAGGATGAACAAATGTATTCTAGTTATTAATGTATTAATGTTTACCCCTGACGACCTAATAGCATATCTAAAAGATAATCAGCATGGATCCCACATATTAAGAAGCTAGTGAAGAACATTTCTGGACTCCCTGAAACAGCTATTTGAGATTCTTTTTCAGACCATTTCACTCTCACACACCATAATGGATTTTGTATGTCATTATGTTATAAAAGGATTAAAGTGACACATGTAAAGAGCAGACTTGTTCTTGCTCCTCCTGCAGGATACAACACCATTGGTGTGATGCACGCGGCCGCTACTAGCTATATGTTTCTTATTTCTAACTACAGAAAAAAAACCATCTCTGGTGGGTTTTCACAGTAGGGACCCTGGCCCCTAGTGCCATAAATCCTGATGGCTGCAGTGGCCTGCACAGAGTGTGCTTAACCCTGTGTCAGATTTATAATTAAAAACATACATCGACGCATTTGCCTGCAGGAAACGGCTCAGGCCTCTATGTGTGCGCAAGGCTGTGGACTAACAAAGAGAGGAAAGTGCACACATGAGGCCGGCATGCGATGTGATCACAGTCTGGTATTTAAATGCTGTGATCACCTCATTAGAATGTGCAGGTGTATGGGAGGGCAGGAGGGAGAGAACCTAGCAGACAAGGTAATGAGACATAGGAAACAAATAGTCATATGTTTACTGTATGTTACTATTAAACGTCACACAGACAAATGCCTGCAGGTTGACTCACAGTCATGTAGCAGTGGGGTTTGAATGTTAAATGCATTTGCAATTATTATTTTAAAAGGCTGTATTGAACAAATGTGTAAGCCTACATTTTTATCAAAGCCAAACAGATTTTTCAGTATGGAACCTTCTAAACATAAATTGGTAATCATGTTGAAACGTGCAACTATCAACAATTTTGTTTCTCCTCATGAGGAAAAATTTGCTCTCCTGAGTTTGGCAATGTAGGAAATTTGCTCTTTCCATCCCCCAAGATTTACTGATCCCCGCTATATCAGTGATCCACTATGTCTCCTAAGAAATCTGAAACATATGGCGGGACAAACCTTAAGTCTGATTAGAAACCATATATATTAGTGATGGGAAATATATTTCTTAAGTGAAAACTGTTGAAGTTGAAAGCCACAGAAGTCAGGAAACCCTAACATACCCCTGACACAAGGTACACTGTTTCTATATCCAGCTTGATTTATTTTTATTTATTAAAAAAATACTGTGTTGGAACCATTAAAATCAGCAGAGCTAATAAAAAAAAAAGGAAGAAATACATTTTTTATTTTAAAGAAATGGAAGGAGCGAGACTGCTTTTTATACAGCACCATTAGTTTGAGAAGCCTTGTGATTGGACATGTTTTACGCCATCTTCATTCTTATCCATTATTTTTACGAAGCGTTGACTCCCACAACTCTGGCAGTGCCGGCCAAGGCCAGACAAAGTGGGCTGTGTTTAAAAAAACAAAAAGGCTTATTGATTTACTAGTTCATTTTATATTTTTTCCAGTAATAGTAGAGGGGATGTATTGTAGGGTAACATAGGGTGAGCCTGGGGGAATCTGACAATAGACAATGGATAATCTGCATCACAACATCCATTGTCTTCTGGGGTGAAAAGTCTCCTAGTTGGATTCACGGGGCCCAAATATGCACTTCTTTGAATAGGAGCCAAAGTTTCCCTTTTTCTCTGTTATAACAGCAAAGCATTCTTTCACCAGGGAATCAGAAACAAAAATGTTCTATTTTTGTTTCTGGCATTTAAGAAGCACATATGGGATATTGAAAGGTTGATTTATTATAAGGAAAATGTGTACACCAAGGGCCAGTTCCCATTTGGATCTAGTATTCCCAGATGACATTAGATTGGACATATGCCCCATTTATCCTTGAAAGGTTAATTTAGCATTTAAAACAATGTAAAGACTTCTATGAAACACAAAGTTCATGGGTCAATATATATAAAAACACTTGCACCCATTTGACATGTTGGGCTTTTTTTTTTTTTGTCCTTTCGGCTTATCATGTTGGGCATACTTTGTCCAAAAATACTAAATCTTTATCATACAATGTCCCACCTTAAAAACCACACTGAAGCCAAACATACTATACAGTATATGTTCATTTCAATTCTTTATAAGAAATGCCTCACCCAGCGGGAGGTTCCTGCTGAAAAAAGAAGAACAGCTCAGCCTTGGCCTCAGTACAGGATGGAGGGAGGAAGACTGCTCCACTCCCAACATTATATCACCAATGTTTTCAGCGATTTGCTCAATGCAGTTTTACATTTCTGAATGCTGTTCGATGGGAACCGCCTAGTCTCTCATTAGACAGGTGTCAGATGGGCATGATTGGCTGATTAATATTGTTTACCTTGGCTACACTTTGAAACTGTGGGGAATTTCCTCAAGGTCAATCTAATCAATACTAAACAATGCCACATTACTCAATGAGGGAGGTAGTAGAAGAGTGTGAGGGTGGGGTGGGGTGGGGTGGTAGGTGGTCTTCGGATGCTGAGCGATGCAATCTAGTTCTTAATTGTAACGCTGCCCCTTGAGGTTTCAAGTGCCTACCATGAATGCAGCACAATGAGCACAAGAGGAAGTCAGTGTTGGCATATATCAACAGTTGGCAGGTTTATAGCTTAATCATACTATTATCATCAGCTCCATTGTATGAGCTACAATTTATGAGACGCTATATACAGTATGTACACATTTAGCAAGTATCCAGTGTGAGCTCTTATCATGTAGTATAGGAAATAAGGTACAGTGAAATTACAAATAATGGGAGGAAGATTATGCGTTTTTTTGCCCAGTAGAAACAAACCTGTAAAGTATGTTCAACTCTGTCCATGCTGCATTCAGGCTAGTCATCAAAAAACACTGCTTTCTGTTGCTGTAGAATTTGCAAGAAAGCCTGTGTCAGATTTCTTACTTTACACATCAAGGTACTTCCAATGTAAATGGCATTTAAGGATGAACTTAATGATAAAAAATAACACTCAAGACGATTTAATGCTAGAAGGAGCCTTTCCGTCCCTTGTGGTAGTTTTATACCTTTGAGTTTCTATTCTTTCAGTCCCACCTGTGCTGTTTACAGGTAAAGAAAGCAGCTATTTTCATCAAATAATGTGCTGTATGTTATCCGACCAGCACTAGAGACCACCACCCGAAAGCAGAGGAGAAATTTAGGACATACAGTACATGTCACATTACACTTTGGCCAAAATTACCATTTATGACAACTTGTTACGTTTTCTGAGAACTGGTTTCATTATATGGAGTATGGACACAACCTTTAGACAAATTTGTGTGGACAAAAGTCTGCTGCTTATTGCTTGGCAGAATTATCTACCACTTTTCTTCAGCAAGGTAATTCACGTCAATATATATGAAAATCTCAATTGATTTTGCTGACTTCTATTTGAACTCAAGCGCAGGTCTTATTTTACCCTCTGCTCACTGTTAGTCATCTGACATCCTCAGAGAAAAGCATATCTTAGGAAATATTTCCTCAGCAGCATGCCAACTTTTCCAGAACCCACTGTTAATGAGACAGTGGAGCTGATTGCTGAAAGGACCAAATGGAAAACTCAAGTGCTTCATGTGTAAATTAATGCTTCAATATTTCTTAAAGACAGCAGCTAAACCACAGACTCTTTACATTATTACTGTTCCCATTATTTTGAGAACAGCTAAAGCTGGTGACGAATGAGCTCTGTGCATATTCATATTTCAACATCATCTCCATCAAATAACTGTGGCCTTAGGGGAGTCTCAGTCAAGGTACCACAGAGACTACACCACAATGATTAATGTACATCTTTAATACCTCTTCATAAAGCTGTGTATGAGATGAATTAAGCTAAGACTGGTTATAGCTCATTGAAAGGTGTGTTTTCATTAAGCAAACACATGCCATCCATCATCTTCAGATCAGTAGCTGCGGTGCTGAAGTTTTTGGTCTAAAATAAAATCTCTCTTAGTAAATACAACGCTGTACTTTTTCTGTGTGGTCCATTTATTCACTTATTAGGGAAGAAACGTTTCCCTGATCCAAGGACTTGTTTTTTTACAATCTGATATATTGTGAAGTAACCAGATACAATCTTTGTATTTCAATCCAAGCTCAAGGCCAATCTGTTTTGCACAGACTGCACACTGCTTTAACTATCAACCGAAACCTGCCATTCATTAGTTTGGCTTTTACCTGACACGCTATTGCATGGCATTTCCATCTAGATCCACATACGTTTGAGTGCAAAAGTTTACTTAGTTTACTTTTAAAAGGCAAAAGTGAAACAAAGATTTTTTTTCATCAACATAATATTTAACGCACATTCAGCTAGTACAAATGTTTCTGTATCATCATAATAAACAAAAATGGTCAAGGGCTGAATGGCCTTATAGTAAAATAATGAAAACTACATCATTACCAAAGCTTCCACCCCCCTGTATGAAATGTTCTCTAATACTTTGCATGTCCTGTCTTTGCCTTTACAACCTCCTCCAACCTCTTTGAGTACATCCTGAGCAACATTTGTATCATTACAGGTAAAATTTCAAGCCATTCTTCATAGCATGATTGTTCCAAGTTTAACAGATCTCTTGGTTGTCTGCCATATACAGCATTCTTCAAAACTATCCTCAGGTTTTCAATGACTTTTAAGTCTGGAGACTAGGATATCCATGGTGAAACATTCACTTTATTTTTTTGTGCCAGAATCAGAGTGTGGAGTCTGGAGTTCACAGAGTTACAAATACTCAGTTAAAAATACTCAGACAATTTGTAAATTTTTAGTCACACTAGCAGTTTGGCTCTGGACATAATATCTGACCTTCCACTGATTTGCAAAGACCCTGAATGACTCCTTTGACTGTAAATTTTTGTCTAGTAGATCAAAATTACATGTATGCCCAAATCCCTGACAAACTAAGGACATTCCTTTCCATCAAGTTCTCCAACCAAAACAGGCATATAGGTTATTTGTATATTTGACCCAGAGGAGCTTTTCCTAAAATAGCACTGTTAAAATGCCACTGTTAAGAATGTATGGTCTCCTATTCCTGTGGTAGGGACTGGTATAGGTTATGGGAAAGATGATGATTGATTGAAACAAGAACCTATGAGGACATTGTTCTCTCATCTGTTGCAGTTGTCTTGCTAACATGCTAAAAAACTAAGAAGATGAGTAGACATGTAAGCATTGTATTTATGAGGATGTTAGCATGCTGATGTTACCATTTAGCTCTTCTGCCTGTATCCTATGGAGACAGTCGCCTGGCTTTTCTGCTGAATGGTGTTTATTATAATGTGGAGTGAAGCTTCTGAATTCTTGTGCAAGGTACATCAGCTACAAGTCATTGTTTTCTAAAATATCCTTGTCTCATTCCCTACGACTCTGTGGCGCTCAGAGTCTCTCCCTTTGGGACCAGTGGCTAATAACAGCATACAATCAGTGAGTCTATAACCCACAGACATATTAGGGCATATTGGAAAAGGGCGAGAGAGACAGTTCCTCCTCCAGATTCTCAGGCCTCTGCAGGTCTGTCTCAGTGGCAGAATGGACGGTTCCTGTGTTTGTGCCTGTTCCTGTCTCCTGCTGTCACCAAGAGGCGCGTCGCCATTGTTTCCGCATCCAACACCGGAGGTCAGGGCTGCTCCCTCATTCGCTCGTGCTCGCCTTCGACCTCTGTCTGTTGCCCAGGCAAGGGAGGAGAGTTGCGAGAAAGCAGGAGGAGAGGCTCCAAACAGAGCTGGTCACACCTAAATAAGTTAGAGATACAGAGCACAGCGCCATTTGTTCTGAGAGTGCATGCACTCTATAAGCACAAAGACACAAACATGGCTCACTTGCACATGCACACGTCCACCTTTTGTTGTGCAGCATGGGGGATTCCAGGTTTTCTTGTAAACACTGTACAGGTAAACAGACTCCCTGTCTGGCACACTGAGATTAGAAGCAGCTGATGTTGCTTCATTGCTGAACACACATTTACTTGATTTGCTTACAGTTATTTAGTCTTAGTCTTTTGTCACAGCTTTGCACATGACCTTTGTGCTTTTTTCAGTGCGACCCAGTGTAAGCTTTTCTTCTCTTTCACTCTACTGTACAGTTATATTACTAATACCTTTTGGAATATCTCGCTATTAAGTGGGGTTTCTGCTAATTGTGAAATATCTTGTCATCTTGCATCACTTAATTTTTATATATGTTGGATGAACTGTATGTGGTTAAAATCCAGCACTGGTGTATTGGCAGCTCTGTCAGATCCAAAATGTTTATACAGTCACCTCACAGAGGACGTAAATTGGGGTAATTTAAATGTCATATTTTGATTATATTTGTTCTGGCATATGCATCTGATGCTTTCTTCATCCTCCCAAAATTAATTCAGCGTGGTAGCATGATGGCTCATGAGGTACTGTTGTTGTATAAATGGTTGCGGTAACTGTGTTAACTGAGTGTTAAGGGCCTGTCTTCTCTACTTAATTCATGTCTGTGCTCTATCAACTTGACAGCAGCAACACTGAAGTGTTCGTACAGTACTGTATGTGTTTAAGTTATGATGTACACATTTGTTTATCTAAGTAAAGTACACCGAAAACATTTATCTTTTTCACATCACCCTGTTTCATGTTCACACTTACATCTGGGGGTTCCCTGATGGAGTTTTTGGGTGGCCCTAAAGCAGGAGGTGTCACTGGAGCAGCTGAGTCTGGTGTTTTGATCAAGTAGTTTATGGGAAAGTCTCAAGCATTGCAGCAATCCTGTGCATTGCTGAACAAGGCAATATCTAATTTACTATAATACTGATATTGTGATCTCTTGCTTTTCAGATGATGCTGTATGTTGCAGAGATATAAAAACAGTGTCAGACAGTGCATAAAGAGCAGGGCTGTCAGAATTGCACTTCAGAATCCTGTGAGTGGTTAGGTTTAAGCCAAAAAAGCACTTGGGTTAAAGGTAGTCAAGGATTGTGGTTAAGTTTAAAAGCAAGTAAGCATGCTGTGTGTGAAGTTGTGTGAAGCCAGACCACAACCTTACTCCAACACTAACTGGGAGCTGTAAGTGCTTAAACACAACCATAAAAGAGTTTAATAACACTGTAGTCAGACAAACAGGATGTTACACCTCAAGACATTTTGCCAGACACAAATATATTGTCTGGGAACATTTTATTGATATGTTCTTTACCAGCTCATTTGAAACTTGCCATTTATAATAAATTTCATCACTTTTGGCCATGTAATGTATATGATCCTTACACTGCAGGAATTACCCACCCAGTTTTCCATCCATCCATCTTTATCTATCTATGCAAACACTGAATATAAATGCCCTTTATCTGCCTCCACATCTTCCACTTTCTGTCCTGTGGCCCTCTGTTTTCCTCCTGTGGTGTTATTTGCTCAGCTGGCAGCAGATGCCTTGACACTGAGCTACATAGAACTTCACAAGTCCCTGCTGGCTTCATATATTATACTGATCGAGATTCTAAGCTCTCTTTTTTGCCCTCTACCTGCAACACAATTTAGGCTCATTTCACCTAATGGCACATTTTTTCACGTGTATATTTAGCTTGTTTAAATAAACGGTTCAGGCTTGGAAGACAGGTAGCTTTTGGAAACGTATCCTTAACATGATTAATAACACTACAATAAACACTGTAGGCCATACGTATATTGTCTATTTTTAATAAATGTGTATTAGACATGGGTTTAAAAAGCATCTGCGTTGCATTGTCATCAACTGCAGGTAGCTGAGTCACATCAAGCTTGGCCTTCAACAGTGAAATCAACATTTTCCGGCCGAGATCAAGTTCTTTACTAATGACTAATGTCATCTGGTCTTGATGAGGAAAGGAAACACTCTGTTATAAGCCAGTTATTTCAACATTCATGGGGTGCAAGTTTGTCCAATCAGAGGTAAAGTGTTAGTGATAGATTCCAGTTGTGATAGGGTAGTTTGTTTTCACTATGACATCTCCTATCGATCTTAAAGCAGACATAAGCACCAATTATAACATTTTTGTGAAGAGGGGTTCTTTTCATGATTCCTCATCAGACGTCTGATAAACCTCACCAGAAAATCCTCAACCAGCGGTATGCTCTATATTATCAGTCCATGGTGAAAGAGTGCTGAATTCAATGTGCCAGTAAAAATGATGGAAATATGAATTACAGAACTATTACATGTTATAATAATAATAAATTCCACTACAATCGAGTTATCAAAGCAATGCACAGTGATTAAATTTTGCTGCACTAGAAACAGATGGCAAATTGGTAGGGAAATATTCTCGCTTGTGATTTACTTTTTATTTTATTTTATTTTTTTTTATTGTGTAAGCAATTGTGTTTAAGGGGGTGAGATGCAGATCAATGTGCAGAACACTTTCCGCTATGCCAACCCCTGAAGGGACAAGCTGAAAGCTGTCAGTCTTTTCTTTTGAAGTAATTGTGTTTGTTCATTAGCCTCGGTCAGAATCGAAAACAAACAAACTTTACTGTGAGGTTAAGATACAGCGCATAAAACTAAGATGGAAAATAGTGACAGCTATGACAGTCCACAGTAACACCAACTTTAAATACAGTAACAGTGCTTTCAGTTAATATCTCCACTAGTAAAATATCTATTTAGCTTGTCTAATGTTTGCTCTTCATAAAAGCTTTAGTTTGTTAGTGTGAATTAAGACAATTATTACTCAATTACACAAAGTACAGCTGTATCTTGTTGTGCTACTGATTGTACAATCATGACCTGTTTCAAACTGTCAGTCAATGTGTGTATTACTGTAACCATTATAATTTTCTTGTTTGGCTGGTTTAAATCATTCAACTTTGATGGAACAGGGGGGAAATGAACTTTTAACTGTTTCACTTTAAAAGAGATGTGCTGCCAATAGCTGCAAACAATCTCAGCTTTTCCAGTTCTAGTAATCTTAATCTTAATGTTTAAATTCAGAGAAAAACTTTAGGGTTGTAGGGTTGTAAATAAAATGCCTGTCACTTGGTTATGGTTGCCTGTCTGCTAGTTAAGCTGCAATGCTAACCACACATTTCCCGTTTAGGTTGCAATTGCCTGTTTTGCCTAATGGAAAATTCGCCCTTAGGCACTGACCTCCTGTGGCAACGCTTTCTAGAATCATGGCAGAAAGTCAAAACACAGCCTCCAAGTCACCGACACAGAGGTGAAGAATCATCACAACAAGACATATGAGAACTCAAATGTAATAATTTTCACATCCTTCATACCTAACTAAAAGTGTACTGTAGCATTTCCACAAAAAGGTTCGTTTTTTTTTCAGCTGTGATGTGTGGAGCATGTGCTCCTGTTATTTTCAGGAAACGCTCCTAGGAAACACGTCACAGGAGAGAAAGTAAACAAAACATTGTAGTTTAGATTTGAGGAATGGCTGTTTGGCACTGCCACAGGCCCTTTTCTTGGCCATGCCAGCCTCTTGTTGTATCTTTTGATGTTGACAATGAACAGAAGGTTCTCTTAAGGCCCTACACTCGCTAGTATTGAGCCTCAGTTGACCCTACATAAGCAGTTCAACTAGGAAAAATCCCAAATCCAAATGACAGAAAGGTACGATGATGAATCACTTACATGGTCACTCACTATACTTGAAGACAAATATACTTTTCTGTGGTGCATATGTTACACACTGTCAGCAGAATGCCCCCCACCTCCCATTTAAAATCCCACAAAATATCGCTCTAACTTAATTTGTAACAGTTGACCTGTTTAAGCCCTGTATTCTCTTCTGCACTGTCAAGAACAGGCTGACAGGGACCTGAATGTGATGTATCTGCTGTCAGTGGATTTGAGCCTTTGTTTGAATAAAGTGGTTTTGCATTGCCAACAAGGTGCAGCACCCTGGGGGATGTGGGGAAACAAAGACTGCTGTGTTAGCAGCTGTTTTTGTGACTTTTTTCAGATCAGGGAGTGAAAAGTTATTGTGTTGCTCATGATGTTTTAGACTGACATTGAGGGAATATTTTACAGTAACTGGGCCATGATTTCACAATTAAGATCACTATCTTCAACATAGTTGTACCTTTGGGATCACTTAATCATCAGTTACCATAACTAAATGTGATGCTGATTGTCACAGTATTGAATACTCTACTGGAATAATAAAACACAGGTATTTGTGATCTGTGAAGAGTGAGTTCTCTCATGTTCATAGCCATTTTTATGCTTTACATTCTGCCATTGTTTTGCTGATTAAATGACAACTTTTATTTGGACTCCCCTTCACAAAGTCCACTGTCATGTCACTCTTGCCATTGTTTTGGGGCAATTTATGCACTCAGCTCAGGTCATTATTGACTGGAGCTGGATAGTATTATCTCTGTTGATAGTATAATATGATGGTGTTTTATCACCAGATGCATTACATCTGTGAAATCTTGGGGAATTCAGTGGACCATCTTCTGCAGGCTAGCTCAAAACATAGCAAAACCATAAATAGATGTTTAGTTTTTTTTTCATCCTGAACATTCTTATGTCTTGGATTATAGTGGACAATTTAAAGTCAGAGTCATGTTTCATTTCTTTTAGTCACTAAGCTAGAATTGGGGAAACTGGGATTTATTAGCAACAGGAAGTATGTGTCATTGTCTTTGACTGTTCCTAAAGAGGTGGCTGGTTTAAGAGGTTGTTGCTGCCTTGATTTAGATGGTTCTGTTTTTATTTACTAAAAGAATGGTTTGACTGTTGTTGCATTTACGTACTGTCTTTAATAACTAATGTCATGCCAGGATGACATGATGACAGTGTCTTTAACTATTAAAAACTTTTTCCTGCTGCTGTTTCCGGTAGGTATCTGCGTGACATGGTCAACACAGATGCTGCTGTATCAAATTCAGGCTGTCTTAGAGACACAAGTGGACAAGAAACTAAGGGAGGTTATTTAAAGCGTAAAGTTGTCAACCACTGCTGGTTTACAAAAAGCAAAAACAAACAAAAACAAATATGGGCCAAAGTGCCATATGACCAATTTGAAGTCAACAATATTTTTACCTGTTGTGAATGGTTACAAAAATCCTGATGTATGGCCTGGCGTCTTTGCAAGAACATTGTATCGTCCGTTTATCTTTTTAGTTTTACACACATTTAACCTCAGAAATTATGTCAACAGTGCACACTTTCATGTATAACTTCACTGAAGAAATTCAGGATGCTGCACTTGATTTTACATATGAAAGAATTTAGAAGTAGGATGGAAGTTTAAACTTTTTGTATTAAACAATAGAACAAGCACTTTAATGCCCTAAAGTAAGACAATGTGATGCTTTTAATGGTGACTGTGGCTGTGTGGATGTTGTCTATAGGTACAACAAGCCTCCACTGATTAATAGATGCATCTAAAGAATCGGGAAAAGGCCTGAGAAGGCCAGAGGACAACCAACAGTTATACTAATAGAAAAATATATATCTTTCAGGGAGCTAGCAAATGTCTGGCTCAAGGCACCAAAATGCCCAGAAGTAGTCCTGAACTCACTTCGAGGGGTCTTTCTTAGAAATCCCATCACGTTATTTCATAGCCATGCCATGTTTTCCCAACTATTATCCCATAACTCCTAGTTGATTTAATACTCCATAAACATGTAATAACAACAAGAAACCAAAGGAATATATTTTAGTGTTTATTTTGTTAAATCGAGTGATGATGAAATAAATTATCTTTCTTACTATCTGTATAATATTTTCTCTTATTAACAGGTTAATAGCTTTGAATTGGCTTTCTAACCTATTTGAATGGCCCATGTCAGGAGATCATACTTACTTTGGCACAGCAATATGGCACAAATCATGTGGGCAAATGTTGAGCAATGAGTACCAGTTTGTTTTATTTAATCTGTGTACTTGTCCGTGCTTTTATGCTAAATTTCTATTTTATTCTCTGCTTACTTTGTCAGGGGCTTTATTCTTCATTTAAACTTTGTCTAAAGTGCTTCATGAATTTGTTGGCAAGATGAGTAGCACACATGGAAACATTAATGTGTTGAGAAAAGATTACAGTTATTACCTTTTATCAACTTTTGTGTTTGCATAAAGGCATCAGTGGTGAAATCAAACCACTCAGCTGTTTTTTAATTATGTTCATTATGGTCATAACCAACAACCTCTGTTTCTCCTCTTTCTCCATGCATATTTTCATTCCTCACATCTCAGTCTTTAAAACAGCTTTACAATTAGCTATGATTTGTCTAGCTGTCATTGAAAATTCTACACAGTTTCCTCTTTTGTATGTCTAAACTGCAGTGCAGCTACCCAGCCATTGCTTCTTGTGCCTGGGTCATTTTGTCCCATAGCATATGGAATATTGAAAGCCTGTGTGTAGTTTTCTCTGCTTTTCAGACTTTGTTAACCTGTCAGCGGTTGACGGACCAAATGGCAGCATTTGGTTCTGCTCATTTTAAAATGAATAATTACAAATATAGTTAATCAAGACTAATGGCTTTTTAACACAGAGTTTTCTCCTCGGAGGCGATCACTCCCTCTTTAGTCAACAGATAAAATGTGGCATGAATGGTCACGCTTTGTTGACAGTGCTGTCAGTGCGGAAACCCCTGGCCTGAGCATGCACCCAACATATGGTCAAATGCCCTGTCATGCTGACAGTGATATGCTCAATACACACGATCTATGCATGTATACACATATCCGCCCCCTGCAGCTCTGCCTCCTCAGTCCAGGAAAACTCTTTATTTTGACTTAGGGCACCAGAAGACATGAATCACTGCGTAATTGGCCTGGGAAGGTGCCACATCCCAGGTTTGGGTAGCGACGAGACAAAAAAAATTATTTCTAATGACAATGGACATTTTTTATGCATGTTTTGACTTTAGAGAGACATGGAAGTGTCTCATGAAATGTATTGTTTACCTTCAGTGTGAGACTAGCCAATTGTATGTGAAGAGAGTTTTCAATATATAATGCAGCAGCTGTAGATTTACCATGTGTAATAACCTATGTGCATTTGATTAACGGTTATGCCAAAAAGAACCTCACAGTATAATCCAAGTATTGCACAAGTTCACTTTGTGGGAATCTTGTCTCCCTGTGCACCAGCTTTGGCCAAGATAAACGACATCTGGATTTGGAACTGATGCTTCCCAGGTCTCATAGTCAGACGATGATAACCTGATGATTGACGTGTGTGACAGGTCTGGCAAGCGGACTGTGAAAGTGAAAGATTTATTTTATTCTAATGAGCTGAGGACAACACTTCACTCCGAGCCTCATTTTAGAAAGATGACAGATTGCTTATCAATTAGCCTCACACATCAAGATGCTTGTCTCCCCTCTCTACACAGACATGCCACTGATACAGCATCTCAGCCATATTTAGGCAACAAAAATTCATAATTTTGCTATTACTTTGAATTCTCATTTGTCATTCAGATTTACATCTCCAGTCGCTGTTCCCAACCTAATCCGATCCTGCCTCAAATTTATCAAAGTGCTCTATGTGTGGTGGTGGCGGCAGGCTATATATATAATGTTGCCTCTGTCTAGCCCCAGTGACAGCCTGGGCTCAGAGTTATGGATCTACCAGCTGTTTACAAGTGGCTATCAGACCATCTAGTATGGACTGGGGATGAAGAGTGAGGGGCTAGGGGAAGCACCACGACTCTCTATTTTGGTTTAGTGGCCTCCTGTGGCCTCCTGAAATCCCCTTTAGACCAACGTTACTCCGCCTGCAGAATGTGTATTCAGTATCTGAGAGATCGTCTGATAGTTGTTCTGTTTATGTCCTGTGTTCTCTAAAAAGTACTTTGTTGTTGTAAACCTGTATTGTTGAAAGTACTTTATAAATACATTTGACATGAACCGGTTTGTGTCAAACAAGTACACACACACACTGTGTGTGTTTGTGTGTGTCAGTAACTGTAGGTCAGTCACTTTTTGTTTGTTCACTACATTAAAACTGTAGACAGTACTGACTATTATTTCACATTCTGTGCAACACAGATGGGTTGTAGACACATCTCATTAATAATCTTGTGTTGTTGTACTGTACTTCCGCGAATACGTCAAATATTCACATACTACAAACAAATATTCACTGGTCTACAAACAGAAAGGTAATAATGTGAAATAAGTAAATATAAATAGACAGGCCCTACATGGCATTAAGAGATAAGCAAAATGTTTTCAAATTAACACTTGGATCCTCTGTTTTAATGTCAACTGTTATTAGTCTGTCCAGGACCGTCCCTGTGTTTATAGTTTAATTAACCTCCTCAGGAAATTAGTGTTTTTAGAGAAAATGTTTTAGTGTTTACCTTTGCCTCAAATGGCATTTTCAGTGCAGCTGTCAAGAAACTAGTCTCCTATTTGGCTCAGCTAGCTAGTAACATAAGCATGTTGAAAACCCACTGCTGAGTAGCAGTTGGTGTCAGTCGAAAAGAAGCTGGAAGACACAATCTTAGATGAAGGACAGTTAGCACACAGGCAGGGCAGTGTCCCTGAGACAAAGCCTTTTAATGGCTATAGGGTTTATTTTTCTCCATCTCACATACATAAAGGAAGTTGAGTAAACGTATTTTATAGCCATAAAGCCTACAGAAATTGGAGTGAACGAATGGATCAGCAAAGCAGAACACTACATTTCCCGTTACCTTTTACCACAATTGTTTCTAAACCACAACAAAATGTTTATTATACTAACCATATCAAAAAAAAAAAAAAACCCTCTAGTGATTATAAGGTTGTGGTTTTGAGCAAAATCAAGATGTTTTACTTAACCAAACTGAGTTGGTCTTGGGCCTAAACCTGGTGTAATATCAAATTAAATTATGTGGTCAAACAAAAAATGTCACAGGATTTCTTCCTCAGTTATTACCTTTCAGCAAACTATACCACTCAGTGAGCTGACACATTTTCTTAAAACTCAAGATTCTGTTAGAGCGTGACAATTAGAGCCTTTGATGATGATTGTCTGGAAACAGAAACACAATGCTATGTCACAAATTGGCTAAACTGAAACTCAAAGTAAACAAGGAAGACTCGGCCAGCTGGCATATTTTTACCAGAGCCAATGTACAATCAGCTACAAATTAATCAAAAGAGGAGAAGTATTTAGAGTTAGGGAATTTTGAAACTTCATTCGCATTAGTATGGGCTTGCCCTGTCTCCCATGACTAAATCTATCATCAGATTCCCTGGTGGGCTTTTCCACTAATCTCACAGTGGGACTGTGAGGGACCAGAATATGCTTTACTGTGTTCACATTGGGAGCGGAGGTTTTGGCAACTGAACTATGCCACCCAAGGTAGCTCTACGCCCTCTGACCTATGTCGCATCGGCCTCTGGCTGTAAAATCATGTGACCTGCCTCTCCACTGGAAGGAGTCACGGCTCAGTAGATTTTCACTGCAGCATTTTATTGTACTTTCCCACCCATAGTGACCACTTTGTGCTGTTTGCCTTTCTGACTGCCAATTGATAAAGTCTAAAATTACACTGCAGCATGAGGCCTCTGTAGATTTGTGTGTGCGTTTGCATGAACACATGCATATGATGTATGTATATGTTTGTGCATTTTTGAAAAGTTTCTATGTGGTCAAACAGGGTTTCTCGTGAGAAAAGCGATTTTAATGTTGTGAATCAAATTTTTGGAACAGCAGTTGATGTATTTCACTTGTTGCCCATTTAACGTCTATAACTTAAAGCTATTAAGCCTGCATGTCATGAGAAAACTTACCATGACTGATGGGTGGGCAAGAGCTCTCCTATTATTTATAGTGACCATTTTGTGATTGCCATGTAAGGAGGTGTCAGCATTCTGGCCATAATATCAAGAGACAACACTGTTGCCTGCACATATTTAGCTAGAATTCTAACTCTCTATAACGGCAACTCAAGAACCTTTAATCCAACCGTTTATTAATGTCATCTTTTGCATAGAGTGAGATTAAGCTCAAAACACATAAAGCTGGAATAGTAGCGCTGCTTGACTTCGAATTGTGTAGCTGGGCTGTTGTGTTAGTGCTGGCTCCAGCTATTTTTGAATGCAACAATAAACTTGAAGAAAATCTATAAAATTAACATATAACGCCATATGAATGGTCTGTATGGTGTTCCTCGTCTTTTTTGTATTGTAACCTGCAATTATTTGTCGCAGCTCGCCAAAACCCACAAGGCCTGTTTATACTCATGTAGGAAAAGTTTCTTGTCAGCCCCTCACATCATCCATTTCAGCCTCTGCACACCTGGAAGCTGCGCAGTGCAGCACACGGACTGGCTACTGACCAGCTGTGTTGTAATAGATGGAGGTTAAGAGTGGTCTTGATGAGGCAATGGGGAAGTGTCAGTGTGTTTCCTGTCCACATTTCTCAGTCAGCCTGGGGATTTGAACTGGTAACCTTACACTAACAAGCCTGCATCTCTAGATGTGATGCTGCTGTTAAGATCCACCCAAAAGTTGAGCATAAACATTTGCATAATTATGGTTCAGGTTCACATAAGCAGTGATGATATGTCAGATTTCTTGGCAAACATGCTTGAGTGACCCTGCCTCCTGTTTCTGTACAGTGTCCACAACTTCCAGAATGAGAAAGTTTTGACGAAAAACAAAGCTTATAACACTGTGAACAGTGTTTAACTGTGTATGTGTTAAACTTTAATTTGACATGATTTCAGTTGTCTGCAATGTACATATATCCATGGGGACTTTAGGTATACAGTACATGTTTTCCCTTGGACAGTTCCTTTGGTGTTTCTGTCTCACCCATGGGTCCATGCACTGTATTTAAAATCACACCTACAAAATGAGGCCACATGAGACAGACACTTATGAAACACATATGAGGATTTTTACTTTGCCCTTTTCCCAAGTAAAGCAAGTTCACGACCTGGGCTCCATACTGGGTATGAGAAAAACTTAACCTCTTGAGGGTCAGCAAGGAAAGTCCAGTCCAATATAATCTGATGTCCTACTCCAATAACCACAATGGAAAGAAAATGTTGGGACCAAACTTATCCTTTACTTTGGGCAAAAGCCTTGAAAACTGCAGGAAGGGCCAAGATTGCTGCTCCCTTGCTCGAATTTCTGGTTTTACTGACACTGACCCATTTGTAACATTATCATTCTTTTACCTTGGCTTTAAACCAGACGTTGAAACCAAGCCATTAAAAGCTTTAGCTTTTTTTATTTTTAATTTTTTTGTTCAAAATAAGTTGCCTAAGCATTGTTTGGTGGTAATTTGTATTTTTATTTTTATTATTCAGGCTCATACAATATGAATTCAATGCAACAATTAAAATGACTCATTTGCAAAATAAAAACATATTTTTTTATTATGAGCTTTTTGTAAAATATAAAATCTATAACTATATTTTTAAAAACACTACTGAAAGAAAATTGCACAAACACATGTGTTCTCTTATCTTGCTTCTGTAGGATGAACACAGTGTTTGTTCCCAAGCAGGAGAATCTCTGTGATGATATTTCCACCATTTCCTGTCATCAGACAGTGTCCAAAAATGTCACATATGACACTGCAGAGGGTGAATGCAATAATACACTGAGAATGATGGTAAACAGTGACCAAAAGAAAACAAGCAGTGCTTGGATCTGTGTTTTTTCAGACCCAAGAAGCAAATTATGATGTGCTTTAGAGAAATGTTGGCGGATTTGCCTGAACTGTGCTCACTGTGGTTCATCAAAATGTGCCTGGGCTCTAATGCCTCTAACTGCGTGGAATTACGCTGTACAAAATATCTGTTTAAACATCATCAAGGCTAAATATCATTTTCAGTCTTCAGTTATAGAGGCAGGCTTTAATGCTAACAATAGCTTTTGTGTAAAAACATGTTTCCATGCAAACAACATGGTGATTCCGTGTATGCTTTCTGTTAAATTATTCCTTCCATGCTGCCATGATGCTGAGAAATTGCCCATCCGAGCGTTTGTTGGACAGTTATGCCTTATTATTAATGGGTGAACTTTTTAGTAGTTGGTGAAGGTAAAGTTAATTTGATATATAAGTTAAATATCACATTTTATAAGCTCAACTAAAAATTTTATTTGTCAAGTAACAAATAATTCAAGCTGTCAAATAAATGTCCTGCGATAAAAAGTAAGAGATTTCCCCCTGAACTGTTGCACAGTATATGAATGACAGAGCATAAAATAGAAATGCTTAGGTAAAGTATTAGTACCCACAGTTCTGGAGTGGTTATACTACACTACAGGTTCTGCAAATTAGTACTCGTATTTTATTTGAGAAATAATAACCAACATGTGCTTCTTTCTTGGAAATGTGAATGTGTTCATTCATTTGGCGCAGTAGTTGAGGAAGCAGTGGTGATTTCTGCAACAAAATGGACAAGACAGAGACTTTCAAATTTTTTCTTTTGTATTCATTAGCAAACCCATAAAACCTCAGCAGACTATTAATGTTTACTTATGTAGAGCTGCAAAATCCTCCTGGTTGCATTTTAATTAGCCGATAAATTGTCAATGAGTTTTCCACCTTTTGCAGTGGAATCAGGGAAAATCCCTACAGGGCATCGCTGCCGTACCATAGGAAATAGCTGGGAAGTCAACTTTTCACTAAGTTAATGATGCTTGTCTGTTGAATGCCAGCAGACGAGTCTGATAACCAGGCAACAAAGACCTAGTCCTGCATCACAGTGGAATGGCTCATTAAATGGGAATCATTGCAAGTCTTTTGTATGTGACATTCTCCTAAATGAGCAGTGAACGATGATCTCTTTTTTTTCTCTTTCAGGCCTTTTTGTAAAAGAAATGCTAATAAACAAAGATGGATTATATCCTTTTCTCTGATATGGAACAATTGGGATTCATGGCTGATAAATGATGATATTCATGTCTTCTTCGTTTTTTCTGTTTTGCCTTGTCTGTTGTTCAGACACAAGGGACAATGTTCAAATGGAAGGAGCCACCAACCTGTTTCCAATAATAATACCCATGACCCTTTTCTCTGCTGAAAAGTTAGAGAAACGCCAAGCGGATCGGCTCTGATGGATGTGGGCACATTCCAACCCCCCTGGAGCTGTTTACACTAATGCCTGTTGACTTTATAGAGAAGAGTTGTCTTATGGGATACGTATGTGGTTTCTGTGATGGCTAGAACTGTGAACTCATTCATTTGCACACCCCCAGTCTCCAATGGCACTGCCTATTTCATATGAAAAGAGTGATCACCTAGGCAGCTCAAACCCCGCCTGTCTTCTCAGCTTGTGTTTGTTGATGATGTTTGCGTGTTTAGGCCTGGAGTTAGTCATTTCTACATGGGGTTACTGAGACTTGGTGACAGGGTCATCACACAGTCAGAGTGTTGAGGGACTGAAGCACATGTTAATGAAGGGATCACAGAATGGTCAACCAAGGCTGTGGCAGCTGTGGCTCTGAAGGTGGACCCCTTGATTTGCAGGGTAGCAAATTGCCATTGCATTCCAATAGAATGAATGAGGCTGTAGCACACAGTTTTGCTGTGTGCTACAGCCTCATATGTTTCATAATATTTTCACAGAAACAAAAATCCCCCTGTACTAACAAATTTGATGTCTAGCTGTGCACTGCAGTAACATTTTTCATGTGTTTCCTAATCAGTTGAAAGTTGTTTATATTCTAATAAAAAAGAATTGCTATTAATAATATTTCCACAGTTTCCACAGGACATTTGATACAAAAAATACTACCCAAAGTTGACTGAGGTCGCTGAACAGGTATTTACTACAGTATTGTATGAGCAAATTTGTGTTTGTGTGTGTGTGTGCGTGTGTGTGTTGGTGAGTGTCCTCTTGATTGTTCAGCATCAGCAGGTTTATGTTTTTAGATCTTGAGTGGTAAACATCTCTGACTTTCTGTTAATAAAGCATCTTTCTTCAGGAAATAACCTTACAGTAGATTGTGAGTCTTACATGCACACGCATGCACACATACACACACAGACACCCAACATGTTTCCTATTAGCCTCCATTCAGCTGGCTGGGTATTAAGTTGTTCAAAGACGTACAGTCAAAAGCCTCAAATCACAGCGGATTACCTCCAACCCCCAAGACCAAATCAAGCAGGCAATTTGTTGCCTGACTTGGTTATGTTCATTGTCTCAGGTGATTTAAGTTGAAGGCTGCTGTGTGCTGAGTGACACTGTCTAGTTATCATGTGCTTACTGTTATATTCACAATGAGAGGAGATTCAGAGAAGATGTCTCCACATGCTTTGTGTCGAACACAATATTAAATAAAAAGGCAACAACAGGGTACGTCTTTACCTCATCAGCAATTTTGGAAACATACATCATATAAATGTACTGTAATCAAAAATGTATTAGAAGCAATTGGATTTTCTGTACTGTGGAACAGCATCCATTCAATGGCCTGACACAAACCACAGGGTTTTAAAGTAGCTGCCATCAGAACCTATTTTTCAGAGGAATATAAAGTTATATTTATGCACAATTTGATTTTACAATTAGATTCTACTAAATCTACTGACAGTGTTGCTTCCAACTGGAAACCCTGAAGGTAAATGTTGAAGAGTTAGTGGCCAGGACCATTAATGAAATCAAGGAGCCGATGCAAATAAATAAATACATAAATAAATAAACACAATCAGTAAAAATGTGTAGCTATTTGACCAGTGAACAGCTGCTTTACCTGAGTGGAACCTACCATTTGCTTAGATAATTATAGAGTGAACAGACAATTAAATTAAAAATTAAATTAAGTTAAACGTGAGCTTATGACTATTTATGTACTAACGAACCAACAATACTCACCCTTGAGTAACTTCGACCGAATGTTACAGATCTGTTTCAGCAACTCTCCTTTCCCTCCTACCACTCACTGCTGACAGGACCTGATGGTGCAAACCTGTTTTTACTGTGCCTTCATGAGCAGCTGATTTATCCCAACATCACATAACACAGTTTTTGTAAACATCCATAATCAGATCTGGATCCCAAATTAAACTACACCAATAAACAGAATCACTGAGGCGAAATCAAACAGTTAAGACAGAGAAACACTACTAATGTTATCAGAGGGCTTTTTTGAATTGAATGTATTTATAAAATACCCAAATTACTCTATTTTATGCCAAATTACTTAATTACTTAATATCAATTTTAAAAAACAGTCGGTCAGTAATTAACAGTCAGTAATTTCCAGCAAATGCACAGCTCTGAAGCGCAGACAGAGTGAGAACACAGTATGCTTTATTATTACTGCTCTTCATTTGAAACCACCTGAGTCACATATGTACTCCATATTAACCATTTACCTTCATGTGTAAAAAAATAAATAAATACAATTCTACTCATTATTAATTTATGTTTTGATATGTCAACGTGATAATCACCTCTGTTTTTGGAACTGACCTCAGTGAAGTCTATGGGAAATAAACTGTTGTGTAGTCAATACAATAAGTGCCATGTGTAGTTCGCTCCATCATACTTTGCTGTCTCCTTGAACTGTATGTGAGGTCCAGCTTTTCTGCACAGTGTCTGTGTTGAAATGTCTCTTCATCAGTCTGTGCTTTTATTGTTCTCTGTTGGACACATCATACATGAGTCAGACTCTGATTAACCCAATGGAAATATTTTATTAGTCACTAGTAGCTTGTAATGATGCATATATTTCTATTTGTGCGCCTTCTTGAGTTGGGTTAGTTTTTTTGTTGTACAAACCTGCCAAATTCCTCAGCTGAATTGGATCAGAGCAACATGTCAGTAAAACTATGTATACATTAATAAACATTCTGTACATACTGTATGTCAGCCACCTCCATCCCGGCCTCAGCTGAATAAGCACATTAAAGAAATCACATAATCAGTTCAAAAGGCACAAACATGTAACTCTAACCCCCTTGGTCCATATCCAAACTGTGTCTCATGTTCCTCATATGCATCTACACAGAGGTCAGAGAACAGCGCTGCACCATGAAATTAATCTGCTCTATGAGGCTCCACTTTATTGGAAGTGACAGCTACATAAAGCAGTACAGGCTCCCTGGCACTGTGGGCGAGTAAGCAAGAACAAATTAATACTTCTAAAACTCAGGTGTTAAAATGTAAGACAGGAATGTTAATGGGCATCACATCTTTCTTTCCTTTTCAGCCACAATATGACAAGACAGACCATTAAAAACCATGCTTTCAGTTCTAAGGCAGAAAAAGTCAGGTGGTGCCTGCTGAGGTGTTCTTTGAGCCTGATTACTCCAACACACTTGCAGATTGTTTGCGAAGGTTTTTTGGTTTGGCAGCGGTCTTCTGTTGGAATTGGTTTGTTTTAGTAAACCTGCACCAGGACTTCTGCTCTCCAGTGTTTGATTCTTCACTAAAGAAATTGTGGTTATGTGGTGTGTAGTACAACTTATTCCACCTGTCTGATGTGTGGTATAGACACTTTGTATTGCATTTCAAAAGAGCAAGTAACTTCTCATGGCAGTTCTTGAAAGACAGACATTTCTCAGCCTCCTCGTTCACCTCTGCAGGAAATTTTCCACTGCAAAATTGCATGAAGTGATATTTAAGATGGGGAGTGGTCAGGTTTAGACTTATTAGTTTTATTATTTAACCACCACAACACAATTTTACAGACATGCAGTGACCACTCAGACATGTTCATTAAAACATTTCCTGATTATGGTGGTTAGGAAAACTTGTATACGGAATACAGAGTCATAACACAGACAGTGTGTCTGAGTGTCATTGTTCTCACCAACACCCCCATACAAGACAGTAGACTGTTTACAGTATGTGGACTGTCTAAATAAACTTCTGTTTTTCTCAGGAGCTGGAGGAACAACAGAAACCTGTGCAGAAATTTTACTCCTATGCCCAGTTTGCTCCATGACACTTTGAGTCAGTGATTTATCCAGGTTGTGTTTCTGTACCATATTGGAATCGTTGCTCCTCCAAAATTACACAATGTCACTTGAAACAAATGAAACATACATAAATATTGTTTATAACTAATGCTGCGGAAATTAGGACATTATTTTTTGTGAGTAATGTGAACAATTTAATGGTCTGGAGAAATGAGCGCAGGCCAGTCAGCTGCTCTATCTTCTGATACTGTGTACTGACTGTTTTTTCTCAGCAGCTGGTCCAAAGTAAAAATAAGGGAGGAGTAAGTTCCTGACCTGAACCCGACATCCATAAATACATTCTTGAAAAGACACACCTGATCCAGGGGCAACTTGATCCAGCCAGTTGCTCGATCCATTTGTCTGTGAAGCCCTCTATATTTCTCACATTTTTTTCTCATTCAGAGATCTGAACTCCTCCCAACTTTTCAGTTTCGAAAGATCTAATCATTAATTTTACCTCAACAACTACAAAACCACCTTGAAGTTGTAGATACAGTGTAAGTGAAGGTTAAGCCATGCATTGGTTTATGTTCAGTCACTCATAAGGTTAGGTGTGCATTGTCAGGGGCAGTTCTTGAGGGTGGCCAGGGGGTCGGGTCCAAATTTGGTTCAGTCACTTAATTGTGTGAGTAACAATGAATTTTAATTTCTCCCCACAGGGTGAAGAAATCTGGAAGACGCAACAACAAGAAAGACTAAACATGACATGACATGTATGTTGTTAGGCTGTTAATTGAAAATATGAAATAACTTGGATTAATCACAGTAAAATGTTAATTAAGCTCAGTTATGCCCTTAGTTATTTTTTTCATAACAGATTCACAGCCTTATTTCTAATATAAAATAAAGACATATTCAACTGTAATTTGAATATATTTATTGAAAAAGGACATGAGTATTATACAGTAGCTAAAATACTGCCTTTTGGTTTACAAATGGTGACAGAGGATAATACTCTAATACATCTCATGTATATGAAGATAATTTGTCACAAGCTGCCTCAAAAGAAATAAAGTTATTTCACATTGTCTAGGGGTCCAAAGCGGAATACATGCACCCACTTTAAGTTTTTATTAGCACAATAATAGTGAGTAAATGTGAACCTGAATCTGATTTGACATGAAAAAGTGTTGTGCACATTTGGTCTGTAATAAACATGTTTAAGCTCTGGTAGCAGATAATCGTAATAATAATGGCAGGGATACATATTAGTGATATATACAATAGATCATACTGTACAAAATGTTACAGTGAAGCTTGATGACAGTGTTTTTTAACACTGCACTGGTCAAATGGGGCCACAGTATTACACACATTAAGTCTAATTATAAAACTATGTGTTATGTCAAATGAGTCTTTCACATAAAATGACATAAATCATTACTAAAACAAATGCTGTGGAAACTTACTAATTTTATGGGCTATATGAGTTATTTATATATTAATAAATGATTTATAGAAAGAATACATTCTTCATTCTATATTTTATCTCTGTACTTAATAGACTGCTTTGGGAATGAATGTGAGCTTTTTAAAAAAATTGCACAACTGCATTTTATCATACTTAGTAATGTGTTTAAACTAATCAGTGTAATGATATGAAACGAGTTTTCTTTACCTTAATTGGAAATGAATTATATTAATAGGATTATTGCACTATTAACTGCAAATTGATAAGATTATCATCAATAATCTGACATGTGATACAAAACAAAGACCATAACAATGACCACAAGTCCCAGGACTTCCATTATGGTTTTAGGTAGGGAAAATAACAAACTTGTTTTAATTTTGTAGCATGGCAGCAGTACAGTGAAAATAAAATGAATGCCTGTGGGGGTGCTGGGAGTGTCCAGATTGAAAGCACATGTTGGTCTCTTGGATTTCCAACTCTAATGTTCTAATGTTTAGGTCTGTTAGTTAGCTCGGAGGCCCAATTGACACATCATACATCAGCCTCAGTAAAACTAAAAAAACCACTCAAGTATTGAACTGGTGGACCGGACTGAATCTGTTTCTGTCTGGCAACACAATGACAAGGCTGACTGAGAGGAAACAATATGGAGAGAACAACAATCCAGAAGGGCCCAATTAATCATGGTTGACTAATTTTTGTATCCACACTGAAAAAAAAATTGTACTAGATACAGTAATTCTTTATTATTTTGGAGATAGGGTGTAATGCATGCTGTAGATAAAACAAGATAGGGCAAAAACTATTACATATAGGTAAAAATTAGCAGAAATCCTTGAAAGTAAAATTTAACACTGTTTCTCACACTTCATTTAGTAGCAACTGCTTTGCATTAAAAAAGCATTCAGTAAGATTATACACAATATAAAAATAAAAAAATACATATAAAAGACACATCTGATAATAAAGTGGCTCAAACATATATAAAAAAAGGACCGAAGACTTTTGTTTTGCCACTGAGAGCATTCCCTTTGTTGATCATTCGCTGTTTTATATGACACTTTATAAGCTTTTCATTCCTACCAAGGACAGGTGTTGGTATGAAAATACTGCTTTCAATGTGCTCTGTTGTCATGACATACATTTACCCCGTCTCACTGATAAAAAAGTAAAAAAAAAAACAACTGTTCAGAAATATGACGAACATCCACTTTCATCTAACAGTAAGTGAAACAGGACTTTTTCTTCATGTTCAAATGTATAAATATTTGGTCTCTGTTTACTTATGTTAATCGATACAAAAGCTGCATTGAAAAGTGTTTCATTCCATTTTTCTTGCCTTTTTAGTTTACCACCTTATAGCCTTAGAATAACATCGACTTACCACTTTTCCTTCTTTCTCCAACAACAGCGCTTTGAGTATTTTGTGACAAAATATCGCATAAAATAAACAGTGAAATACATTAATGGCTCTGACCCATTATACTAGATATATATAGCACCTTACGATCAGTGCTTCTTCCCTAACGGCTGGTGTGAACTTCCCTTCTGTTTCATTTCTGCATGAGGACACAAAGACAGTGCAAGGCTTGTGGTAGCAAGGCCGCGCTGATTGAACGCTTTTTGTGTGATCTAGCCCAGTTGGCCAGGTCCTTTGCCCCATAACCCCCAGTCTTGAGGTAAGCTTTTTTCCTAAACTCTCATTTAAAATATTGCTCTTATGAATAAAGTTTAACAAACAAACAAAAAAAAAAAAAAAAAATAAAGCTAAAAAACTTGTTAAAGTGGAGCTGTATAATTTCTTCAGTTTGCAAAAATATATTTAGGCCTTTCTGACAGGAACTTACTTTGACATGAAGTGATGGTAGCATTACCCATAAAGCCTTGTGTTAGTGTGTGTAAGAGAAAACTCAATTTGTTCCATTATTGCTATGTGAAGTAACAACACTCACACACACACACACACGCACACACACACACACGCACATAAATGACATAAGCACACGTCTTTTCATTTCAATATGTGATTGCACTTGGTGGTGAGACGGAAGTGACTGTGTGAGCACCCAAAGGGAACCTGGTGATGCTGCAGCTTGGTTTGGCAGTGAAGTGCTGGTTCTGCAGGTGGTCCAGAGAGTTGGACAGGTACATACAGCATGTTTACATACGTCCATAGCAGTGACGGGGAGGTATACAGGTCTGGGGATAACAGCCTAACAACATACATGTCCCCCATGTTATGTTTAGTCCTTCTTATTGTTGCGTCTTCTTGATTTCTTCACCCTGTGGGGAGAAATTAAGATTTAATAGTTTAGTCAGACTAAAAATGATTACACTATAAAAATAGTTGGCAGTATATTGTCTGAATATGCATTATTACAAATGAATCCAGTCTAATGATGAAAATAGTTAGTCTGGCCAGGTGCCAGTAGTGAAATGGAACTAAATACCTTGACAATGGAACTCCACTCATATACAGTTTGAGATTGTTGTACTTTGAGAATTTTCATTTTCTTGTACTCCTACATTTTAGATAAGGTTTTGCGGAAAGAAAACAGATTCTTATAACAGGCCACCTTTTCAATTGTGACCTCTTACCAAAAGCTAGGTCTATATGAGGCCCCTTGTCAAATGTTTTGGTGGTTCACACAGAGTAATTTTCCTCTAAATGCTGCGAGGTAATATAGTCCAGGGAGCAATGATAACTCATTTTACAAAGTAATAAGGAAACAAAACATGATTTTCTTTTCTAACAGATGATATGAATGTGCAGCTGGGGACTGGTGAAAAGAGTGTGCATGCTATGCTGCAGAGCAGTCATGTTAGGGGCCTCAGGTGTTGGCAAACAGTTTTGATGGGTGAACATCAAATGTAATTTTTCTGTAGTGCAAGTGAATATGAAAAATGCTGATGGTGACAAGGAGCAAAGAGTTTAATAAAAAAAAATGTAAAAAATGTGGGTTGGGATCTTTTATGTAAAGACATTAACACAGAAACTATATTTGCAGTAATGCAACTTGTATGATCACAAACCTGGACAATACAGCTACAGACCAATTTTGATGCAAAATCTTGTTACTTGATTATTTTCATAGTTTTGCTAAATAATAAATAATCATTTAATAAAAATAATAATTTGTTGGAAAAACTTAAAGCTCCATTGCTCTACAAGCTACTTAAGCAAACACTAGCATGAGACCTTAAATAAGCTCACTTGTTCCCTGCTCCCCTATGCTCGTCTACCATCATGCTCTGAACAGCCCTTTAGATATCAGCTATTATCTAACTGAAATACTAATCAGGGAGAAATAGCTCTAATTATTTTGCTCAAAAATGTTTAGAAATAAATTTTTCTTCACAGCTGCAGAACTTCTCCACATTAAGATACAGTTTGCAGGTTATTTCTTTAAAAACGATTTAAAATTAACAGCCACGTCTCTTCATACAATATTCATTAGTCTGCATGTGAACGGTCAGTTGTTTCGTGTGCCTGACAGACCGTTTGTTGCTGTGCCACATACCAGCTCTAATGAACTGTGATGACTCCAGTGATAAAGACTGCAATTTAAAAAACACGTAGGTCCTTCACTAACACAATAAATATTCACAAATTACTTTATTGTTTGTTTTTACACTGTGCACTTTCATAAGTGTTTATGGTGTGGGGATAATCATCACCAGACATTTTGGGAACGTTTATTATGAGGAAAGCATACATTTTAACTACATGGCTCAATAAAACCTGATTGAGCAGCTGCAGCTTTTACTATGAAAAGGTTTCTCGACTAATGCTGCCCTACAACCAGGACAGGTTCAATTAGCAAAAGTAATTTGTTAGGTATTAAAAAACATGTTAAAAAGATAACAAGCCCCACAATAAGTGAACTGTGAGTTTAAGATAATAAACACTGTTACATTTAATTCATTATAGCTGAAGTCTCTGGCACATGGGAAAGAAGAAAGCAGAAACACCAGTGGCAGATTTATCACCAACCTTGATTGATTCTAATTATTTCACAGATAATAACTCAGCTGCTTACATCAACCATGTCACTGATTTCACAGAGGAATTGTCAGCAAGAAGCTGAGAAATGGACGGACACCGTTTAACTTTTTTTTTTCTCTTTACAAACTCTAAACTCAGTAGAGAGCTGTACTTAATTTTGCCTGTCAGTGATGCTTGTGTCTGAGCAGAGATAGTGAGGAGGGTTTGCTTACTTGTTAATGGCGTTCTTTAAGTACTGCTGCAGCCACTTGGTCTCTGGGTTGATGCAAACTTCTCTATTGTTCTTCAGCTTGGCACTGTGGGAGAAGAAAAATCGAATTTGAGCAATTAGATAGTCAGTATTTTTGGAAATTGTTGAGTTCAATTGTGTTCACTTGGTTGTGTTGTGCGACTGTCGCATTTTAACCTGCAGATTTGTCCGATCTTTTACACTTACACGTCACACAACATACACACAGAGATGAAGAAAAAGCAAAGTGTCTGAGTCTGATCCAAACTCACATGTAATAAATCAGGTTCAAGGACGTGTGCAGTAATGGAGAACGTGTTCATCTCTGGGCTTTTTTAGTAGCCAAACATCCCGTAATGGTGTTCAGTACAGAGATGATATCTACTTTATTAGCTGTTCTGTAACAAGACCTCCCAGTAACCTGAAGACCATGTGACTGGCATTTTAATTATCCCTAAGAACCTCATTCACGTTCCTTAGTTGGCTCACTTGGTTTCCATTTTGCCGCATTTTCTTTACTATTCAACAGGGACCAAGGCTGTTTATTGGATAAATTACATCCTACCCTGGTTTTATCTGAATGGTTATTAATAAAATATGCTATATCAATAAAAATTACGATTATTATTATAATCGTTCATACATGACATACATTTACACACACTTTCCAAAATATGCATAGTTTTTCCCCTAACTTCAAAGGAGCCAGCAGGTTCAGTTCATGTCAGTACTGAATAAATCAACATGGAGGGATTTGCTAATAAAAGGTCATCAATCACAACACACTACATATAACTTTTCATCTTCTTAAGGTTATACTATGGCCATAGGGGAAAACATATGTAAACCGACCCCAGTTAAAACTATGTAGTATCTATACGATACCAGTAATCATTAGGCAATAACAATGTGAGAGTTGTGAGTTGCATTGAAATCTATGTAAAAACGTGTTCTTGAAATGTGCAACATAACCAATTTAGAGCTATTACACCTAAACACAAACTACTATGGTATCACACTTAAACACATCATCACAAATTATAAAAAAGCTGTCACCTACAGAAATGTCACGGTGCTTTAACATAAGCTAACCTGATTTTTTTCTAACCAAAAAGACAAATTTCTGCACATACTACAACATGTAAGAAACATATCTGAAACACAAATCACTAAAAGAAAGAACCTGAATGTTAAAATGTGCACAACTCTTATATGATAAATCACCTTCTGATACAGTTCTGGTACGTGGTTAATTTATGAAGCTGTGCTCAGAAACACATCAGCTAAACTAAAAGATTAAACCTCAACACATCATGAAAAGATCCAAGTTGAAAACCTGAAACCTTTCTGCACATGAACCACTGTCATCCGCTGGTCAGTGGTGAAAAATCACAGTTCTCTGTTTCCACTCAGTGGCAGCTGGGAGGGAGACTCTCATCGCAGATCACACAGTGCTGTAGGCCTTGTAAAGCTGTCTCACCATGGAACAAAACATCTTAACCCATAGTTTGAAGTAGACTCTGTACCTGGGAAAGCATTTTGCTTGGACGGATCTGGTTTAAAAGTCTTGAAAGGCTCAATTTAATACTGATGTTGGCCCTAATTAGCTAATAGATCTAAGTGCACACACCAAAGCGTGCATTTTTACTCATTTACACAGTCTTTAATTCTACCACAATTATTTTAAGACACTTTAAACCAGCTGAAACCTTTGTAATCAAAGGATTTGTTGAGACAGTGGTTAAAACAGCACTTTATGATGTCGCTGTAGGATCTCAATTAGATATACGGTAAATCTTTAAACAATCCCAATAGTACTAATCACAATGCTGTTGTTTAATGAGAGTATTTGGATTAGGATGACATATTTACAATATAAATATGTGAAAATTAAGTTATATTTTTGATGTTTTTCTGTTCATTAAGATAGTTTGTCATTCCTTACTATTTCAGTTAGGACATGCTTTGAAATGAGTGATCTCAGTGGTTCTATCCTTTGCATAAAAGAGGTGAAATATAAAAAAAATAATATATAAATATTGCTTTTGAAATTGTATTAATATATGTTATGTATTTTGGCCTTTCTTTTAAATTCTGACATCTTACTAGAGTTAGAAAGCTATCCTAACAGTTTATTACATCTTCGTATTCTGCTCTAAAATACTAAATAGGGGGATTATTTATGAAACAGTTATGAAAAGTTATAGTTATAAAAAAATATATTTGTACTCACTCATATTATTTCCATGGTCAAACATAAGAGTTCAGTTGAAAACATTTTATTTTTTATTTTCACTTGTTTTCAGAAAATTAATATTTTTTTCTTACTCTGTATAATCTTCTTTAAAGTGTTGATCAATTCTGTTTTTTACTCATCAGGTTTTTTTTTTTTAATTTAAAATCTAATACTGAAGCAGGAGCTGCAGGAATGTCACAGCTGTGTGGTTGCAGAGAGTGAGTGATGGCTGTCCTGGTGATGGATTGTTAGGACAAATATTTAGGGGAGGATTGGTTTTGTTATCAGTCAGAGCTCAATGAGTTTCAGCTCCACTGGGGCGAACAGGGGACAGGCAGTGGGGTCTGTCCCCCACAGCCCATGTGGGCCTCTCACCTCCTTGGCAAAAACTTATGTATGAGAGTTAACAACCCTGATTTGTAACACCTCCTGCTCTTCTTTCTTCTCCCTCCGTCTAGCCATCACAAAACTGTGCAGCTTAAACACGTTCATCTCGCCTCAACTTGCTCCCCTTGACCCTGCTTTCTGATTCCGTGTGTACCCCCACCTTCTGCTCCACTCTGCTACCCTTTTAATATGCCACCTCCCCTATTCCTCGCCCCATTTAGATGCACACACATAAGCAAATGAGCAAATGGCCGCTAAACTTTAAAAGAGCAGTTCAGCAGCATCAATCCAAGCATCAGCCCTAAATCCCTCAAACTAACACACAAGTCAGTGGGTCTAACAGCTCAGTAACTGGAGCTGTGTTTGCTTTTCCTCTGGGGATGTCCCCTTGTTCCCCTCCTCTTTTATTTTAGAAGGAGTGGCCAGTTCATCTGCTCTCTGGAAGTCTCCCTTCATCCTGTTTATCTGTCTGCTTGTCTGGATGACCAGCTCAGAGCCTAAACCCCAATTCACTGTGGTGGAATTTAAGGACCAGGGTTCCACAAGCAGCAGGTAGTAATTACTTCACAGCAAGTTAATACCAACAGCATGCTGGGCTGAGGTGGGGTAGAGTGGGGGGTTAGGATGAGGGTACACGGTGTGACACACAAGGGAGGAGGTTTGGGGGAAACGGGGATATAGAGTTTCTGGTTTACTTTCATCTCTCTTAATTGAGATATCGACACAGCGCTCTTTGAACCCCTCCTCTCAATGACTTCTTGACTCTTCTGGTAGTTTTTGTGGCCTAGCTGCAACACAGCCTGTTCCTCTGACCTTTTGCTGTTCGGTCACGCCTTCTAACAGTCCCCAGTCCCTTCTCATCCTTTTGGCAGAAGCCCCACAGCCTTTAGCCTTTTGGCTGTCAGGCTTCTGCCATCCTGATTTCTAAGGGCAAACAAATGAATGGGGCTTTTTAGTTAATGTGTTCCAGAACACTGACGTTATGTTGCCGGGCAGTTTGAGGTGGAAAATTGAAAAAAGTGGATAAAGGACACAGAGGGTCAGCAGAAATACAAAGCTAATCACTTTGACCTGTAATTATTGCTTCCTTTACAAAACATAAATGGCCCCATTGAGCTCCGGTCATTACAGTTTTTCCTTTTGCGAAAGTTCAGGCCCCCCATTCAGGAAAAAATAGATGCATTAACACCACGCTTCATGTCTATTGGTACTGTGTTTGATTATGTTATTTATTTCTACTGGTATACTACCAATACATATCAAACTTCTTTTAGTTTCGGCCGTTCCCTTTCAGGGAGCGCCAAAGTCAATCGTGTGCCTCAATCTATCCCTGTCCTCTGCATCCTCTTCTCTTGCACCAACTAACTTCATGTCCTCTCTCACTACATTCACAAATCTCCTCTTTGGTCTTCCTCTAGACCTCTTGCATGGCAGCTCCAACCTCAGCACCCTTCTACTGATATATTCACAGTTTCTGCTCTGAACATGTCCAAACCACCTCAATCTGGCCGCTCTGACTTTATCTCCAAAACATCTAACATGAGCTGTCCCTCTGATGTAGAGATGAAAAAAAAAGAGTTAACAAATGTATCATTATAATAAACTTAATTTAATAAGACTAAGGCTTTAAAGTAATTATATAATTTACTATGTAATATCATTGCTATTTAACAGATAAACAGTTAATTATAGTTCTATGCCCTCAACCACAACTATAACTGTGCTAAATATCTGAATAAGTAAGCAGTTTTTAATTTTCAGAGATTTATAAAATCCTCCACTTATCATAATCTTCCAAAATGCTCCTAAAAAAACTTTCTATATAAAGACCCTTGGGGCGGAAGAACACACTCCTTCACAAAAGCATATCAGATATGTATGAATAATATCAGCTATTTCAGAATTTTAGCTATATTCCCTTTGCATGGCTGTGGTCAGTAAAAATATTATCGATAATTAGCAGGCACTGCCACATCAGGAGCATTTTGCCAATATCAACATGTCAGCAGTTAATTATTTTATGATAATGAACGAGAGTCCAGTAAAGATTTAAAGACTTTACAATTTAGCAACCAGTGAGTTGCACCAGCTGTCCTAATTTTTTTGTTTATGGGAAGGGGCCATAGATAGCAACACAAGGTTTTCTAAGGAAATATGCCAAAAGACTGCAGGATAGATGCCTAAAAACTGTTTTTAACAGCAGCAGTGGTTTGTCTGTGCTTAACAACCATCATCACAATTCACTTAAATACACCAACATCTATTAAACAAAATTGTTACACAGGTGACTCATTAATCCTCTGGCATTCATACTAGGAAGTAGATTTCTTCATGTTATTAACAACTACAGAAATTTTGGGCACTACTTACATGACTTGGAAGGGGCAGTTGGGTGTGTGGAGGAACTTGAGCTCTTTGATGGAGCGCTGGGGAACCGTGTTGAGAGTGGAACGACACCAGCACCGCTCCACCAGACTGATGGGCTTTGCTGCAAGGACACAAGGAGGAAAGTGTTGAATCAGTAATAGTGTTGGAAAAGAACAGTGGAAAGTCAAATGAATGCAGTTAAATGGTAGTGGCTAAAAGCCACAACATATAAAAAGCAGAACATTTAAATGATACTGTTTACACAAAAAGACAACACACATTTCAGTCAAAGGTTAGGTTTGTTATTTTTGGTAATTAGCATTTAATGGTATACATAGGTTAATAATCATGCTGTTGACTATTAAATAAACTGTTAAATAGTAAATGGCCTTTTTTTTAAGCAACTGAAATATTTGGATTTTATTTTGAAAAAGGGCATCATGAGGATCCTCAGTGAACAAATAAAAAGTGTGTTTATTTTACTGCAACAAGACTTTACAAATCATGAAAGCATATGATTTTACCGCTAAACAAAATGTTCATTAAAAAGAGATTAGGCCTTTCTGACCACTCTCTCTCTCACTCTCTCTCTCTCACACACACAGAGAGAGGCAGAATTTTAGCTTTTCACTCCCACACCATTCAGCCCACCCACTCTAAAGCAGAAGGGTCCTCAACACTCAATTTCCAATATTCTCCTCTTTTATGAAAAAGCACTCTGCAGATCAGCCTTCTGTGGAAATCACCTCAATTACATTCTTAAAATGATTACAAGTCACCCCTGTGCCTCCATGGACGCTTGTCAGGGACCAGAGGACCACAGGTGCACACCAGTAATGCAATTAAAAGCCCATTGTAGTTTTATACCTCATTGCCATTTTGTAATACAGCTTTCAGAGATTCCAAAAAAAGAATGATGAGTGTAAAAATGTCAAAGGAAAAATGGGGGAAACATACAGTAATAAAACTGGACTTGTAGCATTGATGCTGTGTGGTGCTTTACTACACACAATTGGTTGGATTGAAAAATTAATGCTGCACTGAAATTCTAAAAGTTCACAGAGCAGGTTTTGCAGATGTTTTACAAATTGCAAAACTGATTCTTTGTACCAACCGTTGCCTACTTCTGCGGTATTCTAATCGACATGGAGGTTTATAACCCCAAATGCTAGACCACAAATGGCTAAATCCTCACTTATATGAGTCTAATTATTCACACACATTCAGGTTCTTTTGTCATGCAAACTAAGAGATCATTATGCAGCAAGCAGCATTTGGGCCAGAAGTGAGAGTTCACTGCTATCACCAGTGAATTGTTTGGCCCTAATTAAAAACTAATTAAAAGAAAGCAAAGAAAGAAAACACAAGGCTAATACACACATTTGGACCGAAGTCTTTAATATGCAATTGAGGTTATACTGAGGCCAAAACAGCAAGCTTGGCATAAAGCAGGGCAGGCGACTCAACATCCTATATTTGTCCCCTACTAAGGTTAATGTGAGGGAGGCTAATGTGGGGTCAGATGTGGACACTGCTAATACAAGAAACATTTTAGGCTACAATATTGAATATATATAATATGTACTTGAATATATATATGCCCTGATTTATTACCGTTAAAAAATAACAAGAATAAAAAGCCCTAAGAGTTATAAAAATAACGCATTAGTAATGTTTTTGTAACTGAACTTATATACAACCCAGTGATTACTTTTATTACTGATCTGCTCATTATTTCCCAGAGCACAAGCTGACATTTTTAAATTGTTTCTCTGGTTTTGATATAATAGTTTCCCCTCTGCTTACTGTTTTTCCTTGTCTGAAAAGCATAAAATGCAGTAAAAGCTGCAGTAAAAGTTCTTGGCGCCAGAAATGCAACAACACTGCAGGATTTATCCCAGACAAACCTATTAAGTCTGCAACAACTGAAAACAAGCCAACTATCAACCAATCAAAATTCAGGTGAATAAAACTATGTCCAGGGTTATGCTTTGATAATCAAAATCAAATAAAATATCATCTACATTGAAGACATTAGCTAATAAAATTGTTAGTGTTATTACATCCTATATTACCTAGCAATAGAATCCAAAAAGGCTCAAGCATCCAGACCCCCGTCCTTCATCTTTTACACTAAAACATCTCATGCAGTGAAATATCTTCAAGCAAAAATGTTTTAAACTCCTTAAAAACAGTTCTCTACTGGACTCACCGTTGGATGTTGGTGCGTGCGTGGCTACGGCCAGCACAGCCATCAGTGCCAGCAGTTTGACATCCATGGTGGTGGGCTGACAGGCTTCAGGAGGGCTGTTCTCTCTCTCTCTTTCTTGTTCTCTGCTACAATCCAGGGCACAACTGTGACCGCCAGCTCCGCTCTGCGCTGTATTAAATCTTCAGAGGCAAGAGAGAGAGAGTGAGAGTGTGAGAGTGGGTGGGAGACAGGGAGGGAGTCCCACTTTCTCAGGAAGGACGGGTGGGGGCAAGAGAGGAGGGGAGGAGAAGAAGGGAGCAGTCAGTAGATTTCTTAGATTGTAACTGTGCTGGCTTGAACTCAGAGACAAGGTCTGAGTGGAATTATTTCTCTCTTTCTTTACTTTCAGTCCTCCTCCCCGCTTTTCTCCATTTATTTTTGTCTGTTTTGCATTTATTTACTCTTTTTTTTCTGTCACTAACTTTCCCCTTTTTCCAGTTTTCTGTGCTATTACTTTTACAGCATCTGCCTCACACACACACACACGCGCGCGCACACACAAAAACACACATTTCAGAGTCAGGACTCCCTGCTGTTGCACTAATATTTTTATATATTTCAGCTGAGTGTTGTGTTATTGTTTATTTCGACCCAGGTTGCTCTCTCTCTCTCTCTCTCTCACTCACTCTCTCTCTCTCTCTCTCTCTTTCTCTCTCTCTCTCTCTCTGTTTCTGTGTCACTCTTTCTGTGTCACTCTTTCTCTCTCTGTGCGTCTCAGGCTCTTCCTTTCTTTCTTTTCCTACTTGTTGAATCCTCGTCATCTGGCTTTGCTCCCATCCATAACGCCTGCTTCATGTCTTTATTGGGCTCCTCTGGACTTTCATTGTCTGCCCTATGATGAAACCATTAAAGAATTGTTTAGACTTCACAGCATTATTGAAAAAAAAGGAAAAACTGGTTTTAATAAAAATGAGAATAATTGCAGATCCTAATGTAACTTTGACAGATTGCTGTGACTCTGTGTGACTCTATTTTTGAAATGTGCACATTTCCCAGAATTATGGATCATGTAGACTAAATTATGTGTGATTTATTCACAGTTTAATAAGGTTTATTTAAGGGAATGCAGAAGAGGAAATAATATGTAAAGTTTCAAAAACTTGGGTTAATTGACAAAAAGCAAACAAATCAGGACAATGGCACAGAGAAAATGTAATTACACAACAGCCAAATAAAATACATAATCTGCTCTATGATAAAAACAGGCCAACAAAGACAAAGAAAGTTCTGTATTTGCATTGCTCAACGACATCAAAAATTTTATGAAAAGATCAGGACTAATTGTGTGAAGGAGCATCAACATATCACCAACCATGTTTTATTAACATATATTTATTTATGCAGAGAAATTATTGGACAAAGACATAACCAAGAAAATTTGGTTGGATCTTACAGGACCAACTTTTTTTTAAAGTAATTAGTAACCTTGAAATAAATCAGGGCCTCTCCTCTTTCTAATTAAAAAAAATTGTCTTCTGCTTGTTGGTGCTTCTGCAGCTCCTCTTTCCGCTCCACTCTACCCAACGGGTTTAGGCAGACGACCTTACATTGTACTGAGTTGACTCTTGTGATTTAGCACCATATAAATAAAAACTGAGTTAAATTTAATTGAAGGCAAAAAATAAAATGTCCATTTTTATGGATGAAAACTGATATAAGTGGTTAAATATAGCCTTTATATTTCCAGTGTTGTAAGTATTGAGCAGAATTTTAAAAGTGTTTAAAAGTGCTGATTGGTTCAAACTTTGCGTGATATGAAACTAATACTCTGAGGCTCAGGATTGATCTTTCTGACTTAGGATGGATGTTATAACAGCTGTGAGGGTAAAGACTTAAGTTCTGACATGTTTCTGAAGCACCTGATCATTGATGATCTGATGATCTGAACTTCGTTTGAGGAAAAAAATTACAAATAAATGACTGAAACAGTGAACGGCAATGTAACAGGATACAGATGTGAGTGAGTAGGCTGGATGCATGTGTATACATCTGTCTACAAAAATGCATGCCATTACCCATATTTTTGTCTCCCTTCTCCCTGTCAGCTGGTAAAGTGAAACCGGTACTTCATGCAGGAACTTGCCAGTTTCTCTGTCAGAGCTGTTGGAAGTGATTAACCTCCCCCCAAATCCCCCATCTCCCACACCCTCATCTGCAGCCCCCCTAGCACCAGTAATAAAACCATACACTGCTAAAGACAGCCTGTCAATTCATACATGAAACCCTTCCCCAGCAGTTTACAGGCCTATAGCACAGCAGTGAGCTGAGAGAGAACTCCCAGTCCTGCTGCAAGCTGTAAACCTGAGAGGGTGTTTACTATTGGCCAGAGAACCATCCAATATATCTGCAATTAACAGTCGGGACATGAAACTGAGCTGTGATGAAACAAACATCAAATTTGCTTTTGACACAAACAATGCACTTTTATTGTTTAATGCCACATTAAACACCCCATTGATTTGACAGCCTAAACAGAAAACACATTTTTTAAATTTACTTCTTGCAAATTTCTAAAATAATAGCGTAACAGCAAAAATCAACAGTCCTGGTTCACCAGCAACCAACTCAGGAAATCATTTTCTTCCGGGGCAAAAACTTGTTAAAATGTATAAAGATAAATGAAATTATTTAAAATATTTAAAATAAAATGTAAAATAAAACTGTAGTCTTGTACAAAAGATTTAAAGGTGTCAAAATGAAAGATGCAACAAATCCATCAATGTATCGTTTGATGAGAAATTGTTAAAACATACTATTTTACTATTCTTAGAGCCATTTTGTTATAATGATGCCCTCATCATCGCCTGTTCGATATGAGCTTTAAAAAGGACGACAGTTATTTTTTTAAGCAGTGTTAAGAAACCTTTATCTTTATAAGGCTTCACAGTTTCATTATGGAACAGCATGTAATGCATCTTTAACATTGGGCAATGTCAAAATTTTTTGTATTATTCATGTCAACAATAACATTAGCAAGCTCAGATGAACCCACACCTCCAAACAACCTAAAACCTTGTCAGTCACAGGGCTGAGACTTGTATTTACTAAGCTTTGCCAGTGTTAACATGCCACAGAAGTGCTGCTGCAAAGCACAACAAGAATGTGTTTGGCACATTTAATTTTGACCTGCAGGACAACACAGCCCCTAGTAGCACACGTGGGGTCAGAGGTCAAAGGTGTCCCTTGTCCCTGTATAGGGTTACAGGTAGCAGAGCAGCCAGGTCTTTGTTGTGCACCAGTCCTGATAGACGAGCTTGCACACATGGCTGCCATGATGAGAGATATGATGGAGACCATCACGTCCATACACGCAACACTTGCTACATCATTTGCATTTGGCTGAATAAAAGTGGAAGAGTTTATTTATTTTTTAATCTTAAAGAAAAAAAAAATCTTTTTTAGCCTGCTGACACAATCTGCTGTTTTATAGAACAGATAATTAATGCACACATTTAAATATTTAGGAAATAAATTACGACGCCCTGGTATAATAAAATACATGCTCATATTTTATGCTACCATATCACAAACTCTGTGCACGTGAATAACCTTCACTGTTTCATTAGCATCAGTGTGACATAGCACCTAAACTAAACCCTCCCAACCACGTTATTAACATCTTTTGTGGCCTTCCATGTAAAAATTAACCCAAATAAACACCGGCTAATCTTTTCGGTAATCTCCAAACGTGACAGCAGATGCAGACTTCCCTGTTGGGATCTATGTGTGGAGATTGCTTTGTGGTCTGGAGTTTATTGTGTTTGTCCAGCAGCTTGAGTCTGGTGCTGGAGTTTTATTTTATGGTGGCAGGGCAGATGAAAGGCTTCCCTCCACTGGGCTTAGATAAACAGTAGTTCACAATCACAGTCTGGCGTATGAGAGGCTCGAAATTTGCAGTGTAAACACGCATTATTCAACATGTGAAAAAAAAATTCGTAAAAAAAAAAATTCGTAAAAAAGGAAACGTGTTGAGTAACATTACATTACAGAATACAAAATACTTAGACTCTAATGACTTTCAAGTAGACTTTTCTTGTACTAAAAACAGTACTATCCTATATACTATACACACTGGATATGTGCATGTTTATGGTGGAGATTTGTAACAGGGTTCAGGTAACAGTTTAGAGAGGAGGTTTTGGGGGTTTAGAGAGGGGATTAGTGTGTATTGTGTGTGTGATGTATTTGTTGTTGGGTGTGTAAGTGTGTGTGGTGGTGGCGGGGTATTATCAGTGACTACGTTTGTCCCTGAGCCTCAGCAGCTGGTTTCTCCTGGGGAACACACACACACACACACACAACCATTTGTACAGCTTTCCCTGTCGGGACAATAACTACCATAATGTGTTCCCTGACCCCTTATTCTAATCTAATTCTAACTTTGACCTTAAAACCATTTCTTAACCCTATAACTGCCTTTTGACGGTTTGTGAAAAATTGAAAGACAGGCCAAAGTGTCCTCACTCCACTGGTCCTGAAGGCATACAACACACACACACACAAACACACACGCACACACATATGGACCGAAATGCTGTGGAGGGAAAACATCCTTTAATCAGTGATGAATCCAATATTTTGATGATCTTCTGTTCAATTATTAATAGATTAAAAATGCAGCAGGAATGGGGAGAACAGTTTACACAAAACATTCATTTGCTGCTCATCCAGCCCTGTCTCCTAAGAATTATGTTCCTACACTCAAAATATGCTTGGATAATATTACAGCATTTTTTTTTTTGTTTTTGTTTTATCTAAAGAATATTTTTGTGCACTGTGTGAAACTAAACTGCAATTGCAAATATGTTTTGTAGAAAATGTAGTGATGGTTGGTTTATGCTCCACTGCAACATGTTCTTGAAATTTATGAGGCACTACACTTATTAATCAAACAGAGAAACAAGGAGGTGATTTGGCTGGATGCCGTGTTACACCATAGACCTGAGTTTGATTCCTGCTGTTGTGTGTTGTTAGGCAACAAAACCAATTTTAAGTTTGGGAAAGGTTGTGGTATTGTTTGAAAGGAAATAGTGTCACTGTTTCTTTTACGTTAACCAAGTGTTTGAATCCAACCCCAAAAAGTCTGATAATGCTTTAGTAATAGTTACAAAAAAACGGATGTTGTGCTGCAAGTTTGGATACTTTGATTGAAAGGTATGCAATAAAAAGGAATTTGTGACTTTCAATTTAGTTAAATTAATAGAAATTTAAAAAAAAATCATAATAGAGAAAAAAAATGTTTTTCTTAACTTAGTACAAGTAGCTCCTAAAGCTGAGTCAGATTAACATACTTATTTACAGGTCAGACAGACCCTTTTATGTTGAACAATTAAAATAATAATTAGAAATGTATTTGCTTAACATCAAATTCAACTCTATGAACATTTATTTTTGTTGAGGTTCCTGAAATGGTGATGTTGCTCCTTCTGTTAGTGTACATGTTAATCTTTCTCAGATTATGTGGCCTAATAGCCTTTATGATCTTCTGACTATGAACATCAGACATTCATCTTAACTTTTTGAAGTAACTGTCTTCACTGAGGTTATAACCTCTGGCTAATCAGCCTTTAGTGGCAATTAACAAATGCTAATATGCTAATATTCAGTAATCATATTGTATTTTAAATCAGTCATAAAAAGTGGGAGTGTTCCTGTGAAAATGAAATACAGACCAAACTTAATAAACCTAATAACTAATAAAACAGCACTGTGAATAAATATATCACTCAACAAATACAACCGCTTAATTCAGTGAAATACAAATAATAGCACATTATTACTTGAGCATTTGGAAGGCAGCAGTCTAGTGGGAGTCCAGAAACAACTATTTTCAAAGACCAGAAAGCAACGGGTCAACAAAAGTCCCCCCCTCTTGACCAACTTAATCCAGGATTTCCCATTCAAACGTACAGCACATACAGTCAGAAAGCTATGAATGCTGGCAGAGAGCGATGATAAAGGCATTTCCATTTGAATAAGCGTCTGGTCTTTAGGTAGAAATGTCCTGAATGCGTTTGAAGTCTCTCGCTCTCCTTGGCTGTCATTTATGGGAGAAAGGCCTCTCAGAGACTAATCCAGTTTACTTTGTGCCTGTCTGAGGAGGAGAGAATCTGGCGTGACACCAAATGCTGCTCAATAGATGCTTTTCCAAACAAAGACAAAAAAATGGCTGCCCCTCCTCTGCTCTCCTCCTCCTAACTCTTCGTTTCCTGCTTGACAAGCACATTGTCTTACATATATTTGTCAAGAGCACGGTGTGTATCTGACCCTATTGCCATGGTTTCAGCCCGTGTATGAGGCAGGACATGTGTTTAGTGTATATATTATGGAATGCTGAGAAAGGAGAGGGCGGCCTGCAGTGGTGGTTCCCTTTGGTGCCACATTCAAGTGCGTGAGACTGTGTGAATTTTTAACAGACAGTTGTCTGCTTCTGTTCTCTGGGAGAGCAGGAGGCCATCTGAAAGGTTGGATGGAGCTGTAATTGGATGGCAGGTGCTGTGAGCGCACAGGGAACGCTAACACATGCTCAAACCACCTGTGTATGGTTCTGTTATATGTAAAGGCTGCATTCATCAAGTTCATCAAATATCTAGATATACTTTCTTTAGCATAGGCGAAAGATTTCTCTTGATGATTTGTTATGAACCACACAAGTTGTAAATTGTAGAAGCAGATGATAGAGAACCGAGGTCTTTACTAAGAAAACAGTTCAATAAACACCTTAAAGTTGTAAAAATGTGTGTTGTTGTAAGTTGTAAGCAATTTGTAAAAGTATTGGGCTCCCCCTCTCACACACTCACCGCAAGCACACATACACTAAGCTCAAAAAATACTCAACAATGTGAATATTTGGATGCAGATTGGAAATGTGTGTACCGTAAAAACACCAGCTTTAAGTAATCCAAATGAAGCTTGAAATTTGTTAGAAATGAAATTTAATGAATTGTTTGTAATATACAAAATAGTTATTGGTTTGCAATGCATCTGTATTATTTCACAACCCAATAGACTTGTGCAGATGCATGAGTGTGAGAAGTACATGATCTTTATATTCTCATGCTGTGCCATCATAAGCACACGCAGAGTTCATGTAGATGTGACAGTTTTTATGACATCACCTCTTAGAATTGTATTACTTTAATGACGGCAGCCTTTTGCCCCTCCTCCTGCCAGCAGTCCAATGAATGGGGTCAATTCCAAGTTGAAAATACTTATTTCCATGAGTTTGTTTTAGGTTGAAGCTGACAGCAGCCAAACGGACTCGGAGAGAAAAGCAGTTAAATTAAAAACACCAGGTTACATGGCAAAGATTTAAAGAACATATTCCTCTGTTGAGCTTTTCAGTGTTGGCAAATTAAAGATGAATTGGCACACACAGCTTCCAGCTCTAGCTTTAATAGTAACAACTCAGCATTTTGTTGAGTTGAATCTTTGCTCAATCTGCAGTTTGTTCTGCTCTGAAGCAATTCAATGTGTAAAACCTGAGCAGACAAATGAGGAATGATGCCGTCTTTGTGATGCAAATCACTTCTGGGCTCTGAAGGCTTACTGGGATGTATGCCTGGTACACAAGGAAACACTTTGGAGCACGCTCACTCTTATTTAAACACCACACACCCAATATTGCAGACTTCTATCTACTGTAATTTCCCCTGCTGGCTTCTCAGGACCTCTTGATGAACACACAAATAAGCAGAGCAGTGCTGTGGAATGAGGCCAGAGCTGAGGCAGGCCGGGGATGAGATCCACAGTGCACTAAGACGAAGCTGAGGTTGTGACCTCAACAGACTGGACAGCTGGTATTAATGTGTCTTGCTCACTGCTCCCAGTGTGGGCAGAATTCACGCTCTAGCAGGTGGGAGGCACTTTCTCTGTTTAAATTGTTAAAGCCAAAATAGTTGACAGGGGTTTGTGCTCCAACAGCCAACATAATCCTGTGCAGAACAGAGAAACTGGACAGGTGTTTCATTCCAAAGCACTCACCAAACATAGCGTTGCTATGTTACACTTACTCAGACGGTTGTCATGGTGAGATATTAACAACAGCCAATGAGGACTCTGTTGGTAAAGCTGAGGATGCTTCCCTAACCTCTACAAATCGAATTTGATAATCATACTTGGCACTGAAGACTGGCACTGGATGTACTAAGTATAGCAGAATGCCAAAATGTATTCTGTCTGCACTTCAAACTGAGATGGTAAAATTAAATACCGAATAGCAACAACATTAACAACAATAACATTATGAGACTAAAAGTTTAAAACATTATTTAATGTTTTTAGCGTAAAACCAGGGCCAATCTTGCTTATAATGTAGTTATAATTACATATGATCTGAATACAACTTTGAGTTGACTGAAGGCCAGTTTAGTCCTCTGACCTCCTCTGCATTCTTATACATCTCAACCACCAAACCACAACCCCTCCATACAAGACACTGTGACTCTTTACTATGTTATCGTGTCATGTTCACGACTTGGTAATAAGTTGTTTTCTGCTGATTCTACAAACAGCTCATAGACAGCAGCAGGACAGTCTCCAGAAGACATGTTCTGGTGGAATCTAGCAGCTAACTTCAACAGCTACAGTCCAGCCCCTTTATCCTGGCTACCAAACAAACTTCTTATTATTTCTCTTTTATGAAAAGAGGTTTTACTTCTCAGCTTCCCCAAATTTGGTAATTTTCCTTGCCTTCACTCGTCACCTCTCCATCTCTTTGAAATGCCTTTGTTTTTTCATCCTTTACACGGTTCCTTGCTTCTTCTAATGTTACTAGTCATTTATTCTATCCATCTACAAACCACAGCAGGATTGTTTTCAGAGCATTAGTGCCAGTTCTCACTGTCGGTACAGAAAGCCCAGCAGAGAGCGTTGATATGATCTAGAACAACTTAGCAGCCTTTGTGCCAGCAAGGGAGGATGAAAGTGCCCGCTGCCATGTAAGCTAGACTCTAGTTATCCACAAGCACAAATCTGCAGTAATGCCAGTACACCAGAAAAACACAAACACAACTAGTTGACATATGAAGGTATATGTGTGTTGACATAAAGCATGGGTTTATTAGACATAACAGACATAACAAGGTTTTTACAAAATACTAATTAAAGCATCAGCTGATCTTCCTTGATCAATTTTTCAAAAACACAGTTCAGTAATATATTAAATATTTTTTTATTGCGTGGCCAAAAAATGGGGACAGAAAAACATAGATTGAACATAAGTTTGTCTCAGGTTTATGAGTTTTGTTTCTTTTCCTGGAGCGGTCCCTAGTTTGTGGAAACATTGGTTCCTTCACAGATATGAATCATAGTCATGCAAACGTCCATCAACGCGAACATTATAAGCATGTACTGTACACTATATTGACATCTTTTACATCTCCTGCCAATTTGTATTTGACATGAGGTTGAAAACAGTCTCAGCACAAGGTCTATTTACTAAATGATCTGGAGCTTTTGATTCTATCACACAATCTTCCTTGGCAGACAAAATACACCGATGGAGTCCGTTTACAGTGGCAACATGAAAGCAAAAGTTGAATAAATTCCTGAACTTTTTCTCTTATAATTTTGGTTTGGGAAAGCAAAAATGTGTCAGTTGTTGTCTTCTTTCACATTAAAGGCCTATTTATATAGTTTAGTCAGATTTCTTTGAGTTGATGGTTCAACCCAACTATTACAACATGTAAAAATATATTTTTTCCAGCTCTGTTGCAGTCCTTAACTGACACGAATGCACAAATGTAACTGACATGTGAGACCCGTGTGTACACATATAAACACAACAATGTTATTTGTATGGAAGACATTTCGCTGTTCCCTAAAAAGTCTACTGGGTTCCTTCCAGTTTGGCTTAAACAGAAGTTCATAGTCCATAAACCTCCTCTCCTCTTCATTCACCTCTGTCTCTGTTGTTGGTCTCCCATATATTTATTTTTAAGAGTTGTGAGGTGTTGACACTGACTGATGACAAAATGAAATGTAAAAACAAACAAAAAAACAAACACAAGCCCTAAAAAAAACACATGAATTACATCACCAGATGCATTGTCAGAGATTGGATATGATTTGGATCTAGGACCACATACAAAAGAGCTCAAGATCTGATATAAAATAAATTCAATTTTGTTTATTCACACAGACATCTGACCTGTGCCTGTGACTTAAGAATGTAAAGTGAACGTAGCTTTACAGATGTTTAAATTCAAGGTATACATGGAAGGTTATGACTGAACAATAGTTGTAAGAGTGCGAGGCCTAAAATAGGTGAAGCTTCATATTTTCTCAGCACAAAAAGCAGCTTTACATGAACAAGTAAAAACATTCTTGCATATTTCTTTTAATACACAGCTGGAAATCAGACCAAAGAATAAGCCTGGATGTTGTTGTATCTTCTAGCCATTACTTCCCATTACCCAAGTAAGCAGTGCTTCTCATGGGATGTGTCATGATGGGCTCCTCTTTGATTAACTGCCATAAAAACAGAGACATAATAGAATATGATATCAGTAAAATGGTCAGCCATTTATCAGAAAATGTTTTGAATGGGGTCCATGTATATTTAGACTGTAGAATAATCTGACAAATCTGGTTCCATTACGGCTAAGAGGTCCTGAACTTTCAAACAAGCCTTCTGCAATAAATATAAAGACTCCTGACTCTTAATCATGCTACACTTTGGTGTAAACCTTCCCATTTTAATTGTACAGCTCATCTCAATCACATCATCTACTACAATAAATATTTTTATGTTCCGCATTGACTCGACTTTCATTTTGAGCTGCTACTCAAACTTTTTGGCCACTCAGCTTTTTAGTGAAGAGCCATTAACTTGTATTATGATTCCCCTTCCCCCAGTATCGCCAATTTATGACCTGTCTGTGAAAACATGACGGGACTTTCTCTCTCCTCCTCTTTCTTCTTTGTATCTAGACAGAGGGATAACAAGAAGAGAGCGTTGCCCTCCCATTAAAGTCTCAGTAAGATGGTTCCCAGATGGAAGAGTTATAAATTCTCACGCTAAATGTGACGCGACAGATCAAAATCCACATGTCACTTTCCTCTGGCACAGGTTGGTTGTAGGTTGAGTCTTAATGTCTGTTCTCTGTAACCTGAGGAGGTAAAACTACAGGAGGTGTTTCAGCAGTCATTGTTGCAGATGGAGATGACACAAATTTGATGTTACAATTTTATTGTACCATTAACAAAAACTGATAATTCTCATTTAATGCAAACATGAACATGACCGTTTGTCACTCTTTAAAATATGTCATAGTCTAACCAATAGTTCCTATTTATTGTGTTAGAGTTTTTTACATTCATCTTTAAGCTGACAAATTATTCAGAATTTTCCACGTTAATAACACAGATAAGACCATATGTGTGTGTTACAGTATAAATCTAGCAGTGCTTTCAACAGAAATAGCATGATGTTCAGCATGTAGAGTCGCCTGTCCAGTGCATCTCAGTTCCATAGGGTACAATTTTAGCAAGGAAACAAAGAGCTAATGTGTCCATTTATTTATGGTTAAACATCTCAAATGGACATGAGCAAACTCTAATGAGCTGTTTATATTACAGTATCAACTTTTGGTGAGGTTTTAAAGTAAAAGCCAATTATAGCTTTTCTTACTTTCAGCAAATTCTATAAAAGGCCAAAATAAACATGCGTTATTCCCCCGCTGCCCCCAGCCCTTCCATTAAAAACCGTAAGTGTTTTACAGCTCAGCCACCCATAATGAATTTTTCTTTCGAAATCAATAAGAGTAAAGACTAGGATTACTCTTGGGAGATGAGCAGACATTTAATCCTTATAGTTATGGACTGTTTATATCGATCTGTGCTGCTTTTAAGGACCCATTCCTCTTGTGTATGAAAAAATAATTTATGGATAAATCCAAGGATGTGAGCAGAGAAGGCTCACACAGAGGAACGCACAAATACTTACACTCAAACACATCCATTACATCCTCTTCTCACCTCTCCCTGCACCTAACACCCATCTTGAAAGATACCGAAGGACTGGTCACGGTGTAACTGAGTTCTGTTTGAAGTGTGTATAGGGGGTTGTCCGGCTGGGTCATTGACCACTGACACACACACACAGACACACACTGACCTTTGGTGCCAGGCCCGGAGCTGACGACCTTTACAAATAGAAGAGCAGATGGTTGAGACATGGCTTCAATGAAAATGGAGAAAGAAAAGAAAAACAGTGCAAGGGACCGAAGAAAATCTCAGGAGGATGGCAGGGATTAAGGAAAGAAGATGGGAAGGTGTCGGTGCATGTGAGTGTGTGTGTTTGTGTCTGTATTTGAAGGTAGGAATGTGTGCAGGTTTGTCCCTGTGTGTATATATTCAATGTGTCTGATTTTACATGTGTCTGTGTGCCTCTGTAGTCTGTTGTCAGTAACATTGTCTGGATGAATCGGGTTGTTCAGTAGCTGTCTAGAAAAAGCTTTACAAATTAAACCTAATTACATGGTGTTTATGCAAGCTACAAACACACGCGCGCACACACACACACACACACACACACACACACACACACACACACTGAACCAGACACTTTTGTTTTTGTCACCAGACTCATTACAGAGGAATACTGTGCATGGTCTCTATAGTTAGTGTTATTTAACAGATTCAAGGCCTAAGACTTTACTGATGGTACACACAGATATTGATTATCTGGACCTAGAGCTCCAACAGAACATGTGTTAGGAATGATGAGGTTGTGAATAAATTATATTTAAAACGCAAGCAGTTTCTTTGTTAAAGACAAGAAAAGGAAATTATGGGGAAAAGAGAGGTATTTCCAAATCCTCTGAGTCATTTCTCCAGTAATGTTTCATGTCAAAAAGGACACAAAGGCTCTTCCCCTGCCCCATCCTTCTTATACTCAGCATTTTCCATAAACAGATCCTCTAACCAATTTTCCATTAGATTTGTCAAGTCCCAGAGTGCAGAGCTGCACTTCTGATGATAAAATGTGCCTGAAATAGTGACAAGAGCTGACCTTGTTACGGAGTAGCATTGGTAATACTCAGGGGCATTTGTTTCCCAGATAAAAAACATCATTAGAATGCTAATGCCTTAATATTTAAACCACTTTCTGTGTTGGATAGAGGTGAGAGGATCTGCTTAGAATGAAGATGCAAAAGTGATAAAAGACCTAAGTCCCTGGTAAAGACCTAATTACTGTTTGCACGTGTACCAATGACTGAAATAAGACATGTTGCCCAAACCAGTAGATCTGTTACAGACACAGAGGTCCAATGGGTAAACAGGAACTTACAAAGTATTGGCCCAACGCTGTATAAAAGCACAATTATTCCTAAATTATTTTCAGTCAAATGTGCATCTTTCAGAACTGTTGATTAGATAATTACGTTTATATTAACAACACAAGTCCAAACCCTCCTCAGGATGATTCCAACATGCTATCAAAATATTAATTGATCCATTACTCTGTTAATTTATGACCAAAGGTTCACATATCAATACCATTTACGCATAACATGTCAGCACTGAGTCAGTTAGCATGCAGCATCACAGAGGCTGCTATAGCACAGCTATAGAATCAAAGACTCATTTAAATCTACTACTTTTAGATTTAGGGTAACACTTATTATCCAAACATATATTTGTTATGCCACTGTGCACATGGTTTGTAAGGCTGTGGTGTTTCCTCACCGTTTACGTTGGTTTTCACACCATTGAAGTTGCCACTTCCTTAGAATTACCGAAGCTGGAGAAGGAAAGGAAAGAGAACAGAGGTGAGGAGAGGAGAGGACAGCAGACACCTAGGTTTGTTTTCAAATCTTTGACTAAATCCACACTTACTGTGTGGCACCAGCCATCTGTTGACAGCTCATGTCACTGATGTGGAGGCTGAGGTTACAGGGGTGAGAGGAGAGAGAGGGGTGAACGGCTGGCGTGCATCTGTGCTAACTAAGATCCATGCATGTAATAGTGTGCGTGCATGTTATGCGTGTTTAATGTTGTGGGGTTGACAAGCAGATGCTTGTCACTCATACAAGGATTCCTCCTCATCCATTGCTAATTCCATCCATCACTATGGAAAATGAAAAAACAAATATATCCAATTGAAAGCATTTTGGCAGAGATAGGACAGAGCGGAGGTTCAACAGGAAGATTTACAGAAATTCAAAAATTCAGTTTGCTCCATCTGGCCTCAAAAATAAACACAGCAGAAAACACTTAACATGTTTTAACATCTGCTTGTCAACATGCCGGCCGTGTGTGGACTTCCTCTGCCATCTGAAACCATTCTCAAATTATTTGCTGTCCAGATGGAGAGTGAAAACTTGTCTGTGTGCATATAAGTATATGTGTGTGTGTGTGTGTGTGTGTGGGTGTGTGTGTGTGTATATGCATTGAAAAATGTCTGTCTACGTGCTGCTGCATGTGTGCATAGGTTGTGTGAGAGGAGGAGATTCTGGGCGACGTTATCACCACTCAGCTCTCTTCACAATCAGGAGGCATTTCACCGCGTGGGACAATCTCGGCAGGGTTCAGGAGGTCACCACATCAACCGTGCAGCAGCAAACAAAAGAAGATGCACGTTGGAGGTTGACATAGGAGTCGGTAGGCACTAAAGACACCACTTACACAAATGCTCACTGAAAGGAAAAAAGAAAATAGCTGTAGGGATTATACGGTCCAGCTGAAAGTGTGTTTGCATTGCGGGCGTAAAAAAAAACTTGTTGTTTTAGGAATCCCTATGTGCAAACCCTTTATTTTTATTTACACCAATGGGTAAGAATCTGACTGTGTTCTTAGAGTCACAAAAATATTTTTCCATTGCATCCAGTTACAACTACTTTTCAAAAATAGATAAAAAAGTTTCCACTGTTTAGGTGCTTTAGCTCCCATTTTAGATTCACAGCATACACAGTGACCAGTGACTGACATTAGTTAATTTCCCATGTGACTACTGGCTCTTCCTGGAAAATGTAACAGCAGTTTGCAACCCAGTGTCCTAAAAAGACTTTTGATTAACAACCAATTTATTTACCAATTGCATTTGGTGGGGAGTGTGATTTCTTCCTGGAAATTATTACATTTTTCTACAATAAATGAAGTATTGCAAAGAACTGCAGAGTGTAGAAATATCCAATGTCGAGAGTGTGTGCTACTTGGATCCACTTAGATCAGCCTGCAGCAGAGCTGAGCAGCTGGCTACAGATGTCTGGTGACTTTGCTTCTGCCTCTCCCTACACACACTTCAAACACACTTCTGCAATCCCCCAGATTTTTAATTTTAATTTCAGATGCTCTTTAACAATGCTTCCTTTTTATAGGCAGAATATTGTAGGTTTAATTCATTTGTTTTCTGTTGCAAATCCGTAATAATTAAATTGCACTTCTGAAGGCGTTTGGGGTTTGCTGATGTCACCTCTCCAGTGAGAAGATTCCATAGGTAACACTGTTTCTTCCAGTGTCACTGAAGCCATAAAAGGTGTAAAAGTGAGTTTTTTCTATGTCATGTTAGTATACTAAAAACACTTAATATTTTAATATTCTGGCATGCTGGAATAGACAGTGGCCTTTGTGTCATATGCATTGATGAAGTGTCCTCTGAGAAAGACTCTGCATCCTTCCAGTCCCTGAGTTGCTCATACTCAGCTCCCCCTGTGGTCTGACCTCCCTGAGCAGGAGCAAGTAAAAAAAGGATTTGCCTTCAGAGATCAATAAAGTAACATCTTGTTGATGACCTCAGGAAAACTCGTGAAATCAGCACATGGAAAGGACGGAATGAGTCTTTTATTTTATACATTCAACTGGTTCTTTAAAAAAAAAAACACACATTAGGATGTGTAAGAGCCAAGTCAGAGTGCACCAGACAGCAACTGTAACAAAATCTTCCTGTGACCTCCTGTGTGATTGTGTAGGCCTGAGAAATGCTTAAAGGAAGAGAAAGAAGTGAAGAGGAATACAAAGGATTGTTTTGTTAGGATGAAGTGTATTAGAGCATGTAGAGGAAGAAGTGGGAGAATGGAGGGATGGAGATCACATTACTGGTACGCTTTAGCATTTCCAAATTTACTATCAAGCGGATACGCAAATTATTTAATTAGTTCATTCATTTAAAAAAAGTACCTCTGCCATACTGCAGATATTTTGAAACAAAAACTTAACTAAAAAAATCTGATTGTGGATTTTTGTCGTTACAGAGCTGTGGACTGAATGTGTGTTCTGTTGTTGGTCTCAGCAGTAGCATCATAGTCCATCGATCAACCTGTGCTTACAGCTCTCCCCCATTGAATTAAAGTCAGCCTCAGCTCTGAATCTATGCAGATGTTCACTGTGATAAATGTACTTCCACAAACACATCGTGGCCTCATATCAGACCTTACAGTGCAGTATTTACACACACGCACATGCACTGACACGGAGGTAAGTGATGGAAAAAGTTGTCAGATGCTTTGCTAATGCAAGTATTATTACATTTTGCATTCGTACAATGTGCTCTATTAAATGTCATTTTTAGCACTTTACTGATGTAAAATTAAAAGAAACCACAATAACATGTGTGGCTGGCTTAGTTCCATACTCTGCTTGTGTATGAAAACCAAACACACAGACAATTAATGCACATAAATAAGAGTTAGAAGTACAATCTGTAAACAGAAACAATATCCTAGACATTAAAATTAGGTCATTACAATCAGTCAGTTACAATCTCGGTCAGTTACAATCATAATTGAAAAAGTATTTAGTAACTAAAGTAAATTAAGTGAAGAGGACAACATTTCTCAAAATGTTCCTTGTGGTGCTTTTATACCTAAAAATGCAAATACAACAGGTAAATACAAACATTATCCTTCAGTGAGCTCTTTACTGTACATAAAAGCACCAACTAACTCATTCAACGTTTTCTATCCACATCAGTCAAGTTGAACAGGTTAGTGAACCAGACAGCAGTCCTGTCACCCAGGTGGAGAGCTGAACAGATCCATCCACAACAGGAGTAGCCCAGACTGAGTTATGGAAGGAGATGGAGCTCGGCTGGGCGCCAGGACTCGCTTTACTGTTTATTTACACTCCTGTTTAACGAGCTTTATGATTCATAAGCTAGTGCTAACAGCCTTTATGGGACCAAATATTTATGTAAGTTAGACCTGTGGTGGCTATAGTGAGGAAGGTGACACACACACACACACACACACACACACACACACACACAGAGTAATCTGTGATTTTCACTCTGCCCAGGAGCTATTTCTCATTATGAACACGTGGCCCCAAAACACCTCAGAGCAGACAACTGAGATTAGGTACTGATGGATTGCTGAAAAGCTGTGTGTGTGTGTGTGTGTGTGTGTGTGTGTGTGTGTGTGTGTGTGTGTGTGTTTGTGTGTGTGTGTGTGTGCTGTTAGAAGACAGTGAGGGTAGGAGCCTAAAAGGTCAAACTTTCAATTTAAATAAGGGGGAAAAGAAAGAAAAATGGGGAAACATTTGCAGTAGTGAAGGCATAAGAAGGATGAACAATTCTACAGGAGCTAGCTGGGACTAAACTGAGACCACGATCAAACAAGGGAAGGAAAGAGAGACTGACATTGCTGCTGTCTTCACTGGTGACTGTGTATGATTAGCTCAGGAAGTCCTGGTGCTCTGGTTCCCATTACTAGCCAGTTTATTCTTCTGGACCTGTCTGGTGATCGGGAAGATGATGTAAAGTAGGCAATGGTGGATTTAGTGATTTGGGAGCCTCAGGCAAAGCTGTGGCCCTTTCACCCTTACTCTAATTAATAATTGCAACTTAGAATTAAAGTGACCTTTATTGAATGTGAAAACATAAAAAAAGAGTTGACAATTTCGAAGGGTTCTTGATGATGAACCAAAGCACTGTAACAAGTTTCAGCTCAGTGTTTAACTGTCTGATCACGATTTGATTCTTCTGTTTCACTCTTATTTTCATTGAAAATCCAAGATAAACTAACTACTCCGTAACAAGCAACAGAGAAGGAGCTGCATTAAAGCAGATTAAAGCAAATACTTTAGTGAAATTAGCTACCAACTCTGTTTCATCCCCATTTTTATGTATTAGTTATTAAGCAGTAAATTGGAAAACTACACATCACCTTCTCTGATTAAGTAACAGAGCAAACCTTGCTTATAATTCTTTGGAAGCAAGTGTTTCTGCACTCTTGTGAGTCATGGCCATACACATCATTTCAAAAATACAGAGTTTCAAAAACTGAGCTTGTGCAAAAAACAATAAATTACCCTGAGGTACATGTCCAGTAATTAATAAGAACCAGGTTAAATGTTGCAGGGAATAATTCAACCATAACCTGCTTCCTCTCTCCCTGTTTTCACTGCCAGGGTCTTTCCATGTGAGTTCTCTTTCTGTTAGTCTTTATCTCGTCTTTTTGTTTGAGTTTGCATCATTTGGATTGAATTATCCAAATGTATACAATAACATTATATATAATAATACATCAATACATTAGCCTTATACAATAGGTTAGAACACTATGGTTATGTTTGTTTAATTGAGTTTGTTGGTTCCACTGTAATAACTTTGAGTTTGACAAACGTGAGTTTCTGTTTGTGCTGAACAGCACAGGGACATAATGTTAATCCTCTTCTGGGCACAGTAGATGGTACCTGCTCTTCGTCTCTCATCTCCATCACCTTCTCTCTTTCTCTCAGTCTCCTCATCTTTACCCACATCTCTTCCCTTCTCAAAGCTCACATTTGATGATGCAGTCTTATCATTTTCATCTGCAGCCCTAGTAAACAGAGGGCCTGTTTCATGGGCCTATGAAAATGTTACCTCAACCTGGACGATTATACAATGAAAATATACGGTTTAACATGTGTTTCAACTTTTTTATTTATGTATTAAAAGAGCTTTTCCACTTAAATTGTAATTTTACTCTGACTTTAGATAGATGGGATGACCTCAGAAATATACTGAGGTCTGGAGCTCAGGTACCTCAATACGTGTGTACAGTCCTGCTACCAGTGCTGTATTTGTATTTGAATGCACACGGGCTCATGGACATTGTTGCGACATGCATTTGTAATACAAATTAGCAAAAAGTCTTAAAAATATGTTCATGTTTAGTTTAGTGTGATGCCGTTAAATGGGCAAAAATTGAAGGGACCTAAACGTTTTTGAAGGCACCACATGTCTAAATATTTTGTTCAAATGTCTTTATCCTCCTCAAACTAAAATTGCACTCATTTGTAAAATAAAACTGAAAGCTTTTTATACTCATCTCATTTTTGACTTGAAACAACAAGACAGTAATAGAAAACAACTGCCTGCTGCGTAATTTATTGTTGTGGAATGTGGTAAGATGTTGATTTGAGCAGCAGTGTAGGTTAATCTTCTCCAGACCTCTTCTTTATAACCTTTTAGAGGCCTTTATAATCCTTTAATAACATCTGACCAGGGCTAACTTTATGGCTTTAATCATGATGGCCTGGGTCAATCCACTTAACACCAATCTCCCATCACTTCCTCTTGCATCTGACCATCATGGGGGCATCAAAGTAAGAGTACTGCTTGTTTCCCTAATCAGACATCTCACTGAGCTTTAAAGCCTTCCTTTTTCTTTATACAAAGGCCCCTAATTATCATCTGTTAAACAACTGAAACAAAGATTTAATTCAAAGTTGATAGTGAAAGCTGGTTAATGAAAAATCTGAAATTAAAGTACATTGAACGCTAAACCTGCAAAGTAATCTGGTAATGTCAAATTAGACTATGTTCCCCTGCTTATGCTCCCAAATTGGCATGTGGTTATTGATAAACAAGATGAATATGGCAATTTCTACAGCAGGAAGTTTTCTTACTTTTTTCAGTGTTTGCTTTAATCAGTGGAGGTTCTCAATGATTACTATTCAAATGCTGCTTCTACACACCAGCTGCAGTGAAGATGGATCTAGTATGTTGCAATGTAAATGTACAGTCAGTTTGGATTCATATGTGACCAAAATTATTTATTTAATCTTCTTGGTGTGCCAAAATCATTAGTCTGTCGTTAGCTTTAACTGAAAACACTCATCTATAACTTTCACTCTTCCAAGTTCATTTAAGCATCATTTGAAATCTCAACAAATCTATATTGTTTTACCAAAAGAGGTTCAGAGCTGCATTCATAACTCCTAAAAGAATAATACCAGTCATAAAAACAACAATGAAATAACAAATACCAAAATTGACTTTCGAATGATTAACATGTGTTAGTAGAGAAATTCTAAAACCTTTCAAACATGAACTGATAAGTTGCATTTTTTTATGTAAATCAAATGTTTTGGAAAAGAACTCTCCAATTAAGATTTTCTTTCAATAAAACTTCCCCCTTACTTACAGCTACCACCTGACTGTAGCACCCACACAAAAACAGCTGGTCAATCAATGTGTCAATCTAAGTTTAGACCCAGTAGATAGAGTTTAGAGGTGGCCATGATGTACACATTAATATACATCATGAAAATTCTAATACAACTGTTGTTTGGCATATAATAATTATATAAGCAGTGGTGGCAAGTAACAGAGTACTTGTACTTTCATTTATCTGTAGTTTATGTAAGTAGATTTAATTATAGCTACTTTGACTTTCACTTCACTACATCTAAGAACAAATATCTGTACTTTTTACCCGACTAGATTTTTAATATTGTAGCGTTACATGTTACAATCACATGACTTTACAGATTTCATAATTTATAAAAACGAGTCACAAGTGACACAGCAATCATTTTATTTAACCAGGTGCAGGCAGGTTGTTAGTCCCTCCATCCCCCTAATTAAAAGATTTCTTTGATACATTAGCAGTACTCAAAGTGAGCTGGTACTTAGTAAGTTTACTCTTTGCCATGTTGTGCTGAGTTTGGCCTGTCTACAAAGAACTGCATCTACACATCCAGAACGAAAATCTGATCGAGCAAAACATTCATAGTGGCTGTCGTAAATTTAATCCAGAAGAATGATTGTTTTTTTTCCACTAACAACATAACATGTTTTAAAATGCACATCTTCCTACAATGTTCCAGTAAGTTCCTCACCTCCATATTAAGCAAATATAATACAAGCAGTAATGCTTCTGTACAGTCAATGCCTCAATGTTGAAAAGTGATTGTGTTGAAAATGTTGTAGGATATAACGCTATAAAGTCTGAAAATATGTTTGACTTAACACAAAGGCAAATATTTAAATAAAGTACTTTAATTGGAGTTACTATAACTACACTACTCTAATGTAATAATAAGCACAATCTTTTCCTGCAGTTGTTAACATTTTAAAAACCACATTTTCTGACATGGGGGAAAAGAATGCAGTTGTACCATATTAAATGCATATTTTAAATAAAAGACATAGGGTTTATGTCATTAATAAAAGACAACATTTTTAATTAGAGCAGGTTGCTAAAAGCTTTTTTTCTGTTTTTTCAGAGCAGGGATCAGGCCTTCGCTGGAGTTGTTAAGGCTTGCCCAGGCCTTTAACAGGCTGGGGTCATCTGAGGTGTTCAGGGTGAAGACACCTGAAAAGGTGAGCAAGCAGACAAAGGCTTGCATCCAGCAGAGAGGAGGAGAACCCCAGAGGCACCCGCTGGTGCTCAGTGAGAGTGAGCTCCAGTTTGGGCAGTACCTAGGGCAGATGTTCTAGTGGCTGCTAAGCCATGATGTGGGATACTCTGTCGGCCTGCTGCCATCCCAACAGAAGGAGCGTGAGAGCAGGGACACTTCAAGTTCACGACTGATGGTGAATAAGGATGCCCACGCCTCCTACACCAAGCTGTTCCCAGAGATGATGACAACTGTAACCAGTCGCTGTAACACTGCGTGTGTAGAACCATTACTGCTAGAGTTTTGCGCTCATCCCTGTACAATTTAACGAGTGCCGAGTGTCAGACGTAAGTGATGTCAGTGAACACATAGAAAAATGAACATTGTCAAAGTTTCTTTTGGTATTTGTAGGTATGTGCAGTGGGTAAGTAAACAGCATGTCGTAGCTGGGACAAAGATGCACACTCTGCAGAGCTATGGGCTTGGATGGGACAAGGAGAAGAGGACATCTGCTGCTGGTGGCATCAAGGCTCTGCTGCTGCCGCCGCCACCACTGCTTTGACATCCCAGTCAGGTCCCACCCACACTGCTCAATACCAGGATGAGGCTGCTGCTGGGATGGAGGTGCAGCTGAGGGAGAAGGGGAAGAGCCGGTAAGTCGACATTCTTTTGCTGGTATTCTTCTTTTAGCTGCTGGTAATAGGATCTGAGTTTTTTTAAAATTGTACTCATTCCCTTGCTTGATGTTAAGGTTCTTTCTGCACTGTCTTCTAGGAAGTACACGGGCCTGACAGACACAGCGGATACTAGCATGCCCATGCCCTCATGGGCCACTGGAGATTGTTGCTCTTTGGCTGAAGCTGTCAGACAGGGACAAGGCAGCATTCTTCATTCCCCACGCCTCCAGGACTGGCTAGTCAAAGGCCATATCATCAATGACATTGTGGCAAACTGTCAAGCTCTTATGATAAACACTGGCATCCACCTGTTCCAAGTGAACCAACAGAGCCTCACACAGCTATAAGACTCACTCAGACTTCACTCTGCGTACGCTGTTGTGAAGGAGATCGCTGGGAGACCACTAACCCAGACATAATAATTTTTTAATTTTCAAAGAGGCAAACAGAGAGAAGCAAGGCTAATGCCAGCAAATACTGTACCTCCTCGGCCAGATACCCAGGCCCAGTGCTCTGCCAACTGTGGTTCAGCCTTCCACCATCAAGGGTTGAGTTGTCGCAGCCACCGCTCCCTGCCCGAAGACACCTCCGGGGAAGCTATCACACACCATGGGCCTGTGGCACCAGCCCTCTATGACATCATTGCTTCTGCCACTGCAGCTTCCTCCTCAGTCTCTCAGTAACACTATCACCGCCACCACCACCACTACTACGCCTGGGACAGCAGCAGTGTTGACACCACCGTCTCCTCCTCTACAGCTTCTCATCCTGTGCCGTGCACCACAGCCTGGCAGAGGAAGCTGACTGAGGAGCAGCTGCATCTGGGTCCTTCTGGAGGACTGACTGGCTGGCAGAGGGGGCAGGATCCAAAAAAATCTGTCTTCTCTACATGATTAACTTTTTAGATGCAAATATTGATTGCACACAGTCACAGTCACCCAGCTGAGTACTGTGATTGAGCCTCCTTTCAGACATTCAGCCATCCTGACAAATATTCAAACATTATCTATTTGCTAACCGTACCTCTGTCTTGACAGGTAGAAAACTCAACAGCCAGCCAGTCACATCAGATGGTCAACAACACTTTGACAAACAACATAGACAGACAGTGTGATGCATGAGAAATTTAAATAAACGCTGTGCTTCCGATGACCTCCCCCTCAACTCCCTCATTATAATTATAATATTAATATAGTAGGTGTTGTTTTTGTTTGCTGCACTGTCTGTAAAGTGTTTTTTTTTTCAACCTCAGGTATATAAATAAAAGCTCTGCTTCCTCTCCTCCGTCCTTCACAACAGCAATAACGTGATAAAGTTTTGTGCATTACAAGCAGAAAACACAGCCGTATAACCGCAGCGCGAGCGTCTCTCCTTAATGACTTCCGCCCGTTCCACGTGGCTACTTTGCACACCGCGGAATGAGTGACAGCCGCCCCCCTGATCGGGCGTACCGTTGTATCACGGGGTAAACGCTCTGGATACACAGAATTAAAGAGACACATAAATCCCTTAACAAGGAGAAAACACGAGTGTAAAGGTCTCTGCTTCTCTTGGAGCTTTCTTTTGTTATTTGCACCTGATTGTTTCCCAGTAAACGCAGTGGATGGTTGTAAACCCACTGAGCATTAGAGCATGTGGCTGCTTCCTTCAGAAGCAGAGGAGAACAATGTGGTTGAGGTTGTATTTCAACAAAACGTTTTGTGTGAGAAGACGAGCTACAAATTACCTACAATACACGGATGTGAAGTGAACAAATAATGTGACTGGTTTGAGAGTAAACGTCTTTTAATGTGACACATTATGGTAAAATGCAAAGATTTCAAAAACCATGACAGAGTCCTAATTGGAGGGTTCTTGAGTGTGTGCACACCCCCTGCTCTGCTTCTCACAACACATTTTTAAATACTTTGGTTGAAACAAACCAGGCCAAAACCTAAAAAGTAGTGCCCTTTAAACAACATCTTGAAGTAACAAAAGTAAAAGTACTCTATGCAGCATGGCTTATACATCAATGTATATAAAAAATGCATTACCATATTCATCACTTTAATTAGACAGCTAAGATGGAGCCTATTTTTTATGAGTCTATGGGCTCTTGTGATCATATGTTATGGATCTAACATTCACTTCTGCTGTTAGACAAAGTTAAGTGTTTTAATTTCCAGCCATTTTAATAGCAAATATCTGGATTTATGTCTAGAAAGAGTACAACAGGCATTGTCTGCTAGCGTCTGCTCGTGGAGGAGGATTCAGGGTCCTGGCAGAAGTCACAGGCTTGAACTTCAAACTGGTTTAAAGATGGCGATGATGGTGGTGGCTTGAAGAAGCTTTAGGCGGAGGGTTAAACTGGGCAGTTTTGTGTCTGTAGACCATGGGTGCTGCGACTCCATGGGAGGCTAGAGGCATCAGCGACAGTGGCTGGAGGATGGAGGTAGAGGATGGAAGGAGTTGGGTTTGTCTTGGCAGATGATTTGAGTGGACGCTGATTGAAGGGTTTGCTGACTTTACTGACTTAGAAACAAAGTCACTGAGTTTCGGTTTTTTGAAATATTAACACGATGTAAATCTACTGAACTATTTACAGCTGTATTATACAGTCTTTCCATGTGTGCAGTGTTTCTGCTTCTTCACTTTAGCTCTTTGTTCGTTGAGGGGGCCCTGTGGGACTTGGTTCTTCTGAAGTATCACTATCATGAAGAGGCGATGGACTCCAACCCTGTATGGTTCAGTCTCTCCCACAGCTTGAGTCTGATCTGTAGCCCTTGTAAGGACGAACCTGGCCAGTCTTGCACCTGTGAGGAGTAAAAGATAATTTGGTAGCAATGTTTCTGCTGGGTTCTAAGTGTAGGTTAAAGGACGTAAAGGATCATTTATAATGTTGGAAGTTTGTTGGATGTTTCTTACTAGGTATCATCTGTGGCAGTATTTACTATTCATTACACATTAATTCTGCTATTAATTTTCATAACATACCACCATATTAAATATTGAGATATTTTCATCCAAATGTTTATACTCCCCTTCTAAAGTTTGGTCACCAACAATAAAATCTTATCACCTCCTCAATAAATACTGCAATGTGTGTGTTTCAAATATCGTAGTTAGTGTCCTCTGTGGCACCGAGGTGACTTTCAGTTAATTACAACTACTGATATTTTCTATGGGGGATTCATTGATTGTTATGGGCTGCACTTTGACAGGAATGAATTGGGTGTTCTTTGGTTTTACCATCATTTATTTCAGACCACAGAGCCGATGAAATGGTACTTTGTGGTGCACAGGGTTCACAATTCACAGGGTTTCTGACACCCTAACCCTCAGAGACACAGACAATCTCTGATCCACAACACAAGACCACATTTTAAATTTAGAGTGGTGTGGTGAGTCATGACGTGGCTCCACAGCCATGACACAAGAGAGGAGGATGCAAGGTGAAGACCAAAATAAACTATTGATTATAGCAGAAGTATTTTGAAAAACCCCAAAAAAGACATATAGGCTGTCACAAGAGTCCTGATAGACCTTAACATGTCATCACCACTTTATGGTAGAGTTGCTGGTACTCTTCCTTTGACAGGTTTTGTATCTTTACAGTACTGTCATGGTCCTCAGCAGTGAAGCTTAGGTGGATGTTGGAGGACTTGGGGGCAGGACTGTGGGGCAGATCTGAGACCAATGGCAGCTCAGCAGGTGAGATGGACAGAGACCTTTAGACCAAAGCCGATTTCTCTGGAGGCTTAGAACAAACTGTGAATAGAGCTCCGCTTCCTCTTCTGGGGAAGGCTGGTAGCTGTAACAGAGCGGTCGGGCCTTGGAGTTGAGGTCTGCACCTGGGGAAGCTCAGCAGCACATGAGAAGATGTCAGCTCTGAGAGAGGAAGAGACGTCTGCACCATTGGAGCTACAGTACACAGTTTGTCAAAGTCAAATATCCTGCCCATTTAATTTTACAGCTGGTTGCAGGAAGACATTTACTTCAAGACAAAAAAAAGTACATTTAATTTTTGCCTTCATACATTAGCTAGTGACAAAACAGTTTGAAATTATTTTAGTCCACTGGTCTACTTGTCTTGTCATGTTTACATGACACACACATGTCTAAACACAGAGTGAGGCCCTACAGACACAAGGACAGCAGGTCCTGCAATGACTTATCAATAGTAAGAAAAATATTCATGTGCACATGAACGGCTACAATTATGTTAATTATATTTTTTTAAATATAATATTAATGCATAATTTCACTCACTGATAGGTAAATACTCAAGGTTTTTATGGTGCTTTGCTGTAATGCTGCAATTATGTTAAACATTTAATCTATTGCAATTTGTATCAAATCCTACCAGAGCTGCTAGAAAAAAGTACTATATTAATTTGTATCCAAGTGTGGACAGGAATTATAATATGTCTTATATAACTTATTTTATTTTATTGGACATTTTACTCACAGTTTTATTATTTTTAAATTAGATTATTCAAAATTGTCAATAGGCTATTTTTTCATTTGTGATAAGATACTAAGTACATTTACACAAAAGATCTAATGTTTCATTTTGAGAAAACATAAAATGGTTGGATAATTAGCTATGTAGCTATGTCCATTTTATTAGTCCATTTGTACTTTTACTCAACTTTATCTGGCAACGGTAGTACGTTCAGATTAATTACCCCAAATATATTCAAATATGATGAAATATTCTAGGTTAAAATAACAAATTTCTGTTTCCTGGAGATAAACTTGGAACATGTGATTCATAGCCTACAGTACTGACAGTGGGTATAATTACAGTACACATGTTGTTCATATGTCTAGTACCGTTTATTAATATGGGGTTTCAAACCATTTTTGTTAATGCACCAGTGAATTTGTTTTTGGAAGTCTAGACGCTAAAATACATAGAAAACAGCATAGACTTTTAAAGTGATGAAATCTTACGATTTCTATCCTAAAAGTTGGATGTATAGCTTCTGTCGGTCTCACTGTGTCTTTAACTCTAGACAAGTTGCAAAACATCGTCGGATGAGGCGATATATTTGAAGGAAGTGTCGGATGAGAGGCACCGAAAACTTTCCTTGATCGTTGATTCCCCGGGTTTTTTATTAAATGAATGATGAGCAGATTTAATTGGTTTAGCTGGAAAATAGCCGTAGCCCCACGAAAAAGTGACGTCTGCGTCAGGCTGCGCATCGCGTTTTACGGCCACGTCTCACGTCTGGCCTCCAACAAGTTAATCAGTAAATTACCTGAGATCGCGTCCATGTCTAATTAAGACAGAACAGGCAGGACCTCAGTTCCGACTGCGTCTTCAGTCATGTTTGCCCAAGTCACAGTTGGTTTTTAAATGAACGGCTGCTTATAGGAATAATTATAATTCAGGCTTTTGCAACATGTTGACGTCCTGTCCGCGAGTCCAGCTGCATCACAGCTGTCGGGACTATTTTAAATATCATATGGTTTAATGTCCAAATAAAACTGAATCGTATAAACATATGGAGTGTTGTCAGCTCTGATGCTTCAGTAGCCTGCCATTATGCACAATAATACATCAGTCATATGAATAACGCAGTAAAATTGGTTAGAAGTTGGATATTAAACATCCAGCTGAGAAGGTCCCCGGTCAACCGATCCGTGTCTCTCAAGACCTCATGTACTCACATATGATCACAGTGAGTCAGGGACCATCAGTAAATTACTTACTAATTACTTAACGTGACTCTATTCTGACAGTGATAATTATAAACAGTATATCATCATATAATCATACAGCATTATTATTATTATTATTATTATTATTATTATTATTATTATTATTATTATTATTATTATTATTATTATTATTATTATTATTATTATTATTATTATTATTATTGCTGTTATTGTTATTGTTGTTATTATTGGTTCAAACATTCTGAAATGTATGCATTTTTAACAGAAATAATACAATTTCTTTTTCATCTCTGTTGCCTATTGGTTAATAATCAACTACTAAATATGCTTTTTTAACTTCCATTTATTTTGTTTGTTAAGATATTTATTCTCTATTACAGCTAGTTAAACGTGGAATAGCTACTGTACAGTTTGCTTAATTATGGATCCCAATTCTCTGCGTCTCTACCGTGTCAGGACTGACAGGACACATTTTTTTGCCTGTGAGCAAATCTAGTTTTTTCCAGGGCAAACTTTTTTATGTTCACCAGCAGGACCATAAGGGTCTTACTGACAGTTTAGTTTGATTTAATGTTTTTTGCACAGTTATTTCCTGCTGAAAGACCCTGATATCCACACAACATTGTTTCACAGTTCTCATTTCACAAATGGAGACTGTTAGTCATTAAGAATGGTGTTACCTCATTCCTTCACACAGGACAATTCACATGTTGATTGACATCCACACACTAGAATCAGCACACCGGGAAAATGCACAGACACACAAACACACACAGTCAACAAGGACCACTTCACCCAGGTTCCTACAGAATAGAATTAACCCCATGACTTCCAGAAACAAAAACGCTGTAGTCTTTAGAAACCACTCTATAGAATGTTAGTTTTGTGAAGTCTCCAGGCAAATCGCAAACAGGAGTTCTCTTTTGCCCTTCTTTTCAGTCCACATTTTTGCTTCAGACAAATGGACAGCCATCATTCAAAACCCATCTCGTTCCAGTGACCGACCCACAAAGGCTGAGAAGCTGCCATTGAAGAAAAGTATGCAAAGAAGGAGAGTTTTCGTGTCTCTAAATCCATGGTCAACTTTTGAGCACTGGACTGTGAATGAGCCTTTGGTGATGTTCAGGCTTTTGATGAATGTCATTAAGAACTTCTTGAGCTGCACTAAGGTCCAAAGGCCAAGGAAGGCCATCTCTATTCACTCTTTAATTATGAAGCTTTGCGGTTGCCCTCTCCTTGATCACCAAACTCTGTGTTTTGCACCTCACAAATGCCATTTGAAATCAAGGTAATCCATCCACACACTCTGTCCATCTGCAAAACATGCCTTGGCTTTGGAGTAACAGTTAGACAACTGTGTCTTGGAGGCACAGATGTCATTTTGTGACCACTTCCCCATAAAAGTTGAACATAAAAGATGGCGGTGCGTTTTGCACAGCAATAAAAAGCCAAAAAAGTGTGGATTCTGTTAAGGAAATGAGCAATGTGAAACATCTGCTGCAGCAGTTTAGGACAGTGCCTCGTGCATACCTTTCGTTTTGGCCAACAATGAGGCAAAAAGCACTTCAGTAAAAAAAAAATTAAAAAGGTATGAAACTTTACATTTTTTCACTGTGTTATTTCTCCTACTCTTTCATGAATGTGAAAAACAGTATTGTGATGGACTCATTCAGAACCTTGGTGTTGCTATTGTGCCCCCTAAAACGGTGCATTAATGAACCTGGAATACTGTATAAGAATGCGCATTCCCCAAGTTTAGAAAATGACAAAACATAAACCATTTTCCGATTAAATAAATCTCAAATCTTGGTTGAAGTCCCTCATCATAGTATATCATTTTAAAGCTTATCACCTAATATAGTCACTTTGGGTTGCCCTTGTTAACTACATGTTGGCTCTGTTCAGGATTGGATGGGTTGAACTGTGTACAACAGAGTGACTAAAGAATTGCCTTAACTTCTTAAGTCTTACTTTTTTTTACCTTTATAAAAAAATACACGTAAGTACTACTAGAAATGACTGGCTTGATTTGAAATTAGGCTTGATTACGTGGTTTCATTATAAATTTACTGATGTAACCTAATTCCTTTGTGTGTGAGAAACTGACAGACACTTTAAACAAACCATCACTTCAACTCACCAACTGATGTACGAAACACTTTTCCCTCATTTATTTTTTAATACTATTTTATTCTCTCTTGCCAACAGATTACCCTTCTCCATCACCTCACCATCATGTACATGAATCAGTCTCACTCTAAGGTCAACAACTCAGTCTTTTCCTATCAGCGAGTCCATAAGTGTGCCGTCTCTGATTGCTGTTACGTCGCTGACAGACTGTGATCTCCTTAATCACTTTGAGGAAAGGCAACACCTGCCAGGATATCCTTTCATGCCTTTCCCTCCCTAACAAATGATATGGTTAATGAGCTTGAAATCACGCCAGAAAACACACCAGAGAGACTTAAAATGTCTTTGCTGATTGCCATTGTTGAACAAATGAATTTTCATTTCAATCTGCTACAGTTGCACTTTGGTCAATATTTGCTGTCTCTATTCCCTGTTATATCCTTGTCTTTATTTTCCCTTTCTCTTTCCTATTTTGTCTCCTCACTAATCCACATAACTGAAGTGTTTTATTGCCTTTTTGATTGGTGTAGATAATGATAGAGTTAACGGTGATTTATCAACTGACCCTCTACTGGCTTTAAACCAGACCACATGACTTTTAAATGAGAGTTAAGGTCCACTTAGAAGGAGTGAAGGGTCATGCTTTGGGGCACACACAAGCATTTGGAGAAAGTGTTATTAGGGGCTTGACATGTGTTTATCGTGGATTTAGCTAATGGATGACTGGATTATGTTCTGACAGCTGAGGTGCTGCGGTACCAGAGGCAGCTGTGTTTCACAAGCTGGGTTAAAATTGGAGATTTTTCATCAGTAGAACGGCAACATATGTGTCTTTTTATTACTATGTATTGTGTATAAAAGGAAATCAAATATCCAGAAGCAGATACAAGTATGTGGTAAAAATAACATGTGAAGTATACGTTAAGTATGAAGTACTTCAGATTTGACACTTCAGAGGTAGACGTTTAAATTAAATATGCAGTGTGAGTTTTTGTTGCATAGTAAGCGACTGCTGATTTTTCCCCTTTAACTTACCTTCAAAAAACTTCAAACGGCAATGAGATGAAACTGAGTTAGCAGCCTTAAGCTTCTCAGACAAGTTGTTCCAAACTAGGAGAGTTAGTACTTGAAACAGCAAGAAGTGGCCTCTGAGGATCCCAGGGGGTGGGAGGGAGCATTAAACAACAAAAGGTCACAGATATAACCTGGGACAAGGCCTCTCAAGCAGGAGAATTTTGTAATTAATTCGGAGAGCAGGTATCCAGTGTGGGGAACCCTGGATTGTTGAAACATTTCTGTGAGCTGTAAAGAGAAAAGAGAGATTAGTTTTTTATGACTAGCGAATTGCAGCAGTCAGAGCAGCTGGTGATGAAGGCAGGGATGCAGCAATTTGGTCATTAAACCAAAATAGTTGTCATAAAGTATGATCCTCATTGTGCCTTTGAATTTTCTGCCTTTGATATGAAATTTACTTTGGACACTGTTCTGTGTGTAAAATGTTACAAGTCATCGTCATCATGCATGAGTGATAAAATGAAGACAAAAGGTTGTTGCATCATTCGGGATCAATCTCACATCCTTTTCCAAGGGAAAATTTATATCATTTTAAATGAGGAGTCCTTCAGTGGAGGCCAAAACTTATTTTTACAGCTGTAGAGTACTAAGAGGGAGGGAACATCCATGAGCGAAACAACTTCATTAAAACATTAAATCACTGCTCTGCTAAAAGGCCAGAACAGCGTCTGCTCAGAGTCAAGGGAATTAAGCTGTTCTGTAATGCAAAGAAAACAGGTGAAGTGACTTCCTACTTCAGCACCAGCTGTGGATCGTTCAGTCAGTCTTGGCCTCACACAAAGCCAATGTACACACCGCCACACTTCAGAGATTTTAAATTATGATTCACGGAGTCTGTGGACAACCCATTAACTGAACATTTCAAAGCTTACGGAGTAGGAAGATTTAATATTTACATCTTTCTTTTCAGTGATAAAACAATTGACACTAAGTTTGTTTAACATTTTGATTCAAACTTTCAAATTCTATCTTTGTATGTTGCATATTTGAATTTTTTCATATAATTGAAAAACTCAACATGTCTGTATATTTATCATATCTACATATCATATACACATGTATTCTGCTTCATTTATTCTTTTCAGGAAGACATTTGGATAGTGTGCTGAATGAAATGAAGAGAGAAATACATACTGTAAAAAAAATGGTGAGATATCAAAAAATTATCTTTGAATGAATAAAATGTATTATGTCCAGTAACAAAATAAAGATTAAGGACGTGAAAACAAAACAGATAGTATTGAAATTTGAGTAAACAAAAAAAAAAAAACGTTTTGGGGTCCATTAATAAGAAGCTGTGTAGGAAAACACATATAGTTTTTCAAATATATAAATCAATACCATCAAAAACAAGCACTTTTATATGAAGTTAAAGAGACTGTACTGTTCAGTTGTTGTTCCATACTTAACATATTATGTGGAGGTTTGGAGAAATGTCTTCAAAACTCATCTTACTTACATTTTTATTTTACAGAAGAAACCCGTATGTTTTTCATCAAACACCCTCGAATCATTTGTTTCTCTAATCAACGTCAATATAGTTTGAGTTTAAATGAAGTAGAGTTTAAAACGGTTCAGATATTACAACCCCTATTCCAAAAAAGTTGGGAAGATATGTAAAATGTAAATAAAAACACAATGCAATGATTTGCAAATGTCATCAATCCTTATTTTGCTCCCAATGTCTCTTTCAGGGAAGGCCTTGCATATTTCATCCAAACAATGCTAATACATCCATCACACCAGCATGGTGTCTCAGGACAGGAGTCCGGGTGCTGAGCTGGCCTGCCTGCACTCACCAATAGAAAACATTTGGTGCATCATAAAACAAAAATCCAACAACAAAGGCCCAGGACTGTTGAGAAGCTAGAATCCTGCATCGGACAAGAATGGGACAATATTCCTCTCCTAAACTACAGTTAATGGTCTCCTCACTTCCCAAACATTTACATGCAGCAGTTAAAAGAAGAGGGGGTGGCTGTAGCTCAGTTGGGGGGGGTTGCTGTAGCTCAGTTGGGGGGGGGCTGTAGCTCAGTCGGTAAGGCAGTCGTCCACGGACGGTCCAGGGTCAGTGGTTCGATCCCCAGTCCTGGTTATATGTCGAAGCATCTCTGGGCAAGACACTGAACCCCCAACAGCCCATTCCCATCCCTAGCTGTGCAGTGCCGGTCAAAGCCCGGTAGAAATTGGGGAGGGTTGCGTCAGGAAAGGCATCCAGAGTAAAAACTGTGCCAAATCAATATGCCGTCAACGATCCTCTGGGGTGACCCTGAACTCAAGGGATAAGCCGAAAGGACAAAAAAAGGTAAAATAAGAGGGGATGCTACACAAAGGTACCCTGTTCCAAGCTTTCTGAGATGCGTTGCTGCCATCAAATTCAAAATGAGCTAATGATTTCCATGAAATGGTAAAATGACAGTTTCAAGTTTGATATGTTGTTTCTATTGTGAATAAAATATGTGTTTAGATTTGTGTAAACAGCGTAGATTTCATTGCATTCTGTTTTATTTTAGGTTTTAGGTGATTCATGTTTTCCCAACTTTTTTGGAATTGGGGTTTTTGTTTGAAGAAAACTTTTTATCAAATATTATACAAAATAGATTTCAAGAAAGAAAGAGTTGTTATGATCTCTGAGTTGATATAATCTTAAAGAAGTCATTTTATAAAAAAAAAAAGTTTCAGTACAACCCTAAAAAATTACGTTCCTCTACAACTAAACTGCAAACGCGAACACGTTTCTGTAGGGAATGAAATTATTAGGTTCTGAAACGTCTTTTTTGATTGAATGAAACGGTACTTTTATTAAGCGAAAGGAAACTGCCAGGAGGTGGTTGGAGAGGTTGGTGGGTGTATAATGCACAGGACTGTCAAGCCACAAACCTGGGCCCGGAAAATATTGTGCTTAAAAAGTACAAGAACACTTAACATATCACTTTGTATCAAATTGTTTAGTGCAATGCTGCCCTTTTGTTGTTTGTTTGATGATTGCTTGGAGAACTCCTAATTATCTTTATTTATTGATTCATTTCTGGGATATGAAGAGGATTAAAATAACATCATATTCATAGGTGATTACAAAGTTGTTATAAATAAGCTTTGGCTTGGTCATTTGACAGGGTTTTATTCATCATTTATTAGAGCACTGATTATAAATTGTACAATGATACAATGATATGTATGACGAATGTTCGGTCACTGTAAACCCTTATATTAATAAATGAATTTAATTCCAGGTTTTCAAAGCATCTTCACATTTGCTTTAACAGAATGCCTGTAAAACTGGAAAATACTGCATAAAAGATATTTAAGACAACATGTAAAATAATTTCATGTAATTTAGCATATGACAGGAGAGAAAACTTGGAGAAAGGGAAATATTAAAGTAATGAGAGTCACACTATTCTGATGACAAGCTAATTGATGAACCCCAATATACTTTAATTCACATGTGTAACAGCAGTTGAAAATCAGTCAGTGCTTTTCAAAGTTCTTCACATTAGCAGGCAGAAATCATCAGTAGGAGAACATAGTAAAGCATTCAGCAGAAAATGATCACAGCTGCTTGGTGATGTCCCTGACCATGTTGTTTCTAAAGCTGTCACCTCACCCCACCTGATTTGTGGGAGCACGGTTAAAACAACAGTGCCGTGTGTTTGCTTTGATTATGACTCTCATTATGAGCAAGGAAAGGCCATTAGCTGTAAAATTTGGCCACCAAATGACATCAAATGGGTGGTAAAAGTAGTTGTTTAGAATGCGGTGCAAATAACGCCGAGGTCATGGGTTCGATCCCACTAGAGGCCAACCAATTTTATGATCTTGTAGTGTAATAGCAGTGTCCTATATTATGGGGAGTGGAATGTCTGCGTTCAAATCCCCAGATAAGCCATTTAGGTTTAGATGTAGCCGTGGGTCAATTGTCCAGGAAACACAGGATCAGTGGTTTAATTCCTGGCCACATGTTGAAGTGTCCTTGGACAAGACACTAAACTCACTGAGCACCTTCAATTTTACAGCTGCGCACAACAATTCCCCCAGTGGTAAAATAAATATATTTCCATATGGAAAGATGCTGCTAAAGTGAAGGGTTATGAAGACAGAGGAAAAGAAATACCAGAGAGAAAACTAACAACAATGAAACTGACAATAAATTCAGTCAAAATCATTAGTTAATAGCTCGATTTGTCTTAGGCTAAACAAACTGCACAAGAATAGCACATCAGAGATTATCTTTACTGTTAATGATCAACTGATGTTAAGCTATTAATTTAAAAACGTGGAAGTGTATTTCATGATGAAATCAAGACAAATTTAATGAACCTCTTTTTGTCACTCTGTAAAGATGACAATGACATGGTAGATAAAGTGAATGCAGGAGGATAATGAGGAGAAAGTGGCGAGTTTATTGGAGTCTTTTCTAATGTCTGAAGACAGGAAGATGAAGGAATTAGGGGTCGGTTTCAAGGAAGGGGGGATACGTTAGAAAGCCTCCGTATCACAGCAGCATTTTTATTAGTCATCCATAAACCTCTGATGAGCCGAGGCCTAACAGATTACCCATAAACCCCCATTTAAGAGCATCCAGTAATGCTTCCAGCTGAGATTGGAGATGAGTAGGTGAAAGGACACCGTCAGGTTTGACAGTTTTATGAGACGGTTTCTTTAAAAAAGTCAGGCTTTTATCTGTCTCAGAGGACAGACAAGATTCCTTTCCGAATGATCCAAACAGGGAATTCCAGGTCTTAATGAACCAGAACAAGTGGGATCAACATTTCTTTGTGTTGAGCTGTTGATGAGAAGGTGAAGAGGAGGTTCTGTGTGTTTAGCTCACACATGGCTGCAGGACCTTTTTTTGTCAGCTTGTTAGTAGCTGAGGCTGGTCAAGGTGTCTTGCCAGTTAGACACAGTCCAGCTTTTCCATCGTGTGTTGTTTGTTCATATAAGCAAACACGACTTGAGAGATTTACGTGGCTTTCTGTAAAACAAAATTTGTCTTTTCATCATGAGCAAATGTAATCAGCCTAATTGATTTCAATTCTATGTCATTTTTTCATCTTAAAAATCCATCTTTGAGGATTTGTGCACTTTGTGAACAAAGAAACTATTCATTCCTTGTGTGTTTACATTCGCCAGCCATCACCTCTCAACACTCACATGTTTATTGAGTCCATTTTCTTCTGTTGCACTTAGACAAAAGGGACAATACGCTTCACTCTTGGCCACAAATGAAAAGAGGAAATAATGCAATATCAGAGTGGTCTTAATTGGTCCTTTATCGAGACGATCACCGTGTGATTATGTGTGTAGGCGTCCGGCCGTGATCATTTTTTTTAAACATTCAACTCAGAGTCATTTAGCAGACAAATGCACACAGTGGTCATTTATTAGCTTTTCACTCAGGCCAATTCTAAACACAGAGAAAGCCCAGTTTTCCCTTGGAGACACAAACACACGAATGCCAAAAAACTATCTAGCACTTAAATGAATTATTCCCACTGTGAAAAAGACAGTTTGCATAAGAGTTGAGCCATTCAAGTCACTGAGGACCTTCGTCTGAAACTATATAAAATTACAATTGATCTTTCTTTTTGATATATTGGCCGAGTTGTTGGACGACATTTTTCTGTTTTTGAAGTAAAGTTCTTCATTTGTAACTAAGGGAGGCAAACGTTGACTGAGGTATCAGCCAAAGGACTACATAATACAACAGCCACATTTATTACAGTTCGAAAAGTTCCCTGTGCAAATACAAAGCTACTGCGGTTTGGGGTGTGCAGCAGTTTTGTTTTTCTTTCAAGTGATGAAACCTGATACACAAAATGAAAGAAGCACTTTGGGCACAGTGATTGCTCCTATTCAGAAACAGCACTTATGCCATTATATATCCACGTACCATTGATAGTTATCAGAGGCCATTCTTGAAAATGGTTTAGTGCTGATCAAAAATGCAAAATTAAAACAAAATGTGGAAAATATATAATCTGTGCTGCTTCACAATAATGTTCATTACATGACAACAAGATGTGTTGACACATTTTCACAAAGAAAATGCAACTAAGCCAACATATGAAGTACCCTGTAAACATGAGAAGTAAAAAGACACATTTTCTTTCAACAAATAAGACATAATAAAAGACAAAGGAACATGAAGAACTATCTTACTAAGCAGCCTCCAGCATCTTTGGAATCATAGACTTATAAGAAAAATGTATCAAACTATTGATAGGTAAAAAACCTTTCTACTTCTGGTTAAATTATTTCTGCTTAAAACACTGATTTAGCTGCTGTTGCAGAGCTGTTAAATAAGAAGCATCATTTTTGGTCACTTTGGTCTTTCGGTCATTCTTTCGGAAGTTTCGAAGAAACTAGTTAATGAACTAAATTGATTAGATAAGAAAATGCATGAAGACAGACAGTTTAAATCAGTTAGCACCAAGTGCTTTTGATGCTGATGTACTCTTACTTTCAGTGGGGAATCAAATATAAAAGTAATTTATTTTACTTTACACTCAAAATATCAAAGTCTCATAATTTATTTTTTAATGGAGGAACATTATGCTCAACTTGTTCATTTGGGGCAATGAGTTATGGGGTTGAATAAAGGGAGGTTGTGTGTGTATGTGTGAGCCTGGGGAGTAAGTAACAGATAAGACAGCATATTAACTATTTTCTGATGACAGAATGCCAACTACAATCTTTTACTATAATTCGTTACTGGTGCTGGTTTGTGTCATGTACCAGTTGAAACTAGCATGCTTCATTTTGTTTTTCATAAGTATAAACTTTCTCAGCAGAATGTAATTTGAATTAAAGTAAATGTGATATGTTTTTTTTTTTTTTTTTTAGTATTATAAACTAATTAATGCAGATGTATCATTATGGGTTAACAACACATAAAGTAGTTAAAATCATTTTCACCTTTAAGGGCAGCGGTTTTTGACCTTAATGTTTTATTAATTAGTGTATATGTTCCATATTTACCATAATCAGTATTGTTTAAAATACATTGTTTTCTTAGAGGTTTAGTTTTACTTTTGTACTTTAATAAAATGTAGATAATTCGCTTTGTGCTTCAATAAAATACTTGCAGTGGAAAATATTTTTAGGCCAATGCTTGAACTTTTACTTGAGTAATGAGTTTGTGTACTTCTACTAGCTAAACAGTGTATAACATTTTGATGTTCATAGGGTTGTGTAGCTGCGGACTGCTCAGAGTGGCCATGTTGACCCTTGTCCTCCTTGAGCACCAGTGTTAATGTTGTGTATGTGAAGGTATGTTCTATACATGCGGCAAATCAAAATATTTTGTAAGTTGTTAAAGCCAAAAGTAAATACAACGATTTACATTGTATGTTTCAGTTGATCCATCTCGGATTATATCATGCACATAGAAACAGATCCAATCACTTGCAGTAAGCTTTTGGGCTTATGTCTATAAACTTTTATTAATCTTTCCCTGTTTGTCATTGTGTATTGTTCTGTATTATGATTATAATACCCTATTGAATGCAGCAGTAGAGAAATTCAATCCCCCTCCAGCATGGACAGGGAACACATGGAGCCTTGAGTAGTTCAGTGTTTTTCTCAGCAAACGTTGAAAAGAGCAGCTCCCTGCACACACAACTTGACATGATGCCCTGTGGCCGAAGAATAGTCTCTCTAACCACTAAGTCACCTAGGAGCAAACATGTTACACTCGCATTAGCAGGATGTTTTATTACATCTCATGTGGTGTTGATGTGAGATCATGGAGTGGTTCTCAGTGGAAATAGAGACACAAGCTGTTTATTGTCCTGTTAAATCCACATTAAAATGTCAGTGGACAGCAGCACCAGCACCACATGGACGACTGTTAAAACACACATCACAGCCTGCTCCAGGTGATTTGATCAGATTTTGGTCTGTTCAGCAGTGCGCAATAATCCCACCTGACAAAATAAAATTTGTTCATATGAATGGCTTGTTATAAGACTGTTATATGAATATGAAGATATCTGACTGAAGCATAATCTACTTTTACTGAACACAAAAAACTATATTTCTTCTTTGTCATGTGAAGTGTGTCTTGCATCCCTCATGGACTTATTCATACATTCTTTGGGTTTAAATGTGTAAAGTACAGATAAAATTGAAGCTGTAAACACACATTTTTAAGAATCAGAAACACTTTATTGGTGGCATAAAGTATAAACACTATGAGGGTGTAGTCTCCAATCCCAAAGAATTTAAAATAGAGCTGAGTAGTTCTGTGTGTGATCCATGCCGTATGTGCAACCATTAATAGTATATCAGAAATTAATTAAATTACCATGACTCCCACTGATGATGCTAAAGAAGATTCTGGCCAGTTGCTGAACAGAGGAAACACCATGTACGATCTAAGTCTTGGTCAATACTTCATTTCCTCTTACCTCTGCCCTCTGACCTCCATCATTCAGTCCCCACAACTTTTACTGAACAAGCATTTAGCCCCACAGCTAGCTGGGGCCAGTGGGGATATTTGTAGCTCCCATGAGGTCAGAGGTCAATTTTTGCCCCTTTAATGGAAAGTCCTCTTGCGAGGTGCCAATCACAACTGTCCAAGCCAATCACCATGTCTTATTTCCCCTGCTGGAACTTAAATTAATCAACCTAAAGTGTGTTTGAGAGCAGCAGCTCTGGGTGATGATGTAATGATTGAAGCGCTAAACACAAAGCACTGGCTCATCCAAAGTGACCACAGGGTTTCCCATTACATTAACCTGCACACCTTTACCGTGTTTTTACATGTATTTGCTGTAATGTATCTTTAATAACGAGCTGCAGGTTCAATTTGTCCCTGTGTTGACTTCACTGTAGCCTTTTATGCAAAGAACAATAAACATCTTATTGAAACAACATTAAGTCCTTGTGGAAACTCCACAGGGGATCTTCTTAAAAAAATAATCGCAAACATGCATTCAGCACCGTGCAAGATTAGGTTTCAGTGTAACCAGAAACAAATGAACATGGGCCAAATACCTGACACAATCCAGCATGTGAATGTGTATATCTGCATTTAACAGTAAAACAAATCTATCATCTCATTTTTAAAAGGCACATTTCCTTTTAATATCTTGGAATTCACTAATTTCCTAGCTGTTCAAGAAGTCTGCCAGAATATAATGTAATAAAATTATTGGCTCAGTGCCTTTCCTCAAGCTACAAGCTTTAGTATGTATCTAGAGCTGGACACAATTTAAACATTTCATTTAGAAATAAATGAATCAAAAACTGTTTGTTGGATAGTAATTGGTCCTTTGTAGACAACGAGAGATTTGACCGAGTTAAAATCAGCAGACATAAGACTCCAGTTAGATTATAAACAGGTATATTTTGATTCAAATCAAATGCTTAATCAAACGTTGGCAGCTTGTTTATGCTGTGATGGATGAGCCATGATCTGATAAAATCAAACACCTTTGATTCCAGTCTGAAAACCAGCCAGCTCTGAGTTCCAAACCCACTACTGTCTGCCACATGTGTGGCTTGTACGTGTGTGTGCGTGTGTGTGTGTGTGTGTGTGTAGGTGTGTGTGTGTGTGTGTGTGTGTGTGTGTGTGTGTGTGTGTGTGTGTGAAGTATGGGTTGCATTTAGGCTGAAACTGATGTGTAATATTCATCATATTCATGTGTGCACTTCTTTTGTGTCTGTGTTTTACACACAGCATCACGTATGGAAGTGATTGAGAACATGTTTCTCTTTAAGAGGCAGCAGTTCCATTTATTTTGATTTATGCCTGATCAATGCCAAATGGCACGGGTGTTTTCAAAGTGTCCTGCAGGAAAATAAAAATGTACAAAGATGTGTGGTGAATTACAATGGTAAATGTGAGATTAAAGTATTGGAAAATGTATTAAGTAACAGTAATGATGAAGCCCAAGTTTTCCCAAAGGTTTTTTTATTGAAACATGTAAGGAACTGAAAAACTGTGAAGCTCATATACATTATAAATCTTTTGCAACTGACCTTGACCACACAATTATTACACATACAGTGTGTGTCTTCAAATCTTCAGACTTTTGAATCTGTCACCCTGACGAAGTGAAGTACTGGGCTTCCAATATGCCCCGTTCTCTCAGGGAAAAAAGTGATGAATGATCTGTGGGGTAGAGATTCATTAACCATACACTGACATAAGTTCAAAATCTGTGAGTTTTACATCTGTTTGAGTGGTGGCTGTAAACCAAATAGTTTATAGCATTAAACCCCACTCTAAAGCTCGGATTTGTCTATTTATTCTGGGAAGATGGAGAGCTCCACCTCAGCTGCTCGCCATCTGTTTCATCCGATGTAAAATTCAGATCTGATCTTGTCTGTGACAGAGTGCTGTGTTTTGTGGTGAAGGCTACTTCCCACTGTAATACTTGGGGTCGAGTGTTTATGGTTTTTGGCACTCAGTTCTGGAGATTTGATTCACTTCAGATTGTCACAGTGTGAGTGCTTCAGTTTGTCCTCCAAAACAGGTGCAGAGAGTTTGTAACCCTGCGGTCCTATTTGCGCTGGACCTGTGACACTGTGCTTCACAGATGCAGAAAGATTGAGGGCAAATAAGTCCACAAAAAGGAAAAAATAACCACTAAATGTTGAGGGCAGTGTCCTTTCACAAAAGCTAAAATTGACAGATAAAACATTTCCCTTTATTTTCTATTCATGATTATGCAGAAATTGTTTATGTACAAACACAAATTTCTGATAAACTTTTTGTTACGGTTGTAGAAAGGCAAAGAGATAAAAAATGTTCGTACACACTGGTGCAGACTTTAGTTTTGCAATAATTAACCAACAACTAATTATAGACAGAGTATTTCTGGAACCGGAGTTATTAATAGCCAGCTGCAGAGCGTTGGGCAGTAATCAAAAGGAACAGACAGCAGAGAGGGAACCTGCTCCAGACAGTCATTTATCAAAAGGGCAGAAAACATCATGACACCGTATCCTGAGTTTGAAGAGGAAGTCTCTGGGTTATGTTAGGCTTACTTAATGGTATTTGAAGGGGGAAACAAAATAAAACTAAGCAATCCACAAATTGAATCACTGGGAGCTGAAACACATTGTGGTCAATGTGCATTGTATTGAGAAAAAGAGTGAGATTGGAAACAACTGTTCCTAAAGAGCAACCGTGATCGAAAGGGGGGTCAGCTGGGCCCTCATTCAAAGCTTGAAAATGTTTATCGACCCAATCAAATGAATATTTCTGGACCACTGCGATTTGCAGGATGTTTTATTTCATGGCTGCAGTCACGCAAACTCTTCTGGGTGTGTATGCATTTAAATGCACAGGGGTCTGAGTTTGGATGTGTGTATGTGCTGATGTAAGTGACCCAATGCATGTTTGTGCATTTGCATAATTGGATTTGTCTGCGTGCATGCATGTGGATATACGTTCGTGTTTGTGTATGTATGTGTGTGTGTGTGTATGTGTGGCCTGTTTTCAGTAGAATCAGGTAGGTAGGACAAACACTGGGTCTAGTTTATCTAGTGTAGTTAACGCAGCAGGAAATTGAAACATAGCAATAAGAGAAGCCCAGTGACTTATTTCAATGTCTTAACCAACATTCTCTTTTTCAACTTAGCATAGTTTTGATAATGTGTAATGATTTGACATGAATTAACAGAGACACAAAGTGTTTTACTGTAACTTTGTATATGAGAATTAAACCTGAATAAATTTCAGCAGCTCAAATCAACATTTAGAGAGAGATGGAAGATAGGGGAGAGAAAAAGCAAAGCTAAAGGGACTCCCAGCTAAACCTTCACCATGACCTCTGTACAGGCAAACTTGGAGGTCACCTATATTTCCCATGGGATCTTCCTTCCATCAATGCATCTATTGTCTGCCTATGCTGGTATGACAGTTTTGCCATGCTAATGACCTACAGACTGATGTTAGGGAATTGGAAACTGATCTACACTCACACCCTTATGCTCCTGTCCGGCAGGCTGCATGTCTACATGTGAGTGCAAATATGTAGTGTCTACATGCCCCATCACCTTAGATTTTAGTCGATTTATTGTCAGATTTGTTATGGTGGTTCTGTGGGAGCAACTCACAGCTTAGATTACATCTCGGACCAAACGGTCATGTTTAGCAGGTTCATTGCTCACTGGAATTTTTAAAAGTCCAGGCTGAAATCTGTTTTTGTTCTCCTTTGGTTGTCATGGGAGGACATACAGTATCTGTGGAAAAGAAATTAAAAAAAAAAAAACCCACACACAAACAAATGGTATTAAAAATTTGCATGATTTCACAATGAGGACCACTGCTGTGGGGTGTGAGCAGTTGCCCTGCAAGAAAGAGACTTGAGCCAATATAACTCAATGTCCTAATTTGACAGTATTACCAGAACCAGCTGCTGGTTTAACCGTCTCCAAGAGCTCATCATCTGTTAACCATGCAGATGAGTTGCATTTTAATTTGCCCAAGTATTTATTCAGAGGCTAAAACGCTGGGTTGTAACTTAATCTATGAAACTTCAATTTTATTTCCAGATTTTTTTCCAGACCCTCTGCTCCAATAATTATTTCCTTTGAGAACCCACAGATCACAATCACACCTCTACAATAATTGTTGCTGCTCATTTTATTATTAACACCAAAAGGTTTCTGAAAACGTTCAAATGCCAACTGTGCAGGGAGCTCAGCTGGTTTCCATTTTTCTGTCATCGTGGTTTTTCAGTTTAAACATGAAACACTACAGAGCAGAGTGAAATCAATACCGTATGACCAAATACCATGACAGTTAATAGTCATGTTACTTTCCTCCAGTGAGGAATACAATACGTTATAGGTCTTGTGGGGTCTGGAATATTGCTCTTCTGGAGATAATCTTAAATGTTGTCATAGCACGATTGGACTGCTACTATGGAGACAACATGTTTCTGCAGTGTCCCAACTAGTGAAGTACCTGTATGTTCTCTAATGAAAGATTTCCTAAACTTACCAAGCTTTCCCTCAATGGGATCCTCAGTGACTCAGTGATTTGCCTTGTATTTAGGTGTGAAGCTTAACAAAGGGCCTTCATAGTATCAGCTGAACGTCTAATTGAGTAGAAATAATAATTCATCCCCATGTTCACATCTTTTGCCCAGGGGGAAGAGTGACAAGACAGCCTGGGGTGTCCACAGGGGCAAGCTGACCATGACATTCAACACAACACTGAAAAAATGTTTGGGGTAACAATTTGCACTTGTGAGGTGTTCAGCACCATCTCAGAGAACTGTTAAGCATCCTTGTGCGAGTGTGCTTTAAGTGGAGCATTTCTGTATGAACGATGTGGTGGGAGTGAGGCCTTTAAGGTACAAGGTCACTTCTGGTTTATGTTCGCCCAGACCTGGTTGTTTGGGTTTGCCTGATTGTATTCGGGAGAGGTGAGGATCTATGTAATTGCTCACTGGTCCAGGATTAAACATGGTTTTTCATCCCTTACTTCTATCTTAGATTCATTTGTATATACCTGAAACACATTTTAGACACGCACCTAATCTCCCTCAAAAATATGGTGACATGAATTCCGCCATGAACTCATGGTGGAATTTAGACTTTACAAGCCTGTGTTTGACCTTAGCTTTTCAAAACAAATTCTCTTAGTGGAGATAGTTACAAGATGTGTTGCTCAGTGAACTGTGAGCAGATTAGTTATGGCCAAACTAAACCTTCACAAGCAACACTGCAAATTTATGATTATATCAGCTACAGATAAATCAGTTTAATGCACAGAAATGGTTCTGTAATGACGTAAGCCAAGTGCTCTAACATAGGGCATTCTGAATATTTCTTATATAAACAATTAGCATAACAAAACATCACATCAGCCATGCCATTTTTAAATAAGCTGGCTTTAGTCTTTGACTGCAAGCGGTTTCCTCTTTGTGTCGGCACATGCAGTGTTTACTATTATGAGTAGAGCCTGAAAGAGGTTTTAGGCCAGATGGCAGGAATATACACATCAAAGGATACAGTAGGAAATCACATACTTGGATATATTAGTTATGCTATAATATAAGTTTAGCTCAGTATTGTCCTGGGGTATTAAGGTGTTTTCTATAAATGTATAGTTCCCTACTTTCCAGTGCCAAGAACTCCACTGCATCCATTTATTTTATAACGAGTTGAATAACAGCTAAAATGAAAAATACATACATATATACATTGATACATTCATACATACACTGTGGTGATATTTTTATGTAATGATCAAACGTGAAAATTAAATTTTTTCCCTATATAAATGTTTTTTATACTACAGTCTGAAAGCAATACCATTGATCTGCAAACACTGATTAATTAACCACCATCATCACACTAATGATTCAGATTGGTGCTAAATTCTCCATGAAGACAAATATGTACAAAGGCTGCAGTAATTTATCATCAGATGAAACACTTAGAAAAGCGGCATGATAACAATGACACTAAGGTAGAGGTGGGGATTTAAAGGGCTTATGATTAGTGCAATAGTTATAAACGTGCCGTGAAACACATGTTTCTGATAAGTCTATCACTAATAAGGCTTTAGTCAATTGTTCAAGGTCTTTAATAAAAATAATAATAAATTTCAATTGAGTGAATGATTGTGCACAGATGTGATAAATACAAAGTGGTTTTGAATCCCGGATTTTGTATTGTTTTCTGCCTTTTTCTTGGAGAAAAATACACATAAATCAATAGCAACAGATATGACATCTGCACTTAAACCAGCTGTATGTATAATTTGTCATCATTTGCCAAATGTCATGGTGTGACAATCTGCACCTGTGCTTAAAGGAAGCATATAATAATTGAGCATTGTAACAAATCAACCATCAAGTTAATGTTGGTGTTCCCATATCGTTCCAATACTTTAAAACTGGGCTTGAACTACTTGAAAAATTAACAAAACAGAAGAACAAGGCTGGTATAATAATAGTAGAAGAAACACAAATATAATAGCTAATTACATATATTATAATTTACATCTAATTTGAGTATTTCCTTGAAAACTAAAATGCAGGACTTTAAAACTTTCCCCTAAGAAATTTGTTGGTTGTGTGTCAGCAATTTAGCAATTTGATTTTGACCAATTTTAAGGATACACTTTTTGTGTTTTGTTTTTGAAAATCACCCAAAGTATATTGTATCATTTAAGCACTGTCTTAGGGGCAGCAGTTGCTTAGTTGGTAGAGTGGCCCCCTACCGACCATAGGGTAGGAGGATCGTGTCCCGCTCTTCTCCTATGTCGAAGTGTCTCTGGGCAAGACACTGAACTCCTTAAAACCCATCCCCATTCCCAGCCATGCAGAACCAGTCTCAAGCCAGGTAGAAGTTGGGGAGGGATGCGTCAGGAAGGGCATCCGGCACAAAAACTGCCAAATCAACATGCGGACAAATTATCTTCTGTGCCTACCCTAAAATCACGGGATAAGCCGAAAGGACAAGAAGAAGATTGGACCACTGTCTTAAATATTACAAGTGGTACATCTGCGGTCATCAAGTAATAGAGAACATTAGGTTTGTTAAAGTTCAACATAAATATTTCTACACTGCAATATTACTTGAAAGCATGAGTTGCTCACCGCACCTTAGGAAAAACACATTGTTAATAAGTTTTAACTTACTAAACACAATCAGTTGTGTTGTGCAATAAAGCATGCAATGCATTATAGAGTTAAACAACATGATTCCACACTTTATTACACTTCATATGTATAAATCCTATACTGGCCAAATATCCAATTTTTGAGTTTCGCAAACGAACATAGCCACTCAGTCATCACCAGGACCTTAAGGGTAAAAAAACGCCATCAACACCAGGCATGTACAGTTGGTGCAGGCCTTACGAGCCTAGCGCCTCCGCTGTGTCTGATCTCTGTGGAACAAACCTAAAACCCAGCATTACCCCACTTCCCCACTTCCCCTCTTTCTGTCCATGCTCCGATGAGTGTGCTCACTGTTCCATGAACCTCAAAGTATGTGATTACATTGTTTGGGTTGGCAGCAGTATAGAAACTGCCGTACTGTGCGGGAAAAGAAAGACATCCTATAGACAGAAGGACTATTTGAAAAATTCGCAAATGAGTTTAATGAGTCGGTGCATTGTGCAGCCCACCACATAAGAGGCGTAATTCATGACAATCAACTTTGTGCAGAGCCATTCATGTTATATTTTTGATGTTTACTGCTGAATTCAGTCCATGCAGCAATGAGGTCATAAATGTAAATGGGGATCATAGACAGTCTTTGTTCATAAAGTGTTTAGGTCAAACTCTTACTGGTGATTTTGTATGTTTAAGTCCAGTTACTTGTATTTGTAGGTGCTACTGCTATCATTAGTTTAAATACACACAAGTGTTTGCCTTTCATTTCATTATGAACTTTTATAATTAACTTGCAGAGAATATTACAAAACTGTTGTCAAAATAAGTGCTTCATTGTCTTTATTTAATTTGCGAATCATTAATTATCAATAGGAGAGCGGTTTGGGGTTGGTCAAAAGCTAAGATACTTTTACCCTCCAGGGGTTTGGTCTGCAAGAAATTCCCAAATTTATAAAATGTAAAATGAATGATGAGACTAAATGTGGTTAGCGCTTCAGCAGGATCCCTGCCTCATTCCCGTGTCCTGTGAAAACAAGTTGGCTCGGGGGGAACAACATTCTTCTAACTAACTCCTTACAAGAGGTTTGTATCTATTTTCGGGCACTGCTCCTGCATCCCACACATTCATGATTCCCCTGGTGTGTCTGGCAACATCTTTTTCCCAGAGATCTATGTATGTGTCCTGGGTCATCTTTATTTGTCATATAGCCAGTCCCCCACTTACTATGTGGTTCCCAGAGATATGGGTAGCCGTGTGGAAATGGGCAATATGGTTAGTAACCCAGCCGAGATATGTATACAGCAGCAGTGTCTACCAGTGCCAACAATGATCACTGGGATTTAGCATCTGGCAACAAGAATTGGCCTGTTTTCTTATTGATTGATTAGAAATACATGGCAAGTAGAGCCCAAATACAGCACAGCCAAGATTTTATATTTTTTTTATAGTATCGTAGATTTTATAGTAATCAGTCAGATCTTTGATGTGGAAAACATGTTTTATATAAGCTAAATTCTTGGCTTTTTTACATTTTGACTGTTGTTCCAAACATGCCACACTGAATAATGTCGATTTGACACTTGTCAGATACTTGGTCAGTGTGAACCCTCTTTAGGGGATGATGGTGAGGAGATGGTTAGAAGATCTGTATCTTCTAACTAAGAAGATACATAGATAGACATGTATCTTCTAACCAAACAAATTGTCCTGTCATTTTTCACACACATATACAGAACTTAAATTTATCCATCAAGTCTACAAATTTTCTAATTCTCGAAATGAAATGTAAATAAACAAATCTTCAAAAATCTCTGTGTATTTGTGTTGTATTTTAGCATCCTGCATTTACCTGAAAAATCTCGATGCTTTGGCTCAGCAGGACTTCAGCATGTTGTCACTGTCATTGTGACCATGTGCAGTCAGAATGCTAGATTTAGCTATTAGCTGCAAACATAACTACTCTATGTCTTTGCACCACTAGGCTTTTAGAAAATTAAGAGGTCACCTGACACAATCTGAGACATTGTTGGGGGAGTAAAGCATAGTGTTACACATACGAAAGTGCCCTTCAGAGCTGAGAAAAGCCATCTAACCTGTTTCATGTCAGTGCATGTATATATCTTTTTTGATACTGCTGCCAAAAGGTGTATTCTAGGGTGGATAAGAAAGGATGCAGGGCCATTTTATGAGCACTTAAAAAATAGACATGGACTCCTTCTTTACCAAACCACTGAACAGAACAAGTACCTGACCACATAAATAATATGAGACCAACCAAACAGACTGTCCACTTGCTTCCATTAAAATATAGTGTTGCAGGTTAATGGTCAGGACCAAATCTACATTTCTCTTCATTCTTTGCTGGCAGCACTATGCATCATTTCCAACTCAGATCCTTCTGAGACGCTCAGTGAGTCAGCAGGATCTTCCTTGTATTATTAAAACTCCTGGGTATTGAAAGAAGTCTTAAGTCAAATAAACTCGATGCCAAGTTTTAGTAAGATACTTTTTTGTACTAATCCAAAAAGGGAACTGACAGGGAGTTGGCAAAACATTAAAAAAGTCCAGATAGCAATACCTTGAACATTATTTCATCCGTATGATGTTGAGTGGAAAATTGGCTCAATAACAAATAATCTCATGACAAAAAAGTATTTCAGCTCAGATACAAACCAGACATAGATCCACTTGTTTGTTAAGATGACAATACTGTATGGTACTGTATACAATTTTTGCTTGATTTATTGGAACCTTCTTATCTATAAGCCTTAAGGGCTACCTGCTGCTAGGTCTTATTCTGAGGCTACAGGAATGTTTGACTGGGAATAAAATAGTTTTTAGTTGAGTAACATATTGCACACAGAAGAATAATGGCTGTACTATGCGGAACACAGACTCCATCATCTGAATAAAATATGGATTCAAGGTGTCTTCTCATTATTTACAACTGTTTATCATTTATCAGCAAGAAGGTAACAGGAGAAGTAAATGAATGTCGATCCAATAAACCATCAATCACGTTGTCTATTTACCATAACGTCATATTTTGCATGTGTATTTGGTTTGCCAAAAACTCTCTGGCTAAAGTAAGCCAGTAGAACATGAAAAAATTATGTACATGCTTTTACACACACCAGATATCAACCTGAACATAGCTAACTAAGAAGATGCCATTTTTTGACAAAGGTGTGTACAAAGCACATGTCCTAACTTCCAGTTGACATTCATAAACCTCTTCATTACCCTGTGCCAGTAAATCTAATCGCAATAGCTTCTTTCGACATTTTAGTGGGTCTGACTAGGCTGTAAGTTCTAATCTTGCTGCACTGCATGTGTAGGGCAACATGGAAGGGATTTGATGATCCAGTTTACTTTAATAGATGATTTTACAGAGGGTTCTTTCTCCTAACTCACTGCAGTCTACAGACAGTATGTAACTGTGAATCTGAGGCTGGCTCATTGTTTGCAGCACTACATTAGACTTTTGCAAGTATGTGAAACACCTAACCATAAGATGAACATGTTTTTGCCTCCTCGCCTTTCCACATGATTTACCTTTTTACGCATGCACATGCGAATTGAGCGTGAAGCTTTGTCAGCCATGTGTCATCAACTTTTCTCACCTCCGTTTTTATTTGTTTTTGTCACTTTCTTCATACCATGATCCTGTTTAGTGCACATGGATCGTGAACAACCTAAGATAAACAATCTGACATCACATGACAACATAAACGAAGCACCTACTAAGGAGTTTTAGTGCCAGTCCTTCGGAACGATGACACTGACAGGTTTCCTGTGTTTCACCTATATGTCAGTAACTGGAGCCACAAAATCCACCTTTGGTCATTGGGCTCGAGCCTGAATGGAGCTTAGGTGGGTCAAGTGTAATTGACCTCTGCTGAGTGTTGAAACCTAACAGACCTGTCACTCCAGGTAAACACAATTTACTCATGTTGTTTGTATTTCTACAGACACGCTGGGAGTCAATTATTTAAGTGTCTATAGCAGACAATGGAGAAGCTGCATTTGCTGGAGGGCAGTGCTGCACTAAGGTTTTTATTATTTATTAATTTGTCGGGGGAGAAAAAAGATTTTTGGTCCAAAAATTCTTCACTTTTAACATTTCCTGTAACAGTATTACAATTTACATGTGTATTTTGTTTGTACAAAACCAGCTAAAGTAGCCATTAATAATGCTACACACGTACATCTACAGTGCACTGTGAGAATGTGATGTCAGACCAGTTATGGTTTTACACACTAGTTGTTTGACAATTAACCAGATGTATGTGTGTATATAGGAATTTAGTAGAAGTAGACAGGTTGTGTAGCAACCTGGAATTGTGAATTGTTTCCTGTAATGCACTTCAACAGTGTATGTGAGAATGTAAGAGTTAGTGTTTTTGTTAAAAGTTGTGTTATTACATAATCTGCAATATAAAAAAACACATCTTTATGCCCTTGTACAATCTATAGAAAAAGAAGCATTTAATATGCTGTACACTAATACTCCCCTAAAAAGCAATATTCCACCAGGTTTTATAAGTTGATTTACATTTACTCTGAGAGCTTTGTACATACAAATGTTCTCCAACAACCATATCTTAGATTTATTGTACACTGAAAAGTTTACATTGTGCACTGTGCAAGGTGTGGACGTGTACACATAGAGTTTATCTCTGCCTCCTGTGTCCTCATTTCTCTCAGTCTATAGGGTTCTATTTTACTTAACTTCATAAGGCCAGTTTTTTCTTTTTTAGACATTAAGCAGCTGAAAGTCAACAGTAAAATTCAGCTAATGACATATTGCTTTGCATAGTGCACTACTAATTTATCTTTCTTCAGCTTCATGATAAATGTCTTGTTAATCTAAGTATAATCTACACTAATGCTATTTAGATTGTTACTTCATCGAGTGAAACCCTCACTGTACATTTACCAGTACTGATTTACCAAAAGTCCCTTATCTCGTCTGGCAGTCAAAACATATAACATGGTTTGACTTGATGGATTGCAGATAGTAGCAGTGTTATCATGTCCAGAGGTTAATACAGCAAAATTAGAGGTAGATGATCAAGACAGGGGCAGTCCCTGCCCAGCCAGACTTGATAAATGCTGCTGTCAAAGGTGATAAATGGGAACTGAGAACAGAGTACTGAGATAAAAGTTGAGGGAGGAAAAGTAATAAAAAGAAAGAAAGAAAGAAAGAAAGAAAGACAAGTAAGAAAGAAAGAAACAAACAAACAAACAAACAAACAAAGAAAACAAGAAAGAAGGAAAGAAAGAAAGAAAGAAAGAAAGAAAGAAAGAAAGAAAGAAAGAAAGAAAGAAAGAAAGAAAGAAAGAAAGAAAGAAAGAAAGAAAGAAAGAAAGAAAGAAAGAAAGAAAGAAAGAAAGAAAGAAAGAAAAAAGATCACACACATGCATGCCACATTTACTTTTCCGCACTGGCATCAAAGAATAATTCAACAAACTCTTTCTGACAAGAGCATATCTTCAGTAGTTAAATATTTGCCTAATGTTGTCTTTTACTCCTCTCCTCTCCAGAGAACGACTCTTTGGCCTCGGTTCCCTTCCACAGCCACTTTAGTTCAGACTTCTTCGGGCCAACAGCAGCTTTGGCAGAAGGGGTTTGTTTTGAAGAACTGTTTAACTAAGACTCCCCAGTCCGCTCTGACACACATACCAAGATAAATAGATGTCTGATGGACTTTGTCCAGATAACAGAACTGACTCGCAGGGGCCCTGCAGGGCCAACATGCACATACATTTATGTGCATGTTGGACACATTTACTACTTTACATACTCTGCTGTATGAACAAGTGCACCTACACAGTATATCAGCATATTCAATGTAGTATTTAGTATTTATTTATTGAATGTTTACCTCAAACAAACTTCTGTGTATGTGTGTTTGTTTGTGTGTGTGTGTGTGTGTGTGTGTGTGTGTGTGTGTGTGTGTGTGTGTGTGTGTGTGTGATGACAAGGATCACACAAACACTTTGCTCATCTAGATAAACTAATTTAACTGTCACATTTTTTGGTTTAAAGCTTTGCCAATGTTTTAAAAATGTAACGAATGAGGCACGTTCTTCCTTGTTCATATCCATCTATCTTCATAAACCACAATTTTAGATTTTACTAAAGATACACATGTCATACATGATTATTTACTTTTTTATTACTATTAATGACACCTGTTGTCTTTACATAGGTCCTTCATTAAACACATTTAAAATTTATTAACTGAGAAAAACTCCACCAAAATTTTTATTTTCAGTCAACTCATCATATGTATATTGTAATGTTTTTGAGATTTCCTAATGGGACCTTTATGATACCTTTTTGTGCTTTAGCTTTTTTAATGTGGTCAAATTAAAGAGAGTAATATGATGTAATGAGGTACAAAACTATCATAATACATATATATTATTCATATGGTCAACAAATAATCATTGTGTTACAGCAGGCACTATTATGTCATTTTAAGAATGGAAATTACTATGTACACTTAATTACCTCAATGTGTGCAGACATGGTGTCCTCTCTCACAGAATTCTTCTCACATATCTGTCATTAAAACTGCAGAAAATAGTGTGCAATTCTAATATTCAACATTTTGCATGCATCACGTTTGAGAACATTGATTTCACCTCCTACTGTGGCTCCCAAAGAAAGGTGCTTTCCAAAAATTAGCTGACCTTTCCTTCCTCCTAGTGACAAATACTTAACTTAATTCATTCCAAAATGAACTAATTGGAACAAATCTCCCGTCATGTTTAGATGCTGGATTTCATCATTTTCCTGGACGCATGAACTTCTTTCAACAATGCCTTGCAGATGATCGTTCCGACCTAAAGTAATCCGAGACACAGAATTTGTCCAGAGATGTTGAAAACCCACTGTAAGTGTGTTGTAGTTCCCACACACAGCTTCCAAAGCCATTTTACCAAAGTGTATTTACTACTTGGAAGCAAAACACCAGGCCTGGATATCCTCAGGGTTGCAGCAGGCTCTTGGTGTCCAGCCAGTAGTTCACAGTGCTGCACTGAAACTGAGCACTGAGGTGCAGGGGGTACATCATCCCACTCAGTAATATTGAGTTATAAAAGTTTAGCTCAGTGAGAGTTGCAGTTTTGAGTGATGTACAATCCAGCTGGTAGTTTAGGAAGATAGTGCACTACCTAAAATTGTTTTCAGTAATAGTCTCAGCAAACAAATGTTCATGATATCGTATTACCACAAGTAGCTGCTGTCATATTCATAGAGTTTTGTTATTTAAAATGGAGAAACCAAGAGGCATTTGGGGAGACATGCATATTCGCATCAGATGAGCAGGTATGTGTAATCGTAAGTAACTGTAACCCAACTTAAATCAAAGCGCTGAAGGGAAACTCCTAGCCTGTACATCTGTGTTGTAAATCTTCAGGCCAGTGCTGACAGAACGTGCTGCAGTTAAGCCGTGTTAAATGTGTTTCGCCCTTGCGTTCATTTAAAATAGGCCTCAGTTTTCCTTGTTTCCCCGAATACTGTATTTGTTAGCAGATGTATAAATAAACTGAACTTGATCTGCCTAAGAATGTGTTTCCTGTGTAGTATAGTCAACTATGAGGGTCAGACAAAGTAACGGAAGTAGCGCATTAGCGTGTTTTATGGGTCGTGCACCATGTGCAAGTCACTGCTGTCCACCTAGGCAGCAAAATCCAGTGTTTGAATGTAATTGAACAGAACAGCGATGACAGCAGGAATCGGTAAATCACACACAAAGACGACATCTGACGTCGTGTGGCTCCTGGGTGTCTCCTCCAACGTAGGTCGTTCTGTATTCTGCTCACTGACAAAACAGATTTTACCTTCATGCTGCCAAGACAAGCAGATCATTCAAACATCCACCGCAACAAGTTACTCAAATTCAGCCTTTAAGACGTTTCACAGAGCAGGGGAAGGGTCTGCCAGCATTAGTGTGGCTTCTGTTGTTTCAGAAAATTTGAAGAATTTGGTGTCATCAGAGATCTTTATCATCAAAGAAGGCAGCTTACTTTGATTTAATTAACAGCATTCATTAAAATAAATTATATTCTTTTATTGATTGTTTATACCAAATATAGTCAAGGGCACTGAACTGAACACAGGTTTGCGCTATTGAATTTATCTGCACTACTTAAATGTCTCATGTCTCTGACTGCACAGAATGAGTCCGGGTTGTAGTTGTGAGAACAAATATAAAATGTTATTGTTGTTTATTGCTGCAAACGAGAACAGTAATTTACATGTATTTCTATGCTTTCATAGCAACAGGGATGATTCTCTCTCTGATTGGTTGTTAAAAATAGAAAATATATTTTCACTCTGCCAGAGCTGTTCATGGGAGGCACTGACAGCACCTCTTTTCAAAAAGACATCTTAAAATTTCCAAAATTTCCAATGTCACAATGTAGCTGTACGTAAAAATTACATTTACATAGTTTAGTAGTAGTAGTATTTTTACTATTCTTTTACATCTTAGGATATTGGTTTATTTTCTACTTGGACTAATTAGTTTATTAAACAAACACTGATTCTACTGTTGTAAAACAAAAATTATGCAAACTCTACAATATGGTCCATAATAAAAACAGTTCATTTTCCTCTTCAGTCTTTTAAATGTATATATTAAACCTCAATGAGAAGTTACCTTCCATCCTGTCCAAAAGTCACTCAGCACTCAGTGGAATGATCACTGATACAGAAACTGATCAAATCAGAGTGCAGGATACGGTACCCAACTTTTGTTTTTTAAAATGTACCTCCAGACGTTTAACTGACAAGTGTAATAAATCAAGACAGGACCCTCTCGCTGAACCACATCAGAACAAATGGATCCCACCAGAGAGCTAATTCCCCGCCAGCCTCTGAATAAACACAGAGAAGGGGAGGCAGAGGGGCAGAGTGGACCAAAGGGTGAGGAGGTGTGAGGAGGTGTGAGCAGGGCGATGAGGGATCGTCAGGAATTCAATGGCCAGTAAGAGAACCAAGTTTAGAGAAGATCAAGGAAGGCATGATGGATTTTCTTTACTGCTTTTATGCATCAAAGAAAATGAAAATAAGGGATTATATTGCAAAGCTGCTCAACTGTTACCCTCAGTGGATCTACTCTGTAAAAAAAGAAATAGAGACATATCACGACTTCGCTGTGTACAGTCTCACCCGTGCGGTCACTGTAACCTGCTGTGGACAGAAACACTACAAAACATATAAGTAGCCTGTGGATGCCTGATGGTATACGGAGGAGGCTTTGGTATATGACTTGAGCATATAAATAGGGTGTTTCACTGAGAAGTGAGGTGTTGGTTGTGGATAGGCTGTGAAAATGAGAATGTGCATTAACACTGACGTTAAATGTTTTATTCATCGTGTTTCCTACAGCTGATGTGCTCACAGATAAATTTCTTACTTTACCTGGCAGCATATCGAGGAGCTTCAAGCTATATAAACACTAGAAATACTTTGTCTGCTCGATACCTCCTTTCTGCACTACCCCCCTTACAGTAAGTCCAAAAAACCTGCATTAGCAGCTGCCAAATGTGGCAGCATATCTGTGTGAAATACAGCACTGTCTGTAGCAACACATGTGATCATGTTCTTTACAAATGATGTGTTACTTCACAAAAGGAAGTTAAAAAGCATGTGCAGAATCTCTGCATTTTCTAAATGGCTTTTTTAATAATTTTATTAATTGGTCTTTTTTATTTTGTGTCTTTATCCTTTTTATATGTTTAATTAATTAATTATATTAATCTAGTTATTGTTCTTTCTTTATTGTTAATTTACAAACAGAAGAAGATGCCAAAGCTCATACTAGACTATTTCAATTCACAAAAGTTCACAAAGCTGCTTTGTTTAACTAACATGTTTAACTTTACTAACTTTGTAAGTAAAGAAGTGTTTTGCGGTGCTAAATCAACAAATCAAAGCCCATAAAGAAATAAGAGTCACATGCATGAAAGATTTAATATTTGATTCTCTCCAAATAAAACATGTCAGTACATAGGTTTTATTGTATGCATGTAAATGTAGTTCCTGTGGTTTCTCTCACCCCAACATTTGATTAAGATGAAGGTAGTAATTTCCTCCACAGTGTTAAGATTTTCCTTTCTGGGTGAAACTCAGAAACAAACATTTGGCATGTTCCTGATCTCATTCCCATGATTGCTGCCACAGAGAGAGTACGTTTATGCATACTGCTCTGCTCAAATAAACCATACCAACTTAATGCCACCCAGTCTGCCATTAAATCAAAACATCTCAACCCAGCAGAGAATTGCAATGGATGTGAACATCAAACAGGTTTTAAAGTCATTTAGAAGGCTAATAAACAGACATTTCAGCCTTTATGTTACAGCCTATTTCCTAATCAGTCAATCTCTCTCTCTCTCTTTGTCTCTCTTCACTGTACAGGCTACTGACTATACAGTGAAGTCACCACTGTCACTCGATCCCAAACTGCCACTCATATGAGCCACAGAGTTGCCCTTTATTGACTCATGCTTTTCGCAGACTAAAGTGCAGACATGCAGGTGAAGGGTGACACCTAGTGGAGAATGTCATATAAAATTGAAAGCAAAACGAAGTTCAGTTTGGTTTTCCAGTTTGTAGTTATGCATTTTGTAGCGAATGGTTAATACGAGGTAGAAACTGCTATTTTCTTTTTTGCTCATGTCATGAATGTAATAGCTCAAATAGGAAGTGACAGATTTTGTTTACTATGTAAAAATTCTTCTGCTGACCAACTCTTCTAATAAAAACATATAGATATTAAAGTCTTGGTGCCAGGTAAACCTCCACGCCAGGTGCAGATGGACAGGGATAAATAACGGACACCAGAAATAATTCAACTCAATTCAACTTTATTTATATAGCACCAATTCACAACAAACTCATTTTAAGGCACCTTACAGAATAAAGTCAAAACAATAAACTCCCCAAAATTCTCCTTGAGCAAGCCCTAGGTAACAGTGGAGAGGAAAAACTCCCTTTAACAGAAGAAACCAGCAGAATTAGGCTCAGGGTGGGTGGCCATCTGCCGTGACCGGTTGGGGTGAGTGAAAATTGGAGAGAGAAAAGAAAAGAGCAACAAAAAGCAACAACAAAACATTGAGTAGCTGCACACAGCTCCAAATCCGGGGACACCTGCAGAAAGGGACAGAGAGACGGAGAACAAGAGGGAGTAGGACAACAATGTACAACAGTAAATGTCATACTGTGGTGAAAATTAAATGTGGGGTGAGAGAGGGTTGAGAGGAGGAAAGGAGCTCAGTGCACTGGAGGGTGGTTCCCCCAGAATAAATTGCTCATCTACTGTAATAAGCAGCACTTACTGCACAAAGCGAAAGAACAAAGATGAAAGGCATTTATCAAAGATAAAAATCATGATCGCTCTAATGATAGCCTGAAACTGAAACTGGGGTATATTATTACAGCGGTGTATGCTTGGATTTATCGCTTCCCAATCACATATGCAGTAAAAATTGCTCATTCTTTTCACCACATTCGTTAAACTTAAAACAACAACAAAAAAACTAGCAGAAAATTCTTCTTCAAGCATTTAAAACGTGCCAGATTGTCTGAAAAGTACAATAAACTGAGTAACGATTAATTCCTTGGTCTTGTTAATTTATAAAACCCAATATATATCATGCTAACTCCACCCAAGAAGAGGTAAAATTCACTGCACAGCAGCTCAGAAACAAACGCTGCTTTAATTAGATGCTCAACTAATTGCATAATATCTCCTGTGGTGCCACGAGATGAAATGAAGCATAAAGAGAAAGGAGAATGCTTTCTTTGTTGGCTTTTTGCTGGCTCTGGAAGCCCTTTGGACTATAAACCTGGTCCTGCTTTGCTTTACTGTACTTCTGTCCACAAAAACATAAGGAACAAACACCAGTAAACTTAAAGACAGCTCTAATAAACAGTAGATGAGGCCAGAGATCTGCTGCACAAGTTTTTGTCATTGCTTGTAATAGAGATAGAGTAACTTCACTTTAGGGGTCATGAGCCATGCAGGCTGAGACACTGCGTAAGACACTGCGTTATTTTGCAGTACCAAGTTCTTGATTTTTATATGAAATTAATCATTATGAGGTTTGATTTACTCAGTATACAATTAAAATGTTTATATGAAGTAACAGAGCACATTTTTTTTGTCTGTCACATAGAATAGAACAGTTTTTGCACTATTTATGAACAAACTAATAGGAAGCACTGTGTAAACTCTTTGTTTCTTCTCGCATGTTTTAAGTGTTGAAAGCATGTAACACTCTAGTTTTGGGGTCACCACTCAGAGCTTTTTCCAGACAGCATAAAAAGGGCTAACATCTCCCTCCCCTCAGCGTCCCCCTTAAAGCTGAACAGAATAATGAGCAGTAAACAAGTCCAGTCGCAGGGAAAGGGGAGAGGGGGCTGTCCAACGAAAACTCAGGGGTGATAAGCAAAGGGTGCCTCCACAGCGACCAAGTCAAGCAGTTTGAGTCACATGGTTCCAGTTCCTATTGAAACCAGACAGAGGAGGTTTGAAGCTCAGCCTTTAGTCCGTGTTTTTGGACGCCAATGGCAAAATGACTGAAGCCCAAAAGGACGGGGTAATGACGGCAGACAGCTTCCATCTGAACGGGACCACAACTTTAGGACTGCATGACGAGGACGTGAACACAGCTCTGTTTGGTGTGTTTAAAAAGTTACTTTAATTTCAATGTACTTTTGTAGCCAATGTAAATAAAGGAGAAAACATTTTTAGAAAACCATGAAGGTTAGATAAAAATAAAATGTAGTTCTGTCTGTTTGTTCTCTCCTACCCAGAGTTCAAAGTGTTTAACGTTGTCATCATTGCTCTGACCTTGTGTATCCTCACTGTCTGCCTGTACGGCATCACTGTCTGCTACAATCGCACCAGGTGAGAATCAGATCTCCTCAGATTTTTTTTTTTTTAATTATCCCTGTAAAAAGCTACTTTTTCACCTCAATTAGGAAAAACAGGAAGAGTTTCTTTATAGTCACTAGTCCAAAAACTGTGCATTATTTATACACAATTCAGAAAAAACAAATTAGCATGTGTGATACGGCAGCTGAGGCTTTAAAGCTATAGTGAATTCAGATGGAGTACAATGCAAACGCATTAGTGCAATTAGTGGCATTTTCTTCCACAGGCAGTCAAAGAGAGCCCATGTGTATGAGAGTGCAGTGACCCAAGATGAGCCGGTTGACCCGGTGGCGATCAAAGCAGTGAAGAGATCGACCAGCTTCATTAACCCTCTCAACTTCTTCAGGAAACAGGAGGCAGCAAAAGACAACTCCAGGATCTATTACATCTACAGTAACCCACTGCCTGTAGGGCTGAAGGAGGAAGAGGAGGAGCGCAGGAAAACAGCAGCCCAGGGAGCAGAGGAGAAAACTGCACTGATGCTGTCGTTTCAAGAGTACGCCAGTGATCCAAACAGTGGTGTCATCCTGGACCCTCCAATATTTTACATGCAGCTTTAGAGGATGGTGAAGAGTTTTTATGGGGTCAGAGTTAAAGGGTTGGTTAGAGACTCTTGTCTTTAATCAGAAAGTCTGATGTTTAAGCCCTGCAGGAATGCTGCCATGTAAAAGCAGTTAAATGGGCACTTTTCCACTTTTACATACCATTCTACTACTGTTCTACAGTGGCTTTGCCACCAAGAGTAGTTGCATCACTTTAAAAAAATACAAATTACTCGTGTACCCTTTAAATTTAAATTTTCTTTTTTATACTATGTACTGTTGCTGCCTAGTTCAGTCCCTAAGGTTAGTTATTTAAGTAAGCAATGGGTAATTTGCTGAATAACACTAAATAACCAATATACATTTAATTTGAAAGGTTCAGATTGGCTAATTTTTTAAAGATGCGTGCCACCATGTGTTCTGTCCAAAAGTGGGCATTTCATCTTTTAATATTATGGGTAATTTCCCTCTGTGATTAATAATGTTCTTTGGATCCTGAATCTACACACACAAACACACACAAGGCAAACCAAAGTCAGGACTCCCCAGGCTGCCTTGAGATGGTCATAGTTATTATTATTATAAAACATAAAGGAAGTAAACATATGAAAATATACTGCTGATTTTCAGTGTTCTTTAATAAAACTGTTGATATGATGTGCTTTACAAAAAAGCTGAGTGTGAGACAATGAAAAAGATGAGACAAATACAAATAATCATCACTGCAGCTCAATCAATCGTTAATTACTCCTGGGCAAAATGACCAGATTGTAAAAGAGTCCGTACTCAGACAATTGGCTGAGTCTCTCTGATGAGCCACTCCAGTGCCTCCTTCCTGCCCTGCCTCTCCAGCTCTGTTCCAACCGCCTCCCGACACTTTCTGTGGTACTCATTCACCCAGTCCCGCTGCAGGACAGAAAAGAGAGGATCAAAACATGATGGGACTACTACTGTGCTAAATGTGATGAGCGGCTCATTATAAAGTGAAGTTGTTCCTACTGAATGTAAACTAGGTTACATTTATTTGTGTTGTAGAATTTGAACTATTAATCACATTTGCAATTAAAACATTTTGAGTCAAATGATTTATTATGTTAAAAATGATATTCTTTACCTCCTTCTGAGTAAGCAGCTCTGTGTTCATCATCTTGACTTGTATAGGAACCAGAGTGAGGGGTTCAAATGTCAAACTCCCTCTGTTTCTGTAGTTGTACTGTACACACAGCAAAGAGCACAATGTGTAAATGTTCCTAAGTCATAAACAACTGACCAAAATTAATATTATAGCTTACTATTAATTATGGGGTGTTGAAGTGAAGTTATCATATTCACAAAAAAATAAATGCTTTTTGATTAGGAATAACAAACAACTTGTATTAGGGTGTGAACAGCACTGTTTAGCTCTACACTATACAGCTGCATTTCTTTCTGCTTTTGTTCAACACTTAATGACCTACTTTGGGCTTGACTGGAACAACAAGAACAACGTTTTCAAGACGAATGCCAAAAGACCCATCTTCATAGTATCCAGGTTCTAGAAAAAGACAGGAAATTAAATTAAGATTTTGAACAGCGCAAGTGCTACAAGGGACTCTTTTCATTACATGTTGTCCCACATTTTAACCAGAAAGCAATTAAAATCAGGAACAACATTAGATTGTAGTTGTTTTGATAGAAACAAGCTAGATCCTGAAAGGAATAGTTTGTGGCTAACAGTAGCCAAAACAGTTTTTAATTACCTCTGTACCTGTATCTGAGAAACAATACAGTACACGATTTCTCTCTGTCATATATCAGAGGAAAGGAAAAGACATACTCTAACCCCAAAGACTCATTTTGGATCAGTGAGACTGCTGAAATTTGATCACTCTTATTTTTCGGAGGGCATCATAGAGACTGTGTAATAAAACGACAGTTGGAGCAACAAAGACATAATGTCACATAGTACTTATAATGTAAGCAACCCGGTTTTATATAAAGAGCAGCTTTAAACCACCCAAACTATTCCTTTAAGGTGTTTGTCGCTATAACTTTCACCATAGCTGGTCCTTTTGGAAATTATCCCCACTCACCAAATTCTAGTTTGTGTTTCCATCAAGACAAAGATAGCATTTTCATCAGCACAGAAGCTGCCTGACTGTACCTTGTTAAGGATAAAAAATGAAACACTGCAGTCTTAAGATATTTGTGAAGTATAATTAAATTCAGCCAGGCTCTTGTGACACTGTTGGAATTTTGTTTATAGCTACATCAGGCCTATAGTTAGTGGAATGTTTTGTATAGGAAGGATGACAGCAGTACACTGATCACTTGGCATTAGGGGATGCATATCTGGCTGAAGGCTTTTTGGTGTCAGTGACTGTTTTACACTGCCTCTGATCAACACAATTTTTTGCATCTTTTAAATGTGACTGCAGATCTACAGGTTTGAGAGTTTTATGACAAAGGAATGATGCATAATGTTCACAAGTTTAGTCAAGCTATCTGCCATACCATCACTGACAATCATGCCAGCCTCCAGAGGTTCATCCGCAAAGGTTTTATAGCTTATGCCGCAGGGCCCCTCATGGACGTTTAGGAAGCAGCCCACACCGTGACCTGTACCGTGAAGATAGTCCAGCCCTGATTCCCACAGGGCAGCACGGGCAAATGAATCCAACAGGTGACCTGGGGAAAAGAGCAACAGAGCACTGTAACGCACTAAAAAAAATAAATACAAATTCACAGGAAATGTTGTTGTTCCACACATTTCTTGTGGAACAACATTTCATTTTGATGAAATGAGAACTGTCTATCTGTTTGCCCTGTACAGTCTGAGAGGTGGCAATAAGTGACAAAGAAAGCCTAAATGTATAAATAAATAATCTTTTGTTCTCAATGCAACGACGTGATTACCTCATTTCCTTATATGTTTCTCTGACATGTGGTGTCATTAATATTCTGTTAGCAAGCTTTAATACTGATCACAACACAGATTTCTGATTGAACAAAAAAGATATGAAGAAACTATTTAACACAAGAGAAAGAATATTGAAGAAATACCCCGTAGTAGTATGATACACAGTTTGCAAAATGCTTTTATAATTTTTTTATACTGGTATACTATAGAGTGAGGAGTAGAGGGCAGCACCTTTTGTTCCATTGGGGAAAACAGCAGCACTGACAGCGATGTGTCCCTTCAGTACGTAGGTAAAACATTCCTAGAGGGAAAAGACAATTTTCCACCAATACACCGATATTTCTTGGTTTAGTTTTTTAATATAATAATGAATACTAAAAATAATTAACTAAACTTTAACCCAAGATGTAACTTCTTTTAAAACTGTAAATACACAAATGTACCTTCTCAAAAGCTGTTGGAGTACCAAAGTGCATAGTGCGTGTGACATCTGTGGTTCCATCACTGCCAAAGACAGAGCATGGTTGGAGATGTGTGACTGTAATGCAAAATTACTACCTAGATGTTGTCTGTTATTAATATTTGAAAGGCATAAAGATGGCAACTTTCATAGCTGGTTAGCCTGTATATATTTGTTGTATACAACAACATCAACAATACAAATAATGCTGCTTACACATATTGAGCTCCAGAGTCAATGAGATAAACCTCATTCAAAGTGAGAGTTCTGTTAGTTTCAGGTAGTGGTCTGAAAAAAAAGAAAGAAATGAGGTTCAGTATGGGATAATTAGAGAAAATATATTTGCAAATCTAACTAGACAAATTTGACCCTTTCTGACCTGTAATGGATGATTGCTCCATTTGGACCAACACTGGAGATTGTGGGGAAACTCAGACCAACAAAATCCCTCTGTTGACTAAAGAAAACACAATATACATGAAGAAACATTAGTCTACCTCAAAAGGCAGTCTGCTGAGAGGAAGAAGTATTTTCATTATGAGGTCTTCAGCAGAGGCCTCCATGTCCAGTAGAGGCGGCTGCTCCTGCTGGGTCAGGCAAGCACCTTGAATGGCAGCCGCTGCCATCAGTGTGTGTATGGGTGAATGAGAAGTAACATTGTAAAGTGCTCTGGAAAAAAGCCCTTCAAGCATTAAAGCTGAGATGAGATTAAACTGGATGAGCAACCAAATAAGGAAATCACACGTGGTTTTTAAAACTGCCAGGGAAATTTAATAAAAAAAAAACTACCTGCGTAATTCTTCAGCCTTATCAGCAGCAGAGATCTCAGTCACAGTGCCTTTTGGAATCTATAAAACAATAACTGCAGCACTCAGTCACACAAACAGCATAAAAAACATTGGCACTGTTTATTCAAGTTCAAGTGCAAGTTATGTAATAACCACTCAAACTCAGTTTTTAAGACTTGTTTAGTAGAATATAAGAATATAAGAAGCTAAGTTGTCAGGCTTAAATGAATTTGTCAAAAGAACAAACAATATAATTTCTAGCAATAAAATCATAATTACTTAGCAATATGGGAAAATATCCAAAGCATAGCCTGAAAAAACAAAGCAAATACCTCTTTTTCCAACCAAGCAAAGAGTTCACAAAGGGCAACTGCATCCTTGATCTGGTGATAAAAGTGCATGAGGTCAATCAGACAATTTACATAAATTTCACAAACAGAAAAAAAAAAAAAAGGCGCTACAAATATTTCTCTCAAAAGGTTCTTACATGGGCCATTTTCATGCCCTGAATCTCAGTGGCATTCTTTACGGCTTTGGCGAGGCAGAGTGGAGTGTAAGGAATTGGACTTCTGTGGGCCTGAAACAGATGAAGGTGGAACAATTAAGGTTTGGAAGTAGCTGATTACTTTAATTATTTCAAGAAATGCATTGTGGCAACTGTCAAAGCCAAAAGAATTAATATGGATCACCAATTTTTTTGCTTGGAGAAATATTTAAGTTATTTAAGCTGATAGAAGAGTCTATGTTAAACTTACACAACAGTATTTCTTTTGATGTGCAACTGCACAGCAACAACTGCATCCTAAACATTCAATAATTTTACCAAATAATAATCTTGATAATGAAATGAAATTTTCTTTCTCTGTCCTCTTATAAACAAAGCTGCAAGGGAGAAATGTAATTTATAAACCAGGAAATCAAGACACAATCTATCAATTATTATCAGATTAACCCATGGGTACACTCTCTAACCTTGGGGATGACTTGTGTGAGAGCACAGCTGGCCTTGTCACAGATCCACACTTTGTCTTTGGGCCCGAGTGCAGCACAGATGGCCTGGAGCTCAGTGTACACCAACTCGTACGGCAACGTCTGGATGATCAGCTCAGGCTTGCTGGGCGAGTCCAGCTGCAAATGTTTTCTCGTAGCAGGATCAGAAAGACGCCTTAGGTCCACAAAAAGCCTGCAGAGAACAAATGATAGTTTAGCAATGAAGATAATTTTAAAAAAATAATAATTTGTTCAACTGTAATTTTGATGCTTTTAGTTTTGTTTTACTGAATCTTCTAATCAGATCATGATATAGCAGGCCTAAATTTAGTATCTAATATGCATATGATGATGGCTGTAAAAGCATATTTTTGGTATTAAATTGAATTTAAAATACAACCCCATTTCCAAAGAAGTTGGAAAGATGTGTACATCCTATATAAAATCTGAATGCAAAGATGTGCAAATCTCATTAACACAAATTTTTTTCATAATGGAACATGAACAACTTATCAGATGCTTAGACATGTTTACTATTTCGTAGCATCCCCTCTCCTTTTAACAACTGTCTGTAAGTATCTGGGAAGTGAGGACACCAGTTTATATTGGCGTGTGGTGCTCAACTTTATTCTATTTGCATTTGCCGAATCTTTATTTATTAATTACTGTTGTCTGTAATTAACAAGTTATTACTATGTATTAATATTAGTAGTATTTCAACATTGCTATATTACCATTTACTCATTTGTAAAAAAAAAAAAAAAAAAAAAATTGTAAAATGAACCTTTGCTCAGTACACGCTAAAGTACCTGTCTTATGCAATACTGATTGCATCCTAGAATATTAATAAAAGATAAATCAAGAATTTTTATCACCATTATTCCCCAGGTCTAAACACAAGTCCGACCAACCTTATTGTGTTGATTCCCACAATGCAATATGCAAAGAAAACTGGGTTGTACTCGATGTCTCCACCACGAAGGTTAAAGAGCCCTGAAAAAAGAAAAAACATCACATATTATTAACATTTGAAAATAAAATTCTTATCTCTGGAAAATCTTTATTCAGAGCCATTCATGCTGTATGTGTCCATCAAATCTGACATCTCCATACAAATTGTTGTTAAAATGTTTTTTTTTATTTATTTGACTGTCACTCCTTTGTAGATGCCTGAGCAAATTCCTTTAATCAAAATCAGCATTATTCTTATTAAAACAAGCTCTCAGACCAAACAATCAGACAAGAGCTCATTAAGCACAGTAAATTTTATTTAATCAACAACTGCAATTAGGTGAATGTTCCTAACAGATTACGATGTCGGTATCTTCACAGTAATTAAACAGTGAAGGTGCAAAACAAGGTGCTCAAGCAGGCATCTGAGGGGCCTTAGATCATGATCGTTTATGAAAACAATCTTATGTAACAGGAGGGATGCTGTGTATGGCTGCTGCTTGATTGATAAATTAATTGATTGATTGATTAATATGCATGCTCTTGGGCTACAGTGTTCTGTTCAGTGAGCTGTTCTATCTCAAAAAATGCAATATTAAAATATCTTGTTGTGATATTACAAGTTTGTTAAAATAGAAGCTGCACGAGTATTTTAAAGATTTAAAAGGGCGTATTGTTAAAAAAAACCTTCGTGTATGACCCATTAGAAAGTAGTAAATTTTTATTAATCAACAACTGCAATTAGGTGAATGTTCCTGACAGATTACGATGTCGGTATCTTCACAGTAATTAAACAGTGAAGGTGCAAAAGTCAGATGTGGTTAGTAAAGCAGTTACAACACCTCATTACTCTTTTTATATACTTCTTTCCCAGAGGTTCTTGAACTATTATGTAATTCAGGAAAATTATCATACATGCAATCTCGTCCAATGCCGTGGCAACAAACCAGCTGATTTTCCTCTCTGTCATTTTGGCTCGCAGGGCTGTGACCTTGTCTTGCCAGGACATGCCTAGAAGTGGACAGCATCATCATGAAATTGCAGTGCATTAATTTTCCTCAACTTAACCTTATTTAGAAACACCTGACTAAAACTTTTATTATCTAAATCAAAGTATAAAAAAGTTAAACCAACAGTATCAAAGGCTGCCTTCTACTGCAATTTGCAAAGCGATTTCCAATTCTACCTGAATAAAATAATTATGTTCTAATGGGTTGTCTAAACAAATATATATTTTAAAAAAAATACTTCTGCACCCCCTCACACAATCCCAATTACTCAAAGATATATAAATGTACATATAATAATGGGGTAGTATGATACTGACCAGTGTAGTCTATTCCCAAGGTACGGAGCTTTGTGCTGGGTCTTTCAGGGCGGTCAGTCCACACTACATCAATCAGATTATCTTGTACTGCTACTAGTGAGTGGCCTGCACTAGTCAGTGCCTTGGACATGTTCTTCCACTGATCTGGGACCCAACATTAGAAGATTACATTAAGATGCACAAACAGTGAAACTTAAAATACAATAATACCTGAGCTTTCATTGGTTAGTGGTGTAGAAGTGCCTAAGCAGGTGATGGCATCACAGCAAAAGTGCACCTGTCGGACAGCCTATGAATTTTCCAGTTTTGACAAAATGTGACTTGAGTAGTCTTCTTTATAATCGGACAAGGAAAAACTGAAGCTAAGGTCACAGATGAAGAGGCAGAATAAAGTGTTGCAGCCTACCAGCGGCAATGATCCAAGGATCTACTCCCACTTTAGAGTTCTCTGGCAGAACACTGATCAGCCAATCCTCCTGAGAGGGTGTCTCCTTCAGTCCTACATATATTATACAAAAACATGTAAATTGCTTAATTAAGATATAAAAATGTAATATAAACCTGTCACATATCCCAACTAAATACACAGTATAAAATGGTATTATTGCCTAACTCAGTGGGTAATCTTGATTGCAGAATAAGGAATTAAAGACAATTGTTTTGTATGAAATTAGGTCACTCTTTTTTATTCTTTAAGTATTTAACATAAAGAGGAAATCTTTAACAAGTCTGCTAGCTACTCAAAAATTCATCCACCACTTTTAATTTGCTATTATATTATTAGTTTTTATAGGATTATATCAATTAGTAAGTCTTTATTTTAGTCACGTACAACTGAGAAACCAAGTAGGACATTACCCATCTTCATAAGGGTCCAGTTGTTGTCCATTTGCTGACTGGCCTGGAGAAAGTATCGTCCATCAGTCCACATTGCAGCATGCTGCTCTGTGACAATGGCTGTACCTACACACAAGGCATGAGGAACATATGACATGTCAAGCTGCATATTCTTTTTTTTTTCCCCCACTGAGGTTGTGCAATAGATCTATGCAAGAAAATTAGTACTGGGATGGTGACACAGTCAGTGTATGTCTGTTATTGAGCTAATATATCAGACCGATATAATCTGAATATTGCTCCATTGCAGAAGTGAACAATAGTTTCAGTATGAGTGAGCTCTTCTGTTCTCTGTGGTTTCTTACAAAAGCAGACACTAAAAATGCACTTTCAAAAGATGTATCAACATCTGGCGGTTTAAACCTGAACAGACAGACAAGAAAAACAAACTTGCTGTCCACGCAAAAATGTTTATCACATTGTCCTGGGATATTACAACTTGGCTTTGAATCTGCCAAACAACATTTTGAAGTCAGGGTTTAATTTTGGTTTAAAAATAGACCCCTCAAAACAATGAAAACATACCTGCTGAGCCATTAAATCCAGAGGCAAATTCACGCCTGCAATCACACGGTGCAATGTATTCACTCTGACAGACACAAGGACAAAGAGAGAGAGAGAGAGAAGGGAAGATAAGCTTTATTAACAATCAGTTTGAAGTGGCCCAGCCATTTTAACCACAACCTTTGCTGCTATTCTCATGTCATCTTCATGTTCATCATGTCTTGTGCATAAGGCAACAGAAGACAGTAGCAGTGGCCTAAGGGCTACAATTAATTTGTGAAGATCAGACAAGTTGATAGGAAGTTATTTAAATGTGAGCTTGTATATGCAAGTTTCTATTTATATTCAGACAATTTATAATTAAAACATCTGTAAAAGTAATATGTTGTATGCAGGGTCTCACCTGATGGGCATCTCCTGAAGGGATGATGTAGGCTTGTAGAGGCTCTGAGAAGTATTTGCAATTCCTCATTGCCTGACGAAGCTGCCTCAGTATCTCTCCCGTGAGCTTTGGAGACATGACTGTATCTGAATTTTTTTTTTTAAAAAAGACATATCTTAAGAAGTCAAATTTCAAATTTGCTTCCTTCTTAATACCATGCTTTTTAAAAACAGCAGCAGAACATAATCTTGAATGTTAAGCTGAAGTTGATGTGAAATGACATGTGTAGAGTTTAACCTACAAAAAAAGCAAATTGTGATTAAAGGTAACCCTTTACCCAAAAATCACCACAGTGTCTCCTTCAGTTATTCAGGTCCGCACAAACTACCAACACATTACCTGACTTTTGGGAGGCCATTCTACTTTAGGTGACTGGATAAGACAAAAACTGACTAACGTGGAGCTTGAACTCAAGGCTGGCTCTTTAACCTGCTGTAAAATGCTGATTAAGCGACTGGTTAAATATTAAAGAACAGTCACTGCGTGGGGTTAGCATGTGTAGGTTACCTATTCTTACTACAATACCTCCATAAAAGAAAATCAGCGGCTGGCTGGTAAAACCCTGCCACGAACTGACCAATCACGTTGCAGCATTCTTCATCGATGACCTCTACTATTGGCCAAGCTGCCCGCATGCGATTGTTGTTTACAAGTTGGCTTCGGTCGCATTCAAGAGGCTGCTAGCTAGTTAAGCAGCTCAAATCAAATAAAACCAAATAAAATCGCCGTTGATATTCTTAAAATAAATGGCGAAACCAAACAGCCATAATTGAGGTGCTCGAGCGCAATTTTATTCGCACATCTCTGTTTTCAAAATGCCAACAATGAAACGTAACAACGACCCCCCATTCAGCGTGTTGGCGTTGCTAGTAGTGGGTGTGGTAGCACGTCTGTGGCATTTTAGTAAAGTTTCTGGCTAATTTTCAAATTTTTATAGCTGTTAAGTTCTTCTGCTTTGCTAACGAACGATCTGTCGCAGACACCGACATAGAAAGACCACCAGTTCCCCATCATCTGAAAGCCAACAACCGTATGGGCTGGCTCGCTGCTACCGGGGGACAAAACGTTAACTGTAGCTCCACAAACCAGCGCTAGCTAATTGTAAAGTTCCTGCACATGCACCAACTCAAATACTGAATACACACCCACTTGTTTCTCCTTACAAATGTGGCTCTTAGGATAGAAAAACCAAGTGCTCCTCTAGCAGCCTGGACCTTGTGTTACTTTACAAAACAGTAGGCTTCCATGACTTTGTTGACGTTTATGGTCACGTGGCTGCAGTTTCTTCCACTGAACGCAAAGGGATCCAGACTCGCCTCTTTTGCTGTGAATCGTATTCACAGTCTACACAAAAATATGATCATTCAAAAATGATATAGTACTACCTAATATTCCTGTGATCAGCATTAGAGAGTAAGAATTATACCACTGTACTAATATGCCTACAATTAACTTGATAATTATAATGAAACGCAATAGAAATACAAACCTTTTACAATACAAACCCTGGTTCTTTTTGTCAGTTGACAAAAATAACTAAACGTAATTAGTTTAACGTTCTAATGATGTTTGATATAATGATATTTTTATCATGTTAGCCTAACTGTTAAAGGTATTAAAGCTAAGAATGTATACTTTTTATTAATCATTTATATATAGCATGGCACACATAATTTAATTGTTGTTTTCTCCAACATGCTGATAATTAACATTATACAACTTCAACATACAGCTTCAATTATCCCTTTATTTATCTTTATTAAATAAAGTGATAATTAAATAACACTTTATTTAATTATCACTTATTTATCTGTTTTTTTACCCAATTTAATAATGTTTACAGTCATTAGTCAGTTTTAAGGAGTTCCAAAACTTTTGGGGTTTGGTAGTTTTTACTTTATTTGTTACAACTTTTAAGATAAAATAAAATAAAAAACAGAGACCAAACCAAGAGTCCTGTCAGAGGAGGATGTGACTTTGTCACAACAAAATGTAAGGAATCACACCTGATCATTATTAGAAAACATCAAAAGTAATTATGACGAATAAATTATTTTTAAAGTGATATCTTTCTATTAAAATATATCACAAATTTGTGCATGTGCTGAGATGCTGAGAAGTTTAAAGCAAAATATCACAGTGGTTGTCGGTACAAGGCATACAAACATTATTGTATTCACAAATCTCCTGATATTTACACAAATTGATATTTCATGTATACATACATTTTGTTTATGGTGCACACATAAAGAGATACACCTGGAGATCTAAACATGGGCAGCCTTAACTCCACCCACTTTTTAACACCCAAATGAACACAATTATGAGCAAAAATGTGCTGGAAAAAAAGTTTCTACCAGGGCTATGCTTAAAAGTTAATTCATTATTTTAAAAAGTAAGGTGAAAATGGGCAAGATCAAAGGCAAACAGTTAATATTTGCCTGACAATTAATCATATAGTCAATGTATTCCTTTGGTGTGTTAGATGCCATAAACATATTCACAATTTTACAATATGAAGATTCATGTGTCTCCACTTGTACTTGGAACAGCTCAATGCCTGAACTATAAACAAATTGTAGAGTACAGCAGGCAGGCGGCAGCAACCATCAAACCTCCAGACACCAGCGGCAGACCTCCGCTCCCTGAAGGCATCAAATCAGAAATGTGTCCACGGGTTATTCAAACAAGTAATTAAACATAATCGAGCTTAACAATTTTGGTAACGAATGGCCAATAGTGGTAATTCAGATATTAATTATGAGATCTTGCACATGATGGATACTTGTTGTGGTTCGTCTCCATCTTCATTTTTAAGATCCGATGGTATAAATTAATTCAACTCAAGCCACTAAACAGTGAAAGGGTTTTAAATTTAGTTTCATTTAAATAAATGAACAACTCCCAACATTCCCATTATGCACCTTACTAGGGTACTTACTTGTGCATGAGTCCGACTCTTTGAACAATCCCATCTTCTTACTGGTTTTGACAGACTTCAGGAGCTCTATGCTGACATTCCCTTTAAAATACACACCATGTTGCAATGGTTAATTACACATGCTGTTGACAAAGAATTCTCAACACTTCTCATACTGGATAATTAGTGTAGGTGAGCCTACGGGCAGTTATGGACTTGCTTTTCCAACATTAAGCCTTTTGATGATACACCAAGAAAGCTGCAGTGCATTTCAAATGTCTTCTTTACGAAACAAAAGTTCTTTACTACTACTACTATTTCCTTTACATAGCAAGTAGTGCACTCTTTTCAATTAGTTATCAGGCACTGTTTGTCGGATTTCACTATTGCAAGCACATAAAACTGTATTTTCACCACCCACACATTCAGCTTGTTGTGCATTCTTGTTGTACGCATAAGGCAATAAAGGTTGTCTTCTCAATGGGTTTTGGAATAAGAAACTATTCAGTTTGTGGGAGATTTGTGTTGACATAAATGCTTGAGCTGTGCTATACTGTGTGAAACTTCTGTACAGATACTTCTCTGTTCCACCCTGGGACAGAGAAAGGTACTGAAACTGAAATAGAAAGACTAAACTTCAGCATCAAATTACATAGCAATTTCAGGTTTTCTAAAGATTTTCAAAGACCATAATTGTTCATTGTCCTGCTAAACACAGCTATTTAGGGCACGCTGATTCTAGATAGGACCTGGCGGCCTGAAGTCAACTTGTTGTACTTGTTCTGTATCTATGTCAGACGTAATGAATACTACTCCTGTCTATAATGCAGACATTTTGTAATCTTCTTGGAAACATATTCAACCAAAATATTCAACCAGTGATTTTTGTTTTCATTTCAGGTTCCTTTTTGAGGTTTTACTACCTGTTGCTCCTAAATTTATAGAAAATAACCCCAGGCCTTTCTTTGACAATCACATAATCCCTTTGTCTGCTACTAAGGAAGTAGAGCAGGTTGATCACTGGTCACCCGGTTAATAGGGGGGGTCTTACCAGACACCATGAAGTTGACTTTCTCGCAGGTTCCACCAGCTGTTGAAAGGGGAGAGCTAGGTAGGATGGTGATTCTTGCTGTTTCCATCTGCAGGACATCTGCAACTCTCCTGCGAAAGTCATATCTTGAAAAAGAGGATAATCATAAGTGTTTAAGTCCCTTGATAATATGTAACACTGTATGTAATGTTTTTATCAAACTATGTTCGGTTTGGGGATTGTGATGATTTCTTGTAAACATTTGATAATAAATGTTCATTAATGTGTTTCATCTACAAATATACAATAGAGAAAAGGGGTTTCAATACAGAAAAAAATATATTATAAATTATATTTAATTAAAGAAATTATAAGAAATAATTTTAAAAATTACTGTTTTTCTACTTTATCAAGTCTATGAATCATCTAGGGAGGTAAACCATTCTTCATTCCAGTACTCTCATGCAATGTTAACACTTTTCTGATAGGACTTCGCTTTGATGTTTTCTCCTTGACTTAGATTTTTGCTGCCTTGTACCTCACTTGTAAGTCGATTTGGATAAAAGCGTCTGCTAAATGACTAAATGTAAATTTAAATGTATATGTACTCTCTTCTTATACCTGAAAACGCACTCAAAATGCACTTATGAAGTGAAAAAGGTCACAGAGTATTTACAAATCAGCCACTTTTATAGAAATAGTTTTCAGATGGCCAAGTCCTTCCGTACAACAAAGCCATAAAACAGGGGCACAAGCCCATTAAACAAATAAAGCATGTCCCACTCAAGCAAATGCTGAAAATCTTCCAAGAGATTCATGATCAACTTCTGGTAAAAAGTCAACCTTTAAATCACACAATCGCACTACTTATTGCATTCACCTGCTGAAGTCAGGCACACTGGGAAAGGTCTGCGCTGCTGAAGGGGATTCTGGGAGGATGTCAGCACATGCAATGATGCTGTGTCCCTTCTTCAACACTAGTGATCTGTGGACCACTACACACATGGAAAAAACTTGAACAAGTCACCCTTTTTTATTTTACAGATCAGAAGTCATGAACACTGCTAGGGAAGTTATTTTACCACTACTAAATATCTTTCCACTGGGAAAAAACATGCTAGTGTTCTACCTGTGTGGTCTCCTGAGAGCTGGATGATGCTGTCAGTGTAAAGTTGCCCCTCAGTCAGGCTAACTGGGCCTTGTCTTGCAGATATCTCCCCCACCACACAGCTCAGGGAATTTTCTAAAGAACAGCTGGAGCTCTGAAGGGGGGAAGAGAAAGAAGGAAGTGCACTTCACAGTTAAGGTGAAATTTGCCCCAATAATTGTTGTTGGTTATGCAACATATCTGACCTCTAATGGTAATGCATTGCTAAAAAAGAAATTTCACAAACTACATGATACATACATGGCTCCATTTTCTACTATGCTACTTACAGTAAAGTACCTAAACTGTATGGTAATACATGATTATAATTTATAATGAATTTGATATAGAAACTGTGAAATGCCGTGAAATATCTCAAATAACTAGCAAATTCATGTAGCTTTACGCTACAGGTTTAGCAGCTTCAGTATTAACACTAGTACTAGCATTAATTTCCAAACTAGTCAACTTTCTGTATCAACTTTCAGTAAGAAAAGGAGATTGTGTGCTCTCACCATGGAAGTCATATTAAAAGGATTATACGTGTCTCCCACATTGTTGCACTTGCTGTTGTTGGCACCCGTAGGTTTGTTTGTGATAAACAGGGATGCCTCAGTTGTCTGCAGATAGGGGTAACATAGAACTGTGAGTATGTGTACTTGGTATTTGTTTGTTTCGTAATGATTTCACCAAACTAAACCTCATACACACCCTTTACAATCCCTTCCAAATATTGCTCTAGTTAAACACAAGGCAGTAAGTTGCTGTATTACAATAAATATCTGAGCACTGAAGTCAAACTGCCGTGTATTATCTTTTGTACTTTTGCACATGTCCTGCCCTCATAACATGGGGTTATATAGATTGTCCTGAAAGACAACAAGCAGCAACCTCTTTCATATTGAACACCACTTTTCACTGGATTCAGTTCCATCTCGCAATTAATGGAAGAAAAGTCTAATTTTAAATTGATTGGTCTGGGGTGATAAATTAATCCCACCCCGCAGGAAAGGTGGGATTTTTGACTTTATTATGTAAGTGACTTGAGATGACCTTGTTGTGAATTGGTGCTATATAAATAAAGTTGAATTGAATTGATATGTTCATGCTCTATCACTTCTTGTTTAGTTTTCATGTTATTTATTATTTTTGCTTTATTGAGATAACATTTGGGTATAAAACTCTGTACTCACATTAGGCCCTGCCAATGATTGAAGAGTCACCTCCAGTGTCATGTCATTGCTGCTACCATCAGGAAACATCTGCTGGCGCTAGGTATGGGGGAAATCCAAATGTCCAATATTAGACAGTTAGAAAGGCTAAACACACAGACTACTTCAGCCAGAATCAGAATCTGTATCTCTTCTATTAGTCAAGTATTCAATTAAATTAAAAAAAAGTGTTCCTTGTCCCCTAGGGGCACTTCAAGGCTTCAAGCATTCAAGCATTGGTGTTAGCTTCCCAGAAACAATATGTAAGATAAGGAGGAAGGAAAAAATAAAACACAGCATGCAAAAGGCAACAGGGATCAGGATTGAAGAAAAACTTTAAATATAAGAAATTATTTAAATTAACAGTTATGATAAGGGTGGATACAGGAAGTTTGAGGCTGCATTGCCGGACATTTTGTCTAATTTGTACATTTCGGCCTCCACATGCAGCAATAATTAAACTTACAATAAATAAAATTATACAATTTTAATTGTATTATTACATATTTGCTAAAATCTAAAGACAGTAGGATCCTAGTGTGGATTTTTGTATGTTTACATTCACTGTAACTCTCTGTCTGAATTGCCTGCAAAATAGGCAGATTACAGTTAAGGACCAAAGCTAATGCTCTGACTCCACCACTTTCTCCTTAATAATATACCTTACGTGTAAAATATTACAAGCTCACTACGGGGACTCTGGAGGCCGGCTGACAGAGACAGCTGGGCCTGTAGGTTGCACTAGCCAAAGCAGATGGATGCTAAGTTCAACTAATGATCTCGCCCCTGCTTCCCAGTGCTCCTTGTTGCAAGCCGCAACAGGCATAATGAATTCACTGTCTGTGCACGGCAGCAGAAAAACTCAGTCACGTTTTTGTGGCAGCTTGGCTCCTACTAAGTTAGCAAGAAAGAAAACCTTGAATGTGCTCAATCGACGTAAACCATCTGCTTATGATTCTTATTATTTTTTGCTATCATATGGACTCATCTCATTACTTAGCTTCTGATGATAGGCTGAGTAGGTGATTTTCACTTTGGTTATATGGTCTTTACTAAAAAAAATGTATAACCTTTTCTTGAAATGAGGAAACAAGTTCATACTTTATTGTAAAAAAAAAAAAAATCAAGTTCCAAATAAAGGCTAACTTTGTCATGGAAGGTGATATTTTACATACCTCAGTATTATAATAGTGCCATTTTTATTGCAGATGACAATGTTCTTCTGCCAATAAAAAGGCAACAAGTCTAATTTATAATAAGTCCATCTACAAATACACCCTTTCTTTTAGATGCCTACCACCTGTTCCCAAAGCCACTGAAAAGGCAACGGTTTATTGTTCTTGTTGAGAAGCTTGTGTTTTCTCATTTTCTATGAAATATGTTACGACATTTTACAATGGCAAAATGTTGTAATCTGAGCTTCTGCTATGGAAGTTGCAAAGCTGAGTTAAAATAATTGTGCAGTAATTGTGGAGTTGAGAAATGTATTGAACATGATGTGTGTTGGACCAAATAGACACATCATCAAAAGCACTAATGTAAACTATTTTATGATTTAAATGTTAATGTATGTACAGTTATGAACATTTTGGAAAAGACTATAAAGGCTGTTGCTGGTTTCTTACCATTCGAACTGTCCCAGTGACTGTACCACTGAAAACAGCCTTGGCCTCAGTCCATTGTCCATCCGTATTTCTCTCAGCTGTTATGTCAGCACACTTCATTCTGTAGACATATGCAGGCAAAACATGTCCATAGAAAACATAGAAACAGAAACACAAAGGGCAAAACATGTTCTGATACTGCAGGGTTAACCACGAGGATTTTCTCCTTTACTACATTTTGTTGAGTCATTCTCAATAAATAAAAAGGATTATCTGTGTGTCAGAGCCATAGATGGATTATGAGAACATTAACTTTCTGGGACAACAGGGAAAGAGCCCCCACCATTTTTGGGATTGTTTTCAGTCTCTTTGTAGCAGTTCTGCACTTGTTTTTTTTTCTATTTTTGACATGTGGTTTTGTATTTGTGTTTATGTTTAGTTGTTTGAGATCTTTTTTGTGATTGTTGTGCCTATCTCTTTGGCCATTTTGTGTCTTTTAACTTAGCCTTTTAAACGAAAATATAAACTTTAACTTGGACTCTGGCCTTGGGCCCCATAGTTGGCCTGTTCAGTAACCCATCTATAGTTGTAGCACAAAGAATGAGGAGGAAGTGCTTCGGTGTCTGTGTTATCCTACACCTGTAATTGTTCTCCAAACACTGAGGAACTACTGTCTCAGACAGCTTCTCAGGACAGTGAAACTTAAATGCAAAGCATCTGTGAAAATTGAAACTTCAAAGCTGCTAAAATTTATGCAATGTTATGCAGTTTACTGCAGTTTCTGTTACTTATATAACAAACCTAAAATTACAAACATTTCTCTCTTTATTTTTGCAACAAGTCAATGGCAACAGCAAAGTGCTCAACACTGACCTCTTCTTCTTCAATTACAGGAACCTGTGGTCATCCTTCATATAAAAAAAATGTTCTGCTTCATTTTAACTCTGTCTGTTGGTTTCAATTTCTGTATAAGCACAAATAGGTTCTCACCTTGATCCATTGATATAGTGAACCACCAATGATCTTCCCAATATGCTGTAGGGTCCAGATAAAGGCATATCAGGGTCCATGTATATATCATCAGACTGGTTGAGGCCATTCAGCATCCCGAACTTCCCGCTGATGTCTCCAATCTCATACTGGTCCACTGTGCCAGTTCCTGGTGCTGGGGAGTTTGATACATTCCAAGCTAATGGGTTGAAGTGACCCCTGACGTTTGCATTGGAGCAGGGCTCTGAACTGCCAGGTTTGATGGGCATTATGTGAACATGATAACCTCCAGCTAATGAGTTCAGGTTCATTAGTGATACATTTATAGTTGTTGGACCTTGTGGCACAGCCTGGGAGAACTGCACCTGGCCACTGAGCCTTACAAGACCAAACCATCTATCTAAACTAGCTTTGGGGACCCGCACTATTGTAACATTGGCACAAGCAATCCTTGGCCCTCCTTTCTCTGCTTGATGGATGACCACAGAACGACCGATCAGGCCTGATCCAGGCAGCCAAGAAGTGACATCAGTAAAGAAGTTTTTTGCTTCCACTCCACCCACTCTGGTGCCAAGATTGATGGTGCTGGTTTTCCTGGAGAGGTCTCCCACTTCACAGGATAAGGGACTGGATGGGCCACAGTGGAGGGCATAGCTGCTGTCTACATTGCTGATGTTAAAGGCATTCCAGTGCCCTTCTGTTGTGCTGCAGCGCCTTTCGTCATCATCCATTTCTGAGCTAATGGGGTAAGTGTGAATATGCCAGTTGTGGTTTTTGGTTGGGGTCACTGTGGGATTTCCATATGACAGATCCATGAAAATAGATACATCAGACAGGGGGTTGTTCTTCAACTGAGTGAACCTGATCTCACCAATCACAGGGGTCCGGAAGGTGGCTATGGCTACAACCACTTCACCAGGATAGCTGAGGCTGGCACAAACATACCTGGTGCCATCTGTTTGGTGAATTACAACTGAGCGACCTACGATGCTGTTTTGTCCAAACAGAGGGAGGTTGAAGTCTTGGAACACCTCTTCCAAATAGTTTTTACCTACAAGGGACATGTGCTTGCCGCTGAGGTCACCTATCTCATACCTGTCATGTGTCGAACCAGGTTCTTTCGGGTATGATGGATCATTCGTGTTAATACCAAAAGGGTTCCAGTGGCCACCTACGTTGTCATTCGAGCACAAGCTTGATAGGGGCGATCTGACTGAGGGAACAGGGAATGAATGGACATGGTAGGGACCAACTCTGTTTTGTAAATTAGTGAGGTTCACCCTCACTTCTGTAAAATCAAAAGGGGAAGCTTGATGGAAGCTGAAGTATCCTTTGATCCCTTTCATATTTACAACAGCTCTAACCTGTTTGTCCAGCATTTTATAAATCTTAGCACACTCATATCTTGACCCTGAGCGTAAGAGAAGAAAGCCGCTGTTGATATAATTGGTGAGGTCCAGATTGGACTTTGCAGGTTTTAAAGGTGTTCCAACCTTCACCACACCCAGACTGGTCAAAGCTAAGGCATTTAAGTTTCCAAGGACTATGTCACAGTTTGCAGCCTTACTTGCCGATATGAAAAGAGAGACATTGGTTTGCAAGGCATTGACCTGACCAATTGTTACCAGGTCTGCAAGAAGCCTAGGGTTTGTCTGTCCTGTGTTAAGGCGGATGTACACATTACCAGCGATGGGTCCAGTGAACCTGGCCTGATGAGTCAATAATGTTTGACCTTGACTGACAACTGCGCACACCTTGGTGCTTATACATGTCTGCAACATCAGTGAGAAGTCGTCCAGGTTTGACCTTTTTTCAAAGATATGTGACACATTGACGGTGGATTCTGAGGCAGCTGTGAAGGTGAATACACTATGGCCAATATTTTCTTCAGAACAAGGTTGATCAAAATGCCCATACATGACGGGGAACTCACTGAGGAAAAATTTAAGTGAGCCACAGGATCCAGCACCAGACACTTTGATTGTGGCAGTTTGGGAGGTGGAGTTAAATTGAACCTGCCCTGTGACCCCTCCCATGTTGAAAGGCGCCAAAAACTGGACACAGGAAATGGAATCTGAAACAGATGAGAAGGAAGAACTGATGGTAGTGATGTGGGGTCCTACACCTGGTCTTGCACGACAAATCTGAACAAACATGCAACTAATACTAGTTCCCTGTGCAAATATGTAATTTGTGTTTTTCATTTGCAAATTCCAAAACTCATGGTATGTTAGATAACTAAAATGGGAAAATGCACAGTCCCCTCGTGTTTCAAGACATTAATTCAGTTTGGAGAAATAATTTGTGTCTGGTTTTTGTTTTTTCTTTTGTTTCATTTACATTTATAAATCAAATTTATTTTGCATGAGTGCAGGAGACTTTGAGTTTTCACGTTCTATTGAAAATATTAACAGATGCGTGTGAGATTGTTATTGCCAGACTCTTGTCATCAAACATCCAGGTGAAGTTGTGAATTTTAATGAACTTTCAAGAACATGGACATGACTTTTTAGCCTTCAGCATGCGCTCAACACCTTAGCTATTAAGATATATCCTCTTGTACAGTGACACCCACACAGGTATTATTGTTTACACATGTTGCACACTCTTTGTAAGTAACAGGTGCTGCTTTTTAGGCTATTGCAAAACCATACTTTCCTAATATGTACATACAAACAAAAACATTAGCAAATGATGAGCACGATTAGAAAATTATTAGCAAATGATGTAAACTGCAATCACAGAAGACATGTGAAAAAATGAAAAGCTAATGCAATGAAGCACAAAAGGTGGAAACTGTGTTAAACTGTTTTAAGTTTAATCGGTTCTGTTTTCATGTGAAATTTAGAATTTGTGTAAAAGGCTCAGAAGTTCAAAATGTGCAAAGGATGTTAGTAATCTTTTAAAAAGAGTTTTGAAGATTAAATGTAAAAATATCAATAACAATATAAAAAATGTATTCTAAGTGATCATTTCTGAAGCAAACAACTAATTCAACTGTTTTAACATTGTGGAATGAAACCACAGTAATTTACTTGTGGACAAGTAACAAAGCTCTTTATGCCACTTGGTACAATGGGTGACACATAACTTTCAAATGGTGGAAATACTGTTTAAATTTTGTCATACTCACCTTCTATTTCTATTCTCTGAACAGTGTTACATAAATTCAACATAGACTAAAAGTAGAAATGCTATTTTCACAATCTGACCAAAGTACAGCTTGAAAATGATCCTCATAAATTTGAAGAAGTCCACTGTCATTAAGCATGTTTCAGCCCTTTTTCACAGAAATGCACAATAACTCTGGATACTGGATCAAAGTGTTTCTATGTGCCCCACTTTGTTATATGGTGGGATATTCCATAGATAACTGGAAAAAACAGATGCTAAGATTACACAGTGTATATTGTGCACAGGTTAACAAAAGCAAACACAGAATGTAATTTGTTTGGTTATTGTTGAGATTTAATAATTAGTACTTACTAAGGTAAATTATTTGTATTTATATTGTTATAGGTGTACGTAGTGGGATTCACAGACTGCGCAACAAACTAGTGAATCATCAATGACACTAATATGCTGGTACTGCGCAAACTATAACAACATAAACTAAACAATTTTATGAAAGATAATCAGTTTTAAAAGCCAGCTGTTTTTGGCTACATGATATTGAGTAACTGAAAATCTACAGAGCAAAGAGCAGCTGATGTAACTAAGATACACAGAGCAAAGAAGTTAAACTTGAACACGCTTTTAGCTTTGGGGCATGTGGTTTAAAAAAATTCAAGCATTAACATTACCGTTAGATTGCTTAATACTTAAATCATTGTGCTTACAGTCCATGCATTTCTTTAAACAAGGTCAATCTAAAATACTCACCAAGCAACAAAATCAGAAGGGTGGCTGTCCAAAGGCACATGTTGGCAGATGTGTGCAATACACAGCAAACTAAAGGTTTATTTAGAATTCAGTCTCCTTTGTATCCATGTAAATCCTGACTGATGAGGAAAAAAGGTTACGCAGTTATAGAATAAGAACTTCAACAATTGCAAAATGATGCCGTGTGTCTATCTGTGGTCTGTAAGAATGTGTCATGTGCGACTGGTTTCAGAAGTGTGCTGCCTCCCTTGTGGTTCTGTTTTTTAGCTGCAGTCTGACTGTGTCGGGTTGTGATTGGACAACAGGGACACACTGTCTAATGCATGGAGTTAGGGGAGGGAGGAAGACCATTTAGCAGCCTGGATGAGTGGAGGTGGCCCATCCCTACTGTGGCCATGCTCAGCTAAAAGCAAAATATAGGAAACCAGGAAGGAGTTGTTGAGCACTGTTGACTGTTACAACTGAACCCGTAATCTTTGATGATTTCATTAGATCAGATTACATGTTAATACTAGACCTACCTGTACTAAAGATTACTTAAATCTGGTAAAAATATGAGAATGTCCTACAAAGTTTTCTTTTATAATAGAATGTTTACATACAGCTTCAACTTTCTTATGGTCCCAAATATGACCAAATAAAACTAAATAAACACGCCAATGCCCAGAAACAGGCTTGTATCCTCACAGTTTCAGGTTTTTACCCATTTGAGCTTTTTTCTGATTCTTCCTCTTTTCCCTCACAGAATATGTCCTTAGCTGTGCTTGTGACGGAGTTGAAGGGGGAAAAAAGAAGAGAAAATAGTACCTTGTTCTAAGAATAGCTGCCATGTAGTCTATCATTGTGAGCTGTTATTTCTAGGCCATGCAGCTATTCACGAATTCTGGAGGGCTTGTGATGTGGACCAGGGTCCTTCACTTGAAACAGAAGCTGAAATCAAGACATGACCATGTCTTTGTCCCAGCACGTACACAGACATGCACATAGTAGGCAATGACTGCTAAATGTCGAGGCAATAAGAAACTGAGAGCATTTGTACAGTACGGTAAGAATGTTTTCTCACTGAGGTGAGAGTCCCCCCCAACCAACAGCTTGTTGCATCGTACAGGCCATCCAAGTCAGTTTTTTATGCGTGGGGATGAATGAGGATCTTGTATGGTCCCCTCTAAAGCATATTCACAGACAAAGATATGTTTATATGATATGTGAAATTACATGTCTAACAGTGGACATATTTTCTGTTGAAAGTGAGAATAAGAAAAGTTTAAGGATACTAGTACAAAAAGAAACATCATATTAACAACATTTTAAATACAGATCAATGACATACGGTTAATACACATAGTCAAAATTTACTTTAATGACCGATATCCACTTCACTGATTGCTGCAAACACCTAAAAGACATTGTTAGAGGTGACTGCTTTGTGCTACATAGGTACAGTTTATTCATACAGAATAATTGATAATTATTTGTAATATACAAAATCACTATTTAATCTGGTGGTTTATAAATGCAAAAACACAACAGATGTAAATAGTCTAATCCAAATAATTTTGAAAAATATAGTTCTAAAGAAGAGTTGATCATGCTAGTTTCATACCAGCTCTTTGCAACAAAAGGGATAATTTTTCATTGTTTAATGCCACTACAATATGTAATTTATCAAGCAAGTACAGTTGTCTCCAATATGTCATGACTGAGTATATCTAGTCAAAATTCTGCACTCAAATATTCTCATGCAAATACAGTAAAATGTCTAAAATCACGTCTGTGTGTTGATAGTTTTCACTCATTTTAGAACCGATTAGTGCTTCTTCAGTTTCATCACAAGGAAGTCGAGCAGATAAGTAATGGTGACATAATGTCTTTAACCCTCTTCTCAGCAACAGCAATGATGTTGCTGGGGCATGTTTAATTATTCAAAAAAGGGTCAGAGACCAAGAAGTCCAAATAAACATTGATTATATCTCATAATTAACTCAATTACTAACAATTTTAATCAATGTTTAGTGCAATAGGGTTCTTTACCTCTCACAGATCATATTTCAATGAGGATCATTCACTCATTTTTCATAAAAAATGCATGTTACTTTATAATTTATTCATATTATTTTATTTTTTAATGCACATATGAAAGACCTACATATAAAATGCAATCATTTTACAATACATTAATAAAAATTTTTTTTACATTTTTTTATTTTGATGGAGTGATTTTGATAAATTAAGATACCTCTTCTGTTCAGAGAATCAAGACAAATGAGTCATCAGGATTTGTATTGAAAGCTTTATTTAAGCACTGTTTTTGAACCAAAGATGAACAAAATAGCAAGACAACAAAATGCCTTCCCCAACTCCTCAAAGAAGATGTGTCTCTTGTACAGCTCATTCCACTCAGGAAAGATCTCCATCCAAAGTACGAATGGGTTGTAGCCACAGTCTTTTGCTTGGTGCTGTATGAACCCATGACTTTGTCCAAGATGTTCACCCCTCCGTTGGCATTACTTTAGTCTAGGATCATGGTTTCTGGATCTTTTGTGTGCTGATTTCAGCATTTTAGTGCAATGTGCTCATGAGCACAACATTTTTCCCCGTTTTGGGGCAGTAAGACACTAGGGCTGTGGTGTGTGTGAAGGCAAACACGGAAGACTGACTATTTTCATTTGATATGTTGATTACACTTATAAAGCCAAGCAGAAGAAGTTTCATGGCACAAAATACTTGACTCGCAACATAACAGGAATATATTAAACCATATGATGTATGAGAAGCTTGAAAGAGTTGATATAAACACTAAATCACTGAACTTCCTGCAGAGGTTTTTCAAAATGCTGATCTCATTGTTGATAATAATAACAGAACTATATTTTAGCTGTGATGACTGCTTCAAAATAGTATGAATATTTTCTTTAGATACAAAGATAAGGGCTGACAACAAATAGCTTTAACCGACTGAGGATTTATTGATTCAAAAAGTAATTTCAACCACACAGTTTTAAGAAACTTATTAAGCCCATTGTTACATTTTAGACATGAACCATTAATTATAATAAAATATACTGTATACTGAAAAATTATTAAATGACATAATTATCAACATTCACTGCCCAACTTGATGAATAATCAAAATGTTTATTTTGTTTAATTAGTTTTTTTTAATCGAAAAGCACGGACAGAGGCTGCAATTTTTGTTTTTATCATATGTCCTATATATACATCGGCATCGTTTGCCGACAAAACAAAATAAAATAAAAATAGGATTTATACCTTATGGTGAAGAATCATGATTAATTTTCACTAGCTCAATCTGGGCCACTAGATGGAGGCACTCCAGCGTATATGTTTGATACGTCTATAGACCGGACACTTGACTGAGTCTCAGCTGACTCTGTTTTCGCAAAAATATATCTTATTACCATAACAATACGAGTTAAAAATTGGGTGACATACCATCGACAGTGCAGACAAACAGACACAAACATGATCTATAGCAATAGCACGAGTTGCAGCCTGTTTGTATAGCACTCGTTATCACAGAGGCAAATATTTTAAATAAATATATTGCATGCCATATATTGTGAGTAACATTGAGTCATAATTTGGTTACCCGGTTTAAATCGTCCAACATTTGATTCTACATATTATTAGTTAATTTAAATATTTGAATTTAAGGAAGCTTGTTGTGAAACAAACATAAATAATAAATACTAACAGAAGTCCGCCTTAATCACGTGTGCTCTGTCTTAAGCAATGGATTTGCGAAAAAATGCATCGCCTGTTGAAGCGAGTAGGAATTCACTTCCTGCCATATTGTGAACCATTGCTTCCGCCGGCAGCGCAGATCTACAGAACATGTGTACAGCCTGCAGGGGGCGCTGGGAGTGGCTCGGGCGCATCCTAGTGAGTGGACATCAGTGAAGGTGCTCCGACACGCTGCGCTTGAACGGAACCATTGAATTCAAAACGTGGATCAGAGTCCGAAAAGGTCAACTTATATCCTCCTCACAGCAGGTAAATGATCTATCTGTTTGGGACATATTTAAAATGATGATGAACGTTGTGTGCCTGCCCCGTTTTAATAATTCCACACCATCGCCTGCATTTTAAAAGCTTTAGTGGTGTTTATCGTTATATTCGTGCGGTAGCGTCATAACAAATCTTTGTTTATTTTAGTGCCACTGACTGGGACCAGTGATTATATCTAATTTTCAATTACACTGTTATAAATATGTTCAATGACACTTAGTTCAGCCGCTGGTGACAGTGACCAGTCTTTGGGAGATTCAACCGGCAGCAAACACTGTTTACTTTTATTAGACCGATTCATAGCAACCCCTCCCAGAGTACTGTCGGACTGAAATTACAGCTGCAATTCTGTTTTTCTTTTTTTTTTTCTTATTTTTGCTTAAACGTTTTAAATATATGTTGGAGATTTATTGTCAGAGTGAAAAGAGAGCGCTTTTATATTTTGCATTGCTTTACTAAAGGAGGTCAGCCAAAGCACTAACAAATCCTGTAGGTATGACTATTCAGTCATGGTGGCAAATTGTTGCACTTTACTGTATATTTATACCAGTCGTGCACAAATGGGGAAAAGCTTATTCATGCATCTATACAGCCCTGAAGCATAATATCACACATTTCAATGATATATAAAGTGATAATGCCTGAAGAGAAGAAGTACTTTTCCTACTGTATAATTTATGGGTTTGATGAGAAGTTATGTAAATCATAGAAAATTGTTATATGTTGCTGCTGTTGGAAGTATTCCTTAATACTAAGGAATGAGATACTAAAGTGAGAGATCTTAAGGTGTTAACCATTACGAGATTTTAACCTCAAAAGTACATTATTTGTAAAATTTCTTCATATCATACAAAAGCAGTTCGGAGTGTTTGCTTTCTTTAAGTTTTAAATGAATTTACTTCCTCTCAGGACTTCAGACGTCTGGCAGACAGGCCTTTATCCGTCTCTCTCTTTGCTTCCCCCTCATTTCGCATGTTACCCACGAGCACCTCCACAGCACATCTGGCTCTTGGATATTTCTCAGTCTGCAATGACTTTAAGGACATCAACTCGACACTAAAGCTCGATCATCTGAACTCAAATAGGGTCCAAACAAAAACGTCTCCAACAGACCTGTAGTCTCACACATTTCTTTTTCTTGCTTTTCCTTCTTTTATGTTGTTCTGTTGTACTTTAGAGAACCCTGGAATTGTTCCCTTATCTTATACAGTGTCATAAAACAAGGTGTTTTTCTCTGATGGGCCCTTGTTAAAAATCCTTAAGGTAGATTCTAACATAGGGATATTAAACCCAGAGCCAGAAAATACAAACATACTCCATATTTATTGTCCATCTTTTTCCTCACATTCACTTTGATGTAAACTCTATTTTCTCTTGTTTTGCTTTAAGTGTTTCTTATAGTCTTCGTGAATATTGCAGATGCTTGCGACTCTAGGGAGATGAGAAGGGTTTCAGGCTGCTGTAGTTGGTCCTAGTGAAGAAGAGGAAGCACAGTTTACCCAATGTGAAAACTTAGCAGCAGTTGTATAAAAACTATTCATACCAGTCTCTGTAGTGTAGTACCAAATGTTTGCCAGATCGTTAATGATAATATAAGCTTCAGCACAGAAATTAGAGGTTCAGAGAAACCAACTTCCAAATAATATGACTTTCTGTACAAATGCCAACTCTCTAGCAAACTTGACTTCATTAAAATCACACGCCTAAATGCCTGATACCTATACATACTTCAGATTAGTTGCCCTGGCCTGATGGGCTTGCAACACACCGAGCACTAATGAGAAGCGGGGTTAAAATCTCCAGAAACCGACCCCGACTAGCTCAAAAATAAGTGTGTGACACTAATGGTTAAAATATATAGAGCCACGCAGAGGACTCTAAATAATGTTTGAGGATATCTGAATTTACTGATGTCTTGGGACTGACTGCCTCGTACGTTAAGTGACACTAATAACAGAGTGGCAGTAACTGGATGAGTGAGTGCAGTCTGCAAGGGCTGTTAATGAGGCGTGTCCATAGTAAGACTTGATTGTCTGGGAATGTTTTGGAGAAACAGGAACTGAAGAACGGGGGCTGGCTGTGGTGGCTGTTTTTTGGGGGATATCAAAGCAAAGAAAATATTGGATGAATGTGGTTCCTTTTTGGAGGAGCTCCATTTACAGGTGTGCATGAGATCGTCTGCATTGCTTACATGATGCAGAGACTTATTTCCCGGTGATCACACCTACTGCTAACACAAGCAAAATGTTTTTGTACTTTTTTAAAAACTGCGTGGCACCAATGCGTGTGTGTGTATTTGTGTGTAATATATTAGCAAGTCTGAAGCCATTTAAAAAGCACAAGGCCCAGTGAATTTGAACCTGTCCAGAGGACAGAGATGACTTCATCATTACCTCACCCTGCTCTGCTAGAGGACTTATCAAAAACATGTGGCTCCACTCACTTTGCACATTGCAGATTGATTGAGTCTTGGACCCCAATGTTTTTCCTTTGTTAAAAAATATGTGTGTTTGTGCGTAAGCAGGCTTCATTTTATTTTCTTGGATTTTCTTGTCTCTCTCTGGGTTTTTGCTTCATCTGTCATTCATTTGGCTTGTTTGAGCTTGTAGCTCTGGGTTTGGTCAGACAGAGCTTAGGCCTGCTGAGTTGGACAGGGTTATACTCCCAGCCTTAATGTCTGAGCTTGTGTGTATGTGACTGTTACACCCAGTGAAACCTGAAGAAAATGTAACTGGGATAATATTTTCTTTCTATTCTATTGTGTTACACAACCATATAACCAACCATACAGTGGCTTAAAGGGATGGTTACAGATTTTGGAAAATATGCTTGTTTGTTTCCCTGTTGACTGTTAGATGGGAAGTGATACACTTATGAGTCTGTACAGTAAAAATGAAGATGCAGCCATGATTTAGATTTTATTCCCTTCGTAAATACACTGTCAAATTCAATAACTATGATAACTATTATATTTTTTGTTAACTTTAATCAGTTATCAAGAATGTGCACTTCTTGCTAGTTTCCATCAAGTTAGATGTAATTGCAAGGCGATGCTATCTTCAAACAGTAAAACAGTACAAGTGATGCAATGGCATTCCTACATTAGTGGGAGGCAGCAATTTTCCAAAAGGTGCCAAGATAAACTTGTAGGCAAGTATTAACAGGGGCAAAGCATCATGGCGCAATTCATAAACCCAGTGCAGTTGACCATTTGCCCTTTTTCTGCTGATGGAGAACCCTCTGACAGCATTTGCTAAGGTCAAAGGGAGCATTCCAATAACTCCAGCTAATTCAAAGACATTCAAAGTTACAGGAAGTGTCACATTAGTTGTCTCCACTTAAATAAGAGTGTTATTTAAAAAGTATGTTCTCTATTATTGTACAGTGCTTTTTCGTGTGTGTGTTTTTGTGTAAACTAAAGTGTAAGTGTACTACACTTAATAGGTGTTTGGTTAGTGTTTTTTAGATTAAGCTTCACAAAAGTTGAAACTGACACAAAAAGGGGGACAAATCTACTCACACCCATGAGCATGATTGGATGGGAATTAGTACATTCTTAGGCCCTGTGTCAACAGGCCTGCATTCAGTAATTTCCTGAGCAATAGGCACCAATTTCATGCTATGGTTGCTTTTTACTTGTTGTGTGTTTGTTTTATTAGAAAGCTGTTCTGTTTGGGTTGGTGCTGATGCTTATGTGATGTAGGCCGTCTTGTAAAGTGCCATTGAGCTTCATTAATGCTGTGCACCTTCAGCGTGCTCCGATTCCGAGTCAAGTTGAACTGTCTCATTGTTGCAGGCTATTGTGCATCCTCAGTAAGCATGCTGTTGGATGCAAGGCATGTGTGGGCCAAGTGTTTAGACTCCAATGTTGTTTAGTTGCCAGAGACAGAGGTCCCAGCGGGGTGGGGTTAAAATAACCTTATTATACACTTGTGGGTGGACGAATTACTGAAAACATCCGGTCTGCCGTAGAGTACAGCTGACTTCTGTCCAGCAGTATGTACATCCACATGAGCATCCGTATGACGCCACTTTGGATTTATTTGCATGTGTTTGCATTTGTGTTATTATGCGCATGTGTGTCTAGTTTGCATTAGGTTCATAATATGTTTCTGTTTACACAGGCCTTTCTTTGTTTGTGTGTGAGGGGGCAGTTTCCTGGCAGTGATTCAGCCTGAGCCAGCAGTAGGTCTTCCCATGCAGTGAAGAGACTTTAGCACAGATATTAGAGTGGCGTAACCATGACAGCGGGGTCAAGCTCTGACCATGGAAGAAGGAGAGGTGCCAAGTTTTTTGGCCAAATGAGCTTTTGAGGCAGACATCGGCTCTTTTGATCCCTGCGGTCATCACCTTAATAAAGTGTCTCTCTGAGGGTCAAGTATTTGTTTTTGTTTTTTTGAAAGTTTGGATGGCGCTATTTAATCACTTTAAGTGTTCCGGAATGAGACTGAATACTGTATGCTATACTACTGCAATCCATTATTACCCATGTACTGAGTTATGAACTTGAGCTGAAAATCAAGCATTCTGTCATGTCATAAAATACAATGGTCTGGTGAAGATTATGTAATTAAACCAAACTATTAATTCTTTCCTTGAGAGGTTATATCCATGAGGTCTTGAATCCTTATTCAGTCATTATTTATAATTGTTGATTTGGCTTTTGATTAGCAAATGCTGCTATTGTGAGCAGAGAATGGCACTGACTTGGATTGTGTTTTGCCTGGGCTATTTGCCAGTCACAAGTGTGAGTACGCAGCCACTGTTTGAGGAGGAAGGAGGGGCCGCTACCCCATCACTGTGTCCCGAGGGTCTGCATTAATATGGAGATTAGTTTAGACATCTTCCAGGTCACCTAATCTACTCAATTAACCCACTGTCATTTGGCATATTAACTGGAAAAATACTGGCCTGTACACGCAGCCATTGGGGCTTATATTCATTAGCTAAAGGGAAATCTTTCCTCACAGTGTGTTCATATAAGGATCATTCATAGCTGAGGCTGAGTTTGTGTGTGTGTGTGTCTCTGGCCATGTGAGGAGCTTCTATGGATGCCTTCATTACGAGTGTTGATCCCATTGCTGTTTAGAGATTGGGAAAGAATGCACTGTCGCTATTTCTGAGTGTGTGCATCTAAATTTACTGTACTGCTCTCTCTGCTCTGCTCCTCTCTACTTCTCTCTGCTCTGCTCTGACTGCACCACTTAATTTCTCATCATTGCTGACAAAGATGTATAACTCTGTACCTGGCCTCCTGGGCAACATCCATTGTGTGTTTTTAAAAATGGCATACTTTATTGCTTGTCTGACCAAAACATCTGCATTAACCACGTCATCTGAAACTGTTTTTGCTGGCACACCCATGCCTTGGTTCCTGTTTGTAGACACACAGCGCACACACACCGTGGTATTGTCACACACCCAATGACAAATCAGACTTGGCAGCACTGAGCTTCGCTGGCTGCTGAATCCCAGTCCTAGTGTGTGTTTGCACTGTGTTATGTTTGTCTTTAACTGGGTCAGCTTGTGCACTGAAGGATGATTCTCGTTGACGATGCTGCTGAACTGAAATGCTGTGTCAGCACTGCAGAGTGTGGCTTTAATGTTTTGTTTTGGCAGCTGTTTGTTGTCCTTAGTCATGGTTTGTAGAGGACTTAGTGAGCTTTATTTGGACATGTGGTGTAGTAGGACGTGACATGAAAATGAATGTCATCTTACAAAAAGGTGCTCATGGGTACACGGCAGACAGTCAGAGTGGTTATTGGTGTTTGGGTTTTAATGCCACCTGACATACCACACAGTCATTAGTGCTTCTCAGAGAGCTCTTGTCCTTTAGTTTTGTCTTATGTGAGTCTGTTTTTTAGCAAATTACCAGAACTGTCCATAGTGATATAGTGTATTTAAAAGAACACTTCAATGCTAAAAGGTGGCAATGGTTGTGGTGCACTGTGAGCTATATGCGTGGTGTCATTTAATCTCCAGCATCGTCATGGTATTAATTTACTTTTCATTAATTTCTTTCTCCAGCGGAATCATAAATACTCGTGTATGTGCATGTGGTTGCTGAGTTACTTAATGTGACCTCAAATTTGCATACCAGTCTAAAAATGCAGGAAGTGATCCATCCAAGAATGAGTGTGTGTGTGTGTGTGTGTGTGTGTATGTTATTAGGGCTGGAACTAAAAATTATGCTCACTTTCTCGTAGTTTCTTGTTTCATTATTTAAAATTTCCCACAGCCCCAGGTGACGATGTCAGATGTCTTTTAAAACGCCAAAATCTTATTTTACTGTTATGTTTATGTTATGTTTTGCAGTATGTTACAATGGTTTTTAAATGTAAATTCCAAAACAAAAGCTCCTAAGGAATTCTTTGTTGCTGTCCTATGGCTGTAGTGATTAGAAGTGTACTTTGGAGATCTCAGTATCCTGTTACATCACTGTTGATTGTGTTCAGAAGTGAAACTAATTCTAACTTTACACAAAGGAGAGTGAAACTGAACTATTAATCCATCCATTATCTGTCACCGCTCATCCTATATGGGTCACGGGGTGGCTGGAGCCAATCCCAGCTGTCATCGGGCGAGTGGCGTGGTACACCCTGGGCAAATTGCCAATCTATCACAGGGCAACAGAGAGACATACACAGGCAGACAACGATTCACATTCACACCTACTGGCAATTTTAGACTCACCAATTAACCTAACATGCATGTTTTTGGACTGTGGGAGGAAACCGAAGTACGCGGAGGAAACTCACGCAAGCACGGGGAGAACACCACACAGATAGACCATGGCCAGCCAGTGCTCGAACCCACTACCTTCTACTAAAGAAATTAACCGTTGCAAGAAGTTACTCGTAAAACATTAGCTGTGTTTTATCATTGGGTTCCTGTCAAATTCAGATTTGTGATTTCTGACCAAAACGCTGTAGTAGCATGAACACAGACCATTTTGTGTCTGGGTTTGTAAAACATTACAAAGACAACATGTTGTAGCTCATAAATGTTGACCTTACTTGCTGGCTGAGAAGTAGCTGCAGGTTTCCTAACAGTATGAGTCTCAGGCTCCTGGAGAGTACAACCATTAAAATGAAAGTCTATTAATACACTAAATGAACAGACCTTGGGAGACTTGCCGTTAAGGGCGGCCTTCAGTCATTAACTTTCTTCTCACACACAGTTCTTGTGAGCATATAAAATGACACCCTAAGAGGTACATCTTGCTATACATTGTATTAATTTTATCCTTTTTGTTGTGTTGTATTGAATCCTCTGTTTTTAACATCAGAGCCAGTTAATGTGTCCTCTGTGGTTTGAAGTGATATGTCACAGCTGTGATCTCATCTCAGACTTGTATTCAGGTCAATGTTTGTGCAAGACAGATCTCTACTGTATGTACACGAACAGTGTGTCTTTACACTGAGCTGTTAGTGACTGTAATTTTTTAATTTGAATTAAGTATTTCTCCAGAATTTATTTTCAAAAGGATGCACGTACAGCATTCAGAGTACAACATCACTGATGCTCCATTGAATGCAAGGTAATGACTTTTTACAAACAGCACACACGTTTATGTATCTGTGTGTATAGTGATGCAGGACAGGTACACCATCTGTGTCAACTCCCACCGGCTGTCACTCATCTCAAACTGTCCTCTTTTTAGCACCTCAGTAGTCTTTGAGGAAACATGTTGAGAATGAGCTAAGATAAACAATCTGATTCTTAGATACAGTAGCAGATTGTGTTTGGCCTGTCACACCCAGTGTTCTTTGTCTGTTACCAGCTTCTGTTACTTAAGGAGCAATGTTGCATTACATCCTGTGCATTCAGATGGCCACACATTAGAGATCCACCCTAAAATGATTAAGGGCTGTGAGGGGAAAAAAACAATACAATGCATTTGGTAGGCTAAAAATGGTCTGACAAACTCATTTAGGGGAAACATCAACTGTACCATATGGATAAACGGACACGGTCATGTGCAAAAGTTAGTACCACCACATTTTGAAGATGCAGAAAGGGTAAAACAGAAACATTGTCCTCATTAACATAATATTGACGTAATACTTTTTTATTTTTCATTGTTGAACTATACCTTTTCCTTATACAAACCTTGACCATTTTTATTACTTCTGATGATGAAGGAAGATTTGTACTACCTGAATCTGCAATGTTATTATATTGGGTTTAGGGTTAAGTTAGCATCCGCTTACATTGAAACTGCACGTAGGGGGATGCAAACCTTTACTGATTATGCTCTTTCAAAATAAAGGGGGTACTAACTTTTGCACATGACTGTACAAAGATCTGAAGTACTGCAGTAAAATTAATAGACAACACTAACATATTCATCAACTGGTATATCATGGTTAATCCATTAATCTGGAACGCTTAAGGTAGGTAATTATATTTGCCATGTCATCAGTTATAAAAGCAGAAGTGAGTTTACAGACATGGGTTAATGCATTGAAACCATTATTTACCATTATTTAAATTGACACTAAATACATATGTAACAATAAAAATTACTGATTTGTTTTACAGCAATAATGTGTTATTGGGCGAAGACAGAAAATCATTTGAAACCACATGAATACCCTTTTTTAAAAAAATGATTATCAATCTTTTTATACTGTAAGGATTTAATAACAGGGACTCATGACAAATACACTTTCTTCCTTATTACTTCTTCCCCACCAGCGGCTGCCCACACACACATACAACTTGCAGAGTTTCCACTGAGGATGTATCTGGTCGAAGTCAGGGTGAGATATTCTATCAGATGTGTGTGCTGACCTGTCACATCTCTTGTGGTCTTATTGCAGGATGGGAAGTATGTGAAGAGGCTGTATTTCCTTTACCCTAGCAAAGGAAATTACTGGAAAGGACCCATCTTTTGTTGTGTTCTTCCAGGACAGTCACTGATACGCTTTGAGTAAGTTAGACAAACACAGAATTCAGCACAGGGTCATGTGATATCCCTACATAACTGGTTTCTGTGCCCTATATGGGCTGATGACACAATTTGGTGTTCAAGAACAATTGTTTACAGCTCGAATAAGTATTAAGATCATACATCTTGTGGGTAAATGGAGTATGCTGGTGAATCCTGAAGATGATGTCATGGGTTTTAGCCAAACTGATGTTCAGAAAAATCTATTTCATGGCCTCTGGCATGTGACAATAAGTGGAAAAGATGGCAAATAGGTGTGTGTGTGTTTGTGTGAGTTCCTGGCAAGTCCAAAGTATTCCCATAACACATTAAACATATTACACAAAAAGGACTTCATCAAGTCATGGAATGATGGTAGTTGACTAAAATTGAAGTACAAAGTTGTATCAGTTCTGCTATGGACCTGTGGGACCCCTGGCTGGTCTAAAGGAATATAAATGAAAGTTATATCCATTATTATGAATCAGCATGAAGACCATATTGCTTCGCCCTAGACTGGATACCATTGGTCCATGATTAAAGAAACATTACTTTAACTAAAACTAACATTGGACTTATTTGGTTGTGTGTATTGATCATAAGCTAATAAAGTTTCTTTACTTGTGGTAACTGCTTAGAAAGTTACTACTATAAATAAACCTTGCTTTTATTAATGTGATTGTTTTTTTCCTTTTTTCAAAAAATGAAACAGGAACTCAGTTTTATCTTTATCTGATGCCTCTTATTTTAGTGGCTTTATATGATTATTAAAGATTTTGCAATTGACTGAATCTGTATCAGCTTCAGAGGCACCGCTTGAGCTTCACCGCTGACCTCTTCTGAAGATGAGCGTTTTCCTGCTGAGATTACTGTGTATCACATTTTCATGTAGTTTTGATTGAAAAAACGAATAAAAAAAAAAAACAGAGTGTCTAATGGGACTTTATCCCAGCTGTTACTCTGCCTTAAATCATCCTTCAGTGAGGCTTTCTTCCTGTTAATACAGCTGCCTGGGTGATCTCTTCAGAAAATCTTTGTGGATAATGGCCGACTGCCAGGACTAAACACAGATCAACCAGAGAGAAAGAGCAGTAGAGGATTGTGTCATCTCAGCAGACAATACACGACAATTAACACGTTACCCATTGCCGCTAAATGCTTGTCTGAATGAATGAATGGGATATGATCAATAGAAACTGTAACATGTTTCCTTTATCGGACAATTGCTTTTCAGTCTGCACTTACGGTTTCACATTAAGCAGCGCTATTGTTCAGACCTGCTCAATAATGAAAAATGTTTCGCTGCTGCAGCGGTCTAACCACAGTTCAGTACTAATCCAGTGTTTCTTTACAGACTATCATGTAATTGGTCTGGGATAGACAAGTTCCTGCTGGGTTGGGGTCTGTGTTGGTCTCAATTTGTGGCATTTGAGCATGTGTGTGTCTCTGTTTAAGCTTGTCTTCCTATGTCTACTTTTATCACCAATGTTATACACACCTCCTTTACTTCAGGTATTGTCACATCCTCTTTGAAAACTGGAATTAGTACTCCTATTCTTAACAAAACCTGGTTCAGACCCTTCCAATTTTTACCTTTTCTCTCAAAACGTCTCAGTCCTTGGTCCTTCAGTCGCTCTGCCCCCCCACCTCTGGAATTCCATCCCATCACACCTTCAATCCATAGACTCTTTCCCCCTGTTCAAATCCCATCTTAAAACTCAACTTTTCCGTCTTGCCTATTCCACCTAAAATCTATAATCAAAACATTCTTCTTTTTCAACTGTTTATTTTATGTTGGTTTTTCTTATACGCTACTATCGATAATCTGTTTGTTGCTTTATCTTATGTATGTAAGTTGACCTTGAGTGTTGAGAAAGGCGCCTATAAATAAAACGTATTACTGTTATTATTAATATTATTATTGCAGTTACATATCCTAACTTTTCAGTATGTTTTATGTAAATATGTCACAAGTTGCCAGGCTGTGTGTGAAAATACTGTAAAAGCTGTTTTAGAGTCGAGCTTATCTGTATGTCTGCTACGCTTGAAATGGCTTTGTGTATGTTTATGGGTGTGGTTCCCCTTGTACACTGTGATGTAGTATGAAGCGAACGCTGCCGCTAAACAAAGTGCAGTCCAACCCGTTGTACAGCTCCCATCCTCTGTATTCAGAGTTCCAAAGGATAAAGTGGGATATAGGAAATGACGAGGCAGTCAAGCAATCACAGAAGGGATGTGCAAATGTAAATTTTATGTACGGTACCTCAGAAATTTTAAATGTTTTTATGCAATTTATAATTTCTATAGTTACAGACATCACATAATGTTGTCTGTAACATGACTGAATTCTGTGGGAATATCTGATGCTATGGAAAGTGAAAGGAACTCCAACCACTACTGTAGTCAAAGGCACTCTAAATGCATTTTCAGCGATGGGTAATTCATTGGAAATGGAAATAGTGACTCAACTAATGAGGCAAAGTGTTACTGAATGTATAGTAGCATAATGTTGAGTACCCACACACATACACACATACACCTAAAAAACAGTGTCAAAAGGAGCCACAAAAGCAGCACAGATAGAGTCGCACTCGTCTAAAACCTGCTGCTACCAGGGGGAAATTCTGCTCTTTTACTAAAATGCTTCAAATAAGGCATCCAGTTCAATTTTGAAATTTTTAAAGTCTCAACTCAAGAACAGTTGGGACTAAATGCAGGGCAAATCAAATGTTTTGAATGTCTTACGTACTTGCATTAGAAATTGAAGTTCCACAAAATGCACGTTCCACTTTAGTTCTTGCCCATTTGAACAAATTTTACATTTAAAATACCAAAAGCAAAGTATTTTGGAATTAAAATAAGCATATCCATCTCCTGTGTCCCACGTTAGCCTTATTAACCCATCATGATGAGAAGCTGTTGTGTCCATGTGTAATTCATTTTGATAAGTGTGTTGTTTTTTTATGCGAACAGCATTTTAGAAAATGTTGTCTTTTGTTTCCTGCTGAATGAGCACAATCCTGCCAGTTTGTCCTGTCTGCCATTTGTTCTGGGATTGATGATCATATAAACATATTTGAACACATTTATTTTTGCTTTAGCCTAAACTTCTTCTGTATCCTGATCTCTTTCTCTCATCATTTCACTGATAAAATTTCAGTCAGACAAAGTTAGACAAACCAGCTCATCAGCAAATGACAAGTCACCTGTCATCTCCTTCGTACATTTGAACTAACTGAGTTTCCAGCACACTCACCATTAGAGAAGGGTTGACCAGGCTGGACTCTGCAGCTCTCATGCCACCTCTCTAAACCCATCTGACAGAATCAGATTAATGAGATGATGGCATTGTTGTGTAACTGTGGCAAAAAAAGACAGCAAGCACAGTCTACTATCATTTTGACCCTCTTTTTCTTCTGTTATTTTAAAATAGGAGTACCTCTTCAAACTTAGGAAGCACCTCAAGCCACATGTTGGAAACCTAGAGATCCTTTTTTCAGCTAGAAGTGCCGTCACATCCCTAAATATGGCCAAAGATATAAATATTTAAAAATAGCACTCTGCAGTTATCTGGGTTTACATAATGAAGCCAAACGAGGCCATTCTGTATGGACAGTCACATCTACCAAATCAGTGAGGCCAACACAGCGGTCAGCAGAAAAGGTTGTTATATAACGCTGTTGGTTTCCTTGTCTGTCTGCATTTTGTCTAAAGAAAAAATGATTATTATGTCAAGTGCAGTGCCTGGCTTATAATAACTTGAAGCAGAGATCATTCTGGTTGTTCCAGTTGCTGCGGTACAAGACCATCATTACTACTGACAGTGAACCCAGTCATTATGTCCTGGGGGCATGTAAAAACAGAGGCCTAGCTTTGCTCCTGACCGTCTAATGGGTAGTATTTTCCTCTCTTCTTTTGCGTTGGTTACTTTTTACACCATAAGGGAATTTGGATGTGTCTTTTCACACTGTGCTTGTTATGCTGATACTTGTGATGACAGCTCTTACCTTTGACCACTGGCACATTACAGTCCCACAAGCACCTACCCCTCCTGTTGCAAGTTCCTCAAACTTGATTTAATGCTACACCCGGAGGGGTGCCAAAATTGGCTCTCAGAACTTTCTAAAGAGAGTAGAAGGCACTGTAGACAAAACCAGAACCTGAACCTGATATAGAGTGGCATGTTCCTTGCAGTGGAAAAGCCAAAAGAGAGGTGGTTATTTTTACATTTAATTTAAATGTACTAAACAGTCTCTGATAGTTTAAGGTACAAATTTGAACCCATCACCCAAGAATACTGTTATTACCATAACCACACTTTGTGTCACAGTTTTCTACTGTGGAATTTAAAATGACTTAATGCAGAGTTAGACCAATGGCTTTCGGCTTGTCCCTTCAGAACTTGTTGATTTTTTTCGCCGGATGCCCTTTCTGTCACAACCCTTTTTTTTTTTTTTTAACTGGCCTCGGGACCGGCACCAAGGTCACCCTTGGTGGCTGTGCAGGGCCACACCCCAGAATTCGAACCCACTGCCTTCTGCATCCCAACCCAATGCTCTAACACTTAGCCAACAGGCCCCCTTTAATGTAGACTTAGACCAACTAGTTTACAGGAATCACTCAAGACCTATAAAAACTAAATACATTTGGTCTATATACCCCTTTTATCGAAAGGCCTTTATGTTTTTTAACTTGTGCACCCATTCCCACACTCAAGGCAAGGTCCAGGGCCTAAGCATCAGTGTTTGCAGTTTAGTGTCTTAAGGTGGGGACAGAGAATGGTTATCCAATATCCCCAGGTATACAATCAAGATGTGCTGATTGCAAGGTCTGAACTTGATCCTGATGCAGTTTTGATAAACAGTATCTGGTTAAAGGAAGCCAGTTGTAAATAGGCTATTGGTGCCCTGATATCTGAGATCTGACCAGAATAAGAAGTTTGATTCTGTGTTTGCACATAAATGTAAAGCATTCCTTGTTTTCTCCATCAGTCATACATGGTTGAGGCGTGATATGTTGGCGTCTTAATGCATTTTTTATGAATAGATGGATCTAAGCTTTCAATGAGCTTCTGGCTTTTCACACTTTTCATTGTCATTCTACATTCCAGGAGAGAGAGAACCTAATTTCTCCAACTCCACTAAAGTGAAAAGCATCTCTGCCAAATTCAGCAGGTGGTTTTAATCTCTCCTCCTCTTCAGTTCTTTTATTCAGCTAGCCTAGACAGACGTGTGTTTCCACAATCTCCATGCCATCTGGGGCTTTTCACATTTTATTTGTTCTATAACCGCTTGCACAACTCCCAGAGGTGGCCGACACTTCCAGGCATTGTTCCTGCAGTTACTTATATCTATAGTGTGCAACTTAGGCGGCACTTACATGACGCTGCTCTGCCCAGTCCTGCCTCTCTCTGCTCTGATATACCTTAATTCTGCTCTTTGGACTCTACTAAACCCTGCACAAGCCTTTAGGTAGTCATAGTTGTCAAATGACAATAAATTACAAAGAAAAACCTTGTAAATGCAAATATCTGCACTGCTGCCAGTAATGGTCAAGTCAGTATTTTAGGTTCTTTTTGGATGGTCAACTAGGTTGGGAAACTTTGTCGTAGTGAACCACCTGTGAGTGTGGTTGCTATTGGCACTTTGAATTTGAAACATGGGTTGACAACATGTCTTACAATCTAGTTCTGAAATCAGCATAACCTGAACTTATTGTCCAGAGTTTTTTGATTTGGACTTAAATTTGGAATATTGTGACGTGTTATTATGGGCCAATCTTAAAATTCCCTGTAGCAAATTTTTATTATATTGGAATGCAGGCACAGCACCATGAGCAATAACATCTCTCATACACTATCAGTATCCCAGTTGTTGATACAGTTGGTGTTTGTGCAAATGATGTTGATGGCTATCAAGGGAGTCCCTGCCTGCCGCCACAGCCCACTCTCTGTAGTAGAAATTGCTGCCCGCTGTGACTAGGAACACACACATTGAGCCCTATTTGCTCATGTGAGAATTTACCAGTACAAATGTACACAAGTACTAACCGACCCAGATATGCTAAAAGTTTCTGCAATAGGATGATTCTAATAAAATAAATGCTCCACTTAAATGACATGTCTGTTTTTAGATGCAAACTTTGTATGTAAAAGTAACATAAATGCTTTTTATTTGACTTTTACTAATATGCACAGTGGAAAGATGAGAGGGGTTGTTCGTTACTATTTATTGAACGTTTGTTTTGTTGTGTTTGCCAATTTGTCCCTTTGTACCCTGTTATTCCAGATGTGAAAACCTTAAAACGAGTAAACGACATTTTAGCAAACAAATGTGTGTGCTTACTTGCTGCAGATATCTCCATTTCAGACGTAGTGTTTTAGTAATAGTGTAACTGTAGTGGTCCTCAGTAGAGTTGGATGCAGAAAGTAATCTTGTGTTTGTCTGTTTCTGTCCTAGCTGGCGAGACGTTGTCAACTCAAGCAGTCCCCTGAGAGGTAAGAATATTTATGTCAACACGCACCATTTGAGCTCCTGCTCAAACGTTGAACGCACCTGTTGAGTGAATCAACATCACAGCTCTGCTTTGAGTATTATTTTACGCCATAACAATCACAGACGATGGGAAATAAAATGGAAAAATTCTCAAATATAGTGTTGACTGAAGAGGAAAGTGGAAAGTTTGGTCTGTTGCCCAACCGCCTCTGCTCTCCTCTTTTTTCCCCCTCAAGGACAGAGGACAGAGTAGGTAAAGGGAGAGTAATGGTGAGGACTGTTAGGATGGTTTTGAATAAATAATGTGACTTTTCTTTGTGGTAAGCTTACACACTTCAGTTATGACAATCATGAGGCTCTTTATAAATGAGTGAGCTCTGAGCTCTCTTAAATAGTGTATTTTGTCCTATTCTTAAAGATTATGGGATTTTTACAGATTTAAGTCCAATAAATACAAAGAGTCAATACTGCTGCAGATGAATTGCCAGTTAAAGGCAAACCACATCAAGTGCCAGTATACAACACCACTTATTAAAAAAATGCCTTTCTACTAATTTTGGTGGCTATAGTAATACTTGAACTTTTTCCTGCCTAACACCTTTGTCTGTCTTTCATTTCAACATCTCCTGCACCCAAACCCTGCTCTTTTCAACCTTGCTTTAAATCAGTTGTGCCAGCTCTACAGGGGGGAACACCTGTTTATTTCGTGGTCAGACGTTAAGGATTTCAGAATTTATTAGTTTCTGCTTCACATGACTGCACAGGCCACATCTGCCATTCTTCATTTCCGCTTGTTGAGAAATGGCGCCCTTTCTTTTCTTTTATAGAAATTCACATTAAACCTACTCAGAGTCCACTGAGATAAGCTCATGCCTTGAAGCACTACTCATAATGACCTCAGGGGCAGTTGTGTATATAAAACCTCTTGTTGGCTTATTCTTGCTCTCTTATTCCTACTCGGTTTGATAAATGTTCGGATGAAGTAAGACATTATTATCTGTTTCACTTTTGTCAGTCATTAGTGCCAAATATGGAAGAGTAGACTTGTAGTTAGGAGCAACAGCAGCAGCGGTTCTGTTCAGGCTGAAATGAGGCGGGGAAATATAGTTTAAAAATAATAAATCTTTTCACGTGTATAAGAATATTATTTTGCTGTAAATACAAGCTAAACAAAGGTAAAAACCTCTTTTTGAAATCGCTCCTTTCTCCAATACTCAGACTACAAAGACAAACTTCTCTGTCTACACAAATTTTAAGTCAATTGGCCATTGGCTTCATTAAAAACACCCTTTCTGTGTACTCAGATGTTAAGTGCATAAATGTGCATCAAAGGGAAACAAGTACTGTTCTGTTTTTAAAACTGTCAGTAATTTTGTGTAGAAAATTTAACAGACCAAATCACAATTCTCTCCAACAAGTTGATTTAGAGCTGTCGTCAACAAGGACTCTGTCACAGGATTCCCAGTGGACTGACAGTTTGGACATGTTTGCCATGTGGAGTGTTAGTGTTGTGGCTAAGCTGCTAATGTTCCATTTATAAATGACACCACAATAGAGAGTGGATTAACATCTGTTGATGTAATCCCCTTAATACGTTTTATAGTACTCTTTCCTGCACTGAATGAGTAATACAAACTTTTGTATTGAAATTGTATTATATGCGTGAGCTTATAGCGAGGGAACGGGCGTGTTGATGATATTTCTATCACTCGACGGCTGTGAGGACGCTTCTCACGTGATCTCCCGCCGTGTGTTGAAACACAACTCATGACTATGTCAGAGGCTGATTTCTCCTGATGTTGTCCAGGGTTCATATGTGAACCCCCCTCAAACAAACATGCTCAACAGTTACAATTTATTAATTTTTGTCCTCCACCAACTACTGAATGAAATTCCTCGCATCTTTAGTTCACAAGCAGTCTGATTTGTTCACCAACTGCTAGCGGTGTGTGAGGCAGGTATATACAGTGGTTTCATTAGCACTTTGTGGCTATGTCATATTAATTTTGTTAATTGTTAATATGCAGATATTGATACAACGTCTTTAAGTAATACAGTATCTCAAGTCATTTCTTTCTGTTTCTCTTTGAACAAATGCTTTAAATCTGTTTATTGTGACTTATGTCTGTAAGAGATTCTAAAAGTGAAAGACTTTTCATAAATTATTGTTGGTTCCCTTGTAATCAGGTAACAGAAAGTAGGTGTAGGAACAATGGAAAGGTCCAGACATTCCTGAGTTTTTGAAGGTATCAGCACGACAGGGAAGACTGAAAAGTTGTGAACCAGACAAAAAAAAAAGAAAAGAATGGCGAGGTATAAAACCACATACATGCTAAACCATTTACTGGACTGTGAAAGCTGAGAATTTCCACTGGTCATTTCCTTTCACATCATCAGGCTGTTTTTTCGGTACATTTCGCCCTTCCTCCTCTGTTTTCTCTGCCTCCTCCTCTTGGTTTTTATCACTTTATTTCCAGCCAGCCTCAGATTCTCCCCTTTATTCTCTTCAAATTAACCTCAGCAAGACTCTTCTGCTCAGCAGGGCAGTAAGAAACGATCTTCCTCTGCCCTCATTTAAAGTCTCTTGCATCTTCTGACTAAATGCTCCAGCGTGCAGCCTGGTCCTGACTGCCTTGCTCTGGTAATCTCATTATGTAATGTAATGTCATTTATAGTGCGGTTTACAGGAATCTCAGTTCAGTGGCTTATTTGTTAACAATAATGGCAACAATCAAACGTAAGATCATGAGCAAGAACATTACAGGACAGGTTCATTCTAATTCAAAGCATGATATACTTAAGTACAGGAACATTGTGGCTGTACATTATTGTACTTTACAAGTCCTCCTCCTATTAGTTGTTTTAAATCCCTGAAGGTACCTATGAAAATGTGTCCTCATGTTACCCAGGATGCCTTGTATATCTGGAGACTAAAACATGCCACCTCTCATAAAAAAAGCCACCTCCAGGCTGCCATCTTGGCAAGTAATATAACCCTCCCATGTTGCTTGGTGCAGTTGAGCGGCTCTCTGACTCGGGACTTTGATTTAACTTGGCATTCACCCTGACTGGCTGTGGTCTCCTCTCCATTCATCATAACAGCATCACAGCTGCTCTTATCTCCCTGTTGGTCCAAACCACAAACACTGGCTGCCAACATAACAGCCTTGTTAGACACACACATGCACAGTAGAGTTCGGTTAATCCATTAGGTGCAAGTTCATGCCTGCATGTTTTGGTCTTAAATGATGAATTGTAATCTACTTCATATTATTTTTAAAAGACTTAGTTGAAATGTACAGATTTGATTCACTACTGTTAAGTATTTGACTCTCAGTGAAATACCAGTAGAAAAGCTGGTAACAGTTTAGATACTGGTTTGGAATCTGAAGGACAAACGAGGATTTTAATTATACAAACATCCACTACACAGAGAGGCAGCTGTGGGTAGGTACAGACAGTGATAAACAAAAATAAAACAAGTGTCCATCCAGCCAGTGAGATGGATTTTTCTAGAGAGTGGGAATATTTAAAAGTGTAGAGTTCTTGGACTTTCAGGAAGAATGTTTGGTGTAAATCATAAAAGACCATGTTCATGTTCTGTGGATAATTGTATAATGATGTTTAACCCAGCCCTCCAGCATAACAGGGACTGAGCATATTACATGTTTATTCTTGTTAATCTTGTTCATTTGGCAAATTCATTGATTTTTAAGTGTTCATGTCTAAGCAAGTAACACTAATGTAACACTTTACAAGTTTTTACTCTATAATTTGGTCCGGTTTTGGCTCAGTCTTCTTTCATGATGTTGGCATTGCAACAATTAATTCTGTCAAAACCTCATAAATTCTGAACAACCTTGCTTTTTAAATCATAAAAACAACATGCAACACAATTTTTTGGAAAAGATGTCATGAAAAGACATTTAGGGCTGCAACAATCAGGAAAACATCCGCAAAAACCTGGAGGGACTTAATGTGGTGACTGTGTGTATTGCAGTTAAACACACCATCACACACTTACTTCTATTTCATACAAGAACTCCAGCTCTCTCTGTCTGGGCATCCTCATCCCAGAATAAGTCTCTAGTGTGCGAGACACATAAGTGTGTGTCGAACATTCCATGCTTCGACACACACTGACTTGTTATTAGAAACCTTTTAAATTAGAATCAGAATGGGTGTTCTCCTGATAAATAATGTCTGTCTTTTCATCAGTCAGCAGCTGGAGGAGGAGTTGAGCATGTACAGTACTGTGCCTGGTTTGTCAGATTGGATATGATTTGTTACTCTCTGTTTGTAGTTGTGGAGAGAGAGAGAGGGAGTGTACTCGTGTTGTTGCAAGGGTTATATATCTTTAGCTTTATGGCCGTTTGTGTGCCATGGTTTTGTGGTTTAGTTTGTGTTTTACTCTGGTTCCAAGCCACATCATGTGTCTTGAAATCATTAATCACATCCCAACAAAATCCAGACTGGGTGTATGTGACCAAAGCTTGACCACACATCCAAATGCACATACACATACACTGATCAGCGACGACGTTAAATCCACTTGATGGTTTTGCTGTTGTGGCTGATCAGCGTATGAAGAAATATAAAGAGACTGCACACCTGCAAAATTTCTGTTTATTTCTCTTTTCATAAACATACATATGGTTATACATAATTTGCCAGGCACATGCATACAAACTGTGCACGTACAGTTAAAGAGTTCACTTTCATTCTGGTGTCCTGTGGGGCTTTTGTAGAGCTCAGAGGCCACAAACGACAGCTTTGTGTTCTGGGAGAGTGGGAAAGTTAGGCCACAACACACACCCAAAAACCGTCTTTCAAACACACACTCACTCACACGCACACACGCACACACACATATATGTTTTGGCTGTGTCAAAGCATGTGCACAGTTCTGCTCAGCTCAATAGGCTGATTCATTAGAGCCTCCTCATGACAGTACAAGAGTAAATGGACTTGCAGTAAAGGGGGAATGAGGTGATGGGAGTGATACAGCTACCAATAGTTGTGCATTACCATGTGAACTTGTAGTGGTTAGTGGTGTAGCTGTGCCTTTAGAAAGCTCACATAAGATCATAAAAAACACACATGACTCAACAACAGAATACACGCACTGAGCATTAAAAACACAAACAAACTATAACGCTTATAATGTGCTGTCTCCACTGAGGCCCAGTTCTTCCTAGATGGTCTACAACTATAGAGAACTTCATTACTGGTGTGTTGTCAAAGCTCTCATAAAAGCATACCATCAAAACATTGATCTGTTTTGTCTTACTTAGTTGGTTCATGCAAAACCCCAAAATTTACAGGGTACTGACAGCCACCATTAAACCACAATATTTACTATAGATCTACTCAGTGATTTAAAAGTACTTAAACTCTTCAGTCATTGTGTCCTAATGCACAACAGCATGCTGAAAATGTTCAAACTCTTGTTTTAAAAGGTCATCCCAAATTAATTTTCTCTGCTGGAGAGATTTTTTTTTAAGAAAGTTGTTTTTATCTAATATCATTGTTTATGAATCTGGCAGCCAGCATTGGAAATGTGCTGTGGAGTTTAGTGAGTAACGATGCTTGGCAGCGAGCTCTTTGTCTGGATCTCTCCCTCGCCGTCTGCACTGGAGTCAAGCAGACTTGAAGCTCAGGCCCTCTGATGACGAGGGCCCTTTGCAGTCCAACAATTGAGTGAGTTTTACTTAATGCTTTAGCTGCTTCCTTGGACTGCAGTGAGAGAATAAGGTTGAATTTTCAGAATATTATAACCTGTCGTAGGTACATAACTTTTATGCTCTCACTAAAACTGCCATCATTGTTATGAAGCTACTAACATGTGTATTGTTTTTCTTTTCAACAGAGTAATAAATGTACAAATTGTGTCAGTGATGAACAGAGTGTCTTGTCACTTACAAAGTTGGATTAGTTAATCTAACCCTGCAAACAGAAGTCTCTGTCACACTGTGCCTTTTGACCGGAATGGTCACCCCCCTTACATGGACCCATTAACTTAAAAAGCATGTTATCTCTGTCACATGGTGTTACATTCAATGGGTGGAAATGAGAAAATCCCATCCCCACACCCACCCACCATCCCATGAGCCTCCACAGCCCACGCCTTGAGGAGAAGTCACCTCAGGACAGTCGAATAAATTCAGTGAATAAACAAGGAAAAATAAATCTGGATGATTAAAGCTGGGTGCTTGGGGACATTTTGTCAGGTTTAGTTATTACAAAGTATGACATATAGCCTACTCATGAATTATTTATTAAAATATACTCTTTGGGAAACTTCTGGAGCTATGAAATATGAAGCCCCATAAACTCTGAAGGAGTTTAATGAATATGCATCCGCACGGTTCCACTGTTTTCTGTGGAAAAAATTACACGTCTTGTAGTGTGTTACTCCGTATGGGGACCTCATTAGACTAAGCAAAGCAGAAACACAGAATGCTCTACACTGTGGCTCTCATAGATTCTTTATTATGTGTAAAATGTTGACAATTCTTTCCACTTCCCTCTGCACCACTTTACTTTTAAAGGTGGACAAAGGCCTTTAGGCCACTGCGGGCTGGTGCAGGTGAATCACAGAAGCTCCTCTGAGCTTGTCAGTGGTTCTGTTCCATTGTTATCCTCTGCTGGTTGCAGGTGGTGGAATGGGTTTATTTACTCTGGATTATGGGCAGAAAAATGATGTACCGCTTCTAGCTGTGCCCTTTAGTTGTTTTTGATTAAGGGAACGCAAAATATCTTTCACATGTAACAGTGGAAAGAACTGCTCATTGTATCCAAGAGTCATTTATTGTGGCTCGAAATGCAAGAAATAGCAGATTCAAATCCAAAATGTCAGGGACAAAACCCTCTGCAGTAAATAGTCATACTTGCATCTCTGATCTTATTGTTGACAGGCAACATGGTGTCTGGCTGCTTAGACACCGCTGAATGTAGTGTGAAATGTGAAGATAAAACATTGCAGCTGTCGATGTGGATCTTTTTCCTGCAACTCAACAAGATAAAGTTTAATTGCCTAATGAGAGAGGAAGAGGAAGATATAAGCATGCTGTTGTAGATAGAGGACTTTCTGAACATGTGAATTTATCTTAGAATGTAAAAACCCAGAGTCAGATCTATAGCTATTGTGCTATTCAGCAGCGGGTTGTGTCAGTAAGAAGGACCATCATGGTCATAAACATGCCAATCAACAAACATGCAAACCCAGACCAATTATCCTTTGAGTCTACAGCAACATATATCTGCATACATTTCCATTTTCTTATGATTGATATATTTAATTATCCACAAGGATAAGTGCTTAATAACTTTCAGTATGCATTCAGCATCTGCCTTTTGCAGTGTGTACTGCTCCATCTTTCGTCTTTACTTTCCTAAAAGGAAGCACTGCAGAAAGAAACCACGAGCAAGCCTGCTCGTAAATAATTTAGATGTACATCCATTTTTAAATTGTGGACAGTGTCGGCGGCTTGCAAATTTCACTCAAATATGTTAGACCAGGCATCCAGGTCCAGCTATGGTGTGGGAGGCCAGAGAGTGAGACTTATTCTGGGATGAGGATGCCCAGACAGAGAGAGCTGGAGTTCTTGTCTGAAATAGAAGTAAGTGTGTGATGGTGTGTTTATCTGCAAACCTGAGTCAGTAACGTTCAGCTACAACTAAAGCCAGAGAACACTGCAGATGCTGTTTATTCCAGTGCAGCTTGAACACACCACAACTGAATAGTTTCCAGCGTGGGGGATTCACTGGTTTCAGCCCTGACGAGGGATCTATCCTCTTGTCCTTGATGTAGTTTGGCAAAAATAAAACCACACTCACCACACAGACAGCCAGACTAAGCAGGGAATCCCTTCCACTTAGAAATTGACAGCTGAGAATACAGGAGCTCGGCTAGACTACATCTCCCCATAATCCTTCTCTCTCAGCTTGAATAATTGATTTTGAATTGATCTAGGCCCAGCTGGTTGACTTGCTTTAGAAAACTGTCATTTATATTTGATTCTTATAATTATTGACTCCCTTCTTTTTTTGCTAGTCAGCAATAAAGCCAAGCCTTTACCCCCCAAGTGGAAGCGTTTTCAAAGAAGTGGCAATTAAATATTCATTTGAGGTTTGTTTGTTGCTCTGACTGACCATAAATTACACAGGAGGGGAAGTTAAATGACAGTTGATGCCCTTTACAGTTCTTCCTAACAGGGTTCTTAGAAATCCGAGGCCTGTTGGAAAATGTTTGTCTTCTTACTATTAAAAGCCCACTAATGAAATGATGTCCATAAAAGCCTTTAATGTGCAGCATGGGCTTTGTTTCACTCAAGTGAAAGCACACGCTCGCGTAATGTAGAAAACATTGTTAAGAGACACTGGCGCAAGGAGGGAAGGAATTTAAAGATGCCTGATGATTTAAACGCTGTTGGTAAGTGAGCCTTTCATATACTAATTTAAAATACGCACATTATTTATTCTGTATATGGCTGCCATAGGTATTTATTTTCTTTTTCAGTTAATCTGCTGAGGGTTTTTTTAATTATTGTTTTTTGTTTTTTGCCAGTTGCTAAAATGCAAACTATAATTTCTTCCCAAACTGACAAATCCAAATGTCTCGTTTTCACCAGCTATTGAAGCTTCCTATTCAGCATTGAGGAATAACACTAGTGTTGATATTCTTATCTTATATATATATTTTATAATTACAAAATGAAGCCTGGTTGGTTTTACAAAATATTTAGCCATTTGTTATGGACACTCCACCAGCTCCAACCCTTTATTGTCCTCCACAAACTCCTTTATGTGGAAGGGGATTCCACACAGGAGGAGGTTGTTAAGCTGCTATCAGGGAAAGTGCTGGATGTTATTTAAAGAAGTAAAGGGGAGGCAGTGACCCCTTTAGTGGAGGGAAAGACTCTCATCAGACTTATCTGAAAGAAACTGGCATTTTTTTGTGCTTCTCCAAGGACTTTGAAAAATGTAGCGTAATGGTAAAGAGGAGAGAAGGAGGCTTTGATTAAAAATGTGCTCTCAAAAGAAGGAGCCAAAAAGAAAAAAAAGAAGCAGAAAATAATAGCAGTTCACTTCATTCCTGTTTCTTACTTTGTAAAATCAGGTTTAAACAAATGGAAACTTTGATCTTTTGTTTCACAAATCACTGAGGAGAACCCTGTCATCTCAGGCCTGTGTCTGTGGGTCTTTGTGTCAGTATGTGTGAATTTAAATTAAGCTTAGCCCTCCCGTCTTCAATCCCTCCATTACCATCCAATAAACATACAGCCCTCCACCAGCTTTTAGAGGCTGTGTAGGCTCTGCTATAGATAAGTTGTTTTCCATCAGTGTTTCTCTCTGTGCAGAACAAGATAAAACAGACTGGCTCCTGCTTGGTGTGGAAAGAGGAGCAAGTAAAGATAAAAAGAATGTGTGTGTGTGTGTAGGGTGGGGGGTAGGAGGAGCATAAGGGAAAGAGGGCAGCAACAGTTTTACACTGCATTCAGCTACAATGGGAGAGGCGTGTTAGAGAGAGAGACAGAGAGAGAGAGAGAGAGAGCAGTAGAGACTGAGGACTCGCTGCAGTGCAGGTGGATCACAGCTGTGTGGTGAAGAGGAAGATTCAGAGGGAGCAGTTCAACTTGCACTGGCTCTACCAGGTTAGTTCACAGAGCTAGGTGGTTGTTGCATGGATTTTGCCCCTGCGTTGTTTGCCACTGAGTGATATAATAGATGTAGTGTTCTCCAACATCAGGGCTGCTATCTCTCTGCTGTGTCTACTCCTGTTGACTCTGTGCAGTTGTGATATTTCCCAGAGCCCATCGTTCCCAGGACAAGAACATTCAAGTATGATAAAGGTTAGGGCCAGGGCAGGGTCTTTACTGTTGCTAGTATGTCATGCATAAAAGTTAGGGCTACGTGATTAACGTTTATGCTGCATACAGTATAGAAGATATTCTGCGTTGGTTGCTACAGGTTAAATGAAATAGCAGAGCCCCTCTTCCCGCTTTTCAGATTAAAGGCTGAATAGAGTTGGGTGCTGTGAATGGGCCTGAGTTGGCTTTCTGTGTGCAGAAAAGGGGTGCCGCCCTCTCAAGTGTCAGCATGCTTGCTGGGTAGGTGGCGGGGGTAGATTCATGTGCTTGTATTTTGGGGGGCTGAGTTTTATGCATCAGGGTCCAGATGATAAGAGGAAAGAATCATGACCCGTGTTTGGTTCTCCGCATATTTTAAATTGAGTCTTAAAAGTTCATTGTTCACTTTCTTTTTGTCTGGTTGCTCCTTTTGAGCACTTTATCCCCCTGAAGGAAAGGAGAAGTGATGCAGTCAAGATCTTTTCATAGGTGTCTGTTTACTATTGACTGAGCAGCTGCTTGTTTCTTTTTTTGGCTGTTTTTTGGGAAAGTCCCACTTTCATGGTTGGACAACTGACTATCTGATCGGAAACGTTTGGTTGCCGCCAAAAATTCCTGCACTTTATTCAATTTTATATAGCTTGAGACTTTTTGCTTGGTTAAGGATTTGAATTCCATTGCTCAGGGTTATTCAGCATCTCTCCCTTTTCCTTTTCCTCTGAAACCGCAACACAGGCTGCAACACAAAAATGCATGCAGGATTTCAGGTCAATCTCTTATTTCAGCATAACAGAGTGTTCCCTTCCCAAATGTGATCCCTTCTGTGGTGCAGTTTATCTGACAGAAGACTGTGATTCTCTGTTGGAAACGGAAGTAAAGTATGAAGAAGATGTGAGGCCAAGTTGAATCTTGATTCTACTGCAGTTCTTTGGGGTTGGAATCGAGTTTCACACTGCACCAAAGCTTTCTGCTACAACATCATCACTTTATGCTGCAATGCAATCTAATAAATATGTAGTGAGTTGTAATTAAGTGTGAGTTTCATAGTCTAATGACAAACTGTGCTTTTTGGATTATCCTACTCTCTGTCATTAAAGTGTTCCTCCTGACTAGTGCAGCTGAAATAGTTTTCCAGCTGTTTGCAAATAAATCCCGACTTGCTGTGAATTTCATCTCCTCAACGCTGCAGTGATGAAGTCTGTGACACAAGCACCTGTATCCAAGATTCTCTATCCAAAGGGCAGTGGCCTCCTAACTTCTTTCTTCCTCTGTGGTTTTAATACTTTGTCTGTTTCTTTCATCGTTCACCTGTTATTTTAGACTTTGAGCTACCAGATAATAATATTACTCCAGCAGTATCACAGTAGGACAATTTAATTCTACACGTTGCACTCATAGATCCTTAAAACGCTTGATAACAAAATAAAAAAAAAACATTGTATCAAGTGAATTTTTACATGTTGTCAGTTTCTTTGAGGGTCTGCTTTGAGTTTCAACTTGTTCTGTAGAGGCCTGTTATAATGTGCGTAAACATGCTGCTTCCATGGCACTCGCTGCCATAGTGATGGCCTTGGTCCTTTAATGAATCTTGAAACGGCCAATATTTGTTCAGAGTTCTTTCTCAGAGAAGCAATAAACAGTATCAATAGGCTTTACTTGGTCTTCATCTTTTGGCCATTCTCTGAGGTTTTCGTATTGTTTCAGAAATGACTTTCTTGTCTGGTCCCTTAAGAAAGTATTGCCGCTTCAGGCTGAATGATTTGCAGTCCTGCTGGCTCCGATTTCCCATTCTGAGGCATTTGTGTATATGACTTAATTCACCACATGCCTGTTCTAGGGTCAAGGTTTTGAGATTTATCTTTGTGCGAAATAAAGAGTGTTTTATCTGACTTATTGCTCTTCAATCTTGAATATGTGGTTTGATAACATTTTAAAACTAACCATAAGAGGATACTCTTTTCTCCATACTGAGTTTGAGGACATGAACACAGAAGGCTGGGATGGTAAAATATTGTCCCAGCGTCCCAAGCTCTCCAGTTCCTTATGTTTTCATTTTAGCTGGAATGATTGTGTGGTTGTGTGTGTATGTTTAAAAAAAAAAGATGGGGATGATAAGACACCCCCTTATAGAAAGGAGGGGGGGTTATCATCCAAGAAATGGGTGTTACTCTTCTTTAGAACTTGCACTGTAAACCACTGGTTTATGTAATGGAGCTCTGTGTGTGTTTGTGTGTGTTAAAGAGCTTGGCTAGCTTTTCCACCATTATGTCATACAGCATGGTTTCCAGCTGTTCAAGTCAGCTGCATTTAATTTTGCTTTCAACAAAGTCATCCTCAACCACAGTTGGTGTGTGTGTCATTTATTGTATATTTGCGTGTGTTTGTGTGTAACCTAAAATTTTGTTTTGTACTAAATCGTTTGTATAAAAATGCACACCCAGTAAACGGTGCGTCACTTGCTGACCCACATGATAAGGAAAACATTACACAGTTTCTGGCTAATGAAAGTTCTGAACCTTTTTGGTCCTTTTTGATGATTGTGATTTGGGTCTGATTGAACACTGTGGTCCAGCTCTAAGTTAAACCAAATGTATTTGGGCTGGGTCCCTCAGAGGGCCTTAAAAATGATCTCTGACAAAAGCAGTGTGTAGATTTCAGCTTTAATGCAGGTGCACATACAGGGCCTTGACTTCACTGTGATCAGGTTTCTTTGCAGAAATCAAAGCAAGAACATAACATTCTCGAACTTGCAGTCCAGATAATTTTGTTTAGTTACTGCAGAGGAGCTTCCAAGTTTGATATTTATACACGGACAAAGCAAACGGATCCCCAGTTTCCTTTTGAATTAAGTTCAGGTCTGAGGTTTGCTGACATAGCCTAATTGACTTTTTGTTTACCTTTCCCACAAATGGTCCATGTTACTGTCATGCTGCTTATTCACATTTTTGGAAAAGCCTTCATAGTTGAGGAATTGGTGCTCTGTGGTTGGATTGTTTCATTTAATGACCATCAGTACTCCTGCAGCAGCTAGTGTTCTGGATTTATCTCTGAAATGGTGGCAAGACAGAATCTGCCAGAAAGGGAAACTCTACTTACTGTAGCCACTGTATAATTGCCTGGATAATGATACCAGCCAAATGGCTAAATGTCACTGAAAGGTCTGGGCTGCTCTGCCCTTTGCCAAGCAGTTAGACCTTTAGAGTCCCAGTCTCCCAGTCTGTTTGACCAAGTTGAGGTTTGTAGAATGACACCAGTACTTTTTATAGGCTCGGACCAGGTTCATGGGAAGGCTTCGCTGAACCTGCCTTCACCAAGTAACTTGATGTATTGACATGTTTTTCTAATGGTTTGTTCCAAAATGAGCTCACACAGATGTCACAAGAATCTGTATGCAAATGAGTAGCTGCTCAAAAAACTGTTGCTCAAAATGTAATTTCTGTCCAGATAAATGTTACTCTCACAGTATTTCTAACTTCTGTATATTTTTGTTTTCTGTACTAAAAGCAAACAGAAGTAATCATTTGCCTGAAGTCATAAGTGGAGATAAAGTGGCAAACAAGACTTGAGTTACATTAAGTTTGCTACTCTTGTAAAAGTGCTGCAATGCAGGCAGTAAACAAAGCTCAAATATATACTCTGCTAACCACCAAAAAGAAATCAAACTCAACCTTGCAAACAGCTTAATGTGCAGGCTTTGGCTGCTCTGAAAGATGGGTATCAATTTAGCGTTGTGTGATGCAGACAAAAACAATGTCAGTGTAAGTAGAGGATTTTGGCAAAATGTAAAACCTTCTGGAGAAAATGTAATCGGATTCTATGACATAAATCAAACAATTTAGGCTGAGAAATGTCTTTGGCCTGGCAGAGTACGTATTTATAGTATTCAAAATACTTTGAAATGCCAGCTTATCGTGCGGTGTTGTGACCATTTACCAATACTATCTCACTGCGTGCATTCTCAGTGCACACACGGCAGTTTATCCTACAGGCTAAACAACACAGTGAGGTGTGTCGACTGTCAAACTGTTTTGTTGGTTTTGATTGGTTTTTGAGTGAAATACTGTATAATGTCAGCTTGCACGGTGTTAAAACAACAATCAAGATATTATGTAGACTATATATTGCACATCCTTCCTTTATTACTCTTTGAACATACAGTGTGGTATTACATTTTCCCAACAGGAGATTTGTACAGTCTGATTCTCTCATCACTTCTATGTGTGAAGCCAAGCCAAGACAAGAATCAGCATGTTGCTCTTTAGCTATCCTGGTTTAATATCTTTTCCAAAATCAAATACTACAAATACACAATATTCTCAAAGGCAGTAGGCTACTCTGGGCTTAGGGGCACAATCTAACTGGACATGTCTGCCCAGAATTAATGACCAAGCTTTGCTTTTCACTGTGCCAAAGTTTTCCTTGGGCTCATTTTGTTTACTTTCTTGGATACTTTACAAATATTCCCATTTTACTGCACCCATCTACTACACTTGGTGATGAAACCTGCAGTAGTAGTTCCAGCTTTGGCCTTAAATGTCTAATCGGTGGTTTTATCTGCAGATCACATGTTGTTTGCATTAAGTACAATGGCTCCCTTCTGCCAGCAGCAGTTTCTCTCCTAGTTTCTACTAGTTTCTAACTAGTGTTGAGTCACAGGGATTATCATGTGTCTCACACCAGATCAGCTGTTTAAAGGAGGGGATTTCTCTAATGGTTTTGTTTGTATAAAACTGGCATCAGACTTTTATTAGTGGTAGTTTGTAATCCCAAGGGAAACATAACACTGAATAAACAATTTGAAATGTGTTTCAAGAGTTTCTTTGTGTGTAATGGCTAAAAGCCTTCATTTGTTTTTACAATTACAGGTAATAAGTGCTAATGTCTCAATGACTTGGTATAAAATGTTAAAAAGTAGTAACGTGAAATTTTAAATTCACCTAAAAAAAAACAACCATGGCACATCTGTACTGTACGCTCTGAGAGGAAGATGAGAGTTTTAAGAGTTTTTATTTTGTTATTTTTTTTTTTTACAAATTGTGAGTTATCCAGATGTAATATTAGTTAGCATGAGTCCTGTGTTGTGGGATGTGTGTCAGGTTGATAAAGGAAACAGGTCAAAAGACTTTGCTTTACTTTCTGCATAATTAAGAACCATACAAACCAACCAATGCAACAAATTTGAACAAACGTACAGTTTGTCCCTTGTATTCGAGTTTAGCCAGCACAGCCTTGTTCATCTTTCAATGTGAATGTGTCCTGGACATTTGGAGGTTGAGCACACAGCCTCCGAATTTTCGCTCAAATCTCAGTCTTTTCCTTGTTTTTTTTTCTTTTCTTTTCTTTTTTTCCATCATTTCTCCTCTATAACTAAAACCTGGAAGTCATTTATGAAGTCAGGATGGGGTTTCTCCCATCCAGAACATGTGAGCAGAGCTCACTGAGTAGGGACTTCAGTTTAACATCCCACACCTCCCATCAAGGGAGTTGCATCAGAGCGGAGCTGAAGATGTCAGTGCTGGAACCAGCTGTGTTCTGATGTTTGGCTACAACCAAATCTATTACTAAAAGCAAACGAGGCAGTTTAGTAGTGATAATAATCAAAATCATATCTTTGTGCACATTAAAGTGATCTTTTAATGAAGCTAAGCAAGTTATTTGTGCCACATGTAGGTATAACTGTAAAATGTGTAACTTCCACTGGGTTCAACATAGGCACTGGCATTGTTAAGTTACTACTGAGTAATTCAAATCCACATTATCTTTCATTAAAATAAAAAAAAATGAAAATTGTGTCTGTTGACACACAGCATGTATCTATTGTGTCTCATTTGTTAGCATTATTTTCCCCTACATTGTTTAAATTGGTTGGATGAGAGCTTGGAGGTACCTAGTTTGTAAGGCTGCTCTTCTCACCCATTTTGATCTTTGTAATCAGGTCCACTAGAGAGGATAATATTTGGGTATACAATTCTTTTCTTTGAGTTGCTCTTTACACTTATTTCTCCAATTGTAAGGACTAAAAATATCAGGGATCAAGGAATGCAAATTGTCCTGTGCTTATAAAAAGGCCACACTTGTGTGTACCCATAAAGTACTTTCACACATGCAAAAAAAAAAGAGGAACAGAAAAAATTGTTTTCAGCTACAACACTTTACAAGTCTGGGGGAGTGCTCTCGGCCCACACCCCAAAGCCTACTAATCATTGCAGGTTTGAAGTTTGAGGACGCAGCCCAGATTCCTTGTGCATGACTGGGGTTGGGGTCCGAAGAGGGAAAGGGAGAAACAAAATGTATGCAAGCGTCCTTGGTTTGTGCAAGTAAGTAACTTATCAAGGGTTTTTAACCCCTGATGAAACCAGTAGAAGTTCAGGTTGTGGAGTGTGATGAGAGATCAGAGAAGCTACATGGGTACATGAAGAGAGAAATGAGTGAGTGAGGGGGGAGAGGGAGTAGGTGGGAGGTGATGTTATTAATCTCTGTTGTTTTCCCCTCATATTGTCATTTCCTCTACAGCTGGTCCCAGGTGGGGAGGGAAAGAAAAACATAACTAAAGAGTTGAGATCTCTAAATAGTTGTGCTGCCAGCAGGATGGGTGTTCCCCACCAGTGACACGCGTGTAATAAAACACATTATCTGATTTTGTAATGTAAAGCTAATGAAGGTGACGAGAAGGCCAGGCTGGGGGAAAATGAACAGATGTAACGGAGGACTAAAAAAGGCAAACATGATGTACAACTCAAATATCAAAAGTTAATGAATCTTAAGTTAGGTCTCAAAGATGTTTACTGAGATTTAATACAACACTGGTTCACCATAGATGTCAACAATTGGTTCTCAATTAGTCTGACAAGGGCAATTCCACAGATTTATTACCTCACCACTGGCCTCCATTAACCCCCCTGTCACCTCTTAGGTCAGGTCTTTGGAGTTTGAGCAGACAGTCTGTGGTTCATGGCTCCATTGAAAATAGACTTCCCACAAGAGTTTTCCCACTTGAGAGTCAGGCTATCCTGTGCAGGGGTAGTAAGCAGTGTCTTTGTATCACTGTGATCAGCTGTAAACACCTTTAGATGTGGTTGGATGTTACGTCATGTGAACTTGCTTCTGTTTCCTTTTATTTTTTCCAGCGCTGATAGCAGTGCCAGTAAGAAAGACAGTGCCGCAGAAAATTGTTCTCACAAAGTACGAACAGTAAAGTGGGAGTGAGGCGAGAGTCCAGGCCACAAACCTACTAAAGTACTAAAAGTTGAGCATTGACAAACTTTTGTAAATGTGTAATTTCCTGCCTGACTACAAATGTCAAGGCAGTTTAGTGCAGTGACACCATTCAGTTAAGGACAGACACTGTTGTGCTTTGGCCCTTCTCCCATGCAGCACCACAATATCATGGGTGAGAGCATTTATCCTCTGCAGCGAGGTTAAACTGATCATGGCTCAACACACAACTGCACATTTAATGTACCAAGGCAAAGCAATGGGAAATTTAGGGTGCAACTTTTCCTGTAGTCCTTATTCAAGCAAAAGTTAAGTTAAAAGTTAAAAGTCAAAATGCTATCATTCTACAATTGCTGACATGTTTACCTGTCCACCTTCTTTTCCAAAAATGGTGAAAAGTTAGATGTGTGTGCTGTAGATTAATGTTTAGTCACAGATTTGCCCGTTTGGCTTCTTGCTTGACAAATGTCTCCATGATTTAAAGGATACTATCTGGCTCAGGCTCAAAAAGGTCGTCGTCAGTGCCGCTGAGCTGACTTGTCCAGAGTCCACTGCTTCCCTCCTTCTGCCTGAGGTTTGGCAGGTAAAAAGGCCAGAGTCATGGAAGTGATTAAAATTCCTTGGGAACATGTGGACGCTTGTTTATTTTTCCACCCAGGCTTGAAGGGTGGAGAGCTGCCAGGGTGCTACACTGTCCTTTCAACAAGAAAAGATAGTGGACAGAGTATAAGTGAGAAAGAGGACCTAATGGTGAATGAAAGAGATGAAAGATAGACGAGGCAAGAGTGGATGAAGGACCACGGTATGTAGAAAGAGCAAAAGTGGTTAAAGATGGGCTAAAGGGATGAATGGAGAGTATAAAAGAGAGGGGGGGGAGGAAAACACCCTTTACTGGACTCTAAACAAAGAGTCGGCCAAATGAACGTTGAGGTTTCAGTGAGCCGTACAGGAAGAGGATTAGAGATGGATGGATTCACGCAGGCTGAAGGCAAGAGAGGACTGGACACAGGGAGGAATGCAGAGATAAGAATAGCAACTTTTTTTAAACTGTCAAGTTTAGTTTGTACAAAGTCACAAGAAGTTAAGTTATCATTGTCATTGTTTATTACGTAGTGTGTATCAGCTATTTTTCTAAGTTTTAGTCTTAAGATCAAGTGTCCATGGTAATTTGAGTCATAATTAGTCAAACATAACCTTTTCATTTTTCATCAGTTTTACTTGACAAATCCTTTTAATCATGTTTATGAATTTATTCAAGACAAAACAATTATTAAATATTATTTATTCTAATAGTAAGAGGAACCATTTCAGTCAAACTGCTTTAAAATAGCATTTCGTCCAGATGCTGTTGGGCTGCAAGGTAAACATTTTACACAAAAAGAGTAGTTTTGCAAAAAGTATCTTGCTGGATATAATTAATTCAAATAATACTCCCAAATTTGATTTGTTGGTCTGGAAAGATGCAAAAATCAATATCTTGATAATGTTACTACACCTTCACTTTTTCTCTCAGTGTCACTCAGTTTATAGTGGGTCTAAATGGTGGCCTGATGTTGCTTCACAGCTTTGGAAATTAGCAAAAGTCTAAAAGGAATACTGTACTAAAATATCAACACGATGTAATGCCTTTCTTTAGTTTTAAATATTTTAGTATTTTGAGATAATTCTTTTGAAAGTGCTATGTTTTGTCAAGTTTCCTAATTTGGTTTTAAAAAATGAAATAAAAACAAGACCAATAAGAGTTAAAAATTGCCTTTAGAAAGCAAGTTGGGACTTGCGACATGTCCAAAAGTCTTGATCAAGAGCTTGTAACACTACAAAACAGACACAGACGGACACAGAAGCAGCCTGCCTGACCATGAGACTGCTGGTTCTGGAATGGTCATTCAGACCCACTGTCCTCTGTTAAAGCCATCCAGCACTGTCGTCTGTTAAAATACGTGACGTCAGATGGAGTCTCATTGTGTGTGACGAGTTCCTCTGTGCGTAGTAAATAAATCCAAGAAGGGCTTGCTGAGCTGATGGGCGATTTTTTTTTTTTCTGATTGGTTAAACAGAGGGAAGTACTTGAAAAGGATATTGATGCAGAGCTTTACCCTGTGGGGCTTATACTGTAATATACTGTGAGTGGGAGACAAAAAGAGGCGACTGGTCTGTATGTTTCATCAGGCTCCACCTAAATGGCATCAAGTCACACACTCAACTTTAAAGAATTTTTTTTTCCCTGTGCAGTGTCCAATCCTCATCTACTGTCTGATCTTATATTGTTGTATTTTGAGTGTTGAGAAAACGTACGGCGATGCCAGTTGTTGTCCTGCGCTCTCCATCCATCACTTCCTGTCTTTCTCTATTTAATACCTATAGACAGGGGGGGGATAAGGAATACATATGGGCAGCCTGCCTACGAGGGTGGAGAGGGAGACGGAGAGAAAGACGGGGGTTGGGGGGTCAGCTGAAAAATGTATTTCTGGCTGCTGATTTTCCCGTCATCTTAGATTGAAGCGGCAGGTCCTCACTGAGGTCACTCTCCACCTCTGTTTTTTTTTCTTGTTTCTTTCTCCATTTCCCTGTGTTTGATCACTTCTAATTGGAACTGACATCGCAATGTGGACCCTGGGGGCAATCCTAGTGTTTACCTGCCTCTCTGACAAATCGGTGCCTAATTGAAGCGTAAAATGAGACCCTGCATTTCCCTCATGCCCAAATTTTCCATCCCAAAAGGCTGTGGCCTTTACATAGACCCAAGTGTCAGATTACATGTCTGTAATGCCAATTTATATCATTATGTATTGGCAAAGCTGACATGGCATCAGTACTTTGGACGGACTGCATTCCTTTATACCAGTGGTGTCAAGAAGATAAGTTTTGACAAATGTCCAAGAGTTTGCTGGGGTTGCTTTTAGTTTTTTTGAGGACCATCGAAAAAATGTAAACAAATTGTCATTTTTAAAGTTCATCTTGGGTTCACATCCCAATGATCGGCTTTAAGATCCAAACTGTTTGTGCCACTTTCCTCATGAAATTTTAATCATTAATCAGTCATAACCACTGCACCCAATATAAGGACATATAGAAGACAGATACAGATACATTAAAGTGTGGCCATTGGGTGAGAAGCTATCACTTAAATACAGTATGTGAAGTATTCTAAGAGTAGGTAGGGATTCCCAGTGATGTCTTAACTATTAATGCTCAGTAGCACCAGGTTACCTTTATTCACAAACTTACAAACTTCTAAGCCTAAAGGTTCAATAACCAAACCCAGCGCTTTATGATCCACCCTGTGTGATCCTGCCTTTGCCTGCATAGCTTTTGTTTTGCCTTTTTTTCATCTCTGTATTGGCTTTAAGGTGGCCTCCCATCCTCACATCTGGCTGGCTGGCTGTTAATTGTTGATTTCTTGCTCCTCGGGTTCACATAGCCTAGTGTCCACACAAAGAGCTCCTCACTTGTAATGTGTGTGTGTGTGTGTGTGTGTGTGTGTGTGTGTGTGTGTGTGTGTTCCCCAAGTTTCTTTAAAGGCAACATTTAGTAGCAAAAAGGAAAAAAGAAAGTTTTACAGAAGATGGCTGGAGCACTCAGCTGTGGCAGCTGACACTCGGTTCAACCATGCTTCAAAGTCTTCCTTCCTGATTGCATCACTTGGTCTTTGTCTCCCTGGTGACTGTGAATCATGTAGCACATTGATTATCAGGAACAATGAGCTGCCACAATAACACGGCTCCTCTCTTAGGATATTCTTTAAGCTCTTCCTGGGCAAGAAGGATGGTAGTTTGTGTGCGGGCTGGCATGTAAATGGGATTGTGGTGTGTAAGGAAACAGCTGGAGCCACTTGTACAAATATACAGAGAAAAGACTCATCCATATCCTTACAGTTGGAAATGTGAGGTCATTTATATATTTGTGCAGTGATGGGTGTGGTACACTGAAACTGTAACCACTCATAGTAATTGTTTTCTTCTAAAGAAGCATTAAGTTTCAAAGCAGCACACTTGAAATTTGCAATATGATTGCAGCCATGGACACTGAATGTGATGATTTTGGTTCTGAGAAGATTGACACAGTGTCAGTTTCTTATGCAAAATAATGTAAAATGTCTCTCCTTTTTCTCTTCTTTATCAGTAAATTATACTTTTTGCTCAGAATATCAGACATCATGCACCACTTTTTTTCTATATTTAGTGTGCAAGGAAGACAGCGAAAAACTGAAATAAGACAGAATGCAGAGTTTAAAAAGCTACAGAAACCACTTGAGTCTTCAAGGAAGTGAAGGAGAAGAGCGGCGGGAAGAAAGTCTTCAATGAGGCCAAGGCTCTAGAGGGCTTTTCTCCTCCATGGTGGTCCAATTATCTTACAGTCCACATAGATCAGGAGCCTTCCAACAAAATTGTGATGCAGGAAAGATAATTGGCTTTATTCAGTTTCACATGTTCTCTGTTGTGTTTGAGTTTATGAATGAAAGTTCCATCACAGTAAGAGTCCAAACTCACTTTGATGTTTGAGAAGAATTTCCTAGAGCCGATGAAGTAGCTTGAATGTGAAATGAAGTGCTGCATGTTCACTCAGCTATCAACGCAATCATGACACAGATAATTACACATAAAAGCGTGACACACAAGGACACACACACACACACACACACACACAAACAAACTGCAACACATTTGGCTCGAACAGCAAGTTGTGACTTTTGGCTATGTGCCACTGTCCCCCTGCTGTACCCCACATCCTGACAGGAAGCTTGTCCTTCCTTCACACAGACAAGCTTGTAATGTATGTGTGACTTTCAGAGATGGAGAGAAAGACTGTGAAACGCTGCAAGCTACATATTTGGACCAGACAGTAACAGAAATAAGGGAATAGAAATGAATAGATTTTAATTGCACAGATCAGAAATGAAGAAAAGTTTTTTTAAATTACTCCAGGAGATCTTAATAAAAAGCTCTGACCTTGTGTTGACCCACAACATGGCTCAGGAGGAAAGTAAAGATTTACAAAGCTGAACATCATTTTAATCAGATGGAACAAAATTCACAATTAATGCAAGCTACAAATCCTACTTGTACATGTTGCTGCTGTGATGTAAAAGTGCTCTGAAGGTTTGAACACTGCAGTCTGGTGACTATTGTAGCAAGTTAAATACAACAGGTGTAACAGTCTTGAAACATGCAGAAAAAGAAGTAGATGACACAACAGTACATTGCTGGGTAACACAAATGTGAAGTTGATTCTTTATTGAAATATCACCATGATCCTTTATAACTGTTCTTTTCAGCACAGACACACTTGTAGTTTGGACAGCAACACTAACCACCATCTAAATGGACCTTCCTCCTCAAAGCCCCATCCTAACATCTTTTATCTTCGGCCACGTTTGTTGAGCTCTCCATTACAGCATCGTTTGAATTTTTGAGAAGGCAAGGAAGGACCACAGGGGGTCTGTGCAGCAAGATGCCTGACCTTGTAAATAACATGAGTGTCAGTGCTGCCTTTTTCCTTCCCATGATGGATGCTTTGTATAGATTTATGTCACAACCCCCCTAGGCCTTTAGTCTGACAGATCCAGATACTGTATGTGGAGGGTCCCTTCTCTCACACTCACACACAGACTTTCTTTTCCTTGCGTTCTGGCAGTGTGTCATTAAACCTTCAGATGTGATAGAAGGGGTCAAAGCACAGAGACAGTGACTCTGCTTGTTGCCTTTCCTGTTGTGGTAGAGACGTGCTGAGATTTTCTTTCAAGTAAAACAAGAACTCATCCAAACACCACTGGCCAAGATCCAGACTATGAAGACAAGTCCACAAATCCATGCTGCAGTCCAGAAAGTTTTGCCTAGAGAGCAGCATTTTGGGACTTAAACACAGCTGAAATAAATTTATTTCTGCTTCTAGACCTGCCCCAGTTTGCTATAATTCACTGTAAAATCCTGCAGTATACACTGGCATGCCAAACAACCACACCTTGGATTTAACTAAGCAAATTGGTATGAGTCCTCCGTTGGAAGATTACTGCAGTGATTAACAGGTCTCAGCTGGAAACAAATGATTTAGCCCTAACTGAATCCGAACTTCAATGAGTAGCTGAATATACTGAATGATCAGGTTTTTCCATCGATGGAGCTTTTTTTTCATCCCTGATGAAAATGCTGGTGTTCATTGGCCTTATGAAAGAGTGGTTCAGGGAGCATAAGATGTCATTTTCACACAGAGTCCAGACCTTAAGCCCACTTAGACTCTTTAGGATGTGCTGGAGAAGACACAGTGGTCTCTCCTATCATCAGTGTAAGATCTTGGTGAAAATGCAAGTTATTGAAGTGGCAACAGTTTACAAATCCACATTGAATGTGAATCCTGTGTCAAATCTTTTTAGGTAGTCTGTCCTTACCTTATCTTCTTTGTATTATGGAAAAAAACAGCATTTGCTTATCATTAGTAAACTTCTTTGACTACAGATTCTGTGGAAACTAAATTAAAATCTGTAAAAAAAAAAAAACTTCAATTTTACCTTATCATTTAGGCAACATTAAATAAATAAAGCAGTAATGTTCTGATGATGGAAAATGCCAGGTGGTCAGTGATTTTTTTCTACCATCAAAACATCTAAATGCCAGTATGCGTATGATGTACTGATGTGGGCGTCTTGAACCCTGTTAAGCCTCAATTGCCATCACTCACTTTGATATAACGCTGTGTGTTGGTTTGTTCTCTTTTCTGCAGCACAGAGGTAAATTAAAAGGCCTTTTAGATTGGTAGGGTCGTCTCTGGTGGTCACTGTGTTGAGGTTTTGACCTGCCTGGTGGGACAACACAAGAGGTTCATTGGGTACTGGTGGGATGAGTTTTTTTCACAATATCTCTGCCTTGTTGTGAAAGGAAGGCTGTAGGGCATTTAAGTTTGTTACTTGTGAAGAATGGTTTTAAAAATCTAAACTCATGGTTAAGCTAAAGGTTTAGCACGGTTAAGGAACTTTAGGGAGAAGGGTAAATGCTTGCATATGGTGAGTTTTTTACATGGCTCTGCATGAATTTGACAAAAAGCATGTGGAAAGTGAAATGTGCTGCTGCACAGTCCTATGTGATGTCCCTTCTTGCTGCTCTTACTCTCTATCGTACTTTCATGTCCATTTTTTCCTGTGTCTTGGTTTCTCTTTTTTTCTGCTGGGGTCGGGTCACCACATACTCGTACTGTTTGTTTGGAGTTGCTATAGAAACTCATGAGAGTTAAGGCTGTTTGTGTGCTCACGCCTGTGTGTGTGTGTGTGTGTGTGTGTGTGTGTGTGTGTGTGTGTGTGTGTGTGTGTGTGTGTGTGTGTGTGTGTGTTTACGAGCGCGCACACGTGTGCTGGTGTGATGGGGCCGCAGCAGTTCGACTTCATCCGTAATGACTTCATCCAGACACAGACCCTGGCATATTCACTTTGTCTGCTTCCTTGGATTGTGTAATGGATAGTCTCCAAACGCACACCAGCTCTGTGACACCCACTCAGTGTTTTGCCTCGTTGCTTGACCACAGACCAGTCACTAGCCCCATTTGTTCAGCAACAGTAGTACAACTGCATCTGACAACAGTGCATTATTTCTTTATATTTTGATTGTATACAGACTCGTGTATTTGACATCTCTTTATAAAAGTGGAAAGAAAGTTCATGAACTGACAATGAACCCTCAAATATTCTGCCTCTCCCATCCTGTACAGTATGTACTGCCTTTCTTGCATGTATTTCTCTATGTACTGTGTTTCTCGTTGTTACAGAACTTACTGCTACCTTATCACCCAGGTTCAAACACTTGACATTCCTCGGCTGCTTATCTGGGTTGGCATAAAATGTGGAACACGGCCCAGCAATGTACATTTATTTTTGCTTAGAGTCAAGTCAGTGGTAACAAATCTTGTGCATGTGGAAAAGATGCCGCTTCCTCATAGGGGAACAAGTTGGCTTTCTGGAAGATTAATTTTGTATAAATATGCAGTTATTAAAAGCCAAATTACTGATATGTCATGTGACAGTGGTCTTCAACAAAGGGGTTATATTTGCTGTCAAAGAAAAATGACTTGCAGGAACACTGCCTCACTGTTGTATGCTAGAGAAGCTGGATCATTGCTGCTGCATGCAGTTACAATAGTCTCCTTTGTTGCTGTAAATTCTAAATGGTGTCACCTTTATATAACTGAGTTTAATAAAGCGAAACAAATACATTTCTTGCGTTTAAAAACACATTACCACAGATCCTTTCATATCCTTTCAACTGATTGGATTTCTGATGGCTTATAAGCTCTTCTTGTAATTTGTGTTAATTCATCATTTTGACAATAGTAAGACATGGCAATGTTGTTATTGTTAGTGTTTTTATAATAATAAAAATGATCACATTGTGATAGCAATTTTATTATGTTTACAATACTGTTACTCTGTACATTTTCAATAAGCAGTACCTTCATTGTCAGCCTACCTAAATGCTTTTGACACTTTCAATCCTTGCTCTGCTTTATTATGGTCGACATTTCAAATTTGCATCAATAAATAATTGATTTGAACTTTAAAACAAAAAATTCCAATCCATTTCTTCTGAAAGGCTCCTGCTGGTAGTCAGGGATTACTACCAACATGCTGGAACTCAGGTAATGCAGCATTGAAATTTCCCAGAGTTTCCACTGGGTAATTTGCCTATCTGTTCCCACATGTCAGCTTAAGCAAAGTGTGTATTCTCCTGGTGCAGTGACAGAGTCAGACTGCTGTGCGCGGATCACTACAGAAATCACTGCTTTGAAAGTTAAGCACTAAGCTTTGTGTATCAGTATCAAAGATACACTCCCTTACTGCTAAATCCTGTTTATTAATTCATACCCTAATATTAAAAAAGAAATTTGAATATAATAAATATATAATACATTGTCCTCAGAGTTTTACTGTCATTGATGCTGCGACTTCAGAGAATGCTCAGTTATTTGTTGGGATTCTGGGACAGGAGAATATTTTTGTCCTTCACTGCAGGGAGTCTGCACAATTTACTGCAGCACAGAACTCTACACGGTTTTATGAATATAGAAAAAAGTTAGTAAAGGTGCCTTTGCAAAACATCTGTTGTTCAAACCAAAGAGGAGCTTTCCTTTGCCTCATGAAAACTGGATTATTATTATAACATTTGTAATAAACATTAATACATGTGGCTAAAATAACAAAAATGTTTAAATTGAAAACAGCTATGAATATGTTACATTTACTGCATGATGTATAAGCATTATTTGCACACGTCAGCGATTTTAAGTGACTGTCCAGCAAATCCAATGTTAACAGAGTTAAAATGCACTGTTTTCGACTGTAACACTAAAATGCAGATGTGGCCTTGAGCGAAACATTCCACATTGATCCAGTCGATCAGTGGTCAGTAGATCATTGATAGAGCTGAGGCTTGTCCTAACTTACTGCAACTTACCTTGATTTGACTCCTAAACAGGTACTATGAAAATCGCTCTGAAGTGTTTTTGTTTGTGGTAACTCTCACGATGAAATTGGGGGAGAAAACTGATGACTAAAAAAAAAAAAAAACATGTTTTTTCCAGTCTCTTTCAATCAAGAAATAGTGTCAGCAAGAGAAAATGTTGAGTACCTCTAAACTAAGCTAATGCAGCACACGGCTCTATTTTAAACTTATATTGAGTTGTGTAGCCACGGCGCAGCTCAGGCTGCTCTGTTCTATAGCATCTGCCTGAGCACATACGGTAGCAGTTACCAGCTGCAACACACGGAGACGGATTGTTTTTGTTTGTGTGGTTTTGGTTGTGTGGTGTCTGTTGTGTGTGCATCAGAGCTTAGTCCAGTGTTTATCTTGGGTTTAGTTGTGAATAATCATTTTTAATTTATCCTAAATTGCTCTAACATCAATGCCAAAATCACTTTATTGATCAAGCCCACTTAAATTAAAAGGAAACGTCTGATTGCAATTTTAAAATACGTCTGTGTACAGTCAGTATTTGTGATATGTTGTGTAAATAAAAATGACGTGCTGTGTTTTACCTGGCAACTTCCTGGTGACATCAAGTCTGCACTTCCTGCAGCATCTTGTGCCTTTGTTCATATCCAGCTTAATAACCTTGTCATTAAAAAACTCCACGTTTCAGATGATTGTGACAGAATAACAAGGCCAGTGCTTCTTCTTTACTAGTTAAGAACCTTAATAACTCTGAGTTAGTGCTAAATTGCATAAAGTGCATTCCTCAGATTCAAAGGCCTTTGGACTTCTTTCATGCTGCATGCACAGGAGCTTTTTGTGTCAAAGATAAAAGTGGGCAATCCCCTGCCTTTCACAGGTTAGTTTTGTAGCAAATGGCCTGTGAGATGTGAAACTATAAAGCAATTTTATCTCCTAAAAATGTGAGTTTCTGTGCTTTGGCTTTCATGTCATAGTTTTATTCAGTGGAGATGCTTCTCCCAAACTCACACACAACATGTAGAGTTATTCATGGCTGGTTGGCATAGGTACAATGAAGCTCACACCGCTCTAAAAGTCACATGGGTTGTGTAGATTTAATAAACTAACATTTAAGAATCAGACCTAATGTTTCCATGTCAGGCCTTAGAACACAATCACATGAAGTGACCCATAAAAAAATCAACACACATGACCACGACATTAGAAAATAGGTCATTATAATAAACCATCTTTATCTAAACTTTAGTTATAAACACATTACCAAGGACTAAGTTAATTTCAAGCCCTAAAAGGGCAGCGCTCACACTGTGTAGAATTTTAATAAATAGTCACTGAAGTGGTTTTATCTTTGTGTTTCATGCCTTTGTTTCATCTCTATCAACAAAGGAAATAAAGGAGTAGCAGCAACTTCAAAAAACACACACACAAATGTAAATATACGTGCGCTCTTGTTTCCTTGCCCCCTCTTCCTGCTCACTTCTCTCTCTCTCTCTCTCTCTCTGACAGCTGTCTGTTGTCTCTCTACCTGAACCTTGAGGCAGAGGCAGACATCCCTGGTCATGCCTGGGTACAACTCCATAATGGTGCAGGCGTGTTTCTTCTTCTTGCTAAGTAACAGTGGTGCCCATACAGTGACTACATTGTTCCCGGCGAGCGTTCCAGGAAGTGAATCTGCCTCAGTCTGTTAAAAATGTGCTGCTCTACATGCCTCTTTACCCCTCAAACATGGATTAGTTGCTGCTTAAGATCACTCTCATACAAGCACAAATATAGATAGGCCTTTAAGAGCTAGATTAGCAGCAGAGTGACAGTTTTCAGTATTTCAGTGTGCTCAGTTGTGTGTGTCTGCATCTCTACACCAGATGACATGATACTTTTTCAGGCCTGCAGGGATAAAAACATTAGAGCCTAGTCGCCATGATCATTGAGGATGATGACAAGAACACGAAGAACCTGTGAACCTTGTTGATTGGCTTTTCTCTGTTGGTCACGTCCATAAACTTGTCCAGTGCTTTGGGATTTAATAAGATTTTATCGTTTGGAGATTTACTCGGACTCAACCTCCCTAATTTTTCTGCACTGTTTCACCCAAAATAACAATGCGAGTGCTTTGTCAATCAGTCAGAAATGATATTAACATGTGTGAATGAAAACCCTTGCGGTGATGTTGAAATCCTTCTTGGAAGTTGTAAAGCTCTCAATCTCCTCCGTTGGCATGTTCATCTAAATTTGCCCTGCAGGTTGATACAAACATGATGTCACATATGAACTGACGAGTTATTGTGAAGGCTTTCGTGCAGCGTTAAACTGTTTTCAAGAAATCCACTTAACCTCCCCCGTCGAGTTTAAAGTAAAAGTAGCACAAATAAGGTTTTTGGGCAGAAGAAAATACCTCTCCTATGTTTGTGGATTTCCATAAAACCAATAACTGAAGAATTTTTATTTTCTTAAAAACCTCACATGTCCATTTCACACCATGAGGTGTCTATATCAGTGATCTGTATCGTGTGCTCTCAGCAAAAAGCTTAGAGGTCCTAGTAATGATCTCAGTTGTTTGTACATTCCTGCACAGTTAGCATCAGTAAACGTGCCCCCATCCTTCTCTCCTGTCCGTTTGGTGAGAAACACAGTAAATGGACACCAGCATGCATTCAGCCCAGCAGATGCTCAGTTCTTCCTCTGCGTTGTGCTTGTTTCTAGCCACATCTTATCACGGAGGTCAAGGAGTGGATGACTTCAACACAAATATGGTATTACTTAAGAGCGCTGTGGTGTGCAAAGGGCTCATTAGTCATCAGACCTGACAATAGTTGCGTGGAGACCATGCAGTTTTAAACACGCTTTTAAACACCTGGATATGGTCTTACCTTATCTGTAATGGGTCGACCTAAAGCAATAACGGTAATTTGGGTTTCCACCGGCTCACAATTAGCTATCATTAAGAGACAAGCTAGTTGTTATGAACTAGTGAGACATAGCTGGTTGGACGCTGTTCTGAGAGTCAGCTGATGAGAAATTGACTCAACAAAGATGCAACTACAGTGTGTTTGTAAAACAAGTTTTCAAAGCGGTTTTACATCCATAAAATTACAAATTGAAGGAAGAAGGGTTTCGTAATTTCCGATGCTGTGCAAAATTTATATTCCAGATGTTTTGTTTTAGAGAGGTTGTTGGAAACAGTGAAAAGATTAGTCATTTGAGTGCTTTTGTCTGTGTTTTTAACCACAGACTTGTTGTTTTATAATTTAACAGCACATGAGAAGCAGGCTCTGGGAGACACAGACACAGAACGTCGTACAACTCCGTGTCTTCAGACCTGTTTAGAAGTGGTGAGTAGTGAGTATTGTGCAGAGGCGTGTGTGTGTGTGTGTGTGTGAAGCTCAGTTTTCCTGAGCCAGGCTTGATAATGACTGTCATTGTGTGTGTGTGTGTGTGTGTGTGTGTGTGTGTGTGTGTTTTGATGAGAGGTGGAAATAAAGTGCTGAGTGATGCACCAACATCTAGAAGCAGGGGGTGGTGGTTTGTACTTGCCATATTCACTGCACTGCAGATAAGAAAACTGTGTGAACTCATGGCTCAGTAGTACAGAGGAACCCAGTATTATACTAATTGTAAAATTGTGAGGCTTGTTGCATTGTTTTTTGATCTTTCAAATTGCAAGGTCACACAGAATTCACAGGGGATTGGTTAAATTCCTGGATTGCCTAACTGTTTGCTTTGAGATTTCATGTGTCATGTTTCTGTCAGTAGTGAAGCATATTTTACTCAACTGCTTATCTGCACCTGTTTTTTTGTTGTTGTTGTTGTTGTTGTTGTTGTTGTTGTTGTTCAAATAGGTTGTACACATTGTTGATATGTATTACCCATAAGTGAGTTCCTTTTTTTATTTTGTGCCAAGGACACTGCTTGTCAGTAAGTCATGTGGTGACTGCAGAATGATATTTCTTGTTTGTTGGTACAAACCCGCTACAGCCTGCAGTGCAGACACTTCCATGATTTCCTTCACATGGATGTGATTCCAGAGGAATATCAGCCTGTTCTACATTGCCAGAGGCACCCGGACCAATTCTGTAAAATGCATAACACACACAGTGTGTGTGTATCAGACAGTCAGTGTCACCATCACAAGGTGTATGGTCCCTCCCCCTTTTCTGTAAAGATAAGCTGAGAACAGTTTATGTGCATGTGTTTGTGCTTACTGTTCCTATGAAAAAGGGGTTTTCAGTGAGTCGGTAAATGATTGAATAGCACTGATGTAACAGGAAGATGATAATAAAAAAGCCATAATGCACCCATGCAAAATGATTTGGTACACGTATATATTTTATTATAAATGTAATATGATGGGCAGCTTTTAAATTTTTAATATAAAATGGTATAAAAGACAATAATTCAATACATACAGTCATTAAAGCCCTGTGGTTTCATCAGTCCACTTGTGTTTTTAAACTGTACTTCACTCAGTCATTTGTAGTCAGTGTACAAGTTTATCTGAGGTGTTAACTGCCTTCTGTGTAAAACTATCAATCACTGTCTGTCTCATTTTACTGTTGGTTTAGAGCAACATACTGCACGCTCATAAACACCAAAACTAATTCCATGTGTGGGGCTTCAATCTTGAGTAACTCACTCTGTCACCAACAGTTTTCAGTCACTTTCAGGACATACTTTTGGCCTGTTCATTTTCACTTCCTGCCTGAACTTGTGTTACAATTTGTTCATGTCCACCTGATGTCAGGGGGGAAATTCAGACTCAGCATTCACAAACCGGTGCAGGGTTTTGGTATATTTTGCTGTAGATCTACACATGCGTTTGTTGTTGGTGCAGATTTCAGTCTTTGTTTGGAACACTTGCCCTCACTACACATCCTGAAGTTTCCTCTAAGTCCCAAATTGTCTGTTTTCCCCTGAAATGATACAGTTTTTAATCTTATTTTCCTTTGTTTGAAGGTTTTAAGACTTGAATGTTATTGTTATTTGCAATAACCATAAGTTAGATCATTTTAAATGTGATTTTGCATACATTTGCTATATTGTAAGATATAGATTGATACTGTGAAGTATCATTATTAGTAGTGATACTGATTTAACAATATGCCTTAAACTTAGTAATACATTACTAATTGACTAATTCAGTGTATTTTTGTGGTTACAGAATGTAATGATTCAGATTGTGCTAAAAAAATGTCCAGTTTCCGCTTGGGCAAGTAAACTCTATGTTTGGGCAAGTAGAATACATCATTCGTTTGCCTGATCAGGCAAGTTAGATACTGTCTGCTATTTACTGATATCTGATAACAATGAAAAATCTGCAAGTAAATTAGCAGAATGTTTTAAACGAGATGTGGAATAACACTCCTGTATGTATCTTATTATGCTTTATTTAAATGTAACCCTTCTCTCACTGAGGGCAGGAATAAGATATACTGAAGGACATTCACAATTTATACCCTGGTTTAATGTGCCTGTGCACAGCTAACCAATCACTGTATGAAATAGCTGTGAATGTCTTGAGGAAGCGAAATCACTTTCAATCCAGTGCTGGAAAGGTGCACGGGCAGTACTGATAATACTTAAGTCAGAGAAAATTAAATGCAACAAAACTTCACAAGGAAATTGATCAGTTCATTTATATATTTATGTTTCAGCATGAAGTGAGCAAAGAGAGTGAAGGAAAATGTTTTTGGAATGTGGTAGAACAAGATAAGTTGGTCAGTAGCAGCGGCTTAGTGAGATGCAATCAACACAACAAACATAGACCGAAAACTTAATTGATCCCAGCTTTAAAATGTGGCTTTTGCTTCAGGCAAGACAGTAAATGGCAAATGACCGATATTGAGTGAACATGACCTCTGACCTAGAACACCTGCAGTCAGTAAAGTTTTTTTTTTTAATCTTAGTTTTGACTGCGTACTTTGACTTTTTGAATCATGTGGTATTTCGCTTCACTACTGAGGCAGAATGCAGTGAATCTATGGGGCTGAGGGGGCTACAAAGAACATATAGCTTATGCTGTGGCAGGTTGTTCGGTTGGAGTTACTCTGCTGCCAACGAAGCTCATAAACGCTGACCTTTTCTGCAGTCGCTCAGAGGGGGTGGTAGAGTAGCAGGGGATGTGGCTACGAAACATAAAGGGAGAGAGTTGTGGAATGTGGGAGAAAGACCAGAAAGTGAATGGATCAAAGAAAAAAAGACAGAGAGAGAGAGAGAGAGAGAGAGAGAAGGCAAGGGAGGAGGAGGGATTAGTGTATGTGGGAGCCTGAGCTCTGATTGGTCTAGCAACATGCATGTGTGTGTTTGCCTGAATCTGCGTGCGTGTGCCAGTAGGCGCGGGATTAAGCCTGAATCACGTGGTCCCTTTAGCTTCTTTTCCACACAAACACACTCCCTCATTACCCGAGAGCACACAGACACACACACAAACACACACACGGACACACATACACACATATACATACATATATCCTCGTACTTACACACTCACAGCTGTTGGTACTCCCTCCCTCTCTCTCTCACTCTCTCTCTCTCTCTCTCCCCCCCTCTCTCTGATAAACGCTGAGGCAGCCGAGGAGCAGAGCCCACAGGAATCTGGGAGAATCTGTTGTCTGACTGCAGCTCGACCAAAGATCATCTATTTGGGAAATCTAGACGGACAAGTGGACCGACTAGTCTAATTGCTTATTTTCTGTTGAGCACTTTTCATATCCCGCTCTTTCTCTCTGTCTGTCTCCTGGCTCCTTTCTGGGACTCAGTGTTAGAGTTTTGAGCAACAGAGAAAAATAGAGACATGTGTTTTGCCTCCGCCGCCTATTACTACCGCCTGTTCTCTCCCATTCAGTGACCAAAGAGGAAATTGAAGGTTGGTTGGCCTTTGCTTATTTGTTTATGTGCTAGTGTCTTCTGTCATTATATATTTTTGAAGATATTACACTTTTTGCAGTACACCCAGTGTCATTTATTTGTATTACCAAGTCGTACTTGTCCAGTTTTTGTGTTTATATCAGCTATGTAAAAGCATGACTCCGAAGATTACCATTCCCAAAACTGATCTGTAGTTTTAGGGGAATTCCTTGTTTATATGGCTTTGCGGTCACACGCACATCTAGACACACAATCCTGCTCTGTAAACACACTTGGCAGTAACAGTGCAGCAAGTGTGAGCACAGGAGCAGATTGGCTCTGGCTGTTATCTCTAACGTGTGCAACAAAAGAAGATACAATTGAAGATACTGAGTGTTTTAGGATGAATGCAGCAGCAAAACGTAGTCTACAGTCTTTCATTAGAAGGAATCCCTGTAACACAAATTTACACATGAAGGTTTCATAACTTGCACACGAACAGTTACTGCACTGACACAAGGTTGCACAATGAGTAAACATCAGAAAGTACAACCAGATGCTGCCATGTGTAAATTACAGACAAAACACTGACAACTGGCACATTGGTGGGTTCAGGAGAAGAGTTTTCCTCGTCTCGTAGTAAAGCTGCTGAAGGATCTGTAAGCTGTTGAGCATTTGGCTCCGGTTTCACTGCTAGATCAGTCTTGCAGGCATGTTTGGACAGGGAGCACACCTACTCCTCTGTTTGCATGTGTACGTGTGTGCACGAGTTGCTTTTGCTGGGTTTATGTCACAGGTCACAGTGTTCAGAATTGTGCGTACATACTCGATCTGCCATTTACAGTGTGTGTGGATATAATTAGTCAGCATAGGGATTGTTTCCTGGTATTGTTGCAGTTGGAGTTGTAACACAACCCAAAAGGCTTTTTGTCTATTTTTAGGGGTGGGCGACAGTAGACACACTTTGAAGCTCACCCCAGGCAAGATGGAGATATGAAGTGTGTGTGAGTGAATGAGTAGTTTGGATGAGTGTGTGTGTGGTTTTGGGTGCTTTATGTGTGTCCTTTTGTTAACTTTGCATTGGTCTGGCATTGTACTCTGCTTTAGGAAAGAAAAATTAAGGTGAAAGTGGAGGTCAGACAGAAAAAGTGATCAACAGAGAGAGAGATGCAGTGGTAGAGATGTAGCCCTTCAGATTAGCTGACTGTCATCAGATGGAGGGTGTTCTGTTGTCTTAGCTGCTGGCTCTTGTCCAGCTCCAAATGTCAGAGGACTACTGAGGCATTAAGAGTGAGCTCTCAGGCTTTACAGCAGTGGCTCCTATAATAGAGATGAAGGTGGGAAACTGATTCTGTAGAAGGGACATAAAAAAGAGTGGATAACCTTTATGTGGCTTCACAATTCTCCCTTAAATACTTTGCGCATTTTTCTCCTGCAGCATGCAAACATGTTCAACTTAATACTACTTAAAACAGAAATTACCATACTGCTATATTAATAATCACTTGATGAGTGTCATTTTTCAAGCAGAAACAAAACCTATTTTCTTGCTTCTTAATGGTGGGGATACTGTGTCTTCAGAAGGCTTTCAGACCCTTCACTTCAAATTCTTTCATTATTGGGTACTGAGTGTAGATTAATGAGAAATAAATTTGTTTAAAAAAGTGTAGTATCAGGCTGCAACATGACAAAATTGAAAAAAATGAAGGGGATCTGACAACTTTGTCTCAGCATTTTGTTCTAATTGGTAGATATTTTATAGACCAAATAATGAGTGGAGCATTTCACAAAATAAATGCTAATATGTGGAAATTAACCTTGCTGAATGTAGTTTTACCTTGTAATTTAATTTTGGCAGTGAAAAGATCTGTTCTACTTATGCTTTATCAGCCTGTTGCTGCCTGGAGCTTGCAGGTCCCTGACTCACGCTATTCATCGGTTGCTCGCAAACAACACTGTGAACGTGCTCGTTTACAGCAACGTTTGGTTTAATGGCATTTTTTTAAGTAACAATTTCACACACAGCTCTGCCACAGATAAAGACAACTTGTTTGTGGTGCTGCTGAACATGGCTGAGTGGCGGGGAGAGAGGTCACTAAAGGTCACAGGCTCACCTCGCCTCAGGCTGCGATCACATCTAGCTCACTGCAGTAAACACATCCTGCCTCGTTTGACTGCCACATATTAATAGAGCTTAAATCAATTACAGTACAGCACTGTCCTCTACTGCCATATTTGTAAAGGTCAGTTGTGTCTCAAATGTCCAGTCGGTTATTGAGCGCAATGTAATTTTCCTTAACTGTTGTGGGACTTCAATGCATTTCATTCAAGAAGTGTTTTAATGCACCTGCCATGAGGCACAAGTTAGAAACACTAATGCTGTAGTGGAGAGGATCCGATTTCATTCTCTCTTTCTCTCTCACACACTCACACACACACAGACCACCGACACTCCACCCTTCCCCTCACAAACCTCCCTGGATGTGACCAGGCCGAGAGGGTTTGGGTCTGGGAACAATAAAGATCTATTGACAGAAACAGAGGGATGGAGGGAGGAGGGGGGAGCTCATGCTGGGAACTGCTGGAGTTGTGGGTCTTGTGACAGTGCATGGATGGGATGGCGTACTGGTGTGTAAGAAAAGAAGAGGCAGATTTTAGCAATCAGAGGGAGGGGGTTCAACTTTATTTTGGTGAGGCTACAGCTGTTGCATTTGGCCACGTGGAATTCCACTCATTCAGTCAATTTCATGCTTGAGCTCAATGTGCTTGACGTGCTTGAATGTCAATCAGACCTTTTTGGATGCGTTTCCTATTCAACACTTTTTTTGTTGTTGTTGTTTTTAAGTTTTGGGAATCTTTGAAAAAATGCGGAGAAACAAGTAAAAGCTGTAGTAAGCAATTCATCAGCCTTCTGTTAAATATCCAAGTTCCAGTACAACACCTCCTGCTATCATCATTCCATCATTTACAGTTTCGCCTGTTCCACCACTAAGCATAGCAGTGCAGGCAAGCAGGAAGACGAATCAATATCAGGTTACATAACTGTGCGCTGCCCAGCTGCCTTGAATTAAAGAGGATTTTTCTGGGCGGCTTTTATCTGTTTCCGTAGTATAAATCACAGATTGAGTAGTAGGATCAGGTAGAGAATGAGAGGTTTCCTGTGTCTCCACTAGATTCTCTGATTTCGAGTTTACACCACATGACAAATGTTCCTTGTTAAAATTATTACTTTGAGCAAAACAAACTCTTTTCTACACTATTCAGGAAATACGTTCTATATACTTTATCATATGTCTGTGGCTTGCTGAATCTCATAATTCATGCCATGGGACGTATTGAAGAATTTCTCCAAAATCTCTCTGTGTTTGGTCTGAATATCTGTCCTTTATACAGTGAAGTGTGTTTCTCTTCACTAATCTCAACTATCTCTTTAAGTGCAATTTGACCTGAATGAATAGCTTAGCAGTAGGGTTCAGATCAGACGACCTCTCTCACACTTTTCACTCCACAAAAAGTCAAACAGCAGAAAAGATGTCAGCTCTCGCAGAGAAAAAACCTAAATATTTGATGATGACAACTGGACACTTGGTTTCCTTAAGGCAGAAAACAGCGGGATCCCTTTCTTATATGCTCTCATTCCTCTGCTCTTCAAGCCAATGTGCCATCTGGTAGGAAACCTGTAAGCCCCACCTCTCTTTAATACAACACCAGCTTATCAGCTGCTACATGCTGCAAGGGATCCTGTACCGTGCAGGTTTACCTTTTCTGTCCTCTCTGCCTGTGAATTTATTTTTTCACAGTTAACCATTTGTCTATTTACCTGTTGCTTTCAGCATATTTCTTTTTAATTCTGGTGGAATTTATGTGTGAATCGATGCATTTTGGTTATTAGCAGGTGCGTTTAATTTAAATAAAATCTGTGTTTTCTAGTTTCTATTGCTATGTGATTTATAGTTTCTTCAGAAATTCAACTGCACTACAAAATCAACATTATCAAACATAATAAACTGGCATATTTTCAAATTTATTTCCTTTTGCTTTTAGTGGCTGTGCTCTTTGGCATGACAACAAGGCGCTGAGAGGGTCAGTCACACTTGTGGATTTTACTGTAACAGTTCCTGTACCTTGAAGAAGGTTTGTTGTCGTGCCAGCTGACCTTAAAATGAACACTGGGAGTAAACCACCTCTCCAGTCAAGGCCTGGATGTTCAAACAAAACTGTTCCTGTACTCCTCATTAGCTTTATAGGGTCATGTGTCACAGTGACCTGGCTTATGTCTATGTGCAAATATGTTCATATGATTGTAAACAGCATGACACAATGTGTGTATGAAACATAACTGTGGTGTCAGGACTGTGCTGAAGCCTGATATTTGTGTCAAATCAAAGAGAAGAGCTCATCTTATGAACATCCGTTTCTTGTTTGTGACAAAGTCACACTGTAGCCGTGTGTATGTGTGTGTTTGTGTGTTTGTGTGTGTGTGTGTGTGTGTGTGTGTGTCCTTTTTTTAATTTGTCAGTATTTTTAATTGGCACATGCCAGATGTATACACATTTCTCTTGTATAAAGAATGGCATAAGTGAGATCATTTAACCCAGTCTTGTGTTTAATAAGCATTAGATTAGAGAAGCCTGCACATTAAAGATTAAAAATTATGCTGACAAGATATACAATATGCATTGTGAAACAAACACATTTTCCTTTTGCCTTATGCCTCTAAGAGCAAATCTGTTTTGCATCATGATGACTGCATTATTTGCATAATAAATCCTGGCACATGTCATTGTGTTCTTCATTCTATCTGTGCTATTTAATCACTAAACACTAATTTTCATTTTTGTTTATCGTAAACAACACACATTTAAAAAACTGTTCTGTATAATGGAAAAATATCTTCTTCATCACAAAGATAAAATTGAAAAATAGTTTGTCAGTACAGGGGTTACAGTGTCTTGTAACCCATCTACTACTCTTTTCTTTTTCTCCTTAGGTGAGAGCCAGTTAAGCAGCCGTAGGACGAGCAAGTGAGGAGAAGCAGGCATGAGTGTTGGCAGCCATCAGGGGGTCGTGACCACCCCCCCGCCACCCTGTGGAGGGACCAAGGAGCGCTACTTTGACAGAGTCGATGTCAATGATCCAGAATACATCAGGGCCAGGAACATGTCACCCGACCTCCGGCAGGACTTTAATGTTCTGGAGCAGAAGAAGCGTGTCACACAGATACTGCAGAGCCCTGTAAGTTGCAAGGAAGCAACGAGAGTGTGTCCTCTACTTATTTGTCATATCGCTCACAAAGTTGAAAACCAATTAAACAGTGCAGTATCATGTTTTGTTTTCCACTTACCTTCAATAGTTGTACCTAGTCAAACTTGGTCTAACGGAAGTACTTAGTGGAGGATGTAGTCTAGAGAAAGGCAGTACCTTCAAATGTTTATTGATAACCTGCTGAAGTGATGAAAATGCACTGTAATTTAATGTTACGAGCTAAAGCCAACTTTTTGCCTTGCTGTTACATAAAGCAAATACGGTAGTGCGCTGACACTGAGGACCCAAAGCAAGACTCTAGAACAAATGAGTAGAAGTCTCTGCACTTAGTTCAGGCGTGCTTATCAGCTGGTAGGGAGTTAGAAAAGTCACACAAAAACGAGCAAGGGTTACATGAGTATGAACACGGGTGCAGACCAGGTCAGGATCAGGAAATCAGGACTAGGAGAGGACAGGTTTTTGTACTAGACGAGGTAATGAGGAAATGAGCAACAGGCGCATAGTTGAGCGTGGAAGTCAGGCAGTGTCGGTTGCACCAACACTGGAATAATCTCAGGACAACTGGGAGAGGCAGGGTCTAAAATGACTAGATATGTAAAAGAGATGAGATGTAAATGGTAAACAGAGGGAGGCATAGACAGACAGAGGGCTAAACAGGGCCTTTGCAGAGGTGGCCAATGTGACAAGCATGGTGAAAAGGATGGGAATGGCTCCTGTTGCATACAGACTAGAGTCCTATTGGGTAAATATCCATAAACACTATATAACTTAAGCAGCCTCCACAGTGATGAGACCCCTCCTGAGGCCATTTTTGACGAAGAGAAAACAGATTGGTTGGTGGAGTAGTGACCAGCAAAGACTACTCACAGCATGAAAGTCTTGGATTTGATTTCAGTCCCAGTGGGGTCTGTGGGATAACAGGGAAAAAAACTCAATTTTATTCTGCCAAGGAGGGAGGCATAATGCTTTTCAAAGTTAAGTTCATATTAAGATGACAGTGAACTCAGTTGAGAAGCTCCTGCAAACTCTTCACCTCCCAAATAGTTTGGCAATCAGTTCCTGTTTTCACTTCTGCCAGTTATTATTCCCCAATCAAGTGATTTCTAAAGAAACCACGGCATGTGCTTGTGTGTTTGTGCTTTCGTTGATGTTGTGTCACTAACCACAATATCCAAGTAATCGGCTTTCTGTGCAAACTCTAATATAACCACCAGCTACCACACCCTCGCTGGGGCTTAGTGCTCACAGAGTTCTCCAAGTGCCCTCCGGTCAGCAGCTCTCATTCTGGGGCAGGTTTTGCTGAAGTAAACGACTCTGTGAACTGTGAAATTTCAGCAGCACAAGTAATGTTTTATTTTCTGTCCCTGGAGATCTGAATTCTTGAGAATTATTGCTTCTGTTCTTGAACACATTGCAGCAGGTACACGGCAGACATACTAAGTATTTTGGTACTAATGAAAATCATTCAGATATCTGTGTGCTATGGTTTGTACTTGGCTATAACCTGTGCCAGGATTAAAAAGCAGTGTAATTATCGTTATAACATAGACCAGTTGTCAACTTTTTGACCCTGAATACACTGGCACCCCTGTCACAAGCTCCAAACTGTGGTAACAATGGGTCTTGTAACCTTGTAAAAGCTGTGTAAAGACAACACAGTGTTGTCCTGTTTTTGTATTGTGCCCTTTGGACAGTTGCATAAGCTTGCGAGGAGGTTTTACAACAACCCTCTGCCTTTGAGTGGAGCATGTGAATATTTACTCTACGCTATTGACTGAAGGCTGTTCTCTAACTGAAGGGCTTCTTGCTGTTTACAGTGGGATCGTTACATTTGGACTTGTAGTTTGAAGCATTTTGATGTGACAAATGCACATTGTTGGTTGTAGAGAATGCAGAGGCCAGATTTATGATATGGTCAAAGTTACAAGGTCAAATGCTGCTGAGACAATAAATGTCATAAATTAATGTTCCTCACTAGTAGAGTATTATGCCTGGAAGTGGATACTGGGGAATGGCTGCTCAGCGGTTTGGCCCGTTCTCTTTTTAGCTCTAAATGTGATTCACATTCTGCACATGCCCAGCGTGGTTTTCTTGGCACGCAGTGTTTCGTTCCAGATGTCTGGCAGGACAGGAGCATGGTGCTGTTGATGCAGGTTTCTGCTTGATACTCTGTGCGTGTGGGGTGGTCTGTGGGTGTTATAGTGTGAGATTAGCTACCGCAACTACAGTTAGGGGCAAGCAAATGGGTGAGTACATTGAAGGGCCCTGCACTGAGCAGACCGTCTGCTGCAGTGCAATGTTGTACCACCACTGTGCATCTGTGCCTGATCACCACTGATAAGTTGTGTGATGTCTGGCACAGCTGTCTGCAGTTTGTCCTTATCTGCCACCGTTGGGTAGTTTATTAACATGTTCTACATGTTATTAAAAGGGAGACAGTCTCATGTATGTTGAAAGATAAAGAGAGAGATTCAGAGAGAGACTGTTGAGATGTGCAAGTAGTTGGACAAAGACAGCTGAAGACAGTGGTCAGGTATTTTGTTGGCCTAGCCCAACCTAATCTCCATCTTAACTATAAATCTTTATTTTACTAAAATGTAATATAGCTGCTTTGATTATGTTTTATAGTAACAACCAAATGATACTGTACAGGAAAACCATATGAAAACTGCCCCCGTCAGCTCTACTATGTTGGTTTGGTCTTTTCCAGCAACATAACATTATTTATTTTGTTTTGTTTTTTCCTAAAGCAAAGAGCTCTGCTAAGAGTTCTGTCCAGCCCCACGTGGTACACAGACAAAGTTAGGGACTATCTGACTAAATGCTCCACAGCTCTTCAGATATTTGCCTCGGGTGTTGGTCCTAAATGGAGAGTTAATTTTGGACCGACCGGCAACATGACATGAAATGAATGTTAATGTGACTCTCTTCTACTGGATGTGTTGCTAACATTAGCCACACAAATTTATAAGGTGATAATATGTCAGTGTTGCATTTCACACAAGTTTTTATCTTTGGCCCCAAGTAGCCAGTAGTAGTAAAATCAATTCAGGCTGCTTTTGGTGTTATTTTTTGCCGTCATACCTTTGCTAAAACCAGTTTTTTGAACTGTTTGTAGTCGCCTGTAATGCCTGTTATTTCCCCATTTGGACATCCTATTTTACCCCACTTACATCATTTAGCGCAGTGAGTGTCTGCTTGTTGCTCTGCCTGTGTTACACTTGCGGTCATGCGGTGGTATGTGCACTATATTATCCCTTTTGATGTGGTTTTGAACACACGCCAACCAGCTCTCAGTCAGCAGTAACAGGTGGCTCCCTGTGGGCTGCAGAGTGTTTTCAGCCTTCACATCACTACAGTTGGCCCCTCACTGCTGGTTTACTCATATACATCTACAACAACAGCAATAATAAGTGTGGGTCACCAGCTGGTGCACATGTGCACTCATCCTCCCCTTCTCTCGTTTTTTTTCTACATCTTTCTTAGTCTGTTGCTTTCTTATATTCCACAACAACAGGTGTGTCACCAGCTGGTTGTCCACACTTATTATTGCTGTTGTTGTAGATGTATAAATATATATATTTTCTTTCTGTCTTGCTCTTCTCTCCCTAATTGTTTTGATTCCAGTGTTACAGGACTAGTGGCATCTTCAGATGACAGGTTTTAAGCGTTCAGTTGGCAGGTTGTATTTAAAGTCGGACCAATATAGAGAGGAGTGAATCAACTCCACTGACTTCATCCACAGGCCTCATTCATATAATTGTTGTTATTATTGTTGTTAGAGACAAATTTCTAATCCATTTTACCCACAACCTCCCCCCTGTGCAGCAGTTTAAAGGCATAGTGAGACAACAAATAGGGAAAAACCAAAGGAGTGTGGGATCTCAGGTAACATATAACATGTAATGTGTAAATGGATTTTCTGCATACTTGTAGTTCCTCGCATTGTCTGGCACAGACGTACAGTATCTACTGATCACATTTTCAGCCTGAAAGCAGTTTGTGTTTTCATCACTTCTCCACTGAAACTCACATAAGGAACAAGGAAAGAAGGATTGCTAATGCAAAGAGGTTTTATCATGACATGCAAAGAAGCCCCTGGCTGTGTATCTCATAGTTTGTTGCTGCAGCCATATGCAATGCAAAAAGTCAAACGATACTAAAGGCTTTACATGAAATCAGAACTGAAACGGAATTCGAGTTGAACTTGCTCACTTGCTGTTTCTTTTTTGCTCTTAGGTTTGTAATCTCTCTCTCCAAGATTTCTCTTTTCCTTCTCCAGCTTGTCGCACAGTTTGTTCATCAACTATGATTTACTGAAGCCAACGGGTACATTTAGTCAATCCCAGTTTGCATTGGTCCTGTGAGTCCACATCCCCCCTCACTTTCCAGAAAACACAATTTGATAAATTATGGTGCTTTGGTGAGTTCTGGTGAGAGCCCCTCATGTGAGATAAATGTCACGGCTGCTTTCTATTATGTTTCCCCCTTTTCTTTAAGTCCTGAAGGTCTCATTTGATAGAATATTAGTGGTAGAAGTCACTCTAGCGATTCTTTTTGAAAGCTGTCTTCCCCCTCAGAGCCATGTCCCAGCAGCTGTGTTTCAACTTAACATTTCACAACATCTCCTGGGTGCTGAATCCTCAAACAGTGAGGTCCTCAGGATTAATTCAGGCTAACAGACTGAAATGCCCATTTAAGCTCATGTGCAGCCTTCAAAAAGAGACGACAAAAGCCAAAAGAATTACGCTAGTACTAAGGATAGAAGCTTTGCAAAATTTTCTTACTTCAGCATGGACATGTTAGCAACTGGAGATGTGGCAATCTGGTATAATGCATTTTTAAGTAGTCAGCAGTGACCCAAACATCTCACATTAGAGTGTCGGTGTCATAAAAATCAGTATTACCACTTTCAGTTATTCAGTTATGACTAGCCTCAGTTCAGTTTTTCATGCCACATCAATCCCTGACTCCACTTACTGCAAACTAAAAAGGATTCTAATGAGTTCCCCACTGTGCATTACACATGAGGTTAGATTTGGGCATAATTAAGCTACTGTATAATACTCACTTAAATAGCAAGTCTTGTGCTAGGACACAGTATACACAGATGTAGCCATATAATGCTGGGTTTTCCTGCACTTTCTGTTGAACAAGTACATCCCTCCAGAGCAAGGGCAGAGAGTTTATGCAAAGTAGGTAGACATTGCAGCTGGAGTCAGGGACCAATTTCACCGAGGAGCACTGTGATAAGATGCGGATAAATCTATAGCATTGGCAAGCTTGCAGACAGGCACTTTGCTACTTTGCAGCACAGTCATGTTGGCAGCTTGAAAGAACAGCATTGTGCTGACATAACTGCCGAGGCTGTGGCTGAAATTACAGGCCTCACCTGGTCTTTTTGTGAGTGTGTGTACTTTTAAGCCTTATCTGTCTGTCTCTGTTTGTTTTTAAGAGCCTTCTCGCTCAGTATGTTTGAGGAGCTTTTATTTACACTCACATGTGCTTAGGCCTTTGTTTTTTTTTGTTTTTTCATTACAAAGAGACTTAAAAATGCAGATTGCTATGTTTTTCCATATAAATGGTGACAGATTTGTTGGGAGAATGTGACCAAACAACCCACAGGTAATTACGCCAGAACACTGTGTCCATGGCTGTAAGAAGACAGGCGCTGGATTTTGATACGGAGCCGCTAAAACCTAATGTAGGTTTGTTAACTTTGTCCAGCTACTTGTGACTGTTACTTTTAAGCATTGGGCCAGACTGAATCTCTGATGCAGTGAGTCATATAAAATTACAACAGTTTCCTAAGATGTAAAGACATGAGTGGGTATGAGGTAATACTGTCAGGACTGATGCACGTTTCTTTGATCAGGCCACATGAACAGACATGCAGGATTCAAGTCAGAACGTCCTGTCTTCCTTTCCCACAGAATGACGCACGGCAGTTCTGACCTGTGTCAGAAACAAGGGAATCACAACAAAAGGAAACTTCTCTGAAGTCTGATGACAAAAGCTCTAGGAAAATTAGAAAACCTTTAGGAAAAGTTTCTATTGTCCCCGCAGAGAATGTAATGCTCTAAAATATGCATGGGAAGATGTATTTTTGTTCACCAAACAGTGAAGTGGTGATTAAGTGCACTTTTACAGAAGCATCTACCCTGATGTCACTTCCCTAAGTAAGACGTGAATCCGGGCAGTGTGCAGCTCTTCCAGACTTCCCCATGAAGGCGAACAAAAGGCATCTTTTCCTGCAAGAACTAACAAAGTAATGAAGCTAATGAGTCTCTGAAACACTTTCCCTGTGGGACCAGTCTTTTCTTTCTCAAATCAAATTTGGATACTTTGGAGAAGTGGCTTTGTAATACCTTTCCCTCCACTCTCAGGCTTGGACTCCTCTACCGATAAGGTGGCCAAGCTCCAATCTGCATGTCAGCTTTATACTCTCAAGATTACTGCAATACCAGTTTTAAAAGGTTTGCCTCTGCCATTACGGAGGAGTTGTAGAAACACTTTATCGGGCTTGTTATTGGATCCCATTTTCCTCCAGTATGTGGAGAAACTAGTTTAGCCTGGATGTCAGTGATTTTGATCTCACAGGGAAAAGGACTGGCATTTGTGTTTGTTCCAGATGTGAATGTGCTCTGTTTGCAACAATGTAATGAAGTTTTTTTAGTTTCATCTAACTTTTGGTTTTTGGATTGAAATGGGCATGTCACAGCAGCAGCTACAAAACACACTTCATGTGTGATGTCATTTGTATTTGGGAAATATGCTGAAATATTAATGATACGGTCCACTTTAGGACCTAGGATTAGTCTGTTTAGATGATGGGAGCCAAATCCCTGCTGTCATAATCTTCTTGGAAACACACACACACATTGTAAAGCAGATGCCTGTCAGTGTGTGTTTGTCTTGATTTGGGTGACTGATCATGTGCTTTTTAATAGGTTTTCTTAACAAAACTGAAAATCATTGGACAGGTATTGCTGCCTGAATGTGAGTTTCTCTTAAAAAACAATTCTTACTTGAACACCAATCAGTGTTCTAATAATTCAGGTCTGGACAATGGCTCTTTTACACATGTAGTGCCCACCAGGAGATTTTCAATGTTTTATTACTTATTAGAAATGCTATGAGTAATAAAACATAGACAAATAATTTTAAAAAAGCATGCAGGAGGCATGATATGACACAGAATTGCATTGTAAGAATCACTGTGTTTTGTTTACAGCTCATCGTAGCAGTGTTAGAAACAATGGGTTACAGCTCCCCTGGGAAGTGTCTAAATAAGTTCAGGGTTTCAGTTCATGTCCAGAAAAAGCTTTAGTGGTGACCCTCTGAGATCCAGTTCCTCCTCTCCTCTTATTTTTTAGCACATTTGAACTGATTGTTTTCGAGCCCATAACTTTAGTGTTTCAGTTCATTCTTACCACTCTCATGACATGGTTTTCAACAGAAGGCAGCTGTTCACAGTTAAAAACCTCTGCTAGACTGACATGGCCAAGCTAACATGAATCCTCCAGCCTAGACTCAAAACAAAGACCTTTCTAGTGGAGCCACACAGAGACTGCCTGAGCATCAAGTGTCTGTGACTTGGCTCCTGTAAACTGCCCCTTCAGCTCTATGGTTCCAATGTCAAAGTGATGGCACAACAGTCTCCAGCAAAACAACTGAAAAACAAAAGAACCCACCACTTTCAGACATCCGCAACAGACCTGTTGCCATGGCAACCTCACCACTAGGGACAAAGGAATGTCTGGCCAGGGTTCAGAACCAGTGTGTATGTGTCCTGACACCATCGGTGGGGGTACTGGGGGGTTGGGGGTGGGGTGCTCCAGTTTTCCAGTTTTAACAAAAAAAACCCACATGGGCATAAAACCAAAGGCCCTAACTCCATCCACATGACACTAATGGACTGTCCCATGGGGTGACTTTAGGGGATGTGGGGGCGGCAGAAGCATAGGGGGAAGTTAAGTGTCGGAGAGGTTTTTTGTGCATAGACTCAGACCTATTGGAAGTTTGTTGACTGTTGCACAACCACTGAGATGAAATAAAGGCCTGAATATTGGATGATGGTCTTTCAGAGGGGTTATTGCATGAAAAGAGTGTCATGGCCTGGTTTCACTCAAACGCTGTGATGTGATGTGAACAAGTTTTATATGTACTCCTGGAAGTTAAATAGGTCTGTGAGTCTGTTAAAAATGTTGTTAAAAAAGAGCCAAGACCAGATCCAATGTGAATGAACACACACAACCTACTTACAGCCATAGAGATTTGAGATGAAAAGCTGAACCGACGCTGAAAGCTGCAAACATAGTGTAATTATCATGTTCAGGAACACTGCAGTCAACAAAAGGCAAGCCACGATAATAAAAAAGAAAAGTTCTTTCTGTGCCTCAGAATCCAACTGTACTTTAGTGACTTTCACTTAAAGATGCAAAATGTTACTCAATCTGAGGTATGTTTGATATTTGATTGATCAATAAATATTTCAGTTTAAACTTTGTTCCAAAATAATGCTGTTAAACTATCACCAAACTGTAGCAACACAGATTACACATTACACAGATTACATAAACCTACTCATTTTTACATTATTATCGCATCCAAAAGATGCAGCTATAGAGTACTTCCACTCTTCCACCATCTTTCAGTTTCTGCCATCTTTTCTCTGTCAATACTGAATAAAAGCATCAAATAAAACAATCTTTAAAAGTAAAGCATTAAAAAAAGCATTTTTAAGTAAACATTCCTCAAACCTCAAACAGTTGGGTCATAACTTTAATGTGTACAGTTTCCACACAGTATCCAGAGTACATGTGTCAGTTCGAGCCTAGGTCTTGAAAATCCTTTACCAGTCACAGTTTTAATTACATTAGCTGGTAGAAGAAGCTGAATGTGCCCCCTAAGAAGTTAAAAGCTTTATTAAGATTGTCAGCAGTTATACATACCGTAATACCTCATCTGCTGTTACCTGCTGCTGCCTGGGTTTCACCTGAGCTGTATGACTGTAGTATACCTGCTGTAGTTAGTTTAGCACTATTACATTTAAACTGTGACTGATACTTTATGTTATGACCTACATGTATACAGAGAAGTTGTGTGATTGCTTGACCATTGGGTTTCTGAGCCGTTTCGTTATGACAAACATTTTCTTTTGAGGACGAATGTTAGACAGCTGTGTGTATATCATAGTCTTTCAAAAGACCATGTCAGTATATGATATATTGTGTCTGTGGATTCAGCCCATGTCTGTAGTCAGGACACAAGGATTAGCCACACATCATCCCAGTTACGCCAAGCAGCCAATCATCATACAGTCTGTTAGGAGGCCAGCCATGCAGCCAATCCTGGCTCAGCTTGTTGCGTCACTGTCCTATCATGATCCAGCTTCAGGGAGCACTGGTAGGATAATTCAGATATACTGGACGAGCATGTCTAATCTGCGATTAGCATGGCTCCTCCATTCTTCTTCTTTTTATTCCCACTCTCCCTGCCTCTCTAAATGTCCCGGCAAAATTTTACTTTCAACTATTTGTCACTATTAATCCACTGATCTGTCTCTCCCCCCATCATCTCTTTGCTTCTTTTATGGAAAGTTGAAACACGTGAGGCCTGTTCTTCTAACTGAAATATTTTTTTAAATTTACCATTTAAGCTGCGTTACACTTGATTTAAACATCCAGTGCTGTAAATTTAAAGTTCTCAGTGGATTGATAATAATATTATAATATGATAAAGTAATTTAATTTAATAAAACACAAACATAAATAACTTCACACTGTCCTGGATTTACAGTTTAACACAGTGTGTCATCTCAGTGTCTGATTATTTGGTCTCTCAACTCTTTACTTCTATGTAACCCCCTCTCTCAGGCCTTTAAGGAGGAGTTGGAGAGCCTAATCCAGGAGCAGCAGCGAAAGGGGAACAATCCCACCGGCCTGCTGGCCCTCAGGCAGATCGCTGACTTTTTCATGGCCAGCTCAGTGGCTGGTTTCAACACCTCCCCGCTCAGTAAGTGCTCACAGTGTCACGGACACTAACTTTTAGCAGGACAATGCACCCTTACCCAGCATGCAACCACTTTGAACTGTACTATAGGAAGAAAAAACAGCATCAGTATTTGAAGGCGTGAGCTCTGTGCTTAAACAGCGGGCTTTGTGTGCTTAAGGGCAAAAATACACTAAGGCGACCGAACCCCAGACTCCGGAAGAGCTGTGCATATTTCTCTGAGTTTTTATCCTTTGGGAGTTCTTTCCAGGAGTCCATATGTGAAGTCTGCTTCTAATCACAGCGATGGGATAAAAAGCCTATACATCAGTCTGATCTACTTGTTTCTTAATATTTACTCATAACATGTAAGCTCTAGGAGGCAGTGGTATAATATCCACAAACTCATAAATCAGGACTGTGTCTGAGATGGAGCCAGATGTGTCAGACACACAGGATAAATAACAAATGAAGGGAATTCGTTCTTTCAGACTTAAAAAGAGACAATATCTTTTTAATACTATCTAATAATCATTCTGCAAACATCATTTTTAAAGTGAGTTTTCTGTGTATTTCTTTTTTTAAATTCTGCTCCTTCTGACATTTAGGTCTGGGGATGGTCACTCCCATCAACGATATGTACGGAGTGGAATCCAGCACGATGGTGAAAGGCGAGAAGCTGACGCGCTGTAAACTGGCCAGCCTCTACAGACTGGTGGACCTGTTTAGCTGGGCACACTTTGGCAACTCCTACATCACAGTAAGTTGGAGGTGCAGCTCTTTAGTGTGTTCAGCCCTTCACTGTGGACTTCTGATTCTGTCCAGAGACTGATACTTCATAAAAAACCTCTCCTTACATAGATTAGCTGCCATTATCTTTGAATCTGTTTAAGTCCATAAAATAGTTTTTTTTTGTTTTTAGGGTAGAGTCAGTAAAGAACAAGACCACATCCTCATCATCCCCAGAGGGCTATCATTTGCTGAGGCGTCGGCGTCAAATCTGGTAAGAAAACACGTGGACCATTATCAACAGCAAAAGTAAAAACCCTTGCAAATAAAGAGAGGTACTTCCCTCTTAAATAGATAAAACAGTCATTTAAATCAATTCCAAACATTCAGAAGTACTATACCCACAGCACAGAAACAAAAACATAAGTTATGAATCCTCGACTCAGTTTCCTTGTCTGTGTGTAATTGCCACTTAACCTCATCAGCCACCTACTGCCAACAGTTTGCTTCTTTGTAGGAAGATGAAAAATATTAGTTTAAACCACATTTCAGTGTTTTGGTCTTTCACAGGCACAAAAGACAACCGTTCCTCCATGTTCCCTTTGTTTGGACATGTGTAGGCCATGTTCTGTTTCACTGGCTCCTCACACACGTTAATTTAAACATTATACTGACGTTAAGCATCAACAGTAGTGATTTGCTCTAATTCTCCATGGTTCTGGAAGATGCCGGTTTTTTGCTGTTGAGAAGGAAATTATCCATTTACCAAATTAATCCATAATTAAACCACCATAATTTACCTTTGTCACAATACAGATTACAACAAAATATTGTTGTTAAATTATTAAAACTGCCCTATGTAAAAGTTAATTAATGCACAGAAAATATTAATGATATCTCACAAGCTGAAGCTAATCTCTGGCTAATGAGCACACACTTATAATCTTTTCTTCTATTCTCAAAGCAAAGATCAAAATAATCTTTTAAACAGATACATAAAGCAGGATCTGTATACCAGTTTGGCTCAACTATACAGAAACAAACACCAGTAGTTTGCTGCCTCAACATGTTTGTGTTTCCTACAGTGTATATCTGCAGTTTAGTTTAATATAGTTTTTATTTTTACCGCAATCCTGGAATAATCATGTCATCATTTTAATCGATAAATATACTGTAATTATTTATATTAAGGAATAATAGATCTGCGCTGTAATGTCACATGTGTAAATATGAAAAATCAAAAGTTGTTGTTCAATGTGACAAATGCTGATAAGTGGTAATACCATGACAGCACGATGGTGGAGTGGTTAGTGCTGCTAACCACTAACCTCACAGCTAAAAGGTCCCCGGTTCCAAACCACAGGCTGGCTGCAACCTTTCTGTGTGGAGTTTGCACGTTCTCCCCGCACTTTTGTGGGTTTCCTGCGGGTACTCTGGTTACCACAGTGCAAAGACGTGCATGTTAGGTCAATTGGTGATTCAAAATTGCCCACAGGTGTGAATGTGAGTGTAAATATTTGTCCATGTCTCTCTGTGTTGGCCCTGAGATAGACTGGCAACCTGTCCAGGGTGTACCCCACCCCACGTACTTAACAGCTGGACTAACAGCTGGATCCCTGAACAGGATAAGTGGTTATACATTATAGATGGCTGGTAATACCATATGTGATTGCACCAATCCTGCAATGGTGTTCAATTCCGTTTGAAATGAAATATATATTTAATAATAATACAGCAATGCATTTCACTCTGAACTATCACTATCCAACTATTAACTGAAGCACTATTAAGTTAACATAAAACAACCAAACATAGTAAAATCTTAGATAACTTAGATAATTAAAGACGGCTGCGTAAAATGTAGAAGCTAAATGTATAAGGCGTATTTATAGTTTGTGTATCTCGAAGGTGGTCTTCTGTGTCTGACCAATGACACTACGTTATGTATTCTGCCACTTTGTGTTTTTCCCTCACTGTGTTTGAGTCTGTTTGTGTTTTGATGCCAGTCTGTCGCTGCTGTGTTTCTATTTTTCTCTCCTATTTCCTTTCCCTCCTCTTCTCATCTTCCAACTTGTTTTGATTCAATGATCTCTATAGTTATATAGTTGATTCTAAGTGTTTAGAGAAGTGAACAGATTGATTAAGAGGAAGTCAACCAGAATAAATAGTGTTAGAGGCTGTATTGAGGTCAGCTGGGCGGAGGCCGAAGCGTTAGAGAAAGGCTGCAGTGCAGTTGTGTTTGGTCATTTTCCATCTCCGTTGAGTTCTTAGAAATATTATGAGTTTCGTTGAACTCATCTCTGTAGTTTAATGTATTTAAGTTTAGTGGTCACTGTGGAGTTTTAGATTTCATGACTCAACATAGTTTATTCAGTCAGAGTTAAATATCCTCGAAACAATATCAGGTTTGATTATCAGCTAACCCGTGATCTTAGCGCTCCCCTCTCCTCCCCAGGCTGTTCTTCTTATCACCCACTCATCATCCAACCACACCCCATATTCTCAAATAATTCATATTTTTTCTGACATGTCCTTTGGCATCTTTTCATCACCAGAAGTGTTACATTTGTCAGAAGCACCTCTGAGCTGTACGGCTGAAAAGCTTCTGGAAAATACATGAGCTGAATTTTGAAGGACGTGACCGAATGAACTGATACTACATACTAGACATGTTATGTAACCTGATCAATGTTCAGTCATCTGACATCTGGCTGTGGGGGAGTGTGTACACAAAGATGACAGTAGTTAGTTACTCCTGGCTGATGCTGGTCACTTTCCTCTGCTCGGTCAAAGATCCATAGACAGTCATCCATCCCAACGGCCATGGCTGTTAAAAGGCAGAGCACCTCTCAGGACACCGAAAAGATTTTCAGCCTCAGTTGACCCAGATATCACCAGCAAGCAGTGAACTCCACTCAGGCCTTTTATTCGTATTTTTATTTAATAGCGCTAATTCCGTGCCCGAGAGAATACTAAAACATATGTTGTTTGCCAAATGCGTATGTAAAGCCAAACTCAAGATGTTAGCTTGGAAGAAAAAAAAGAACACAAATTAAACACTAAATAATAATTCAGTTTAAAATTAATCATTAACACACCAACAATTATAGAAATACTCATAGTTCTTAGCCTGATAATGTTGAGAAATCAGTAACAGGTACTTCCTGGAGCACAGTAATATGTAATATATTAAGTTTTTTTCAAAGAAGAACTTGCTTTACAGTATTTCACTAGGGTCAGACTCCTTGACAGATGCCTCTTCCTGTGATGTTTACACACACTTGGATTCAAGCTGTTCTGGTTTGTATCATAAAACACGTGATTATGTTAATGTGAATTTTGCACAAGGTCTGCAGGCAAAGCTTTTATATTTTAAATTAGGTTTTCTGCTACAACTGACATCTGTACTCAGTTTGGTTGTTGCGGTTTCTTCAGGTTTTTATGCCTCAGTCTCTGTCTTCCTTCTCTCTTTGTCTGCATTTATCAGACTCTCTTCCCTCTTGGTCTCTGCATCTGTGTCTTTTCCTTCGTCGTTCTTCTCTCCAGTCGTGTAATCTAATAACTGCTAACTAGTTGGTAATGAAGTTGTCATAGTAATGGACTTCATGCCCACTCCCAAGAGATATGTTTCCTGGTAAGGCTCCAGTTTTTCCTGGAGAAGATCATAGAGGGGGAATCATTGATAATGTGAGTTCTGTCATCACATACATTGGTTTTGACGTTTGTATATGTATTTTAAGTAAATGATGGAGAGTTACTGTGTCTGAGTGTGGGGGTAAGAGGGTAAGTGCTCCAGGTCTAAAACAGAAATCCATGAAGCACCCATAGACTCAGATTTTGACTGTATTTCCCCAGGTCAAGGTCAACATCATTGGAGATGTGATCGAACAGGGCACCACCAACTTGAGGATCGACGCCACAGGTTTCAGCCCCCACGCTGCCATCTATTCCATGCGTCCAGACATTCGCTGTATCATCCACGTACACACACCTGCCACGGCTGCTGTAAGTTCACTTTGCACCAGATACTGGATAAAGCTGATATTACAGTTTGAGATGAGTTTTTTCAAACAAGTATAAGCAATGTTTTAAGGAGTGTTTTAATTTTATCACTGTTAAATTTATAGATCTATTAATAATAATTTATCTATTAATAGTCTTTTATGTGTGCTCTACAGTGCAGGATTTCACTTACATTTTAAAAGCCAACAAAGACTTACCTCTGCAGTCATCACAGAAGTTCAAACTTTTAAATATTTCTTTCCGTCAAAAGCTCTGTGGCGTATGACAGCTGCAGACGAATGATAAAACAACTGTATAAAACCTTTCTTTCTAGGTGTCATCTATGAAGTGTGGCATTCTGCCCATTTCCCAAGAGGCACTGATTCTGGGTGACATCGCCTACTACAGTTACCAGGGCAGCTTGGATGACCAGGAGGAGCGCAGAGAGCTGCAGAAGGCCCTGGGGCCTACAGCAAAGGTACCCTATTGTAGGAGGACCCAGAAAACTGGTCACGATCTTCCAGCAGGGCATGTCTAATCATTCTTAAAGGAATTGCTTGACAATTTGGCAAATACATATAATTAAACGTGTGGATGTTTTTATATCATGTCCTTGCAGCCAGAAAATCCGGAAGTAATTAGCAAATGGGTAACCCTGTTTCCTCTTTATGCTGTGCAACACAGTGACACGGTAACAATGGGTGTTTTCAACTGCTCTGTCTCACTGTTTGCATAGTTACGAGCATAAATATTCATAAAGACGGGCACATTAGCTGTATTATATCCCAGGTAACATTATACATCATTTATGTTAATCTTTCCTACCTTTGGTGGGTGGGAAACATAATCTTGGTCCAGTTGAAAAGGGTCAGTGGCAGCTTCCACACTTACACTGGACAAAGAGGAGTACGTTTGCTCCGCAGCTAAATGTTTACTTTCCAAAGTTGTTCCACAAAAAGGAGCTCGGGACAACTCCATTTATAAGGCAAGTGCTGCGTCTTTAATATAATGAAGAATGTAGTGAAGTGCTGACTACAAACATACGTGCTGCCTCTTTGCACGTTAAAACTTTGTCGTTCATCTCACCTAATCACCTGCATCCATCTTTTTGTTTTAAATTGTGGATCTTTTGGAAACGAGCGAAAGGACAAAATTGTCTGTTTTTGCACCGAACACGAACATTCAGGTTTGCTACAAAAGCCCTAGTTATTGGATTTTGGTCTTATTAAATTTAGATTGTTCCTATGTTATGAATTACAACAGAAGTTAAGCAGCATGATCTCAGCTGGTTCCGGCTGAGAAAAAGGTCTATTATCAGGATATGGTCTTTTTTGAATAGGGAGTAGCAAGATATTCAAACAGCAAATCTTTTGGAAATTCCTGCCTTTCTTGAGTTACATTCTGCAACTTCTCATTAATGTCTCTATATATGTATTTTGCACTGTAACAATACAATTGAAATTGGTAGATATTCCGGGAATTTCCAGCACCAGCATCTAGCCAGCTCGTGCTGTTGTCATTCAGTTGCCCAACCCTAGTTGATACAAGCAATCAGAAATGTTATGGTGGTTACTTATTAATAGAGGGGCCTGTCATATACTGTAATTGCACAGTGAAAACCAACGACTATAACGAATGATCCTTCAAAAACTGTTTTATTGGACTGTTCCGCTCGTTATCATCACAATTTCTCTGTGCATGCTGCAGATATTGGTACTGAGAAATCACGGTGTGGTTGCTCTCGGGGAGACCATCGAAGAGGCCTTTCACTACATCTACAATGCCCATTATGCCTGTGAAATTCAGGTACGCACACACACACACCAACACACTTGGTAGCTGCTGGTGGTTTGGGCGCAGAGCACATTTCAGCACCATTCAGCTTCCTGTGCAACCTTTAAATCTAATCTTCCCACTACTGCTTTAAAAACTTCCCCATGCTGACCTTTTCCCACTCTGAGACCATAAGTCATGATCTCTTCCTTGCAGGAAATGTTGGCTAAACACAGTATTATAGCAAGTCCATTAGGAGTTTGATGAAGTGAGTGAGAAGCAGATGTGTTTTTGATGTCAGTCCAAAACAGCTTTTAAAGAAGGCTGGTGGTTTTTTCTGTCCTACCGAGTCGGTAAGAAACCCAACGGAAAAAAGCAGTTGACTTATTATTTATTCGAATTATTCATTTTTCTGAAATACCAATAAACTTACTTGTTGAACTAATTAGCTAGAAATTGTAGAAAGCTCGGCTAATAGCAAAGTGTAAAAATATTAAATAACCAAAAAAGTAACATGGATGAAAAGTCACGGATAATCAACAAGCATGAGAATTAGCTAAAGTATTCGGTACACAGATTCCAATTTCAGCCAAGAGAATAATAAAATTTGGATAAATATTTAAAAGTTTGAAAAGCCCAGCTCCTGATTATTTAAGTGGTTGTACTATGAATTTAAACTTAACAAACTTTCCAAAAAAATGGATGACATCCTGACGTATCAACTCATGTTCTGTGTGAGATTCCGCTGATGTTTTGCTCACAGATTCTTGTCTGTCTTTGTGTTCACTTGTTAATATAGTGGATTTTGGTGATTTTGTTGTGTTCCCTGCTGTAACAGGGTGGCCAAATCTTCTTCTTGATGCTCCCCAGTCAAGCAAAAGAAAACATTAATCCACCCTGCAAAGCCCAGCTTAATTTTTTATGAATAAATCCCCCATCCATGTTTGTTCTATAGTAACCTTGGACTGAGGGCTATGTCATTTTAGGTTTAACATCCTTCTTGTGCATCGATGGTCAAGAGGTTTGCAACACAAATCTATTGTCCTCAGAAACTCATATGCTTGTGTCTCCATCCTTTCCTTGTGGGTTTAGGTGAATGCCATCTCGTGTGCTGGCGGCGTGGACAACCTGATAGTGCTGGACCAGGAGAAGTACAAGTCACGAGTCTTCGATGTGGCCACTGAAAAGGGTGTGAACATGGGAGGCCAGTATAAGTGGAAACTTGGGGAGATGGAGTTCGAATCTCTGATGAGGATGCTGGACAATCTGGTGAGTCCACACAATTTAGGGGGAGAAAGTTTTGTGTTTGTGTCATAAAGCCTCAGGGTCATTAAATCAATAGATGTGTTATAATGTGTATTTTTCACTGAAAATGGTGACACAACCTATAGGCCTCTCATACAGGCCCTGAACATGTGCTGAAATCTTCTGTGCTCAGTAGTAACTGTATCACAGTGTTAGAACTAATATGAAGGGGGACAGGGGAGCTACCATGGCCTTAAAACATACATGCAAACAAACATACTTCATCTTCATCTGTCCTCCTGTTTCCCTCAGTTCCATCTCTGTTCTTATCCTCTCGCCCATCTCAGTCAATCATTGCCTCTCAGTCTGTTTGGGCTCCCCTCCTTTTCCTAACGACCCTCTTTTCTCTCACACCTCATAAACCCAGCATTTGTATCAGTTACTGTAGGCTCTCTGTTTGAGTACAAGACGCAGACATGATGATAACAGGAATGAGATGAATATGTAGTAGATACACTCACTGTCTCCTAAATCGACCAGTACAGAAATTCAAAGAATGTCTGCCTATGGCTGACTGGAAATGTCTGAAAATAAAGATGGATGTTGCAGGAAAAGAACATGCCAGCTCAACTGACTGTTTCTAGATTCAAAAGAGTCAAGTCAAGTTGAAAGGTCAAATGAGATGAAATGGGGAAAAAAACGGAAAAGTACAAAGCTTCACTATCAAGCTGAGTGTGGAAAATGTCTGTAAAACCATCAAACCATGTGAGAGGACAGCGGCACAAAGAGGGGGAAAAGAAAAGGTCAAACGAGGATACAAAGGAGAGGGGATGGGGCAGAGGGAGATGGAGGGAGAGGACTGTGAGAGAACGGGTCAGACAGGAAATGATTCTGACTGGTCCTGGATGCTGCCAGAATCCCTGTGGTCACACCACTGTTTCTGTTTTTCTTCTCCATTTGACTAACTAGGAAACTGGCAGCTCAGTCAGCATCAGAGGAAGAAAAAGTAACAGAATAGATGCTCCTTTCTTCTTCTAAATCATAAACTCTCCCTGGGTGTAAAAATTAAAAACTGAAATGAAACCTTGAAATTTATATATAATTAAAAATGTTAGCTTCTTGTGAGATGACATGGTTTTAAAAAAAAAAATCCTTTTTCTATTCCCATGTTCTGGACTAAATGAGCTGACTGGTGCGTCTTTCTGTGAGTCTTAACATATCATTTGACTGTTTCTTGCTTCAGGGATACAGAACAGGTTACACCTACAGGCAGCCCATCGTGCGGGAGAAGCCGAGGCACAAGAGCGACGTGGAGATCCCCGCCACTGTCACAGCGTTTATGTTCGAGGATGATGGGGACAGCGTCGCCACGCGGCTGCCATTCAAGTTCCTGCAGCAGCGACAGCAAAGGGAGAAGACACGCTGGCTCAACTCACCCAACAGCTACACCAAGGTCAGCGTGGAGGGAGGAGATGAGCGCTACAACAGCAGGACGACCACGGTAAGCTGTGTGTGGAGCACAAGACAATTAAATATTTTAGTTTTTGAACCTTTCTAAATGCCTGAAGCACAACAGCTTATAACAGCAGGTTAGGTACTAAGACTTCTTTGGATTAAGTGTTTACTTGTAAGAATAAATAGTGAATAAACCTATGTAATAGTCTGACTTAATATTCATATTATTTTCAGTCAGCCAGGACATCTTTTGACTTTTAAATTTGATGCTTCAGTGCCACCTGCTGGTCGGCACTGAAGCATGAGGAGCAACATATAACAGATATTCATCTTCTTTCCTTTCGCAGTGGATGAAGGCAGAGGAGACAGGAACCCCGATCCGGATCGAGGACCCCAATCAGTTTGTCCCTCTCAACACAGACCCCACTGAGGTGCTGGAGAAGAGGAACAAAGTGAGTCTGACTTGTTCATCACAATCACCAAATAACATTTAGCACTGTAGTTTAGGGTGCCAAATATTTTTACCAGAAGATATGATCATAGTAAAAATAAATAAATAAAAAATAAAAATCCTTTTTCTATTCCCATGTTCTGGACTAAATGAGCTGACTTGTGCGTCTTTCTGTGATAGTTTTTGTTTAAGGTCTCTCAAAGACAGAAGTGTTGTACCTGAGGAGACGGCTGTATTTCAGTCATTAGCCATATGATTTTTAGATTTTTTTATGTTACTATTTCCTGATGACATTGTTGTGTTATTTCCTGTTACAGATCAGAGAGCAGAACCGGTTTGATGTGATGACATCAGGGCCACGCTCGCAGCACCTCGCAGGCATCCCTGTTGATGAACCACGGCGGGTGAGTTTGAGCCAAGTTTGGCCAGTCACAAAAAGTTATGAGCATAAATAAAATATTTTCCTAAAATTTCTCCTATTGCAGGAGACACCCGTTTAACTAGTTAGATTACAGTTGCATATTCAGACTCAGAATTAAAAACTTGAAACTGAAAAGCTACTAAATCAAGTTTTTATTAATAGTATTCATTTGTTTTGCCAGTTTTTTGAATTCATAATACAAGAGGTCAACAGTATACGCAGCTGTATAAGGACAGCTGAATGTCTCTTTTATTTAGAGACATTTTCTTCATATGTTGAGTTGAAGACTTAGGCAGATCCAGTGTGTGTCTGTTTATTGGTTTATTGGTTCAGTGGTTCATCCAGTCTGTTGAACCACTTGGTTTCTCTACTGCAGCAAAGGAAATGAAGCAACAAAATACAGATGTCCCCTATTACTTCATTATTGATCAATAACTCAAAGTTATGTTATGTGAGCTGATTAAACATCTGCTGCAGTTGCAGTTTAGTAAAGCTGCGACGGAAACAGTGACTGAACTTCCTGAACTAATGTTCGTGATGAAGGTTTAAGCCGTCCCAGGTGGAACCATATGAAGAGGAGCCAAGAAGATGTCATACAACTGCAGCGTATATGGTTGATCCCAGTTCCCATACTGTTCCTCTGTCTTCGACCTTCGCTCTTTGCCCCCGGACATCGCTCTGGTCCTTCATCTTGAAGGACGTCCGAAAGCCTCTTGCTTTGCGCTGACGAGCAAGGATGGAAATATGAGATCAGATAGAGAAGATGCGTGAGACTGATGACAGAAGTTTGTGGACCAGCACACAACTGTCTGGTGAAGCCACTGCAGCTGATGAGACTGATCTGAACCCACAGCACATCATGAATGCAGTTTTAACTCGAATATATATACAAATAACAAGAAAACAGATATGGATCTGTTTTAACATGAAATACTTTATACACTAGAAATATATTTTTAACATCTATTATAATATAAATACCATCACTGAGCATAGCCAAGTCTGATCTCTTTCAGCAACAAACTATTTTTGCTCTTTATCGTCATTTCGACAAAGCTGAACAATTCTGTGTGTTGCGTATAAATGACCACACATGCGATAATTACATAATTTACATTTGTTTAAGCTAATAAAAGATTTTTACAAACCAATATAATATAATGGACTTAATGCTTAATAAGATGCACATAATCATTTTATTGAATAAATTAACACACTGCTGTCAATAAAAACATGTTCATGACACACCCAGCATCTTAGTGTTAAAGTCCAAATTAATTACTCACTGAGCACAGTAAAAATAGCTTTTGATAAACAGTCAGATGTTTCTATTTAAACCTACAGACAAACTGGAAAGAAAAAAAAATACTGTGAAGACAGTGGAATTGTTTCTATATTCTGTCCGACGGCTGATTCAGATTTTCCCAGGTCCTTTGTCGTCGCAAGGAAAAGATGCCACTGAAGGAAACTCGGATGCAATAAAAGGAAATTGGGATTTTTCACAATCATGAGAAAGAAAGAGAAGTAAAAGAAGAAATCTAATGAGTCTAAAAACTGAAAACACCTGTGTCAGTGTTGACTGTCTGATCTGTCAGGTGTTCAGCAAGTAGCACAGCCAGTTCAATGGCCGTGTCTGAAATCACCCCCTACTCACTGATTCCCCACTCCCTATATAATGTACACTAAATACTTCACTCATCAGTAAGCAGTCAATTGGCATTTCTGACACTCACCCATTGTTGTCACGTTATGTCATCATTTACAGATGTTAAGAAAGGCAGCATTGCATTGTGGGATTGTGACTAGAAAGTAAGGTACAAGCTATGTGCTCTTAATTTTAGTGTTGCATTGTGGGATACTTTGAGTGCACTATATAGTGGATAGATTTACACACAATACAACAAAAAGGCAAGTAGGAGGTGATTCCGGTCACAGCCAATGACAGCCCTTCATCACTAGGTGGAAGCAAGTGAGCACAATTTGCAAATGCAAAACATACTCTAGTACATTAATAGTTGAATGTATTTAGCAAATGTTTAAAAAAACAACAACAGAGACGTGGAAATCGTTAAAGTTAACCAAACATAAAATTCCATTTAGACATTTTGATACTGACTGTTTTGTGGTTGGTGTCTTGTCTTGAAGGATCTGGTGCAGATTAAAGTTCTGGTAAAGTGTTTTCCTATTGTTCCTGTTTGCAGTGGTGTTTTATTTGACTCTTTTTAGTGACATAATTTGACACCTTTTTGCCTGCTCAGAACAAAAATCACTGCATGAGTTATGTTTTAAGATTGAAACCAAGATTTTTAAGAGTTATTTCTACTTTAGACAAGAATTTGTTTTCATGTGGGAGTGATGGTTTGTTGAAGCATGACAGTCATATTGTTACACAAAAATCTAAGCAGACCTTTTTTTAATATGTGTTTCCTTTGTGTGTGTGTGTGAGACTTAATTTGTTTGTTTATTTCATGCATTTACTGTAATGAATACCCATTTCAGACAGTGTGTGTGTGTGTGTGTGTGTGCTTGCAGGTTTGTCTTTTTTTGCATTTCAGTGAATATGTGTATGTGCCTCCTGGATGTTCCTGTGGATGTGTGCGTGCGTGCGTGTGTGCACTCCCATGCTCATCCCCTCTTCCTGTGTCCTCCTCAGCCATACGTGCCCACAGAGGAGGAACAGATGGCTCCCCTGCCTCCGAACCCTTTCAGTGAGCTGTCAGAGAAATACCTGGATGAGTATCGCAAAAACGTGGAGAGGCAGCAACTGGGCCTCAGTGGTACGACACACACACACACTCAAATACACACTTAAACATAGAAAGTCTACACCAGTCCATGAATTTGCAAATGTTCATAGATGCGTGGACAGCACTGCAAGAGTACAGTCACACTGAGAAACATATGGACACACACGCACACATACACACACACACACACACTGTGACCTGTATTCGAAGCCAAAGCCTCATCTCTCTCTCTCTCTCTCTCTCTCTCTCTCTCTCTCTCTCTCTCTCTCTCTCTCGATCAGCACAACGATCCAATCTGAAGGGTCACTTACCAACAAAATATTGATCAGGCTTAAAACACTTTGGATCAATAATCAGTCTCTTTGGTACAATATTAAGACACAAAGTGAGAGATTGTGACACAAGATTTGTGGGAGCAGCAGGTCTTAGTTTGGGCTAAATCACGTCTTTAAACTTGCTATGCATTTACAAATCTCTGCCTTTTCCTCCTGAAATCTTGACCTGCAGATTGGTTTCTGTACCTCTCAGCAGTTTTGTTGTTAAAAATCATCCATATAACCCAGATCTGTAGCGCTGTCTCCTTGGCAGCGGACCCATAGGACACTCCAATGTTCACACTGCCTTTGGTATCACACACATGCACAGCTATACATCTTTTAACATGGGGACTTGTCCCCATGGGCTCCAATGATGCCTTCATTTTCTGTTACCTTGTATCTCCACACACACACACACACACACACACACACACAAACACACTCACACACAGGATCATCAGTGCAAATCATATTAGAACTCTGTCCTGCTGCCTTCCAGAGAGGCCGGGGAAAAATCAATAGTGACCAGATAGTGAAGGGAGGTGGGGTTGTGCTCCACTTCCCGTTCTGCAGGCTTTGTGCCACGCTGGACCAGATGATTGTGTGTATTCGCTTGTGTGCCCGTACATCAGGACGCACACTTGTGCTTGCATGTTTACGGATCCGCCCAAATGTTCTTGTGTGCATGTGACACATGGTGCAAGTGTTAATGTATGTGTGTGTGTGAGGCCAGTATGGCTAAGATGGCAGACTGATCAGACAGCAGGTCTTCACGCCTGCAGCATGATCAGAGCCCGTTACTATGACTCTGTTGCCCCATGAATCCCCGGTGACCAATCTGGATTCGAGCTGGAGGCCGTCTGGACTGGTCTGATACAAGCCTGGGCTACACAGACACTGACAGAATTAACCTGTGATTAGTGGTGTCCAGTCCATTGTCCCTATTGATTTATTTTTTTATTTTACTCTAAAATGATGCATTCGATGCACATAGCTTGTAATCACCCAGTGTAATAGTTTTGTAAGGTGCACGTTCATTTGATTGGGTAATTTTCTCCTCAACAAGGCTCATGCAGAATATGTTAGCATGTAACCTTCTCATAGATCTGCTTAACCCACATGCAAAACATGTGAGCACTTACTGCACAGACTAAGGCTGTTATGCAACCACCGTCTATATGCTGTGCATGAAGGAGCTGTCAGCCAACTGAATGTGCTAATGAATGTGTTAAAATCCTATGGGAATGTCGTTCGTTCACACTTATCAGTGTTAAAAACTAATGAAGCTACTAATGCTGAGCTGGACTGTAACATTTACTGTTCCCACAAAAGTTGTTTTAAAAGCTGCTGTAAACTGTTTTTAGCACCTAAGAGGGAGAGAGAGAGAGAATAAAAGCCAATTATTTATTCTGGCATTCGGGGAAAGGACATGAAGTGTGCTGTTAGACACTAAAAGGAACAAATAAATAATTAATTCCTTCAGTTTAAAGTGTTCTTGTGTTACAGTATGTTTATGTTCCATCCGAGAAACACGTCATGGAACACATACTCTTTTACATTTTAAACATCAATTGCATGAAGACTCGTTTGGTTAACATAAATTGATTAATTATATAGATACAAATACACTAAAAGTTGATTTATATTAATATAATGCATCTCCTCCATGTACAGGTGCCTGGAGATATTTGTGCCTTGTTCTTTTCATCTTTTTTTTTTAAATCATGTACTTGGAAAGTTTTTCATTAGAGTTGATGAATTGCCCTGTTCTTAGCATGCGGCACAAGGATACACTGGCTTGTCCAACGTGCAGCTCTTGAGTGCTATGCTGAAGCTCCACAGACGGTTACAATGTCCACTCAGGACAAGCAGTGGTGCCACTCAGGCAGCCTGAAAATCAACAAACAAGGGTTTTGGTAATTTTGTGGAATAGCAGCTGTGCATGGCCTGATTCTAACATGTGCGTGTTACCACTAATCTCTCAACCCACCCCCTTCTTCTGACCCTTCATCACCAATCCCTCACCCCACCCCACCCATCCTCTCATCTCGCTCACCCGTGCTGTCATCCTACTGCCTCGATCTCCTACACCACCCTGCAATCCTCTCATCCACCCCTCACCCCCACCCTCCCTTCTCAATCCCTCCACCCCCACCCTCCCTGCAGATGGCGAGCACGAGCTAACCTCAGACAATGGCTCCACTCTCTCTCAGTCTTTGTCTCTCACCCAGTCTCCACAAAGCACTCCAGCTAAAGAAGGTATCACTCATTCAGAGAGACTTACAAAATGATTTTCTTTGCTTCTCTGTCTTTAAGATGAGATGTGTGTGCATGTTTCACTAAATGAATGAACTAAAAGCTCAGTATGCTGTGTCTCAGTTAATGATCAGTGCAATTCTGTAACATTTCAAACTCAATCATTGTGTCCCATCAGAGCTAGTTAAGTCCTAAATTGTCCTTGTTTCACCAAAATATTTCTGCTGTTGGTTGAGAACTTCTACATCCTAGAGGTCACGAAGCAAAAGTGAACATTTGATGATACACACAGATTAATTTCTTTCTTGCCAGGGGACCACAGTTTTCTTTCATATCAGTACAATATCTTGTAATCCCTCATTTAAGAACAATAAAACATCCTAGGAGCAAATTTGTTACCTTGCTTACACTTTCTGTCAGTGCATTGAGATCAAGCCAAAGCTTGGTACAGCATGAAAGGACCTTGTCTTCTGGGTTTGATTGTAAAGGAAACTTAGATGTGCTTGTGAAATTACTTTTGTGATGGTAGAATTCTGCTCTGCAAAATGTGCATATTACTTATTATTATTACATATTATTACTTGTTTTTATTCATCTATAGTTCAAGTGAATTACATAAATTAACACTTTAATTATCCCAGCCCTAGTTATTTTACAGTACATTCAAATGATCTTATTTGATAAGTTTGTTGTGCCTCTTAGAGAGAAAAAGGTCACTGTGTCCTTTTTACATGCTGTAAATAACAACACTATAGAATTGACTTCCTGCTCCCTTTCCTACTACACAAACACAGAAAACCCCACAGTGAGCTACAATTAACCCACAAAAGTACATAAGCTCAAGGGACCCATTTTTCCTGACACAACTACTGTGAGGTCACTCAGTTGTTGTGTTCAAATCAGGTCAGTTGTTGTGCAGGCTGCTTTTTAAAGTCGCCCTACGTGTGTTCTGTGCCAGAATGAAAATGACCCAAGAAGTCATATTCACTGTCATCATGTTTTAGTCCAGTAACATGACACCAGTGCCCTGCATTCCTTAACCTGCATTTGCAACCCAGAAAAAAGAATATGACACTAGCAGGCCAGTTACATGAACAGTCATTACAGGAGTGGGTGCGGTCCCCTGTTCAAAGCCCCTAAAGGAGGACAGTTCTCTGGGCTATCAGGTCACTGGGTTTTTACACAGGGATATTACAAAACATGTTGAGCACAGGGATACAGAGGGTGTGCATTAGAGCTGACCCGCAGTTTTAATGCAATGAACATGTTTGACTCAAATTTACAACATGAGAAGACTGAGAGACTAACCCTAAGGAGGTGGAAACAATAATAGAAATACCTGTAAAATAAAATCCAGTCTAAATAACAACTTAATGATAATGCCTTGTTTCGTTTGTCCAAAAACTGTCCCAAAAACAAAAATACAAATAATTCAGCACAGAACTGAAAAAGGTGATTTATTTTACTGGTTTAAGGGGCTAATTAAATACTTTTCTTAAGCATTATATTTTTTAGTCCCCTGAGGTCCCCTAAAATGTTTTCATTTGCAAGGTCAACCAAACATTTGCCCATTTTCGGCTCACAAACTATAACATATATGATTACAAACATAATTCTGTATATTTATGTTACATTTCTTTGTTAACTGTGTAATCTTTTATTTTTACATAGAAGATGAATGTTTACAGCATCACTTTGGTTTTAGAGGTCTTCCTACTAGAAAACTTTTGTTATTGATGATTAAGTAATTATTTATTATTTTTTAAGCTTTTAAGAAAGCAGGTCCTACACTTTAGCACATTATACAAAATTTCACATATGGAAAAAATTAATACATTGTCAAGTCAATAGGAAGCACAAACTACATGGTTGTTAATTAATTGTGGTTGTGCCTTGCAGAATTAAGTAATGTGTTCCTACTGTTTTTGCTTGTTGTCCTCACCCAACTCGTGTGTCATTCGTCTTTCCCTGCCTCCATGCAGAGAACCACACAGGCCTCTTAAACGGCAAAGATGACCACCGAGACGTGGACGAGGAGCTGTCCAAGCGCGTCAGCCAGCTGACAACCAGCGTTGAGAGTGTGGAGATCACGGTGCGCTCCGGCGAGAAGATTGAGGAGGCGCTGTCTCCCGAGAGCTCACCATCCAAGTCTCCCAACACCAAGAAGAAGAAGAAGTTCCGCACCCCATCCTTCTTGAAGAAGAACAAAAAGAAAGAGAAGACAGAGGCCTGAGAGCAGACGGGCAGCAGAAGGAGGCAGGCAGGAAGAGTATCTGTGTAGAAGAAGAAGAAGAAGAAAGAGGGGCGGCAGCCACCTTTTCTGTTTAATGTCTGTGTTTTTATTTTGTCTCTGTTTTCAATGTCTATTTTTGTTTTTAATATTATTTGAATTTTTTTACAAAAGGTTTTATGTGAAAAAGGCAGAAGAGAGGATAAGGAAAAAAATCAAATTGATTAGCAACAAAAAAAGAAGAAAAGGTCTGTACTTCTGCAAAACGACAAGAATGTTTGGGATAATTGGGGCGGTTATGTGAGTCCACAAATCAAAACTGCAGCAGATGTGCGGTGACTATAGGCAGGTGTCAGGTAACTACACACCTGATCACCTACGCAGTACTCTAACAGGGTTCCTTCTTACCTGTTAAATGTTTGAGGCAATTTGCATAGATCCTGAATAACTGGCTTCCCAGGCTGAAAAAAAAAACTTGAAACCACTTCTCATATTTCCTATGTCAGAATTATTTTATGAAATGATTAAGTTGCAGCCTGGGCGTTTTTAAACTGCACAGGTTGAAACTTTTAGTGTTTTTCTGTCTGACTCCCCTGTCTTTTAAGGTTTTCTTTTTAGATTCTGGTCACCTGACTCTGCATAGGGAAACAAGAGGCCATTTAAAAATTGATGTCACACTGGAAAACTGGTCTCAGAAAACCAGCCACAGGGTTTGTGTTGATTTTCTTTACTGTGAGAGACGTTTTCTCTCCATCTCACTCTCTCACAGCCTTTGAGCTTCTTTAGACACAGGCTCGCTGTGCCAACCTTCATTTCAGCATAACATGGTTGAACTTAAGATGAGTTAAAGGGTTACTAGAGTGGACTACAAAGTGAGGACAAATGCTGATGTTCTGTCTTCGTTGACATAATCTCACAGGACCACTGACCCACTCTGAATATTTATGTAGCATTTTCATATTTTCTCCTCTTCATCTCAACATTTGTTTGCCAAACCTAAATGGAAGAATGGGAAAAAAAACAATCTCATATTAGTTAAGCATCACTGTTTGTGTGTAGTTTTGTCATCTCATGAAATCCCATCTTTTTTTTATTGAGCACAAATTTGGTATTAGTCAACTGTGTTTTGTACTCATTTGTAAGCTTTTACAGAGGATACAAATGTTAAGCATGTTTTCTCTTTTTGCAAGAACTGAATTATGGCTGACTATGTTCTGTAGTGATGCCTGATTGCTCAAATTATATTCTAATCTTCAGAGTACACAAATTTACTATATAACACAGATATATGAAAACTGGATATGTTGGCTATAGATTTTTAACTATATATTTTTATTTTATTGTGCTGCACTTTTTTGTGGTATATAACAGATTTCAGTTGTAGGTGGTTTCACCCATGAAGGAGATTGTGAAGTATCTGGTAGAAGTCGTGCAAGTAGCAAGCGAGGCAGGGGGTTAGGTCAGGACCCAGAAAGTGAGCTGTATGGAGATTGAAAGAAAAGTTTTCATTGGTGATGTAGTCGCTTTCATTGGTGGCATGAGAAAAGAGGTCTGTTCTTCAAATCGACAAACAAACAAAAAAACAGGAAGTGTAGTGCTAAAATAATACGTCGAGCTATCTGCCATCACCAGCTGAGTTGAGAGTCATTGGTCGTGTGAGCTGTGACATTTTTGTTAGCGTGTGTGTGTGTGTGTGTGTGTGCGCGTGGGTGAGTGTGTGTTTTAAAGCCATATTGTAATTTTTTTCTCAATTTTTAAATGATGAGACAAGGGTTGCATTTCTCATCTGCCTGCTTAGGCATCAAGGACCCTACCTAGACTTCTGTTAAATCACCCCAGCGACTGCAGCAACACCCCTCAGGCCCCCACAAACTTTATTCTTAGTTACTACATTCATAGCAGCTATGCTCCCTCGCTTAATTTACCCTTTTTCATCCTCCTGGAACTGGAAAATTATAAGGAGGTCATGTGGACATTTTAGTTTTTATATTTTTCTCTCTTGTAAGCCTGGTCGTCATTTTAGTTTCATTTAAGTTTCCACTCATGTCATTTCTCTGGTAAACACGATCATGTTGTTACTGTGGGATGACCCACAGCTGAACTCTGCAAAGCTAAAGTGTGATGTGTTGCCACATACCCTCACCCCTGCAGTTTACCCAGATGTACCAGTATCCCAGCTAGCAATGTGAAGCATTTGGATTTGGAGGGAGGGAGGGAGGGTGGGTGGCTTTGGGGACACATCTTTAGCTGTGTTAAACAATAGCTTTTGGCTCTGGGCAACAGCTAAGGGTTACACAACTGAGAGATGGAGAAGGGAGGTGTGAGTTTGGAAATGGATGTGCATATGTGTGTAGTAGAGATGAGGCAGGGGCAAGGACAACCTGACACTAACTCACCATGTTTTTATCACTCAGACTTTTTTCTTTCATACCATCCCTCGTCCTGGAAATTTTCTCTTTTTTTCCATCCTCCACTTGTATTGCAGTACAGTTTTTTTAGTTTGCAGAGAGCAGTAGGCTTTTTTATTAACCATTATATGAGCAGAAATTGCTCCCAGATGAACTGAATGTGCATTGCTACCTTTTTAATTCCTCCTCCTATGTTTCTGACTGTTTGCACCTTGCTTTACTAATGCCTCTCGACCCACCTTTTTTCTGTTTTTACAAAAAGAATGCTTCGTTTTGCTTTGGCATGCCAGAATGAGCCAAGCTACTTTGTGACCTGTGAAAATCCTATATAAATGGTTATCTAATGGAGTTGCCTTTAGATGTATTGCTAATCAGTGTAAATTCACAAATAAAAGTGTATTTTAAGAAATGGAAGCTCATTTTTCATGTTTGTACATCACAATCCATGTCATTCTTTAATTGGCTTTTATGTTGAACATCGATACACACTCCTTTTGTTTGTTTTATACCATTACCATGAATCAAGCAGCTGTGTGTCATGTACATATTCAATGTGACAAGCTTAATGCTGCTTTTTAAACAATAATATCACCTTATTGTAGAATAGCTTTGTGTAGATGGTGAAGTACAGTACCAAACTGTGTTAAGTGAGCAGAAAAACAAACCTTTTTTTTTAATAAACATAATACATTCAATATATTGTTTGTTCAAATAGGACATTGTGGCACACGTAAAGTATAGCTATGATGATGTAAATGCAAATGAGAATGTGATAAAGATCATAATGGTCACAGGAAATGTTGAAATACTTGACAATAACAAAGTAAAGCAGAGAGAAAGAGCACACTGACACTTTTTCACATAAAATATGCAAATTGTGCCTACGGCCATAGAAAGGACTTTTGAGATATATATATAAAAAAAACTGCCAGAGTACGTAACTATATGATTACTTTAGATAGCTTAGCTTTTGCCTGCAGTACTACTGTGGGGAACCTTGAAGTTACTTCTGAGCAGGATATTTTCTTTGACTCGCACATAAAAATCTCTGGAACAGCTTTATTCTACATGCAGGCTATCAATAAAATTAGGAGCATCGGAATTGGCTTAGGTGGTTTTGCTGCCATAGATTTAGACTGCATGGGGACCCCCTAATGCCCTGAGCTCCCTCGGTTTTTCAATTATTAAATTTTCCTTTTATTTGGTGACTTCACCTAACACAGATCCAAATAAAACCACTTGGGGAAATTTATGAGATTCCACACATCTTTCCTTGGAGCCACTCAAGGCTTTTAAAACAACCTTTTTTTCACAATTTCTAAACAGGCTTTAGTGCGGAAAACCAGTAAAGTTCTGTTTTAAAGGGTCAGGAGTGAAAAAGGTTGGAGACCACTACTTTAAACAATGGCTGTATGTTGTAGTCTTTTGCAGGCTTCACTCTTAATATGCAAATCTATTAGACTGCTGGTGCCATAGAAGGGACGTCTGTCTCATGTTGTAGGAAACTAGTCACAGCTTGACAAAACATGTTATCTGTGTTGTACAGTGAGCATGGATTGTCCAGAAGAGTATCCAGGCAACTGGTGCATATGAGCAGCCACCGTGCCTTGACTGAAAATATACTGTATATCCTCACATGAAATAACTAAATATGCAAATTCTACATCGTGATAGTACGTCCTAATTTCCCTGTAAGGGAAGTGATCTCTTGCTCCATGCTGTTTTAGTATCTGCCATTTGATTGGATGTTTTTTTTATTCGTGTTCATACTGTATATCTTTTCTCATTTTGCAGTATTTTTTCAAATCAATTTCAAATTCTTATGATGCTAAGCCGGCTAAATTTAAGTGAAATATCTTTTCTCGTGTTTTGACACAATTCACTGAGTCTTCAATTCAATTTACTGACCTGCTCTCTTTTGGGGTATACAACTAAGCTTCCACTACTGCTTCTTAAGGACAAATATTATCAAGACATTTGACTTTGAATGAATGCCTGAATTGTTTTGGAGAAGAGTCTTCTAATGTCAGTTTTATGGAAGGAGACATTTCTGACGTCAACGTAGTATTGGAAGCAGATTACCACTATTAACAATATATACACATTACCAGAATCATCAAATTCTGACTTATTCTTTGTCTTCCTCGACACATCAGGGACATCTGGAGAGAAACTGGAGTGGATCCATTTTTCCCACCTCACTTCCCCTGTTTTTATCTAGGGTTATTCAAGTTTTACACATTGCTAGGTGTAGCTTCCATATATAGAATTTACAACACTGTAATTCTGTCCTGGCGTCATTGAATGTGATATCAGTGCAGCACTTTATTGGGCAATGATCCTGATATGAATAATAAACAGTTATGAACAGTCCTGTGACTCAGTGCATTTTGTGTTTCTCACGACTGTGTGGAGATGAAAACTCTTTTGGCTCCAGAGCAATTCACTGCGATGTGTACACAATGTTTGTTAGTCTTACAAAGTAATTGAAATGCTGATTCAGTGGTAATTTGATTTGTTTGTTGTTTATTGTTTAATTCTGGTATATGGAGGAGACAAATAGCAATTTAAGAGATGAAATTATTGATCCCCTTAGGGAAATTAGGCTGGGGATCAATAAAGCTTCATCCATTGATATGTATTACTCCCCCACATATACCAAACAGGACAGATACCTACAAGATGTAAATGTATATTTATTAGGCTGTGGCTGGTTTTTAAACTGCTACTTCGACTATATCAGTAAAACAAATGAAGTTAATTGTTCACTATTTAGTAAGAAGCAGAAGACTTGGTTTCATTTGAAACTTCTTGAACTTCAAAACCAGAACTATAAAAGTCTATAAAACGCATTCTCTAAGTATTCACTTTGCTCCTTTGATTTATTTTCTCAGTCTTTACTTTTTTAATGGCCTCACCAGGTTGCAGCTTCCAGACAAAGAAATCTAAGGCCAACGGAACAAGAGAGGTGTTGCCATATAGAGACACTTCTAATATTCTCTCCTGTGTCTCCTCTGCAGACGTTACAGTGAGAACTGGGAGGACGGGATTTGCACAGGTGGCAGGTGAATAGGCAGAAGGGATATTGAGGCACACTATCCCGGTAGGCTCCGTGGGACATGGGAGAGCTAGACTTGGCAGCTACACAAGACCTCAGTACAATAATCCTCAAAGGAGAGAGACATCAGCTAATAGAGAGATCTATGCAGAGTAGGGAGAGAAACAGCAGTAGGGCAGTGCCTATGCACAAGCAGGCACCCTGGATAAATTGGGATCAGAAGTTGAATCAGGTAGATTCTGATCCAGGCAGTGTATGAGTCCATCCAACATGCATTGCTGGGGTCCAGCCAATACCTTGGCATGCCCACTGTGCCTGGCAAGACGAGCACATCTTAAGCTGCTGCCTAAAAGCCTTGGGAGAGGGGACTACGGGTGGCACTGTAACCAGATCCTGAAGACGGTAGATGAGGCCATCTGTACATAAATCCAGCAGAGAAAACATCAGCCCCAAGCAAGGCACAGCATCACCTTTATAAAGAAGAGAGGAAAAGACCTCTGGTGAAGCTCAGGGCCTTGTCTGGGATCCAGCTCATCTGAGGTAGACTTTGGGATGCAACCGAAGTTTCCTTAACACTTTGCAAGGACAACTTTCAGGCCAGACCTGGTCCTAACATCTGATTCTTCCAAACAAGTGGTCGTACTGGAATTAATCATCTCCGTGGAAGAACAAAGAGAGGGGGGCTGCAGTGGCTTTGCAGGGCAGTCCCTGTACCTGGCACTCAGTCTTCTTGGAATGAGAAGAGTGCAGGAAACAAGATCCACTAAAAGAACATCATCAAAGCTTCAGAAAATGTGTTGAGGTGGCTGTGGATCAAGGGGGCAGATTCATTGTTTCCAGAGTGAGGATATCTGATGATTTAGGACCAGAAAGACCCCATGAGCCTGGGTTGATTACTGATGATGTGTCCAAATGGCCCCAATCTGTGTTTTGAAAAAGAAAACTCAACATTAAATCATTGCCACTTTAATTTGGCTTCTTCTTTCCACTTTAAATGTTTTTTTTTTTGTTTGTTTGTTTTTTCATTTTTGGGTCAAAATAATGAAATTGAGGTTGATATGATTCAGTATTGAAAAGAAATAAAAGAGGAAAACTTCCAAGGGTGTTGAATATTTTACAGCTACTTTACATTATATGCAGATTTGTCCTATTGTATGTGTTCAGCTCAATTAAGGAGGCGTAGAGGGGTTTCTCCTCTCTTCTCCAGACAGCACCACGCTGTGATTGTCAAAACAATGATCCTACTTGTGCCCAGATGGATGCTCCCAGATCGGGATTGTGGAAACCATGATAGGCCCCTTTTTTTTTTCAGGGCAACACACACACACGCAAGCCCCCCTTAGCCCCTCCCCAACAACCCAGCCAGACACCCCATTACTGTGAGCTTCACAGCCTACCAGAGACTGCACTGCAGATGCCACTGGGATGAATTAGGGACTGATAAACAACATAAGGTGTCAGTTAGGTCTGAGCCCAAATGCACACCCCATGGGACCACCCACATATAGGCACCCACACCCAGTTACACAACAAGCTGGTGGTACATTTTGTTCAACCCTGGTGTCTCCTGTGTGAAGGCACAAGATGTGTGGAGAAAGGAGTAAATGCTGAACATTAGCTCACTGTCTAAATTTCAGTATCAGGTTGGCATCACCAAAGAGTAAAAAGGTAAATAAATAAACAAAACAAAAGAGCAATGGTTTTACATTTTTGGAAAATGTACTTGCTTCAGGCTACGACAAGCGTATTTCCCCCAAAAATGTTATACTTTTAATTTAAGGCCTGGTCCACTTTACTGATGCCATTCACTCCATTTACTCACGGAGCTTCGTCAAACAAAGTGTTAAGTCATCTATTACCTTAATTGACTTCTTTCCGCATGCACTGATTCACTGTAATATTGAAGGTCTTAGTGGCCTTTAATCAACAGAACTAATAAAGCAATAATTTCCATGCAGAGATGGGTTAACTAACTTATACTGCAGTTATTGGCTTTATTAGCTGGAGTACATAATGGTCCCTTCATAACACTCATCTTCATCACTGATCAGGTGAAAAGTGCAAGTCTGTGTGTGTGTGTGTTTGTGTGTGGGAGTCACTGTTATTGATCAAGTGTTCTGTCCAAAACCTTGAAGATGTATCGTGCTCATTTTGTGCCGTGGGGCATCTCACTTATTGCCCCTCAATCTTTATTTCATTGAAGGCCGTTGGACAGAGATTATAGATGTTATTTGGAAAACTAAGACAGGGAAATCTGCTGAGCACTATCTTGATGATTTATCATTCCTCTCCAAACCAGCAACCCAGTTTCATTTTTAGAATTGACTTACAAGGGCCTTAGCAATGGCCTTGTGGTTAGAGAAACAGGTGGGAATTGATATATCGGTTGTCCAAATACCTAATTTTTACAAGAAGGTTGTATAGGACTGACTGTTTGTTATGGCTGCTGATTTTTTTTTTCAGTAACATCAGCAGACTTTCTGACTTTAATTTGATAAAGAATATTTTTTTTCTGAAACTTGCAAATATGTGGTGTTTTTTTTATTGTTTAATTTGTATAGTTCAGGATGTACAACTCTTTAGCTGCACCAGTCAGTTGCCTTTAGTGTTGAATTGTAGTTGCCAAGAAGCACTGCTAATTTCTTAAAACAATATAATAGCATGGAAAGTCACTGGATATGAACCAGTGAAGAAAAAATTAAAACGTACAGATCGTACTACCAGCTGTTTTCCCAGCTGAAACTGCTACAGTATGACACTCATTCTGTCAACGATGAAGATACAGTTTGTGTGCCAAAGAGACAAATTCATTTACAATAAGCAAATATGACCACAAGTGCTCTTTAGTTTAAAAAAAATAAAAGATTTTTTCAGACACAAAGGAAATTCAAGTATTTTGTTCAGAGGATAAGAAACATAAAACAGAACGAAAAGCAGCAGTAAAAACAGTAACGGTAAGTTACCTAAAATAAAGGCAGGCACACGGCAAGATACTAAAGGCCAGACACTGAAGCCTTAATGCCTCTGGTACTACATCTCAAACTAGAAGATTCCCATGTTTTTGAACAGAAATAACATGTAACTTAAGGGAAAGTCCCAACTAAAGAAAAGCTGAAAGTAATCGTTGCACCCAGTTGTTACACGTCGGTAAGTATTTACTGAGATTTAGTGGATTTTGTCTTCTGACCCTGACATACGTTGCACTGGGCTGAGTGATACACTTCTCGCTGACCACTAGGAGCATCAGCAACCGTGTAACTTCTAATCGGCAAATAAATAACGTGTGTGGTGTTTGTTTGGTAGGGGGTGGTATATATCACCTCTGCACTAAATACCATGGTCACGAGGCATCCTAAAAAGAGGGTGATGTACATGTTTGCTGACTTTGCCTTGATGGAGACATAGTATTTTCTCCCCCATTTTCCCATCTTCCTTCTCTTCCTTCCATTCCCTATCCACCACACCCCACTGAAAAATAGAGAGTGGGGGAGGAGAGGAAGACAGACGCCTGCCATAAAGGAGGTCAATAAGGTACAACCACGCTACCATGAATTGTCTCTTGAAGGCTGATCCTCCTTTTTTTTGTGTCAGCCACTATCTCTACAATGGAACGCTAATGAGAGGCTTAGATTACCCTAAGTGACACTGATTAATGGCTGAGAATGAAGCAGATTCTTCTCCCTCTTATCAGTACGAGCCCATACTTATCTGGCTTTACCAATGAAGAGGAGTATCTTTTGAGGAATGTTTTGACTTTTTGGAAGCTGACGGAAATTTCTTTAAAGTGCATAAATAATTGTTTTGACTTTTTAAACACTTTCAATAGCTGCTATTTCATCACTCTGTGACGTTGATGTAGCGAACATATTTATAACATTAGCATTCACCTGGAGTCATTTCTCTGGCCCTGACAACTTCATGAGTTACTTTAGATTGACAGCAGATCGGTCTCCACTATCTCCTGGGAGAATTTATTTGTTTCTTTCTTTGTTGTTGTATTTACCGAATCTTCTTAGCTAAAAAGAGATACTGCTGTGAATAGAAGAAAATACATGTGTCATCCTGTCACTTTATACGGTTGTTAAAAGACAGTTTAATTAGCAAACAGAGGCCATTTACTCTAATTTTGTATCAGTTTTGTTTACTAGTTTCTGATAACAAAAGTTCTTTAGCTAATAAAAGTTTGTGCCCATTAGTTGCTGACTGTGTCTGTCAGCAATCTTGTTCTGGATAGGTAACACTGGATTTGCCTGAGAGTTTTTTAAACCCCCAAGAAATACAGTCATCAGTCGCCAGAAAAGCAAAACAAGTGGCTAAAGATGCTTACAAGCTGGTGGACACCGCTAAGTCAGGTGATCATTGTCTGTAACATGTGGAGTGATAGCTTTTGGGTATTTGAGCCAAAGTAAATGTATGAAACATGGATTAGTCCTAAACTGGTTAAAGTGTGGACTGCTAACAATATTAGGAAATCATGAAAAATAACAATAAATGTAGCTTAGGTATTAAATATTTCAAGCAAAAACATGAATTTCAAATCACCCTATACAATTCGTTTCCATGTTAAAGTATTTGGTCGTGTTGTGTTAATTTGTCTTGTAGGAACCAAACCCTTGTGAAATTGTAAAATGGGGGGGAAATTAACCTAGAGAGAAAAAAACGAAAATCTCATTCATTTTTGTGGTTACAATGGTGTAACACATCATGTGAGTCATAATGCTGTTCTATTCCAATGCTTGAGATGTGTGTTATGTATACACCGACAGCATATTGTCCCCCTGGGAGCCGACAATCATTTTGTCTAGCCTGGATCCTTCTTTTGTCTCTCGCCTTTGCTCTCGTTCTCTCTCCCCACTCCTACATTCTTATCCTCTCTCGCCCTCCTTGCCCTAAAACCTGATATTAAAAAAGGATTACCGAAAAACAACATGGGTAATTTCCTGCCGTCCTGAGAACTCTCCCCCTGTTGGGAAGACTGCTATTCCTCTCTCTAGCCACACTCTCTATCTCTCTCTATCTTTTTTACAGTGTGCCAGGACAGAATTTGGAGGAATGGCAAAAACAACAACGGTAGGGGCAGTGTGAGTTGAGGAGTGTTGAGAGGTGAGGTAGAAGTCTATTTCTTTATGTCTACCTCTCTCACTCGCTCCAGAGTCTGCCCGCAGAGATTTGGAGGGCAACAACAACAACAGCAGTGGGGGGATTTTGAGGGGAGGAGGAAGGAGAGACAGAAGTGTGACTCCCCAGTGACCATCTCTCAGCCGAGGTGAGAAAGGGAAAAAATAAGAGGGAGACGAAGAAGGTGTAGCAGACAGAGGAAAGATGTAAGTTCTGAAGAAGACCTGGGTGACTACAGAACGGGGGGGGGGAATGAACTTTTTGCTTGTTGATTTCTTCCTGCTATGAGGAGTTTGTATCCTGACTGAGTGTGGCATGGAAATTAAACAGGTCAAAGAGACAGCAAGAGTAATAATGGATTACAATTTTTGTAAAACTGACAGAGAATATTTTCATCAATCAGAGGACACACATTTCCATCTAAAACAAACTCACAGTAATGAGTTGAGTGGTTTACCAAAATTAGTTTTGTGATTGGCACTTTTTGAATAGGGGGTATCTCTCTTTGGCAACCAAACACTTAAAATGAATAGTAATGCATCAGAATCAATTTTCTCTAGTACATTTGCATGTATATTACCCTGACGTTGAGCTCGTGTGGAGAGATTTGTGATGCAAGAAATTTACAGACTGGCATAAAAATGGCAATACAAATATAATATAAGCCCTTTTTTTTTAGACATTGGGAAATCAATATAAAACAAAAAGGAAAGCATGAGGTTAAATGTGAAATGTTATAGTCTGAAATTATATTATGACAATAATGTTTGTAACATTTATTGTAAAAATAAAAAATAAAAATTGGAAAACTAATTTATGGTAATCACATTTGTTGGCAGAATTTGTTCCCAATTTCGTGCTTTCCACAGGGGAAATCGTCTTCATTTGCTGAGGAGACTAACACCAATTTCACACAAAAACACAGTGTTTGATGAGGGATCATGTAGAGGATTTCAACCTACATCTACTCACCTGACCTGATACGCATTAAGCATAGGTCTGCACCGGGATCATGGATTAGTACTAACCCATTGTTGTCAAGCTCAAACATCCTGGATAATTATCAAGATCTCAGAAAAAGTCTGGGTTGGTACTATCTATATGTCAGTGATTATCTTGAAATGCTGTTCCAGAATAATGCACTATAGTAACTTTAACCCTTGGCTACCAGACTGTAGTATTTAACAGCTGGAAAATCTTTTTTAGAATTGTTAGGCTTTGCATTCATAACACATGTTCAGTATTTACAACTGCTTGAAGGCAGCCTGCTAAATGCGTAGCAGAGTAGCAGATTAGAGCAGCAGGATAGGATGCAGAAGTCTGCTGGATCAAATCCCAGCCTACCCACGAGGTGTGTCCCTGAACAAGAGGCGCTAGCTCCCTGGGCGTACCCTGCCGTGGCAGCCCATTGCTCTCCCCAGGGGAATGGGTCAAATGCAGAGAAAGAATTTCATTGTAACAAGTATGTGTGATGGTGTGCATATGCCTACCAAACTAAAGACAATAACCCAATTAAATGACCAGAACTCCAGAAAGGTGTTAAAGAGTTTATTTTAAAAAAATTAAGTGCAAGGAGTGTGGCTGATCATCAGGTGGGGAGAAAGACACTCAACCAGGATTCAGAATATCTTGGCATAGGCTCCAGTTGAAGGAAATAGAAGGAGAAGGCAGTAGTCTGGCATCTGGTCCATTAGTGAGGGGAGGGGGAGAGTGGTGGGGTCAAGGAGAGGGAACAGTTGCTGGGAATAAATCTGGGGAAGGATGGTGGTTGGTAGCCAAAGACTACTTGGAAGGAGGTCATTCCCGTGGTGGCAGTAAAGAGTTGTACGGGTACTCCACCCTGACCACATTTCTGGCCCATGTAGCTGGGTTCCGGCTGCACAGAATGCGGAGTCTAGTGTAAGATGTTGATTTATCTTCTCTGTCGGGCAGCTGACAGAATTTGGACTAGAACCTGGGTTTGAACTGGGGCCCAGGGTCGGAGACAATGTCATGGCGAAGACCATGTAACCTGAAGACCTGGTGGATCATGATTTCTGCAGTTTCTTTGGCTGATGTTAGTTTGGGATGCGGAACAAAACTTGCCATTTTAGAAAGTCGATCAACAATGGTGAGTAGGGCAGTGTAACCTTCAGAAGGAGGTAGGCCAGTGACAGAGATGTGGGACCAGGGTCTTTTAGGCACAGGAAAGGGTCAGAGTAATCCTGAGGCTCTTTGTCGGAGTGTCTTGCACTGAGCGCAGACCGGACAAGCAGCCACATGTTCCTTGATGTCCCGGAGTATGGTTGGCCATCAGAAATGCTGCCTGACTACAAAACAGGTCCGGGAAATGCCAGCATGACATGTTATATGGGATGAGTGCCACCAATGAATTAACTTGCTCTGACCCCTCCAACCAAACTTTGTGGCCAGTAATTAATCTCAGCTGGGGACAGATGCCGGGACAAGATGGCCCCCACCCTGGTGTCACATTCACCTCGACTAAAAATTGCTTATCGAGGTCCGGGAGAGTCAGAATGGAAGCCGTGAAGAAACTCCTTTTAAGCTGCATGAAGGCTTGTTCCACTTAAACATTCCATGCAAACTTGGAACCATGGGGGGGCGACGCGATCGAGCCGTAGTTTGTAGTTTCTGTAGTTTCTGATAAACTTCTGGTAGAAATTGGCAAACTGCAGGAACTTCTGTAGCTGATTTCTCTGGAACAGGCCATGATCGTGCTGCTTCCACCTTGGCCGGGTCCATCTGAATGTCGCCCGCAGAAATGATGAAGCCTAGGAAAGAAACCAGTGGTGCATGAAATAAGCACTTTTCTGCTTTGACAAATAACTGGTTCTGCAGGAGCCACTGGGGGACCTGACGAACATGATCTATATGCTCGGTCTCAGAATGGGAGCTTGTTAGCAAGCTAAACAAAGACAGACTTATTCAGCATGTCTCCCAAAACATCAGTGACCAATTTCTGAAAGACAGTTATGCCGAATGGCATTACCAAATACTCATTGTGGCTGAATGGAGTATTAAAGACTGTCTTTTATTCGTTCCCTTCCCTCATACAGACCAGGTGGTAGGCATTCCAGAGGTTATAGCTATGTAAAGGTAGTGACACCCTGTAGGAGTTCAAATGTGGTAGAAATTAATGGCAGAAGGTAGCGATTTTTGACAGTTATTATTTGATTCAAACCTCTGTAGTCAATACAGGGTCACAGACCTCCATCTTTCTTCCCCACAAATAAGAAGCCAGCCCCGGCAGTAGAGGAGGCAGGTCGGGATTAGCCCCGCGCCCAATGTCTCGATGATGTATTTCTTCATAGCCTGCATAGTATCTGGTAATGCAAATACAAAGTGATCAGACAATATGGCAACTGGAGAGAGAAGATGGGCTGTTAAACAACATAGAGGAGACACGGGTGAAAGCAATTAAACTGATAATGATAGTAAAGCTGGGGACACTGCAGAAGGGTAGAACAGAAAGGGATCATTTCAAAACAAAAGTTCAGAGGCGAAAGTGAAATTGGAGACTGTGACAGTGCAATGGGGCGGCTGTAGCTCAGTTGGTAAGGCAGTCCTTCACAGACCACAGGGTCAGTGGTTTGATCCCCATTCCTGGCTACATGACAAAACACTGAACCCAAAGTTGCTGCTGGTGGGTGATGTGAGCACCTTGCACGGCAGCCCCCACCATCAGGTGTGGTTGAATGGGAATCATCATTGTAATGCACTTTGGATAAAAGCACTATGTGGAGGCCATTTACCAAATTAAACGTTATTGTTCTGTTCTTTGCTTTGGAAGTTTCCCTACTTTAAAACATGCTTGCTGGGGTTGGAGAAAGTAAAGAATCCAAGGGGAGGAGAGAAGTGAAAGCAGGAGGAAAGACGGAGAGGAGTAGCCGTCGGTTCAATCTCTGTCTGCCATGTTTTCCTCTCTCTTGTCTGCTATTCTTCAGCCACACTGACCCCCATTCACCAGCCTTTAACATGCCTCCACCTCCATGCACTGTAACACTGCACTCTGGGACTCTACACACACACACACACACACATTTCCATGCATACAGCCTTAAACAATTAATTCTCACATTCTCACACTAACAGGCACCAGTACATACATATTGCACATACTCAGAAATGCAAGCAATCTGTATCTGGGTGTACATATGCATAAATGTTAAATGTGTGTGTGTGTGCATGTCCTCCTCTCACCCTCAGCAGGAACTGATTTTACACATGTACACACACACACACACACACACACACACACACACACACACACACACACACACACACACACACACACACACACACGTTAGACATGTTCTTGGAAAACACACAATGCACATTCACATTCCCTTTTTTTTTTTACATTTCATAGTTCCCAGAGGCACAAATATGCTCCATAAAACACATGCACTTTGACTAACAAAAAAATTTCTCCTGTCTTTTCTGTCTTTACACACAGTGTTTCTTTAGACATGCACTGATTTACAAATCATCTGGCACCACTGATATTTACATTTGGCTAAAATATCTGACTTTTCTTCTTGGCCAGTTAAAATCAGCAACAGCACGTGTCAACCTGGCATTGGTGTACTTTTTACATATTTTTGTTTATGCAGTAGACTTCTGGTTGATTTTTAATGTAATTGTAATTAAACATATTTGAATGAAGATGTAAAAATTTAAGATGTGAAATGTTATGTACCACTAGACATTAACTAGACATTAGTTAGAAGATAGAAGATAACACGAGTAGATATTAGTATAAGATATTTTTAGACAATGCACAAAGCTCCGTGTTTGCACTGTGTGACTGACTGAGGGTTTTTTTGGTGTATTTAAATCAGTCATTTGTGGACCTGGTAAAATGAATAACTTGTTTGATAATGTTTTTTCAACCATTTAGGTCCAAGTCTGGCTAACAAAAGGATTGTTGAAGTCTTTATGAGTTTAAAAACATCTGCCACATTACCTTGTACTGTTTAACACAGTGTTTAATTGGATTAGAAAAGGCCATTAACACAATACATTTAAATTATCTGTCCAAAGCACTTCATCAATCATAACATGTCTCTTTAGTTCAAGACAGTCCAACATCTCAGGAATTACATCACTATGACAGACCATCTTAAAATTGTGTAGTTTCATGTAATTTTTCATTTAGACTTGTGTGTTTTAATCTAAAGTAAAAAAAAGTAAAACAAAGTAATAAAGTAAAAAACAGTAAAGTAAAATGTCCAGGAGGTCAGCAGACTCATGACTAACCAAACTTGTTATAGAACTACACTGTTGTTTAGTTTCTTTATATGTTGTCACACAGGACAGTAATGTACAATGCAAAACACAGTCCAGTTATCACAGATTACTCAAAAAAATGCTTATGTGTACATTTAATAGCAGTATATTGATTATTTCCTGGTGTCATGGAACATTGGACTTTTTGTTATTTGTTAGAACTGTGAACCATGTCAACCTTAAATTCACGTATGCATCAAGTTTTTTGCAAGAAAGAAAGTATCTTGTCTGTATATTGTATATCTTTGTCTCATTTCTGCAGTTTTTAATGGGTTTGTTGGTGAACAACAATAAAAATAAAAACAAATCAATAAAAAACAATAAAGTAAATGAACAATAGTAAGACAAACAAATTGGTCAGTCCACTGTATGTCTCTATACAGAGATATTTCACTGCTTCATTGCCAGGAGCAGAAAGCTTTTTGGGTTGTCTTAAAGAAACAGGTGAACCAGCCTACATTCTTTCTCTGGTCTCTTCGACGGCTTCCTTAAACACCAGCTTCACAGACATAAGCCAGTAATATTGGCTAATGTCAATTTTGATGGGCAAGGGTGCAGTTTTGTCCCCCTCAGAGGACGGCTGCGGAGTGACACTTGGCTTCTTCGTGTTAACCATCAGGTTTATGGTTCATGTTTTGGCTGCCGTCATACTGTTGCTCCACAGAGAAGAAGCGATTCTCCAGGACTTTAAGTGGTATTGTTTGTCCATTTTTAACTACATTCTTTTTCTCTAAGAAAAAACAAAAACAAAAAATGTAACCTAAAACCAGAAACACATTTTTGCTGTATACAGAATACTGTAAATATTGTGAAATACAGAAAAATAAACTTTAAAATAAACTTTTTTGGGCTCCAAAAATATATGGGCTCCAAAGAACAAAATGACAAGTTGAAATCCTCTAACCTTCTTGTCTTCCAGGCTTTCAAATAGCTAAAGAGATCTAGCATCTTTTTTGTGGATATATAAAGACCATTTGCTAAATAAAAACTTCTATGTAGGGGGTTGGATACAGGTGCATCACAGATTCATAAGTTTGCAAAGATTTTTCTGTCGGCTGGTAATAGATGCTTGCGTTTTGGTTTGACACGGTTTCAGTTTTTCTGATTTGTTCAGACACTTGTGTCCACTCTGAAATTAGATTTTCAAATCAGTTAACACACAGGCTGATGTCTAATCAAAGTTTGTATGGAAACTAAAAACAGGACAAACAGTAAATAAAGCAGAATAAAGCAGCGGAAATAATAGAAAACAACACATATAAATATTGTACCAATATACTAGGAGGTATAGTCAATACAGTTAATTAGGGCTAGCATGTTACTAAGGTTACCAACCTTCAAGAGCAAAGGGTTCAACAGAGGTAGTCAAAATTTTGCTTTTATAGCTTCAACAACAAGATGCCTCAGCTACTTGCAGGCTTTTATTTTGTCTACTCTTGCTCTGAGAGATTGTAATAATGCATAAGGAAAGTTTGTCTTAAGTGGATAATGTTAAGTCTGGGGGTTTTTACACTATTTTACACTCTGATTGTCACCATCACTACATTTCCATCACATCATCATAGTGGATTTCAGTCTCAATCCACATACTTGGAACTACCAAATGGATCTTCTTGCATTCCTTATTAAAATACTTCTTTCTCCTTTTTCCATACATTTAATCTTTTATTATGTACTCTATGTTTGATGTAGACCTGTTTGTGTTCTGTTCTGTGTTGATTCAACTACCAGCTGCTCAAACCAACTCAATGTACATTTGACCTAAAAGTAACATATGTAACATGCATGCTCCTTCATCTTCAGCAGCTTTGTGTGGAGATGTCAGAAAACTCTCCATCATCTTATCCAGGAGAGAGGTGACTTTCTTAGGCCTCAAAGCAGAATTGTGTGCACTTGGGCATGTTAGCAATGTGTCTATTAACTGCCATGGCATCTTTTTTGGGTAAACACAATACTGGTTGCAACAGCATAGTTTTTTTTTAAATTATGTTTTCTATTTTGTTGTGAATCTGTCCCCCCCAAAACTTGTTAGCACCAGCCGCCACTGTTCAATACCTGATTCTAAGGACATTGTCTGAAGTTCATAGGTGAAAGAAGCTTTAGACTTACAGTTTGAGTTTTCCTTCCTTTCATGCACACAACAACTACACTTTCTGTACAGTGCATGGGACAGCTGTCAAAGTGCCTAAACACATCCCACTGCCTATTATAATGCAAACATTGAGGGTTAAATACCCCCTGGATCAGAACTGGGGGGACAAGCATCTTACTGTGTCTGAGGTCCCTCCAGATAAGCTGTTGTAAGCTTTTCCATATCACAATACAGGCTCCCCCTTCTACAAGACAGAATATAGGTCAATGGGTCAAAGCAAAAAAGTGCTGTGTATTAAAGCTACATAGGAATTATGAATGTACCTCCCCTGTCCTCTTCCCTGTCTACCACAGATAATCAGCTGCAGATTATCTGTAGATAATGTTATCCCAGCAGACATAAGTGATCTCCCAAAGTGGGAACAAGCTAACTGTAGGACAGCAAGTTGGGGATTGTGGCAAAAACAGTTTATTTTAAGTTTCTGTTTCTTCTTAAACCCTCTTGTCATTAGCCAATTTGTGTTCTCTGCTTGCCTCTCCCGTGTCCCCTCTCTTCCTTCTCTGCCTTGGCATTCCTCCCACCCGTGTAACTATGCATATGACCTGGTGAGGACCAAGGGTCATAGGCCAGTGGTGAGAGGGAGTCAGGGTGTTAAAAGGGGGGTTAGGATCAGGGTTGCTAAACCCTTCTTGTTATGAGTAGGGCCCCCCTGTCTGCTGTCTCTTTCAGTAGAGAACTGAAATGAAGTCCATGGGAGGCAATGGTGCTCTGTCGTAAGCGTCTGCTTGCACAACCCCACCCAAAGCTGAGGACGGCCAGCCATCTGCGCTCTTTGTCTAAAGGAGGGGGACAACTACCCCATTTTTTTTACATGTCACTCTACAAAAAGCACAAACCACAACTCTATCTATCTATCTATCTATCTATCTATCTATCTATCTATCTATCTATCTATCTATCTATCTATCTATCTATCTATCTATCTATCTATCTATCTATCTATCTATCTATCTATCTATCTATCTATCTATCTAATACAGAGAAAGAAGGAAACACAGAAAGGAAGGATTCATATTGACACAGTTGAGACAGCCATGTCTTTTCCCCTGCAGCTGGCTCTGTTGAACTATGCCCCTCCTCTCACACACTCACTATAAAAAATTCTACTTTTCCTCTCTCTTTCTCAGTCAAACTGTCACACAATAAGTGACTGTGTTTGCCTGGGAGTTGCCGATTGACTTGCCAAATTGTTCACATAGCTTATTGTCTCTGCCCAGACTTTTGAGGGGAAAAAAGACCAGACATCCCCCCTAAAAGATAATGTTTGAATTATTCAACAGAGCAACTTCTCACCAAAGTTGTTTCCAACCAGTAGATTTAAGATTTGTCCATTTGAATATAAAACACGAGGCGCAGGCAAAAAAGAAAACGAAGAAAAAGAAAACGACTCCCTGGTGACAACCATGGCATAGCTACAGTGATAACTCATTTTAATGTCTAGCAAGAACCAGAATGGATGATATAGTGGAAAAAAGTGGCATTTGACATATAATCAGCCATGGAAATGGGATACTAAAAGCCCATTCCACTTTTTTAAGAAACCTCCCTTAGAGTAAAATATCACAAAGAAGGGTTCATGACCAGAGGGCTGAACAATACACATTAAATCACCACTCTTGTGCTATAAGAGTGGCCGATGAATAGAGGGCAGCCCTTTGCTTTTGATAAAGCACAGATGTTGATTAGGGAGACATAGGCCCCTTTCAGACATGCACTTCTTTCTGTTGATCTGACGGCATCTGAAGGTGTCATCTCCGTATCATAGTGAGCATCCTGGTCACTTTTTTGTAAAAGCTGCAACAACAATCTTTATATGTTAGATCTAGTAACATTGACTTGTCACGTATAACACAGCAGAGGTTTGAACTTCATGCAGTCATATAAGTAGATAGTGATGCACAAGATTACAAGGTGCTGACATTGGATGTTGTTATGTACTGTACACTTGGCCTATGACAGCCTAGGAAGTAAAGTGTGTCTTTAAAAGCGGTAACCTCACCTTAGACATTATTTGGACGCTCAGCTCAATGTTCAGCTCAATAACAAAACATGATTGTGTAGGAGAATGCTCTAAACAGCAACAACTTGAGAAGACAAATGTTGATGTTGAAAATTGATAATCCCAGCGATGTTACTATCTCATTGCTGAAAAGGGCTACACAAAATTAGATTGCAGAGAAACTATAACCAGGGTACAGAGGAGCTCTTTTATCTGTGTGTGTATAGTTTATGTAAATCCATTCCACTCAAAAGAAGTAGAGCACACACGTACACACATGCCTTAAACATTTATACATCTGCTCGCCTGGCACTGGCCATCTCGACATGCCCATTATGACTTCACTCACTCATTCATCCAGCCCCATTGTTTGTGGAGAACATCTCAGTGAATGGAAGACCTAGTTTTGACTGTATAGGTTGGAGGACCCTCTCCACTGCTCTTTCCCTTTGGCTCCTATTGTTTGGCTGGGCCTTTGCCTCGCTTGAGGCACACCCTGGACCTACTTACCCAGAAACGGCCAACTGCTAAGGTCATGCTATCTGCACTGTTGAGCCAGGGGAAGGGGGATTTTAGCCTTTATATAGAATTCATATCATTTTACAAATAATTATTGGTTGTTCAATTGTGTTGAGTTGAAATAATTTGTAAAGTCAGCACAACAGTGGTGTGTTTTGGATCTTTTGGTTAATATAAAAGCTGTCTTTATTTAGCAACATGACCTCACTCATTTACACAAAATCTGTAAGATCTAAGATTAAGTCATCCAACAAACATCCAAACATTTTTATACAATGTAGAAGCCAATCTGTTCCATGATGGTCAGCTTTCGATCAAAAGAGTTCATGGGCCGAACAAAGTACTAGTGCAGACAAAGACCAACTGCTGTGTTAGTTCCCGTCGGCTTCATTAGTGACACTGGACTGCAAAGACATCAGGAGATATGTTGTCCGCTTGTGTAAGAAAAAGAGAAAGCTAAAGACTTGGAACTGTGTTATGTACAAACCGTACACAAGGCATTAATTAACCATTTTCTCATCACTGTCATTCATAACAGTTTTCTTTGTGTGTATTTGTTATCAAACACCTATTTGTGTGTCTGCAAAATGTGTATGCAATAAGAATGAAAGTGTATCAGCCAGATCATATTTGATAGTGGTCAGATTTCACAGATTTAAATGGATTTCATACAATGTGGCCACATTGAAAATTGAAAAATCCCATAACTGCATTTCTTCATGCTCAAGCAAGCTTGACAACAGCTAGAAGTAGTAGCCGTAACTCTAAAGGTCTTAGTCAGTTAGTGTGTTTGGCCCAACCTCACCTGTGTGTAAAGTTATTTTTCACATACTGTATTAACACATTGGATCTAAAACCACACAACAAACAGAAAATCTGAGTAGGAAAACTTTTGTATTTTTTAACATCTTTGTGTTCCGGAAAAAAAAATCTAATTATTTAAAAAAATGTGAGATGAAGCATCGCTAGATGCATCGTAACAAACAAGAACCATTTATCATAACTCTGGTTTTATTTGGCCAATCAACACCATTCAAAAATTGAGTTTGACATCTGCACTTTTAACACAAAGTCTCAATAAATCCCCCAACCTTCAGGAGCGGTGTCTGGCTCTTTAGCTACTAAATGCTCCACAGTGCTCACCAACCAGTTCCTAACTAACATAAAACCAAAGCAATGAGCCAAACATCATAAATCAACATAAATCAGTGTGTGTCTCTCAGTAAGAACAACCTGGTTCACATTACACATACGTAATTATTTATGCAAGTCTTATTATTTACACATAGAATTGATTAGTGTAGATTCATAAAACATATAGCCACTAAACAGTAGGGATTGTTTGCTGCTCCTTTATTTAGAAGAGAACAAACCAAGTGGTTTGTATGTGTTTCATTCCACCTTTGCATTTTAAATGTACAGAATCATTTTGTGTGAAGGGACATATCATGATGGTCACTGCTATTGGTCACATTTTCCTACATTCAGGTCTGCGGAAGCTGAACAGACTGAGTTTAGTTTAGAGTCAGGATTAAGTTACGATTTGAGTAAAGGCTCAGACTTCATATGCAGCACTGATGTTCGAGATTTGATTTGCATATTGTCCACAAGAACATAGAATACAAGGACATGCATGTGTGTGTGTGCATAGCGGTGACAGTTGATCTCAATCTCCATGGTTACCGAAAGGATACCAAATGCAGCATGTTTCAGTCTCAAGCCTAATTTCATTACAGAGCTTTTATATGATTGCAGCTTCTCTGGTCTTTTGTATCCTATTTGTAGCTTTTCTTGCACTTTCAGATTAAAATACTAAACACACATTTCGTCTGCATCACTTGCATGAGCAGGAAGTAGGACCATTTGTTTGCTGACCTAAACATTGAAGTATTAGGGATGATATTGCGGATTTAGCGGCTGCAGTCACTAGTTTACAGGGCCTGGGTCTGGTCATGCCCAAGACCCTTAATGTATGTGAATGTACTGTATAGTATGTAAATGTGCCTGGGGCAAGTTCATGTATATATATGAAGGTGTCCACATTTCCTTAAGTTCAAATGAGGGCCCTTAGTCACTCACCCCCTCCTGCTCCACTCCTACATTCACATACACATGCACCCCCACGCAGACTTCCCACGAAAAGGGCGCTAAATGGGGCATTTAAGCTGTCAAGATGACGAGTACAGGGCGGGAGTTCGGCTCCAGATGACGATGTTTTAAAGAGGCCACTGAGGTTCACACCCCCTCACTTTCATGATGATTCAGTGGCTCCTCAGCTCCGTGTGAGCCTCAGCAGAGATGAAAAAAAGCTAACGCTGTAAATAATAGCTAAGTAGGGAATTAACATTGTTTGTCTGAAAATGCTGATAAACATTGCTCCCAAATTAATTTAGTGTGCTGCAGTAGTCATATAATACACAGTTCTAAGATGTTAGATCTCTAGACACAGTGCTGCCAAGAAATTTGGACCAGAATTTGAAAGAGGACATATAGACAGGGATTCTTGACAAACGGCTTTCATGAGATGACAGAAAACAAAGCATGTGCACTTTATTGTGTGGCACCAGTCACACAATAAAGTGTCATTTGTGTTAATTGGGTTAGACCTGAGCACCTACATAAAGGTTAGTTCAGTAATATCCAACTAAATTAAATGTCCTTCACCTAGAGCCATACTAATTTTCTGTCTTGTTTTTAAAACATTTTTGTTCGTGTTTTATTGAGATTATACCAGCCTCTGAGCCCGCCTGCTTTGATTCATGGGCAGTCACTAAAGGAAAGTGTGCCTTACAAACCAATTTGTCCACCAGACCAAGAAAATCCCTCCTTGTCCACACAGCAGTTTATTCAGAGACACTGGGACATGGATAAACAGGGGATGCCCTGCTTCCACCCTGTAAGGAAAAACCCACCATGAGTCTTTCCTCTAGAGTTAACTAAGTTGGAAATCATTATCAGCCAACATCGTCTTCATGTCCAGTTTTTTTTCTATTCACTGCATTTATACTTGAGCTTTTTAGCCTTGTTTGTGACCTCTACCCATCCTTTCTTACAACAGGGGAAGTCAGAACGTATTATGTCATCTGTTGCCCCACAGCAAGTTGCAGTTGTAAAGGTATTTTTGTGATTTCACAGATGTGTCAAGGATTTCCTGAATGATGATATTTTTATTTGGGTTGAAATTAGATTTTATACCAGATATTTCCCCAATCCGTGCTGCTACTTGTTGCTCTTCTTCTCTTTTGTGCTATATTGCAGTCCAGAGCAGTAGCTAAAGCAGTTGAGTAAAAATATTGATATTTACCTAGGCAGACAATTTATCAATCTGGCAGAAAGCCGATATGTGTGAGATCTTGAAAATATGTATTATATATGTTGTTTGATTTATTTATCAGTCAGTACAATATACTGTATACTTAGCTCTATGAATTAATTATGCTTTTGACTTTGTATGACTGAGAGTTTCCACATTAATGCACTTGAAATCGTTTACATCACTTATACCTAACCAGAGAAGAAACAAGTCATTTCAGAACCTACTTGTTCAGCAAAGGATAAGCCTCAGGATGCAAAGGTGAGACTGCCTGTCCCCTTTTTAGTGGGGACTTAAACCAATATTCACTGTCAAACCTGAGCACCTGACCCTTTTTTTCCTTCTTTGTTAGAAGAGCTTTGTCACAAAGCAGCATTTAACATTTCTGTGATGCTCATTTTCAACTTTGCCCTTTATACTTTGTCACTTTATCCTTATGTATCAGCCTGTGGTGTTTGACTGGTTATGGCATATTAATTTTGGCTGTTTTGATTAATCATATATACTGTTATTAAAATTGAACAAGCAAATATCAAAACTGAGACATTTAGAGACCCTCTAGTAATTCAAGTAAATGCAGGAATGCTTAAATTTAGTCTCTTATCCTGCAAGACACCTGCACCATAAATTCTCTCTGTCTCTCTCTCTCTGTCACACACACACACACATACTCACATGCACCCCCAAGCAGCGTGCCCTCTCCTGCTGGGCCCTGTCTTACACTAATGGGATTGCCACGGTGGAAGTCTCCCAATAATGAAACTAATGAAATCAGCAAGGACCCAAAGAAAGGTTACTACTGCAGCTAGGCTGCACCCTCTCCCCCACCTCAGAAAACAGACACAAAACCACAGAGGGGAGAAGGAGGGGAAGATTTGCAGACAGACCCTGGGGGAGGAAGGTGGGGCACTAAAGGAAGAAGTAACTGCGAAAACATAAAAGGGAGAACGGGAAGATAAGATAGAGAAGTAGTCTATGTGGTTCATTGTGTTGACCCAATCACATCAGTCACCTGTTCCTGCATGGCCATTGGATTGGTAAACAACAGCAGTTTAACAAGAGAAAGGTCAGACTTAACATATGCAGCCAGGGATCTAGTGATCAATACAGTTTCCTGACAGAAAACTGAGAATCATTTGTTTTCACACATGAATTCAGACAGAAATACCATTATTATTCAGCTTCAAAAGAAAGAACTGTATTTAGTAGAACCAGGAGGGAAAATAAACACAAAGAGGAGAACTGTGGGATGTGTGAGCCTAGGAACAGAGGAGTTCCTCTGGGAAAGGAAGTGGGAGCAGTGACAACAGGAAGCTAGTGTGAAAACAACAGAAGATGGATTCCCACCGCATCTCCTCTCTTCTCCTCTCCTCTGTTTCCTTGTTGATTTCTTCCTTTATTCTGGCTTCTCTTCTCACCTCCCCATCAGCTCCTCTGGGTGCACACAATCATCACGGCGTGCTGTCTCCCGGGGTCCGAGCACACTCATCTACAGCTACAAGAATGGTGGGACCGGGTGCCACATGTGCTGGGGCAAACCATCTCATGTAAATTTATGAAAAAAGAAATAAATCACCTAGCAGTAGTTTGGTGCAAATTTATGAAGATGTAGCCATGACTATGAATTATTAAAGCAGCAACTAAGATTTTTGTTCTGTTTGTGAAAACTATGTGACAGATCAAGCTCAAAACAGCAATGAGGTGATCATATTATAACAAGTACACAATGAAGCCAAAGTCAAACATCGTTTCCGTCTGTGCCACAGAGCGCCATTGTTTATTAGAAATGAAACAACACTTTGAGGCAGTCCCACATACTCTGTTCTTTTGCTGTAAGCATTAACCAGAGCAGCAAGAGCGTACTGAAACACAACTGCTCTTTTCACTCCTGTTTAGGTAACATTTTGCTAAAAACTACAGTACCCAGCAATTTTGGGAAATTATTTGCTTGCATTGTAGGCGGACTCAAAGAGAGCAGTGATGGTAACCGCCCCCCTGGTGCCCACAAGGACAAACAAATATCAAAAGTGCCTTTTTAAGGAGCCCTTACAGTAGAGCAGCTGTGATAAATTCCTTTTTAAACTCACTATTCCACCGGGGGCAGATCTTTCACATTGCATCTGAAACCCTTTTTGTTCCATCATCTGCACAGCTTCATGTCCCACCAGCAGCGTTTCAGAAGCTGAGTCACTGATTGTCCTGCTGTGTCCTTGTGTGGAGTTTGCATGTTCCCCTTGTAACTGAGATGTATTATACTCCTACAGTTCAAAGACATGCATGTTAGGTTAACTGGTTACTTTAAATTGCTCTTAAGTGTTAATGTGAGCATGTATGGTTGTCTGTGTATGACCCTCTGATAGGTGGGCAACCTGTCCAAGGCCACCCTGCCTCTTGCCCAATGACACCAGCAGCTCTTAACAAGATAAGCACTTCAGATAATGGATGGATGATAGATTGGTTTTGTGGCTGTGTTTTAGTTGTTTAAAAATTAATTCATTCTCATAATTATTTCATACAGGGAGCTTGCTAGTTGTCAAATGGTTACAGGGCCACATTACCGCAGTAACCCTGGTTCTCCAGCACCTACAGTATATAAGAAATCTGCTAAATGGAAGGCCAGTGGTCCAGGGGTTCACTTCTTGAGGCAAATCCATGCAAGCTTTTGTAAATAGTTCAATTTTAGTGAAGTCAGACATCTGAAATCATAGCATTGACTAAATGTGGATCTTATTTTCTCACCTTTAATGGAATGAAGAATCGTATTAGCCATGTTACTAAATGCAACCTCATTTGTAGCCATTCAGTATTACATGTTGCAAATATGATGAAGCAGCAGTCGTGCCCTGGGAACTTGTTGTCCCTACATCAATAGGTTTCTAGTACTACCAATTTTGTGACATGCACAAATTAATATCATTATGCCACTTTCCTGACTGAGCTGATTAAAGAATCAACAGGGATTAGGTCATGTTTTCTTCTCATCCTATGTCTCCACCTACATCCTCTGCATGACACTCATACTGCTCCTCTCCTATACAGGTCATTAGCTGTTTGAATCTCTCTTTCCCACTCTTTCTAGCTTTCCTCCTCTGTCTCTTCTCTCTAATTTGCAGAGGAGACACACCTCCCCCAGAGCTGCCCTGGCTAATTTGGCAGCATCTTACATTGGAGACACAGGGTAGAGACATATAGCAGTAGGGGGAAGTTGTTTAATGTTTTAGGAGAGCATGGGGCCACACCTCCAGTGGAGCTGCAGAGACACAGCGACGGCAGTCTGGAGGCCCATGTGGATAAATGACAGGTTAGCGTTTGTCCTGGAGCAAACAATATTCTCAATGATGTGTCGTTGTTGGTGCCACTGAGAGTAAGAGAAAGGACATGCTGGGTGCTCTCCAAGTCTGCCCTTGTCTAGCTTTCCCCTCTAGCTGAGATAAAATGCAAATGACTTTGTATTTGTGTGTGCTGATATTCTATTATCCCATAAACTATTAATAAGCACTTATAGTACACATCTAACTTGTGTGTATTATTTTGTATGGCTCTGCATGTACCACTATAGGTGTGTGTGTGAGTGTCACTTTCAGTGACAATCTGCATCTCAACCCCCACAGTCCTGTGGGAGTGTGTGTGTAATAATCTGCAAATTTGAATGAGTGTTCTTATTTGTGATATAATTCTTTTAATCCTTTTTGCCTTCTTGTGTGTGTTTTTGCCTTTTACCTTTCTTTCAGTTCTGCATACGCCTATGTTGGTTTATTTCTCTGATGCAGGTATTTATGCATGTGCACATTTGCTTTCCTCTTTCCCACTGTGGCCATTGTCACCAGATGTCAGTTCCTGGGAACAGAGGTGAACAATAGTCAACTAAGAGCCAAAGGGCCTTTGCCTGGGGAGGGGCGACACCAGTCTGTCGTCTAACAGGTTTATGATTCATCCACCCTGTCATTTCATCAGCGAGTTTGTGAGGGAGGGAGAGCTGTGACTATTTCACGTGTCTTCTCTCACTATAGGACACTGGAGTGAAATGTAAAAAAACACAAAAATATGCACTGGGGAGATTGTTGAGACAGGAAGTGAGAATTGACATCGAGAGATTTGGTAGTAGTCAGCAGTGCTGATTTGAGGAACAGGGCGGGGTGCAGCTCAATAATGTGTTGTTTTGATACTGTATCACAAGGAAGGGCTGACAATATCCTGGAATGGAGATAATACCCAGGAAGCCTTTCCACAGTGGCTGCACAGTTCAAGCCAAACAAAAGAAAAGCCTGACTGCAATCTTGATGGAAGACAGATTAGTATCTTGGCTAGAAAGCCCTGACAAAGCATTGAACCACACAGCTTGTGACCCTTGGGAAAACAGGCACACTGACAGTAGCATAGCCTGGGGTGTCAACATGAGGTCAATTGAAGAGGTTCCCATAAAAAAAGCACTGTCACTGTCACCCAGTCATTTTCCTTGGACACGTTTTCCTCCTATTTGATGGACGGCATTTTAAGCAGGCACCACTCACACACAGACACCTGTGCTAGCCTGCTCCTGGTTTGCACAGAGAGCTCTGTAAATAACATGTAACTAAAACACAGTGGTAGATATTTGTTGTGCAGCTGGGACAATTCAAGCTGGAATTTGAGGTTGTGTGTGTGTGTGTGTGTGTGTGTGTGTGTGTGTGTGTGTGTGTGTGTGTGTGTGTGTGTGTGTGTTCTTTTAAAGGGCTCTTTTAAAGTTTTAAAGGGTTGTTTAAAGGGTTAAAATGTGGTTTTAGGTTTAAGATTAGAACAGAGATAGAGTTGGGGGGAAGGTGAAGGCGTGATATTCTCATACTTGTAGAAAGACCAGTATGTGTGCGTTTGTTTATGTATAAGAAGACAATTACAGTAATTGATCTGTGGAAGAAAAAACACCAGACAGGACATGCATTCAGTTTTTGTGTGATCAGGTTTGACCTCCCATGAAGAACAAACGCCTATTGTGGTAGACAAGGACAGGAGTAAAATGTTAAGACTGAGAATCTTTTTCAGAGCTCTTGTTACACAGACAAGTGGACAGAGGCCAAAGCAAAAGAGAAAGGTTGATTTAGTATGGTGCTACACTGCAGCTGACCAGCCATGCTCCATTCACACTTAGGAAATTAACATTATAATGCCCTTTTGTATTTATTTTATATCTAATTTGCCATGCTTTACAGTATTTTACATGTTAAGAATTCTGCTGATGCTTTACTTTTACATGTAACTCCTCTAAAATTATAATTCAATCCCATAGCTTTACTTATGCAGTGTGTGGAAACATCGTAGGCTGAGGTCAAAATGGGAAGCAGAGGGGTACTTCTGGTGTTTTTGGAAGGCTAAATAGACAGGAACACAAAGCTGTAAAAATGTCACCAGCATGAATAGCCACTCTTCAAAACTCTAAACCCCACTACCACGACAAAGATTTCATTGTGGAGGGCCATGTGTGCTTACTGTAAAGAGATTCAATCAGCCATCACCCCATGTCTTTAAACCCTTTCCCCCCTCATTCCTCCTCATTATATCTCCGAGTCCCACTTTGTTTCTATCTCTTCCCTCTCTACTTCTCTGAGAGTGGAGGTGCACGTGGTGGATGTTACCTAATTACCCATGAACGCCACCAATTGAAGTGGTCCTGTGAGAATGATGTAAATTGGTGACATTTACGAAAATGTCACTGAGTTTTCAGAGGAAGCAATAATGGACGAGAGAGACCCATTATAGCCGCGCGTTTTTATTGTATCAATGTTTCTCCAAGCCCTGCATTCTGCCTTCACAAGATTTGAGCGTTTCATTTTGCTTGGTGCTCTAATATGGCCACAATCCACAGAGATAGGATGGATGATGGTAACTCAGGAGTGATGCAAAATGGCTTCAAAATGAACTCTGCAATGCCTTCCAGGCAAAATGCAATGAGATGAATGTTCAGTGTTTCTCCAAGTATTTATATAATGGGAAAGCATTGTTTTATTATGATGAATTGCACATTATCAAGCTGCAACAACAGCTTTAACATTCTCATACTACTCTCCATTCAATCTCTCCAAAATAACCTTGTTAACAAATTTAGCAGTTTATCAAGAATCAAGAGGCAGCAGCTAAAGGCTCTGCGAGGCTGTATTTAGGCTGTGCTTAGAGCTAAACGCTATCATCAGCATGCTAACATGTTCACAATCACAATGTTAACATGAAGACGTTTGGCAGGTGTAATGTTTATTATGTTCACCAAACAGCACAAAGGCTAAAGTTTGGTAGATGTTTGGTTATAAAACCAAGCAGCAAAACATTATCAGACAAGTAAAAAGTGATTAGCAGGTTCCATCAAATAAATTCTCAGTGGATCAACCAAATTATTCACCATAGTTATTTAATTTGTTGCCATGGGGAGCACTTGTACAAAACTTCATAGCTATCCATCCAACAGTTTGTGAGATATTTTAATTAAACCAAATATTTAAATCTCATGGTGGCACCGGATATAGGTCAGGAGATCACCTAAGTCTTTAGGATTTATAATCTTGGGGCCAATGAATGCCTGCATAAAATTTCACGGTAGCTCCTCATTGACCCAATGATAAAGCGACAGGTGAAAATTACTGTCCATACGGCTGTTCCACTAACGTGGCTATTAAATTCCCTGGTTCACGCTTCATTAAGCGGTCATTATTTTAAATTAAATCCCTCTGAATTTTGAACAATGGGTCAGATGCAATTTGAAGACAAATTATTAAACAAATACACAGACTGGATGACTAATCAAAAAACTATTATAAATGGACTGAGCAATTTTTAACACAGTGCAGTTTCAAATACTCATTGTTAAATGGCAATAAGTTACTGGGCAGCTCAGGGTGCAGCACCACCTTTCATTTGACTAATGTTAGCATTAATTTTGCCATTTAGCTCCTTCCCTTGTTTAACTTGCAGATGGGCTGATGGTTGTTGTCATGTTGTTTCCCCTTAGGCTAGGAAAAAAATGCGCTTGTCTAATTGAAAATGGTTGACCTGTTCTGGCGTCTCTTGTCTAGAAGTCTACGTTCTCTGTGGCTGTATGACTAAGGTCGCCTTCTTGTTCTGACATGGGTGTTGTCTTTTAATTAAAAGAGCATGGGAAGGCTTTTCATCCAAATCATGAGGAATGGTTTGACCTGTCTGTGTAGGTGGAGTCCATAAACATTGTGCTTGTAGGACAGACATACCCCTGAGCTATAGATTCTCTTAAGTCTCTACCTTCATGCTGTGTGCACAGTTGCTTACTGAGACACATGACTCAGTCCTGCATTCCTGTATTCTCCTTCTCTGCACCACGTGACCTGACCGGTCCAGCAGTGGATTGCAACCTGTCTGGCTTGTTACCCCTTGTGAACTTTGCTGAATATGATAAAGCATTAACAACTTCCCAAGCTCTACTTTTAATCTCTACTTAAATCTGTTTGTGTGTGTGTGTGTGTGTGTGTGTGTGTGTGTGTTTGCATTCAGGGAAAGTTGCCCTGAAGCTATGCACTGCAGGAGGCGAATGCAACCTAAAAAGCATAGCCTCCAAAACAGTTCTCAATAACCCGATATGGGGAAGCTTTAAGAGGAACTTGCTGTGTGCTTTTGGAAATCCTCTTATTTTTGTCAACAGTTAGTGGTACCTTTCAGACACCAAACAGGACCACTCTCAAATGGGTTTCCTTCCTCTACAGCTACCCCTGGCTGAGGGTGGATAGGTGGAGCAGGGGCAGGAGGGACCTTCAGAGATTCCCCTGTGCGATGGACTTGAAAGTTTCTGTCTCTGTGAACTTTACATCAAACAGTCATGGGTTGCCGCTGGCTCTTTGAAGCAGCAGAGGGGGGCTATCAGAGCTGAATACAGGCCCCTGCATCAACATGTTCTGATTCAAAACGGACTGTGCTGTAATGTAAAAACAGCTCAGCTAAAGGTTTACTGAGAATGGCAGAAGATCAAGGACAAAGGACTTGGGTATCCCTCAGATATTATTCCTGTTGCACAGAGGATGATCTATAGGAGCACTATAATGTTATGCTATACATTTTACAAGTTCTCCTTACCAGCTCCCAGAGGTTCAAATTGGTGATTTGTTTTTATAGAAAACTCATAACTGGGGCATGATTTAAATTTCAAAAGGGCAAAAAAGCTACTTCTTTTTTTCAACTAATGCTGCTTTTCAACAGCTTGCATTTCCTTGAGCTATAACTCTAGCCACAATACTTTTTGCTGCATCAGCCTGCTGCATTAGGCTAAATGTCACAACCATACATTTTTGGTCAAGTACCAACATTAAAAACAGGAAACTGATGGAACTATATACAATAATGAGTTCATGTAAATGGTCCAATTCAATATTTGTAATTTTATGCGGTTAATTTGTCATGTGGGATGTTGGAAAAATGTTCTTTATTTATTGCACTAATAAAATCTTATCAGTCAGTCAGTTTTGACCAGAAACACATAAAACTAGTTAATGTGAAATGAAAACAACAGGAGAGTAAAAATCTGTCCTCTCACTATTTTTAGAATTAACTTTTTATTTGCTGTAAAGCTCATGCCATTTTACTTTCATTTTCTGTTCCTCTGTTAGTTTTTATTCAGTATCCCAATATAGCAAAATGCATCTAATGTACTATATATCCAACAAGTGCTACAACTGTGAGCACCCTTCTTTACTGTTACATTATTGATATTTATCTATGCTACATGTAGGCACACTGTTGTGGTTCATATTATCATTATATTGTAGCTACTAATTCATGGATAGAAAGAAACTGCATGTATTGATAACATAAGTAATATCATACTAAATTCAGAAACAGTAGTGTCATGTTGGCATGTGAATGTGCTCTTTGCTGTATTGTTATGTTTGCATGTATGTGGTCTTACGCTTAATGACGGGCACAGGGACCATGCGGAATTCTCAGACAGAGGTGGGCCGGGCTCTCGTTTTCCCATGCACCACCATCTACTGACACTGGCCACTGCTTCACATTAAACACTCCGCATTCATAAAAAATAAAAAGGTAAAGAGGAACCATCTGACAAGAGGAGCATCCACTGGTAGCTTGGCTGACTGGTTATTGCGCTGAGCACGTCGCCAGGAAAGAAACCACACAAACTTAGAGGAAAAATGGCCAAAAGTGAAAGGCAAAGAAGAAGTTTGAAGAGTGAGGAGTTCTTTTTTGATTCCGAGGCGTCTCTCTTGGATCAACAAGATTTCGAGATGTCTAATTGCGGTTTAAGTGACGTCTTCAACTCTAAAGACTCTCACATGGAGCAGATCAACACTTTTCTGAAAAACGTTCAAGTGTTGCTGGAAGCTGCTAGGTTTCTTGAGAGCGCCGAGAGGAAGGACGGAAGTGAGTTTATTTGTGCTGCGTTTGATCCATTTCATTTGCGTCTGAATTTCAGGAAAACAGGACTTCATTGTCAACAGACTCAGACAACAAAGGGCTGAGTTTAATCAACTAAGCACCAGTGCCTGCTGTAAGCACAGCCAATGCGAGGGCACCACACTTATCTGAGTGATTTACTCATTGCAGTTATAGGAGTATAAACATATTTGTTTGAATCCTTTCTGGACTGTTTCTCTCTGCATTGTCTGCATGTCGGGCACCATGCATTGCTTTACGCCTGCACAACTCTCAACTCGGGGATCTGTAAATTTCCCCTGCAGCACAGATAAAGCAATATGACATAATGATTAGATGTGTGGGTGTGCATGTTGGCTACCACTCCGATGGGATAAATCTGACCACATTGCAGCGTCCTCCAACTCAGTTTAGGATGATGTCATTGTTGCCCCCGCAGACTCGATCGAGAAAAAAACCCCGAAATCTTTATAGATAAAACGCTGAGGACACAGCTAAATAGGTGACTCCGACGTTTTTTTTTTTAAAGACGTAGACATGTCTGGCAGTTTTGTTTGCTTGTTTATACGCTCTAGCAGAATTATCCGCTTCTGCAGGATCTTTACAGATGACACGAATTCTTAATTTGCAAGCAGACTATTCAACATAATTTAATGGACCTGCACTATTAAAACCAATGTTTTAAAATACGCATTGATAATGTTCCGGTTTTCTTTTGACAAGTTATAATTTAAAGACCCTGGAAAATATGTTGTATTTTACTTATTTCCCTGTCGTTCTGTCCGGGCTCCATGGCTGTTTTCATGCAAAGTTTCGAGCACATGAGCAGATGAGCTTTGCAAAAGTCCCGTGATCAGTATTAGCTATTGTAATGTTACGTGGGAATTTTGCTGCAGCGGATCCTCGGCCCTTATTCTGTCGATTGTTTGCTTCCTACTATTTGTGGGCGTGCCGCGCTGGTTTCCACATGGCGTACGGCTCCTCTGTGGTTGGTCAGGTACGAGCTCAACCCTCGACGCCTGTCAAAGGCATCCGTCAATCAGACGCTTGCCCAGGAGCGACGTCACGTGTTGCTGGGCCTGGCTTCAACCGGCAAGTACACCCCCAGTGTCCCGGTGAATTATGGGATTTGAAGGCTTTTTTTTTTTTTTTTTTTAAAATGTGAGGCGAGTGAGAAGAGTTGCGTTGGAAATTATTGACTGTGGAGGGAACTAATGACACACTGAGAAGATTTGTGTTTACTCAGCAACATATCAATTAGCGCTTGTGTTGATTAATTAATGATTGAAGATAACCTAAATGAGATACACCTTGACTTTTTGCTATTACAAAACAAAAGCTGTCACAGAGTCTTAATGGACTCTGACCTGAAGTTAAATATAGAATATTTTAATATTAGCATACATTTCAAAAATATGTCTTCTATAAAAATGTAAAAGAAATTGTCACATAATTTAAATAAAATGGCTGTACACTTTTGGAATTTCACTGTCCTAAGCAGTTATTCATTAAACACACCTTCCCTCGTTACAAATATACCACGGAAGGTTATTCACTCAATTTATACCAGAAAGGTCAGGAAAACATGTGAAAACCATAAATATAGTGCGTTCTGACAGTATTACGTGAATTAACCGAAAGACTCGTTTTCCCAGAATGCGTTGCGTTTAGACCGGCCTCTCATCCGCTGTGTTCCCGCCCCTCAGCTGTGCGGCTAGGTAAACAAACAAGAGAGAAGAGGAAACGAGTAGCAGCAGTCACTTTTGCTGGCTCTGGGCACCCTCGGGAAAATTTTATATGGTTTCTATCCGTTTTTCTAATTTAATATCGTGTTTCTTTTAAACTTTAAAACACGGGTTTTTACATTTTTAACAACGAAACTGGCAGGGATTGGTTGTAGCTTGCTAGCTTGGAAACACTAGTTTTTTCCCCACTTCTTTCGACAAGGGTTGCTCATGAGCCAGCGAAAACTTACAACAAGATAATAACAGGACTTGTTTAAGGTGTCATCTGCTGTAGTAATAACCGATGCTCTGTCTTTAAAAGCGACCGGTTCGAGCTAACTTGACACGCCGAAAAGAGCGTTGCTACAAGAAACGGCTGCCAAGCTCGGGAAAGAATGACCGCTGTTCAGCTAATTAATATCCAACGTTTACTGGAAGCTGCGGAATATCTAGAAAGGAGAGAAAGAGGTACCTACAGTGCCAGATGTGTTGAAGCTAAAAATTAAATCTCTCAAAAACACGGCATACAATTTGTTTGCTGCAATAACAGTCATGGGGATTGCTACTTGAGAGAAAATAACAAAAAAAAAAGGAAGTGGTGTCAGCAAATGTTATTTGATCTCCGGTAAAAATACACAAATATTAAAAGTAAATAATCGCCCGCACAAAGTATTGAGGCATCATGCGGACAAAAAGTGTCTCTACTGTACTGTTCGGTGACTAACTCTTATCCACACATTGCTCTCCACAGAGTGTGAACACGGATATGCTTCGACATTTCCGTCAAATCAGAACACAAACTACCAGAGGCAAAGAAAATTACGAAATAAGAAGTTCAGCAGTAACCACAATAGGTAAGAAAACTGGCCATGTGTTAATGAATGCTGCTTATGTGTTTGCTGTTGATGATAGGTGTATTTTTATGTGATGTTGGTGATGAGCATGTTGCAAGAAACGTGATTGCAGGCTCTTTTGGAACATTTGCAAAGTTTGCTAATTTAAAATAAGAGGTTTCTCAAACGTGGAGAAGCGTGCACACATGACCGTCCAGGCCGTTCTCTGTGTTGCAAGCAGGGGGGAGGGGGTGAGGCTCTGCTAGCTTTTTCATCAGCTGATTGTCAATCGGTCTGCAGTGGCAGAAGTTAGGGATCGTGGTTAAAGAGAGTGACGCAAAACGAAAAAATTTCCTGTGCTATATGTGTGGGAGAAAAGACAGAAAAGTATGTTCTTTCTGGCCAGTGTTATTTTAAAACTATAGGGGAATGATTGTTAAATATGGTAAATAATATTTAAGCATAATCAGCCACTTGTTGTTTTATAATTGAACCTAAAAGGGAGAACACCCCAGTTTGAGAGAAAATGGCATTGTGTTTATTGGTAGCTGTACATCAAACACAAGCCCTACTCTCTTTCTGAGCATTTTTAATATTAATGTAAGAGTGGGCCACAAACTGTGCATTACTCATAATGAGTGGCGCACGCTGTCTATTTCTGCATGGCAACAGCCGTGATTAGATAAAGGTCTGACGCTATATTCATAAAGCTTAATAATATTTGCTTCAAATGGGGGAATGCAGCAACAGTATGTTAATGAATGATTTTTTTAAGAGAAGTTTACATGTTGGTGTAAAATAAAATCTTATAAAAACATTAAATTATCTTCAAAGCATGAATGCCCTATATAAAGCTTCTCGGTGGGACAGATTTAGTTAGTTCTAAGGACCAGGACGTTTGGGTGATTTTCTTATGCATGAGAAAAATGGCTTCAAGGACTGCAGACCAACATCCAAACCCTCATAGCATGGAGAAGCTCTAAAGAATAAATAGTGCAGGAACGATGTTGGTCCTCTTGGTCTTTCTCTCCATAGAGACTTGTTTACAGTCATTCAGTGAGATAGCACCATTTAGTATTTCACAGCTTTAGATTGTGATGCAGTTTATTTAAATTCCCACTGCAGTTGCACATCTTGCAGAATCAACAAAGCATAATTATTTGGATATTCCCATGTTAGTGGTCTGCTTTTATACAAGAGTCCTATTTATGGCCTGCTGACATAGGTGAGAAATCTTGGTAAAGAGACCAAGCTCTGACTAATTTCACTACATCACAATGACAAACTACCGTGTCCACATAAATCAGAGAATCATGCATCTGTCAGAAAGGACTGAGCAAAACATCTGCAACTCTGACATCTCATGTGGATTTTCTTAATGACTAAAAACATATTTCACGATCACCCAATTATGGCATCTAAATGAGAATCTCACACTGTACCAACACCTCCATCACATAAATGTTTGTGTTCCTAGCTATTACAGACCATCATAATATTCATCCATCCATTTTTGTAACCGCTTATCCTGTTTAGGGCCGCAGAGGGGCTGGAGCCTATCCCAGCTGTCATAGAGCGAGAGGCTGGGTTCACCCTGCACAGGTCGCCAGTCTATCTCAGGGCCATCACAGAGAGACATACTCAGACAAACAACCGTTAACACTCGCATTCACACCTGCGGGCAATTTGCAGTCATCAATTTCATTATAATAAATATATCAAGATTACATTTTGTTTAAACAAAGCTTACGCAGCTTGCTCCAGCAATAGTGTGTTGAGGCTTAAAGTGATAGGTTTATCTGACCCTGTCCACTCTTGGCTACTGTTTATAGCAGGGTTGCTTTATCTTATTGACCGACTCTGTGTGCATATACATGTGCACGCATGGATACATGTGCATGCATGCCTACTGAGGAAACCATGCTGTTGTGTTCAGCATTAGGCTAGTTCATTATCATTTATCAATCATCATTATCATTATCAACTAACGACATTATCATTGCCCTATGAAATTGCAGTTCTAAGGTTACTTCTCCTTAAACAAATATGTGCATTTAAATACAAATGTATCACTGCTGCCTGCATTATTTCCCCCTTTTCAAACTTTGCACCTTTTCATCATTTGCCCCTCAAGTGACGCTCTAGCCTTTGATTTCTTGCAGGTATTTTTAAGCTTAAATTTTTTGTAGAACACCTGACATGACTGCAATTGTAACAATCTGCCCAAAATACATTGATCTTTATTTTAAAGCGTGATAATCAGTCAAAAATCTTTGACACTATTACTACACTGAAACTGATTGTGGCAAAATGCACAGTTTGGTAACTATTGCAAATTGGGATGAGGGTTACCAAGCAACAAAGGCAGTACAAGTACTGTGACAGCTGATGACGCAAGTTAATACACTCCAAAGTTCTCATCTTCTGTAAAACAATTGCTCTGACTCACATGAGTTACAGAAATCAGTAGACTCACTGCCATTAGAAAGTAATTATATACTGTATGTACTGTATGTAAAAGCCTTCATTGAACACTAGAGAATGAGTCTTTATTTTTTCAATAAAGGAATAATTTTGCAACTGTGAGTCAATTTTTTGTTTGACATTTCTGCGGATAGTAGCTGAACAGAACAGATTCAGGCAACAGGTTTAGTTTTACCAGTTTTGTGTGTGGTTAGTTGACTGAGGTAGAGCACAGCGATGCATGACTATTACAGCTATTGTAGAATACGTAATTTGACGCCTGTCAAGAACATGCATGTGAAGCCCATTCACAGGTTTTCAGGGAGTTGCAGAGACTGAATTTTACATGCGTCCTCTGTGTTTATTGCTGTGGTAGGAGCTACCCAGCTTGGTCATAGACTTTGTCAAGTGAAATAAACCATACTTTTCTGGTTGACTTTACAACATCCAGGTTTGCATATAATGTTGTAGTATAATGTTGTTTTTGTGTTTGTGTGTACAAAACATTTCTGCCATTTCCGGGCCGATTATTTTACCAACTCAGTCACAGCATTGGAGTGTCAGTCATCCGTCTGTACCTCCTTCCTCCCCTACTCTTATCTTGCATTTTCTGCTTAGTTCCTTCTTCCTTATTAACAAGATGGTTATTTTGTCAGCTGAGCTCAGCATTAAAAGAAAAGAGATGAGAAACGCATGTTACAGTATTGATAAGTTTTATATATATTTTTTATTTATTTTTTTTACAGGAGAGGTTGCCTTCTGTAAATCAAACCAAGCAATTGAATCCAATGTGTATCTCTCCGTGGCTCCCTAACACACTGTCCTAATATTACAACTTAAAACACAGTGACTTTTCAGGAAGAGCAGATACCATATTTTGGATGTTGTGCCTTTAAAAGTTGACATTTGCTCATTATTTGACAGCTTCTGATTTCTGTATTTTCAGGTCCACACATAATGAGCTGGAGAAGAATAGGTGAGTTAACAATTTACAAATCTTTCACTTTTAAATCAGAGCACAGCCTACCTGCCAGCACAGTAAAACCCTGCTTTGATGTGAATAAGTCTATTATATCCTACTTTCATTTTGCCCTACAAGATTTTTGCCCTTCCTTAAGTCAGCACTTCCTCTTCAACAGGTTCTTAAAACTAAAAGTAAGGGTCGACCTACTTTTGCCCAGATAAGGGCATTCCTTCGTTTCATTTCAGATTCATATGGGTAGTGCTTTAACTGAAGTAAACTGAAGTGTTTGTTTTGGTACAAAGATGTTTTGATTGGCTGTATTAGAGGCAACAAAGTTCACCGTATATCTGGACAAAATGTCTATTCAGTGGCCTTTCATACATGAACATAGTTCTGTAGATATATCTCTACATGTAAAATGGTATCTACAGTGTAAGAAATGTGGGGATTTCAGGGAGACCTTTTGCTTTTGATGGTTTACCACATTGTCTTGTGTTTCTTAGAAGCCCTTATCAGATTGAATCCACCACCCACATAGGTTGTTTGGTGGTGTTTATGCTCTGTGACTTTGCACGCTTCAAGAGTCAAGCTATAAAGTGTTTTCCTCAACATCATAAATAAGGGTGACTAGACTTTCAGGATTTATGGTAAATAAAAAAAGCATGCCTTCCATTTCATTATCTCTCGAGGGTGTTGGCACAATGAAAGGATGTGGGAGGCTGGATTCATTCAGTGTAATTACATATCACCTCGGTCCATTTTTTCACTGTTCTCTTTGGCAGCCTTTTCTAAAAGAATGGGAACATTGGAAAGTGAGGCGTCCAGTGAGTTAAATATAGCAGAGAGTTGATGTGTCATCTTGGTGCTCATATGCGATACCACACAAGGCCAGCTAGTCGGCTGACTGGCCTCGGCAGATTGTGGCACCCATGCGGGGCTGCATTTTCTCAGTGTTCCACCCACACAAATACATTTTAAAAAAAGGTGCCAGCTTGGTTGTTTATTCCTACAACACAGTGTGAAGGCTGTTTTCGTCACTCCATCCTCATTTTTGCAGCCATCCTTTGTAGTATAGCCTGTTTCTCTGGGCATTTATGGCCTATAATCATCTTTGCCAATCAGAGCAGACTAGTGTAAAAGTGTAGATGGCAGAAAAGAGGGAATTAGTGCCGGCTTGGTTCTACATAGCGATGATATATGGTTACTGCAGAGTTAGGAACCATAAGGTTGATAATGTTATTAAACAGTGAAATAAAGCAGAATTTAGCCAAAGTTTTGCACGTTGTAGGTATTTGACAGAATTCGTTTTGCATCAGTGTGTTGTCATTCTTGTCACATGTATAACATTCTTTGAAACATGCATCCTTCTCCTCCTGGCACCACGTTGGCTGGTCCATGCTGCTGTACACACGCAGAAGAAGGCTACAGCAATGGCAAGAACTGGGAACAGGCCGTCCTGTACAACACCACTGCACTACATCCAGATAGTGACATCCATTTTTTTCCCTCTGCTGGCTAAGCCCCTTGAGTGTGGTGTTGTTCCTAAGTAGTTGAACTATACCAGACTAATTCAAATTTCCATTAGCAAAGAAAGTGGAAAAAAATGGAAATGCTAATCCATCTTTTTAGAATCACGCTTAAAGTCAGAATCATTTATAATCCGCCCTTTTTGCCAGTGGTTAATCCTATTCCCTTTAAGCACATGTTCCACTGTAAGCTATATGTATCAGGCATAGTTGTTCACCCAAGTGTGTCTGGCTTATGCCACGATTCTATAGCAGTAGAAGCAGCAGTGGCTTTCGTTCTATCTCAAAACACTTCCGAGTCTTGTAAATTTTAGGCAGTTCCTTTGTGCTCCATCCAAACACGGGCCTTTTTCAATATTAATCAGCCCTGTATATCTGCTGCCGGTGAGACGATATGCCTTGCATGGCTACCAGAGGTCTCGATAACCTCTGTGACATGCAGACTTGTCGTGACTGCAGAGACTACATGGGCAGATAAAAGGCACAGAAAAAAAGGGGAAAGAAAATCACATTCCAGATGCTCACACTGTGCGGGGGGACCAGATAAGGTGGTGGCTCTGCTGCTTTGATCTTGTACCTCCTAACAGTCCTATTTTGCTTCCACATGTCACTATAAAATTACACTGGCTTAGTGGGTTTTAACAGTAAAAAGTGCGATGCAGTTCCACTGCTTTGATCTCATAACCTTCTGCCTATTAATCTTTTTTTAAAACGTGTTAACAAATTCCCCAGCTCAGAGTAGTTGTTGCTTCATTCTTGTTTGTCAAGGTATTTTGTAGCTTAAATTTAAGTCATTTTTTAACCTTTTTTAAATTTATTTTTACCTTTGCATAATAGCTCTGTTTACAGATAGTCAGTACAAGAGGTTACAATCAATCAACAACAACGATCACTTATATTTACCCTTGTCCTCCACCACATCCTATTTCAATAATGTGTATCGAGGCTGGACGCAGCTCTATGATTGGTCAGAATACAGTGGTGTTTCCCCTTTTCCCCAGCTGTACAGCTAAAAATAAACACTACAGTCCAATTTAGCCTAATTGAGTCTGTTTTGTGTCGTCAATAAGCATTCTATTTTCCTGCGTTTCTACATTTGTGTCTCTCTCTCTCTCTCTCTCTCTCTCTCTCTCTCTCTCTCTCTCTCTCTCTCTCTCTCTCTCTCTCTCTCTCTCTCTCTCTCTCTCTCTCTCTCTCTCTCTCTCTCTCTCTCTCTCTCTCTCACTTGCTCCTTTAGGTAAAGATTTGGTTAACATGACAAGCTGCTGTAGGAAGGAGAAAGGAAAACAGGAGCATTTCATCCTGGTGCAACATGTAACCTCAGCTTTATACATTTATCCCAAAGTGGTCTTATCACCAAGTGTGACACTATATAATTAAGGGCACAGGTTAATCAACATATTGGATGGGAAAAGATGAACACTGCAGAATATTGCAGTGCAGATTGAAGTTGATCAATCTGAAAAACTTCAAAACAATACATACAAAAATGATTTTTTCCCCAGTGCTCAGGCAGTAGAAGCAATATTAGTTTTTCGTCTTTATTTTTTTACTAGGGGAGTTGAGCAAACAAGATGTGTTAAACAGCTTTCAGTGTGTGCCTCTGGAATATTAAAAAGGCTCACTTTTGCCCATTAGAGCGGGGAGTGTTGTCATTTGTTGGTATGTAAGGCGCATTTGTGAAGTCCCCCCTCTCGGGATCTGATTTTGATTCAGTGATATGTAAAATTGTAAATGAAGAGCGTAACAACTCATTTGTAATCAACGTTTGATTGGTGTGGATGTTCTTGACTGCCAGTGTTTTTATATTTTGGACACGTGGTTGTGCTAAAAAGTTGTTAGGAAAGGTGGCCAAAGTGTAAATCTTACTTATGAGTCAATATTCGCCTTATTGACTGACATCTGCCTTTAGGCTAGTGTTGTCATGATACTAGACTATGATTTCTATACCAATACCTTTTGTAAATATCTCAATAGAGATACTGCAGCAATGTCATGGCAAGAACCTAGAAAAATATTAAAATTAAAGAAATAATTGATAAAAGACCATGAACCTAACAAAAAAAAACATCTGAAAATTTTGACAAAACCAGAAATAAACCTAAATTGATCCATCCATAACTATGATAGGCCGCCATTTGCTGGTGGTTAGACAGAGTCCGAGTTTATTGAATCCATTTTAAGCTTTTTGCCCACATAAATGTCTTGATCCCAGACTCACTCTCCACTTTTTACTAATAACTTCACATCTAAACACACTAATATTATTTGTAATTATGTTATTAATCATATTTGCTACCTGTTCCTCTCATGTTTGTCAGCAAAGTGCTTTGACAAGTTGGATGTGTTAGGTCCTTTTGTTTGCATAAGTCTTAAACACCTTTTAAGTAACATTCATACCTTACTGTTTCTGTTCTGCAAAGTAAAGAAATGATGCCATATTTGCTTTGTGCATCAGCTTTGTTCTGTATGTTTGGGAAGATCATCTGCTCTTGCAGCCATGCCTCTCTAACCATGAGAACTGCCTGCAAGAGCTATGAAAAAAAAACAATGGTACGCCCACTACCCGTGTGTTTACATGGTCTTAAGTAACCAGGTTACATTTGGCTGTCTTTGTAAAGGCGATTTCTTAACTGTCATGAAAATGTTTATGAAATCGTGGTAGTGAATTAGGGAAACCAGGTTTCCCTAGGTGGGGCTCCCCTATTTTTCTTTTTTCTCTGACATGTGACATGAGCCAGGCTTCCAAAATTAGTCAGAGGTGGAGGAGAAATCAGGTTACTCTTCTGCTGCATGTATACTTGGATTTCCAGTAACCATGTTTTTTATGTGCATGTTAACGCTGTTCTTCAATTACCAGAGAAAGCTGATTCCTCTGAATCTGATTCCTCTCCGATTATTTAAGTGCAATTAAATGCAGTCTATACAGACAAGCAATGGAGACAACGGTGCTCCGACACCAACCCACTGTTGCTCATCAATGCAACAGGTTCCTCCCAAACACAGTTCTTGTTCTAGTACTAATAAAATGGGGAATAGTTATGTTTTAGCGTATGTTTTGTATTGCTATACCCTGCAATACAACTTTCAGCAAGTCAGATGTCTTTTTTTTTCTCTTGGTAAAAATAATCTGCTGTGCTTTCTATTAATTGCCTAGACTGTGGTGACCAGCTATAGTGTTTCCCATATATATGCTGAGTTTTTGCTCCTCAATCCAGATGAACATTAAAAAAGGGCTCATGCTGAGGAGGTGCAAAGATAAGAGCTATTAGCAAAAGAAAGTAATAATCACACATCAAAAAGCTGAACAGTGTGATTCAGATTTTTCTGGGATAAGTCCAGGCTTCCAGCACTGCTGGCTGAAGAAGAACAGCTACTAGATAGATCAGTAGCAACAGGTGACATGTACAACAAAACACAAAGAGATACAGAATAGTTATTATTATATTATTTTATCAATAAGAATCGTGGTGCACTTGGTCGGTTTCTCATCAAGTACCACCAAAGACAAATTCATAGGTATTATTCAAGGCTGTTTCATTTAATCCATTTTCAAAGATGTGTAATGAAGGACAGAAAGAGTTATAACTAAGTTCATTTAACTTTATAATAAAATAAATAACAGATTCTAATGAAAAACAAAACACTGGTGTCAGCCATTGGTCAAATTTTATAAGTATCATTCCAGAATTTTATTATGGGGGCGGCTTTAGCTCAGTTTAGCCGCTGTGGCGACCCTGAACTCACGGGATAAGCCAAAAGGAGAGTAGTAGTAGATTCCAGAATTTTATTATCAGTTCCTAACTAATGCTTACCCTAAATATGACTTATTAAAAGGAATTACAGGAAGGAAGTACAGGCATTGTGATTGACTGTCCAGACTAGACAGTAAAACTCACCACTAAATATCAATAGAATACCTTATAATATATAATATATAATAATAGCATTTTGCAGTTAGTACATATCTCTGTTGGTTAGGTAAAGCCCTCTGTGTATTTTTGTTATATCTAACTGGTGCCTATAAACTCAAGGCTTTTACTAGTCTTTCTTTTGAATGTCAATTGGGAACAGCCTATTGTCAATCTCTGCTGCAAGGCCTAAAACTGGTACCATTTGTTCTGACCAAAGTGATGACATGCAAGCTTTTCTTGGCTCAGAAAAGCAGCTTAAAGGACTTGATCTTTGGTCTGGTGAGCCCAGTTAGAGCACACACACGTGCTGGGGCATGTTCCCACCCCCTCCCTCTCCTTCTCTCAGGCCACCCAGTGTTAGTCCTTAAAAGCATTTGGCTTAGCTAACGATGGTGTCAGAGCACAAGGAAGTAATTGACAGGCTGATGGGATGAGCAGAGGGATAGGTCACACACACCTTACTCAGAGGAGCCTCGAGAGGCACGCAAGCCTGATCCGAACTCCCTCTGTGTCAGTGTGTGCACAATGAGCATTTCTGACCTGTAATTAACACAGAGTGACATAAGCCAGTATCAGGGTGGGATATTTGCACCAGTCACCACAAACATTCAGATGGTCACAAATTGTGGCCCTGGTTAGAAGTCCAACTCTTCTATCAAGCAGGTGCCCAGATTAATGAAAGGTCATGATCTGTTTATAAAGTGTAGTTGGCCCATCTTATGCGCCAACTAAAGCTTAGCTTGTGTACTTGGCACTGCTTTGGTGCCAGTGCAAAACATGAATGCATATGTTGCTCAGACCCCTCAGCTGCACCTGCTCACTAGGTTTGAGGATTCTGACTTACTACTGTCAGTGAGCAAGCAACTGCTAGAGAAGTACTTGTCTTTAATACCAAGACATTAAACATTTACATGCTTAACAAAACATCCGTTAAGTAGGTTCTAGTAGATCAGACTGTGAAAAAATCAAGAAAGGATGAGACAACAAGGAAAGAATATGCTAAAGTCAGAAATGGTAAACACTCAATCATTCTTTTAATTGCAAAGTGCAAACCATCTTCTAGCTGCTGCATTAAAAGCTGCTTAGTAAAATGAATGGACCTTGGCACGTGGGAGTTTTTTCAGAATTAGCATTTTACTTGGGGAGACATCTTTGCATTGCATCATTGCATCCTATTTTTGGCAATATCAGTATCAAGTGCTCCAAGTTGAGATTGATAGCTACTACCTGATAGGTCCCTAGTGAGAAGTCTGTTACAAGGACTGCCGATCTGTGCAGGTCTGTAGACATATCATCCCATTCCCACTGGCTTGCAGTCAGATGGATGAAGGCAGTGTAAAGTTAGAGGTCGCCAATCTTTTGCTTTGAATTCCTCCCCGCACAGATGTTCTACCATAACCACAGTGTCATGAAAAAGGGCAGTCAGCAGATTTAAGCCTGGGGTATCTAAGTAAGAGCTTGTGTTAAGTTTGATTTACTAAACTAGTAACATTTTCAGCAGAATCAGTTTGTTTGTTTTTCAGATTAATCAACTTCAGTCTGCACTGTGATATTCTGCAATGTTTAGCGCTTCCCACGCAATATGTTGTTTAACCTGTGCCCTTAATTATATAGTGCCAGGCTTGGTGATAAAACCACTGCAGGGCAAATGGATAACGCTGTGGTTACATGTTGCACCAGGATGAAATGCTCCTGTTTTCCTTTCTCCTTCCTAGAGCAGCTTTTCATCTTAGAAGCCGAGCTAATGAAATCTTTACCTAAAGGAGCAAGTGAGAGAGAAACAAAGGTAGAAACAGGGTAAAATAGAATGCTTGTTGAAGACACAAGACAGACTCAATTAGGCTAAATCTGACTATAGTGTTTATTTTTAGCTGTACAGCTGGGGAAAAGGGGAAACACCACTGTATTCTGACCAATCATAGAGCTAAGCTTTTGACCAATGAGAGCAGTGAGACAAGTCCCCACCCCTTTCTACCCTCAACAGCTACCCTACATCTTTACTCATCATCAAAGGATTCACCGAATGTCATTATTTGCTACTTCCGTGCTAAGAACTTAAGTCTAACCCCAGTGGAACGAACAATGTGCCAACCAGGTTAAGTGACTTAGCATAATAAGTCGTTGAGCCTTACCCAGGTGAGTTAGAATATGAACATGAGATACATCATGTATCTAGAAACACAGATGCAGACACACACACACACACACACACACACACACACACACACACACACACACACACACACACACACACACACACTGCGCATTAGAGGTTGAGGTAGAATATGTGGATTAGGCATACCCCCACCTTCTTTTGAATGCATTTAAACATGTTCACAGCTGCATAGAGGATGTGGTCTGACAAGGAAAGCCCCTCAAATGCAGACACACAGGACCCACTCTACTTTGGCTCCAATGCCAACATCTGGATGTGTCCTCCCAGGCTTGACCAGGGTGATTTTAGGAGTTAGATTATATTGTGTTTTAATCCAAAGATGCTACCCTTGCTCAAATAAGGTCAAAGCAGAAAATGATGGTTGTGGGTGGGTCAGTGACATTGAGTGGTGCTCAGCTAGGTGAGAAGGATGGGGAAAAATAAGAGTTAAACTCAGTTGATCTTGGGGTTTAAATACACCTTGCTTTGTATGGGGCTGTATAACATTAGACTGGTCTGTCAGTTTCCATGTTGACCTCTGTCCACCCATGCGGATCGGTATATAAATATGTATACTCATGTATGTAATATATATACAAGTATATGGGCTTGTATCATAACTTGCTTAACTTCCAGGTGATGAGATTATTATAAGTTGCATCGGAAGGCATTTTCCTCCGCTGTGTTTCACTAACCCCCCTCCCTTTCTCTCATACTGTTTGTATGGCCATCCTTTTTCTCTTCCAACCTCCGTGAGTGGAGCAGAGTAAAAGGCAGTGTGCACGTGCGGACTAATCCGTGTGTTAGTGATGGGTTTTCAGCCCCAGTCTCTTGGCCCTTCTGCACAGCCAGCACACCCCCACCCCCCAACCCCCACCCCTACTCATGGTCCCTCTCTACTCTAGTGGACTGTGTGTGAGTGTGCGTGTGTGTGTGTGTGTCTGTGTGGGTTTGAGCACATATTTATGTCTGTTGCTGCTTGAGGGAGGAAGTATGTGCAGTATTCTTTTATATCTTTCCTCTCAAACTCACATGTCTTTTCTCTACCTTGTATTTCTTTATCCCAGTCTGTCTTCCATTCCTCCACTGCGCTGTTGCTGTGCATTGTCATTGAGGCCCTGGTGGCGTAGCCCAGCTTCAGCAGGTTTAGTGTAATAACATCATTGGTCTGCTTACTAATCAACTGTGTTTCACTTTATTTACTACTTGTGGCCTTGATTGGTTGAGAAGTGTTGTAGTATAGGTTCCTGTGAGCCACATACTGGCATTTGATTGTCCCCAGTTTCCACTGTGGTTTCAGCCCTGAAGCCATATGCATTTTTACAGTGAGCTTTACTGCCACTGGAAATTATACTCGCTCTCTCTCTTCCACTGGCTGAATCTCTTTTTTGGGATTTAGGTCAACTGCCTAAATCTGCAGAAATATTAAGGTCCCATTCCCACCCACATTCAGCAATGGATTTCACCCCCTCTGCATTTCTTTTTTGTTTCCTGCCATCTAACCGGAATATTGGTAATCAGTCAGCAAAGTTCCCTAGGCATGCCAAGACTAATATAACAATTGTTTAAGCAGAAATTGTTTGCTGTAATTGTTGCAGACTAAGTGATGTAGACCAAAACTGTGCACCTATTATAAAAGCATGGCTCACAGATTGTGACCTTATAGTGACAGAAAATGCTGATTCATGAGTTTTTTTTTTAACTCTGTCACTGTTAATGAGACAGCAAGAGGCCGTGGAGCTGTGCAAACTGTCTGAATTTAAAAACACAGTGGTAGGTGACTTATGTAGACTTCTGTGGACTAGTTTCAGTTTTAGTCAGACTTTGTGCAGTGGTATTGCCCCTTGAAATGAGCTCTCCTCTGCCAGCGTTTCATTCGCTGATTATCTGCAGCCTTTTATTCTTTAGTAATAATAACAGTTAGAAACCCTGTTACATGTATAAAAGGCTAAAAATTGCTGTTCTCCAGGAAAAATCTACTTTGGGAAATTAGTTGTGAAGACTGGCACTGGGTGTTGCAGGAGAACTTGTGAGTGGAGGGGAAGGGTGCTGCAAGGTGTCACCGAAAATGAGGTCAGATGAGAGAGGGCTATGGAACACATGAAACTATATCAGCGTAGATGGTATTATCTCATACTTTAAATGTTTTAACATGATATATATCTTGAAAATGCGATACACCACCCAGCCCAAGGAGAATTTTTTTTATTCTTCCCACTCCTCACAGCTGTTTATTAAATTTAACAATTCAATATGACTTCGGACATTGTAGTTAAACCTTGATTAGGACATGTACAACAGGACATTATATTACAATCATTTGCTATTGCTAAGTGAAACTCCTGACAGACTGGTTCTTGTTTGTGCCCATGGCTAGTTTCTGGGCAGATTACATAGAAGACTACCCTTCCTCCCCCACTCTTTATATATCTCACCCTCTTTATATCACTCTGACTCTCTGCATCTATCCCATCTGTCCGTTTAATAAAGGAAATGAGGAAAGCATCAGTCTGTCAGGAAAAACAAGGTGAAAATCACTCACATTTTATTTGCGTGCATGCATGTGACAAACTAAAACATCAGCAGTGTATGCAATAGAACATACAACACTACAAACAATAGACAATATACAGCACTCACACATACTATTATTGCCTCAGCAATGGTGTCATTTAAATTATTAGGTCCCGTTCAGTTGGCACATTCCAGTACTTTATCCAGTGGGTACAACATGAGTTATACATCAAGTGCCATCCGTGTTCTAATGCTTAATCCATCTGTCAAATAATAAATCATTACATTTTCCACAAGAGAGGAGACTTGGATGACTATTTCATTCATCTGAATCCAGACCTATTCCACATATAAACTTTTGTCCCCATTTGCATTCATCATTTCCTGAAGCCACCATTTATAGCTCACATAATAAAGCTGTAGTTGGCAAAAATACATACAGTGGAACGCAGCTTAGCCACCGGGCTTGTAGATCTCTGATGACTGTTCCAGCAGTCTACCTAGTGAGTGGTAGTTTCCCCTATTAAAAAACCAATTCAGTCAGGTGCCCCTGTCTGTATGGGCAAACATGTGACCTTAGCTGCAGTCATGTGAGCGGCAGAGGGAGGGAGAAAATGATACTGACTCTTCCATGAAAGGCTGAATGAGAGAAAGACTTTAAAAGCAGAGAGTCCTAGAAGAGATATATTTAGCAGAAAATAGTACTGCTCTTTTTGTTAACACAGAAAGACAGTAAACAAAGGAGGTGAGGACACAGAGGGCCGTTGTGTTTCCTGTAGTTATAGTTTGGGTTTGTGTAACATAGATGCTAATATTTATGGGCTACAATACATAGGCCAAAGCACCTATCAGGTTTGTTTACACTTTATTCAACAAAAAATTAAGTCTAAAACAGCTACTATTCAATTTTCAGCATATTTGTTTTGCAAGATCATGGAAAGCCAATGTATAGTCTGCCATGCAAATGGAGCCCGGCCCCTCTCCATGTATATTACATGGTATTGTCTGCATAGTATGGATTAGTGTTCCACATGTTTCACTGTGTGTGATTGGGTTTTTATTTGCTGTGATCATCTCACACTGGCTATTTTTAACCCTGAAATAATGGATTTGGAATGCTTTGGAAAATAATGGTGAGAGCAAAGAAAGAAAAACATCTGTGCCTTTCTGTGTTTGATTTAATTGCTATCTACATAGTGAGATAATTTGCTGTTGATCTGATGTAGCGCTCGAAGGACATGGCTTAGTCTACTCTAAATGAAGCTTTGCATTACAAAACACTTTAATCACTCCAATAATCTTTAACATTGCTGTGCAATCAAGATTTGTGGGTGCCTTAAATGAGCCTTGACACTATACACAGGGGGTGGCAGATGAGGAACAATAGAACTCTTTCATAAAGTCAAGTTACTTTTTTCTTACAAAAAGCCTCTGTAATTTCCTTTTGCATATAATTTTAGGAGATTTACCACTGGGACAGTCATCAGTGATGTGTAATTAGCGTAATAACTGGTTAAGGGGTCAGATTTCCTCTCTCACTGTGCGTATTATAAGTAGGTCAGAAAGGGAGGGTTTTTGTGTGTTTGTTTAACTGACTTTCAGTAAGTGAAGTATTTGCCAAAGAGAAGTGTATTGACTGGTATCTGGCCTGGAAATCCTACGCTCCTGCTTTAAGAGCAGATACAGAAATTATGTCAGACATCTTAGATGGCCTGAGAAGTTATCTATTATTTACATATTCACAAGTTTGGAATCAAGGGCAGCCATATTTTAAGCTTCAACTGACAGTGTTGATCCAGAGGACTTTGAATGAAAAATAAGCAGAAACACAGGTTTTCCTGAAGGGTGAACAAGACACCTGTCTGTCTGTGACACTCTTTAGGCCCATGTGACAGTGTTAGTTATTTTATCCACACACAAAGAACACTTGCACACTAACTCTTTTTATTGGTCACAACCCTTCTCTTTGACTACTGACTGCCCAGACTCAACTGTCAGGCATAAGATTGGCACAGATGTATGTTTGACACATGAAATAACGAAGAAAGGCTTTAAGGTTGTTTAAATAACAGATCACAGTATTTTTCTATATAGAATGCTATTAGTTCACATAATCATCAAGTAATATCCTTCTATCGCGCTGTCAGAGCAAAATAATGTGCATTTTTCACATAAATAGCTGTAAAAGAAAATGAGCTTTTAGATGATTCATGCCCTGTTGAAGAAGGGAGAGGAAAGAGGAAATACTAGACAATCAAATGTTGATATCAACAAATAATCCAGAGGCTTGAAAACCAAATTATCTCAGTAAATACTTCAGAGACTTTGTTATGTGCCTCCTTAATAAATGTCGCAAATTGCTCATAATTGATCAAAAATGTACAGCTTGATTTGAGACATATAATGGTGTGAGTCTGGGAGGTCTGGCAATTTGTGTCGTCACTTCCAAAGTTTGATGTTTGATGTTGGCTGAAAAGGATTGTAAAATAATTCTGACTGAACTTGGACTTGGACTGTCACGCAAATTGATAAGACTGACGATGTGTTCTTAAAAAAATATAAACGTTGCCAGTGTTCGTGTCTGTCCACAGCTGTGCTTCAATTTCAGGTCCATGCTCACAATATATTCACACCTCCTTCTCACATCTTCATCCAGAGTCACTGGAATATTTTCAAGACATTCAGCGATGGTTGCTCTTGCCATCTTGCCATTTGAATTACAGCTTGTTGTATCCACACACAAACTCTTCAGACTTTTCTCACGTCACACTGACAAACATATAAAGGGTGTTTGTCTGTCAGTGTGCGTCTGATACTGACTTGTACTACACTGATATTAGGTAGCCGTGTGTGTGTGTGTGTGTGCGCAATGTGATCTGTGCTGCTTAGTGCCATCTGCATCTTTGTGTATGGTTGGTGCAAGGATGTGGTATGTTGTAGTTGACTGTGCTGATGAGAGATGTACATAAAATGTGTGTAGATTCTGTAAGAGTGGGTGCAGTGGGTACCCCTCCCAAACACTTCTGACATGCTTCTTTAAAAATGACTTGGCTTCAATCACATTGCAGGCAGTTTTATGCATTTCAGTAAGTGAGACAGCCATAGAGAAATGCAGAGCATTGAATACTTTAAATAAATATTTTTTATTAACAATTATTAGTTTTGTTGTTTAGTAAGTTGTTATTCTAATTTGCAATCAGTTGAATTTAGCCACAGTGTACAAGTAATTCATGTAGATCCAGATTGAGAGAGGAGGGTGGGTAAGGAGGAAAGGTGTGGTGCAGTGACCCGGGGCTGGCTGGCTGCTCACTGACATGTCAAAGCCAAAAGGCAGAGCTGCCTGCCTGCGTACCCATCTGGGGCCCATCAGGAACACAAGCCACAGAGAAATACACAGACACACTAACATAAAAGAGACACACATGCATAAACATGCGCTGGTAGAGTGGAAGTGCCCCATTATCTCATGAGGAAAGGGAAGACCGGCTGTGTCTGTGGTGAGTCCTGCCTTGCAATACACCATGGATGCTTCTACAGTATAATGTGTGAGTGTAGTGAAGGATTTTGGACATGATGTGCTTCAGTGAATCACCTGTAGAGGCCCGTTTGTGGCAGTATCTATGGTGAACTGTGGGTAGATGTACTGCTCATTTGAATGGAATAGATAACATTCAATATACAGTACAAACAAATGAAGTACTGTAATGAAGTATTCGAATTTTTCAACACTGAAAATGTGCTATACATTTGTGTACACAAGTGCAGTATTTTGTATGTAAATTACAACATTGCAACATTAATTTCTCCAATATATTAATTTTTAAAAATCTATTTATTAAATACATTTTATGCTTTGTGGTCATTTTTGAGCCAAGCCACAATTAATTGACAATTAATTGTATAGGAGATTCATTGAAGTAACAAACCATCTCTATCTAGTAAAGACTAACAGCTCTTGCCTGTGAAGCTTTTTTTTTAATAAATGATTTTACAAGCTTTGAATGTTTACTGTGTTTGTGTTCCAGGTAACTCCAATGAACTTGTAAGAGTTCAGCAACAGCTTTAGATGTGGGTTCTTTTGAAAAGCAAGTTAGATTATAAATCGATTTGTATTGAGCCTCAAGTCCACAAAAGCTCACCGCCTCCCTGCAAGAGAGAGTGGGTTTTCAAAAGACGTTGTTTGCTAAGCTATGCCCGCAAGGCAGCAAGTAAAAGACACAACAAAAACAAAATGAAGCAGGCTATTATATTCACTTACATTCCCAGAATTCTCCCTCGGCCAAATACAGGGAAAAACAGAGCTTTTCTGTCTGTGTAGTCCAATTGTCACTGAGGGATTTGATTCCCCTGCTGTGCGTGACAGTTTGGAGCACAGGTCCTGGTAACAACTGGCCACGTGTTATATAATCTTGGATGTCTGTGGTCATACAGTACTGTACACTATTCAGGTTTTCTGTGATTTTTGTCAGGGCTTACTTTTTTTGGGATTTTGTTTGTTACATTTAACGTCTTTACATCTTAACTTGTGTGTAAGCAACAAAATAATGTTTTCATTTATTCTTTTATGCACCTTAACCTTAACTTGATAATTTGAATACAGTGCAGCCAATTTATAGCTTAGAGAGTGACTAAAAGTCCCATATATTCAGCTGAACACTTTGCTCTAAAAACACTCCTGCTAGTGACCCTTCCTCTCAGGAGAGCAGTTTAACTCATGTTGAGAGAGATGGCACATTAGACACACCATTAGCACCCCTGTGTCAGATCTTTTAACCAGTTCTTAACCACAACAGCTGAAGACATGAAGTTATGAGGCTGCACTGTAAATCCATAGCTGTTTATGTAACTAGCACCAGTCTTTTCTAAGAACTAAAGGAAGGGTAGGCACCGTTGCTAGTTGCAGTGTTACACGGCAACAAGAGGGCGGAGGCAAAGAGAGATTGCGGCCACGGAACGTAGGTATTTATGGTCACAAGCTGCCACTTATATTGTAAGCTTCAAATGGCTTAATCCCTTTGGTTGGGGGTCTACATGATAAACAAGCTTTTTCATGGGTTAGGTACCTATATCTGTAGGAATCACCAGTAGCTCCTAGCTCATGCCAATTAACCCCTCAGTGAGATTAGCAGTGCTGGTAGTACACACTAACATTAGAAAACTGTCTGTACCTTTAAGATAAATTTTCTCCTTGAGTGATTTCACAAATACGGCTGAGAAATATTGCTTCAGTTTGAGTTTCCGTTTGACTTTCCATCTTCAGACAATCTAATTTGATGGCCATGAGTTACAAAATAGTACAAACTGTTCTTTCTTTGCTCCCTCTAATGCTGTTTGGAGCTTCGTTGCCTTCTGTGGTTATCGGAGTGTTCTACAGTAGTGCACGTCATGCACTGAGAGATTAGGACAAATGCCATGGAGGCGTCTCACACGTCTGTCTATCAATAAGAGGCAGAGTGAGGGTGTTTAAATGCTACCAACTAGTAATGTGTTGCTATAAGAGAAGCCCATACAGTACAGTAGGTAGCTGTGACAACGACAGAGCCAGGACAAAAAGTGCTGAAATAAGTGGTAGCATGGCAGACTCATCATCATCCTCATAATCATCATTATCATATGGTTGCAGAAAGGTGTTTGTAGTTTCACGCTGACTCGTCAATAGTGGTGATTCAGCAGCCACTTCAGGCTGCACTCACTAATAGAAGTGTTTTAAGAACCATAATGGTATCCTTCAGTCATGGCCAGTGTGGCGGTCCTCTGTGGTGCACTGTGTGCAGTCAGCGTGCCCCTGCTTCCTCTGTACATTTATCATGTCAATGGTTTGGGAAGCAAGATAGGAATGTTATAAGTGGTGGTGATCCGAAGTTATCTCCTGACATCTTGTTTAGATCTGGATAGGAGTGGAGCAGAAGATCGTGGTCTCTAGGGTCTGGAGCTTGTTAACTTGACAACTGACAGACCAGAGAGACAGACACACAGACAGACATGCAGGACCATTGATGACCAGGGTCAACCTGAGCAGTCCAGGCCCCTGTCTTGGGAAATGTTTGTACTGGACTGTATGTGGTTATTATTACATGCAATGCGAAATTATGCTTCTGTCTTTTCAGCTACAGTTGCAAAATGAATAATTTAGTCTCAGAATGTGTGAACTGCTCTATGACCTGCTTAATTTTATAATCAGTTTATAGAAAAAATATAATGTAAAATACACTTACAGTGATGTTTTCACATAAAGAAGTATTAGCATATTTACATTTACTATGTTAAACAAAATAGGAAAAATTTTCTTTTATTTGACATCTCCATGGTGTGTGTGTGTGAGTGATGTGTGTCTGTTTCGGGACTTTCAAGCATTGGAGAAAAGCACAAAGAGATTTCACAGATACAGAGCAAAGGTGGGCCCTGCTCTGCACCATGAATAGAACTAATTGCACACGTATGATGTGAGCCGAACTGATTGTCATGGACACTTCCTGACTCAAAATGTACCGTGTGTGTGTCTTGTAAATCCAGTTCAAGTACAGACTGACTCATGGCACCTCTTCGTTCACTCCCCAAACATTCCTCACTCACATACTTGTAAACATAAACTGTACTGATGTCATGGCTCGCTTTTTTTCTTGTGTTCTTATCAGCACCATCCATGCATAGCCTAACCTCCTCTCCACACACACAGACAGATATACTTAAGCCAGCACTCACATGTCTCCACCAGTCTTAAAGCAGCAGAGCATAGCAGAGAGGAGTCCAGTCATCTAGGCCCTTGGGCTTGTATCCTCTGGACTCACCCAGAGAAAATATCTGAGGCAGTGTCGCTCGACTGAGTCCACTGACTCCTAATGTCTCACCATCATTCCCTTCAGGCTAGCTAAAAGGGCAGCTCCTGCTAATGGAGCGCTGATTGTGTTATAGCCACAATTATCTCTTTTTACCTCTCAACTCGGGGCCATTAGCAGAATGGATAGTTCTGAGGGCCTGTCTCCAGTCACAGAATAAGGGACTGTCAGTGTGATGGAGTGTACTAGCCAAGAGGAGTCCAGGAAATGCCATTACACCCCCCCCCAATATGAAAGTTGTTGTTTGTAATGTAGATGAGGAGCGTAACTAAAAAAAAAAAAAAACATTATAATGTATTATCTGCAGGCATACAGGGGGCATGACTCATATGTAACCAGCCCTGAACTATAAGCTGGGGATTTGAAACACGTAAGACAAGTTTGTAGCTAGTGGATTTTCAGAAAGTGTGAATAGGTGTGTGTTAATGAGCCTATTTCCTAACACTGCTAGCATTTGGGTTTCTGCAGCAGTTTTAAAGGGCTCTTCATCATTTGATGTATATTCAGGCTAAACGGTGTCTGTCTGAACACCTTTGCTTTTGAGCAAGACACTTCGTAACTAAAGTGCAAAACATATTTTGCAGTGCAGGCCTTAGCATTACCCCACTGGTACTTATCTGATGATTTTGTTTCTCTTCTTGTTTCTGTTTTTGGGTGCAGACGAGCTCATCTGCGACTGTGTCTGGAGCGGTTGAAGGCGCTCATACCCCTGGGACCTGACTGCAACCGCCACACCACCCTGGGCCTGCTCAACAAAGCCAAAGCACACATAAAGGTAACAGTGGCAGCAAAACTAAAGCAGTTCCATCAACCACAGTGTGAAAAAAAGGAAGGAGTTATGAGGCAGAGAACAAAGTAAACATCAGCATTGGCATGAAAAATACATGTGATTCCCAAGAAAAAAATTATGATGACACATAGGCAGTAACTCATAGTGAATAAAATGCAAAGGCTGCAATTTCCTCAAGTTTTGTAAAATGTTCATTATACTCTTAAGTGTAGTTTTTAATGCAGGTACATAAATAATTAAATTCATCCAAATGTCCTGAAAATAATTTTTGCTTAGATGTAAATATATTGCATTATGGGCAAAAACCTCATCCAGATTTTAACTAGTATGCATCGACTCACTGGCGATCATTTTTCTGCATGATAATCCAATTTTGAGGAGCATATAACACGTTAAGACATCCTGCTTCATGCCTTCCCATCCACTTTGAAAAGAGGCATGTGATTGCCTGAGACTAAGAGGTCTACATGTGAAAAGCTCAGCTCAAGGTAGCGTGCGAGGGAAAAGCATAAAGCTGAAATTGTTCTTGTGCACACCACCCCCTCCCCCCCCCTCTAATCCCCATTACTACTTTACCTACTCTGCACTACTGCTGCTTTCAACTTTAGTCTCTCTGTCGCTTATTGATGGCCTATTGTTATGGTCAAGTAGCTGGGAGTTATGCTCATCTGCCTTATGTCATGGCAACCATGACATAACGCACAACAAGTTTAGTTGGCTGATTGCTAAAACAGTTGCTGGGGAGTGGTTGTTTGTACTGGTGTGTTTCTGTTGTAACAGCTTTTTGATATGCAAGGAATTTGCTACTAACATCATCTTTCACCTAAGTATCTCAGCCAGGTCATTAAAGTTGTTCTTCCAGCTTTTCTTCTGTGTCCATGCCCTCTGTCTGTGCATGTGTCTCTGCACCCATCCTCTATATATTTGTCTCATTTTTGTCTGGCTTTACCACAGAACCTTGGTCCCAGGTATAAATGGTCAATCTTATCACTGTCTCCCTTTTCTCTCTTACGTGATTAGAAACTTGAAGAGGCAGAGAGGAAGAGCCAGTACCAGCTGGAGTCTCTGGAGCGCGAGCAGAGGCACCTTCAGCGGCAGCTGGAGCTGCTGAGGGGAGGCAGCGGTGCTGTAGCTCAAAGCAATCTGGGGGAGGGGGAGAGGATACGCATGGACAGCGTGGGCTCCACCCTCTGCTCCGATCGTTCAGACTCTGACCAAGGTGAGTTGGTCCAGTCTCGTAAAGCAAGATTTGGATTCACATAGCAACTGCAAGATAATCAAAACTTTCAGGTGCTCTAGTTGTACAACACCGGGTTTGTAGTGGTCAGAGCCTCCCTGTAGACTGTATTTTCAGTGAAAAATGCCAAAATTATTCAACCACTGATAAGTGATACATATTAATCTACATGGACTATTATGATACAGTAATATGAATAATGTCATAGAATTAAGTTGTCAAAGTGTTTGACCATTAAACAACATATTGTATAATTAATCATTGAGCATAAAGCCTGCATGTCTGTCCAATGAATTTAATTTTGTAAAATTTGTGATTTTATTGTTGTCAGCAAATACTGTGAAGAGGCCAAACGAATGACAAATCTTTTGGACATCTCTATGTTTAGGAACAGCAAAATAGCAACACATGACACAGACAGGGATTAGACAAAAACTTGGTATATTCCCGCAATTCCTTAAATATATATTGCAAAACATTGAATATCCTTACGTAATCTATTTCTGCTTTTTTTTTTCTCTGTTCATCCTCTCTCCATCCAACTCTCAATCACTGTCTACAGAGGAGATTGAGGTGGATGTGGAAAGCACAGAGTTCTCCCATGGAGAGCTGGACAGTGTGAGCACGGCCAGCACCAGCGACTTGGACGACCACAGCAGCCTGCAGAGCATGGCCAGTGATGAGGGCTACTCCTCCTGCAGTGTCAAACTTGCCTTTTCCTCTTAGAGCCCCACACCGCCAGTACCATTACCACCGCCACCACCTCTTGCCATACCAGCCGGCCCTCCCATCTGTTTCTCCACTCAGCCATGCCTGCACACATAGACCAAGTCACCCCAGACAGTGGCCACACCCTCAGCAAACCATTGCTCCTGCCTTTCCGAGAACCACCTCCCTTCCTGCTCCTGGCGTTTTAGTTGGCTGCCCCCTCCTCATCTTGCGCTACTGACCCCACTGTTGGAGGAGCTCTGATTAAAGAGCTACCTCGCCTCTGAACTTTGAGCCGCCCCGACCAACACTGACACCAGGGACCCAAACACAGTGATGCGAGACTGCTAATTGGTTTTAACCTTCTATTTAAGGAGAACTTGTGTAATATAAAAGTTAAACACCCAATCCACAATGAATGATTTTACCTCTTTTTATTTTCTCACACATTTTTTATTCTTTTTAAAGATTCACACCCCCTGCTTTGTTACTAAATGCACTTAAAATCCATATAATGTTAAAATAATTTCTTTGTCTTTTATGCTCGTGTGTTTAGCTGATCCTGTGTGTCCCAGTGCTCTGGTGTCAGGTCTGGATAAACGGGCGCAAATATAATCTGGACTTTATTGAACACTGTGGGTGAACTTTGCCATATCAACACAGCGTGGCCCTGAGAAACGTCCCTCTAGCCCCGAATTTAATGCTTGTCTCGTTTTTTGGTTTTTTTTTTTCATTACCTCTGCTGCTCAACACCGCAGAAGCTCGAATTGGTGCTATTGTGAAACAAAGCAAGGGGGAGGCTGATCACACCCATCACCAATGAGCTTTTAAAGCAAACACAGCGAGATCTCTGCCGAGATTGTTTCCAACCAAGTACGGAGGAAAACAACCACAAAAAAAAAATGGAAGAAGAGAGAAACATTCCTGATGAACGTGGGTGCTCTGTGCTTTTTTTCAAAGAGTGGAAATTGTATCTTGTGTGTTTTATTTTGGTTTCTTTCCCCTCAACAAGCAGCTACAACAAGCTATCCTGCACTTGCCTACTTTAGAGCTGTCCATAGAAACAGCACAAACCACGAAGTAAAGAAAAACATTTAAAAACACAACAGCAACAAGAAAAAGTTGAAACTACAAACTTTGTAATAGATGTCCATCCTCTTTCCAGCAGTAACAAGCAATAACTTGTAGTCGTTTTTGTCTCGTCAGTTTGAAACCCTTCCCGTTTTTGTTTTCCCTCTTCTCCCTAAAGACGCGTGTGTGGCCTTCCAAAAAAGCTAATTTCTTGTTTTTCTTTTGTACATACAAATAAATTAAATATTAAAAAGGAGTTTTTAAAAAAAGCTAGAGCTCCTGGGTAGAACTATTGCCTCTGTTGCTGTTTGACCTGTGTTTCTTGTGCATTATAAGTTCAGTTTTTGAAAGATTTTGTCTTTTTCAAAGTGGCAGCAAATGTGGCATGGACACTGTTTTCCTTTGTTCAGTTTTGCTGGCAGAAACTTTTGAAATGTACTGTTGCTGCCCTAAGCAGTAAAAATGAAACAGAACAACTTCAGAAAAAAGCTACTCAGTAGGTCTTCAGTTGGAGAGTGCTGAGTTTGTGTGATGCTCTTTTTTTTTTTTTGTTAGAGATTGTTTTTATTGGTTTATTATGTTTATGAGTGTTCATGTATGTGGCATTCCACTGGTGGCCAGGTAATCTATGGAGGAAACGTCTGTGGGCAATGTGGAGAGAAGAAAACAGGTTGTACAATTTCTTTGTTGGCCATCTCAACTCCACTGGCATTAAGAACTGCACTTCAACCACAGTTCTAATTCCTTTTTTTTTTTCTCAATCACTTAAAGCTGTCATACTTCATTTTTTATGTGAATAAGAAAAAAAAAACACGGCCACCCTTTTGAATATTTATTTCCCAATCCCTTATAGAACAATGAGAAAAAAGTTAACTTATTTTTGGCTCTACATTACTTTACTCCAGCTTTCGATGCTTCATCCTCATTCCTTATGTTAAGAACTGTCTATTTTATGGGTTATTGTTTTGTTTTGTTTTTGGTGGGACGGGTGGGATGGGATATGAAAATGTAGCCATTTTGTTTTTCTGATATTTTATTCAATGGACACTTGAAATGTAATTGGCCCCTAAGCTGCTCCTAGTGCTGAGCCTCGCCTGTTTAGAGTCACCAGCCTTGTCCAGAGCTTGCTATCCCACTTCCTACTTCCTGCTATAGGCTGATAAACAAAATGGTTGAAGTTCCACACCCAGCCTGCTGCTAGAAGCCTCGCCAGTTGGTTTTGGATCTGTGCTGTGGGTTGGGGGGTTATCTGCACAAGGCTTATTCTTAGCCAAGACTTTACTGGCAAAGATTGAGCCGGCTACTACACAATAAAGGGGGTCTAAAACTCCACTTTCCTCTATTAAGGGGATTGTAGTCTCTATTAGACTTCTGTTTTAGTTGACAAAACGTGTCTTACATTTATAAGGCATTCGACTGACGATTTAGAGACAAAAACAACAGAACAAATCCTTTAGATTTTCTGAAGGACATAATTAAGGTGTAGAGTTTGACATGTAAGCTCTCCTTAGAGCTGCGTTGAGGTTGTTGGACTTGGCACTGAATAAGAAAGACACCACTTTTGGTGCTCAATTATTTAAAAAATGAAATGCCAAAACCACCTCAGAACACCTCAGTGTCCTCTCTGTCTATCTCTCTCTCTCTTTCTGAGGGACAGTTTACATTAATTCTGCCCCTGTTTTAAGTTATTAACCTTCATCTTCTCTTTTTTTCTTCTCTATGAGTTGATTTTATGATCCTGCACTGCTGGCAGGAAACAATCCTGTGTTTGACGACAAATGTATTTCACATCATCGCGCAGACCTGGATCAGACACGTTTTAACCTGCTCAGACTAAAGAACATTTTTACAACATTGGGACTATGGTAGTGTACGGTCTGTAATTTACAACAAAAAACGTGTGAAAACTCTGGCACAGACATTGTATTGTCTCTTGTGGCAAACTACTCTGACCTTGTATTGCTAAATGGGATAAAACAAATCATTTAAGAACCGATTTGACTGAAGCCAGGTCTGTCCTCTCTCATGTGAGTCTTCAGAGTGTGTTTGTGTGTGTTTGTGTGTTTGTGCATTTGCTCAATGTTCTTACTAAGGCTGAGCTTTAGAACTGCACCTGGTCCACAGCTAGTCTGTACTGATCTCATTTTGGCTGATTCCCCTCCTGTTACTCAGTAAATATCAGTTTTCTGGTCAGTATTTGTCATTAAAAGACAATCTGGTATAAGATGTAATAACTGGGAGGGAAGGCTCTGTCACATGAGCTGCAGCTATAATTTTGTGTTGACTGCTAGGAGCTCAGTACAGACTGCTCTAGGATTGGTCCAGTATAGTTGAAGATATCTGGCTATGCTGCAGACTCAAAACAATAGCATATCTTCATAAGCTGGTGATCACAAAGCTATATTTTTACCTCTGTTTGGGTTTAGAAACACAGTCTTTGCGGTAATTAAGGTTGGGGTTCAACTTTCCACGAGTTGAGTTCCAGTTTTGCAGCTTGGCCAGAAGTGTGTAGGCCCAGCTTAGTGGAAAGTTCCAGTGTCTTTGGTCCACTCTTCATTCTGGTGTAAGTCTCAGGAGGTTGACTTTGAGCAACCGGGTACATGAGGGTATGTTAGCCCAACTAACGAACAGTCCCATGTAGGGAGTCGTCCTGTTGTTCTGAACCTGTGGCCATCCTTTGTGAAACATGCACTCTGATGATTCTAGCTCTGTAAGTTGAAGATGCAATACTTACAATAAAAACACCAAGATTTTCAAACCTGAATGACTAAACCGGCCTGTTTATACCATAAAATACATCCATCCTAAACATGCTGTAGGCCATTGACTCACACTGACATACACTATCTATAACAACTGTTCTTACTACTCTTGTTTTATCTTGTATTCACATTCTTCCCCTCAACTATAGAATTACATGAAAAACATTTCAAACCAGACATTTCTCTGCACAGTTCATCTCAATGTCTCTTCATTTGGCAAGAACCTTTTACTCATTAATGTAATATTAATTAGTGGTTTCCAAACTAGAAGTCTGGACCCTTTTGATGGTTCACAGGGGACACGAGATTAATGTGAAGGGGGAGAGGATGATTAAAGCCATGGTTAAAAACAAAACACTCCTAGGTTAATTTTTTTTTCCAATGGAAAACTTGGTTTATCTCTTTAGGCTTGTAATAATTACTGAAATTATCCCATACACTATGCAATATTAAATCCGCTGGAAATGCTCACATCTTCTAGACAAGTGCAATTTGTGATAAGGGATGACAAGTAACACAAAAATCCAAAACAGGAACCACTATAGAACATGTACTTTTCTTGCATAATGACCACAGAATTTTTTATGAATTTATAGGTCTATAGGTAACCGAAAACAATTTGCAGTAGTTTATCTTTTCAATGTAGCAACAGTTTACAATTATCAATAGTGTCACTTGAGGTAAAAGGTGTACAGATGCTTCCTGAGGCTATATTTAAAAAAAAAAAAAAACATTTTTAGTTCTCAACCACTGCTCTGTTACTAATATTTATCAGCCAGTAGCACCTAACTGCATAAATACTCCAACTGTCATTGCATCACCAAACATTTTTATTAAATTGATCATGTTGACTACTTTGGCACAGAAACGCACAGTTTTCAGTGAAAGACTGACACCTAGAGGGCACAACCAACCAGGGCTTTCTGTAAATCGGCCTGTTAGCAACAGCTGAATGTTCTGCTCCTTTATTGAGTACTTAGTACTCTATAGGAATATCAGTGGTACATATTGAGGATGCACATGATATAAATAAAACCATATCTGGCAATTCATCTTCATCACCATGTAAGTACAAAGTTAGAAGCAATGAGAAACAATTACTATAGAGCAGAGCTGGAAAGCAACTTCAGTACAATTTAGAGAGACTTGTACTTTAGTTGAATAATGTACTGTTTCTTCATGGAAAAATAAAATTTTTACGAACCCAATTCAAATAAAGTTGGTAAGATGTGAAAAATAAATACAGAATGCAAAATCTCATCAACCCACATTTTATTCACAATAGAACATAAACAACATATCAGTTGTTGAAATTGAGATATTTTACCAGAGTAGTACAAAGTACCAAAGTACATTTCCGCCAATCAAAACAAATGGAGGAACATTTGAATACTAATTAGGTTAATTGGCAACAGGTCAGTAACATGACTGAGTATAAAAGGAGCATTTTAGAGAGGCAGAGACTATCGAATGTAAAGATGGGCAGAGGTTCACCAATCTGAGACAAACTGCACCAAAACATTGTGGAATGAGTTCAGAAAAATGTTCCTTAATGTAAAACTGTGAAGACTTTGAAGATCCCACCATCTACAGTAATAATATCACCAAAAGATTCAGAGAATCGGGAGGAATCTCTGTGTACAAGGGACAAGGCAGAGGGTCAAAACTGGATGCATTTGATCTTTGGGCCCTCAGGTGGCACTGGATTAAAAACAGGCATGATTCGCTGCTGGACTCAGGAACACTTCCAGAAATCACTGTCTGTGATCACATTTTGCTGTGCAATCCACAAATATAAGTTAAAGCAAAGAAGAAGCCATATGTGAACAAGATCCATAAAAGCGGTCATGTTCTCTGGGCCAAAGCTCATTTAAAATGGTCTGAGGCGAAATGGAAAACTGTTCTGTTCTCAGATTAGTCAAAATTTGAGGTTCTTTTTAGAAACCATGAACGTCGTGCCCTGCAGACTAAAGAGCAGAGGGACCATCCAGCTTGTTATCAGCAGACAGTTCAAACGTTTGCATCTCTGATGGTATTGTTCTACATTAGTGCCTATTGTGTGAGCAGCTTGCACATCTGGAAAGACACCATCAATGCTGAAAAGTACATAGAGGTTTCAGAGCAACATATGCTCCCATCCAGAAAACGTCTCTTTCGGAGAAGGACTTACATAGTTCGACAACACAATGCTAAACCATATACTGCATCCATCACAACAGCATGGCTTCACAGGAGAAGAGTCCAGGTGCTGAACTGGTCTGCCTGCCGTTTAGACCTTTTACCAATACATTTGGCACGTCTGTTGAGCAGCTAGAATCCTGCATCAGACAAGAATGGGACAAAATTCCTCTCCTCTTGCAACTGGTCTCCTCACTTCCCAGATGTTTACAGACAGTTGTTAAAAGAAGACAATGGTAAACATAACCCTGTTCCGATTTTTTTGTTTCTGCCATCAAATTCAAAATGAGCTAATATTTTCCATGAAATGGTAAAATGTCTTAGTTTCAACATCTGATATGTTGTTTATGGTCTACTGTGAATAAGATATGGGTTGATGAGATTCAAATATCATGGCATTCTATTTTATTTATGTTTTACACATTGTCCCAGCTTTTTTGAATTGGTGTTGTACTTCATCTTTAAAGCTTTAGTTGTTTTCAAGATTCTTAATACAAAAGTAATAAATTATGATGTGTTATTATGGATTAACTACCTGTTAGTAAATAAAATGGTTATCAGCTTCACTGTTAACAGGTGCAACAATGCTTTCAGTGCTTACACATGTGGATGGAGCAGTAATGCAATATATATCATTCAGCATAATAAATACTTTTACTCTTCATAATAAGTATATTTTGATTATAATACTGTTACTTAAGACCTGAGCATTTTAGATTCCACACAAACATTTCTTTATGAGACTGGTAAATGTCATCAATATTTCAGTGTGGGTTTAGGTTTTTTTTCAGTAACTGAATCATATTGATGCATGAAGATTAATCACTTTTTATAGAGTACTTGTACTTTTACATTTTAGAGCATGTACTTAGCAATCAACTTGAGTAAATAATTTGAAGAGATAATTCTGTCCGAATGGAGTACTTTTTAGGTAAGTACTTGCACTTTATTATGTACTCATTTTATCGTGTCTGTGTATCTCTGCCACCTTTACTGTACTGCAATTCAGCTGTTCTAATTTACTAAACCAAAACATAATAAAAATAATATCATTCCAGGTTGACGTCACTGCCTGCAAAACAAGAGACAGTTATATGACACAGCGCAAACCACTAGGAGGCCTTAGAGGCCTGTACATAATCAATATACTGAGTTTTGAGCTCCCACTGCCTGTTACATCATCACTCACTGACTGTATTTTATCAGGACACTAACAGGAAGCCTGTGGCCACGTTCACACTGCAGATGACATAGTGGCACAGACAAAGATTTCATGTTCCTTTCATTTAACCAATTTATTTGGTTACATAAACAGTGTGAAACGGACACTCATCACATTAAATTTCATATTTGCAATTGTAGTTTGAGTCAGTTTCATTAGAGCTGATTATGTGTGAGTATAAAAGAATATTGAGTATATTCACAATGAAGGATAGCGTGTTGAAGGTGTCAAAACTCATTTTTTATAAAAAGGCACAAATGAAATAAATAAAGCGGTCATCTGTGGGCACCGTGGCCATTAACAAAGGGTCTGTGTTTTTCTATGATCAAACCCAGCTTTATGAGCCAAAATGGCCTCATTTTCATTTACGTCCTGTGTGTTACATATTTTGTTATGTACAGTTGCATTAGTAGGTCAGTTTGGAGAATGGCTACAATGAAAAACAAACCACCCAAAGAACTAAAGGGATCACATCTGAACCTTAAAACTGAACTGTGCTTTTATGTTTTAATGTGTATTTGTAACAGAGAACTTTAATTTACAACAATTACACTTATTTTGGCAGATGCAACTGTGTTTAATGACAGACTTGTCTCCAGCTATATTTTATTACACCACTAGGCTGCGCTGAAGCACTATGGATCTCATAATCTCATACTCCCTGAGTATTTATGAGAAACAGAGGAAGATTTTAAAGAATCATCTTTGCACACTTGAAACAGAAAACTATCGTTTCATTTGATCCAAAAATATAGTAAACTCCATATTGGACATTATGCACAGCTGTTCAGTTTGTAAGAGTTAAACACGTTGAACATGTTAAAAATGAAAAACTATAAGTTTAAGAATACCTATTGTCATCATCACAGGAAATCTGTAACTGCTTTTTTATTTAAATGAACAATGACGATTATTTTCTCTTGTGAAACTCGACCTCCTGCTCTGATCATTAGAGGAAACCCAGTGAGCTGAATTTCATTAGAATAAGAAAACTCACGCGAGAGTTTCCAAGAAGAGACTGATCACTATATTGTGACGTTGACGCTTGTTTCCTCAAAAATATGGCAAGAAAGACAGATGCTTACTTGGAAAGACAGATACTTACTTCTAACTATAAAGCTGAGCAAGTTTCTCATGTTCAGGGCCTGTTGCCAAACTGGAGAAATGCCAAAAATGACAAAACTAGTCAACAACTTTTTTATGAGCCCCCTTCTAGGCTGACAATCAACACCCTACTGTTGTAAATAAGCTGGTTTAAGCTACAGGAAACACCGATCATTCATTTTATACTAATTATATGCTAATTGTGCCAGTGATCTTGCCGTCAGCCTCTGGAAACGTCATCAATAATTACTGTTTCCCTACTGGCTTTTCACTGAACTGGCTGCATAGCAACTACACTTAGAAAGGTTTTCAGTTTGTTCATGAGTTGTTTAATTATGTAAAATGTCTTTTTTAGACAGACTTTCTGCCATGATAAAACATAGTGTGAATGTTGCATCAGATCTGACGTCTGCGTCTCAACTGAAGTATAAGGGTATTTTAGTGGCACTTTGTGGTGGAAACCAGTCGTCCACTCTGGGACTGCTTACACCTGAGACACCAGCTGAAAGCAATGAGGTGCCAAGCAGCAGGCAGAGGAAGCATTTGGTAGAACACAGAACTGGAATTAAAATATTATTGTCTGTAAACAAGTGGAAATATTAATGAGGAACATGTATTTCTGTCACCTACAGGCTGACTGTTAATGATGACCTGTCTGTAGTCTGCACCATCCATCTTAAATGCAAAGCCTGGCTTTGCTTTCCAGCGGGTTTCCACTTCAGCCAAGGTCACCTCTAGCTTCTTCTGCACCAGAAATCTACCCTTACAAGCCTTTTTTGACACTTTCGATTGCCATTTCTAAAAATACTGAAGCAGCTTTTTTGCCCAAGGTGCCTTGGATTGGCTGTGTTGAAATTAGAGCACCCATATCCACTGTGGGGTCACATGGGTCAGATGTTTGTGTGTATCCCACACAGTTGCTGCTCATCATTGACAACTGAATTGAAAACAGAGAGTAGGCTTTTCTGCCTAATTAAAATGTTCCTGGCACCCTTTTGGTTTCCTGGACTGAAATGAGAGAGAATGACTGTTGGCTGGCTCTGCTGTTTGTGAGGAATGTCACAGGAGGAGCGATGTTCTGCTTTCACTCTGTTCATGACTCATATTCTGGACCTCATCTACATATCATAGTGATTGTTTTTCAACCCCACCACCCTCCCTCGAATTTCCTTGCAGGAGGAGCAAACCCATGCAACCCATTAATGTTCAGCGGGAGTCCACAGGGGATTATAAGGAGGTAAAATGAAGCAGGCCAGTGGGGATGACTGTGTGGAGATATGCTAAGGGTGTGGGGGGGTGGGGTTCCTCTAGTGATGCGTGAGTCATCGTCCCCTAGGCGTATGGGCCTCTGACATCACAGTGGCCTCATCAGGAGAGGAAAGCAAATCCCCCACTAAAGTGGTGATGGTAGATGATGGAGGAGGAGACTCTCTGCACAGGAAGCTTCACTGCACATCCCTGAGGAGCCTGGCAGCAAAGAAGCCTCAAGGTGTGTTCGAACTCTAAAATTAGGAGGCAGGTCCGTTTGCAGCAATGTGTCTACGTGTATCAGTGTGACAGACAGTGAGAGTAATTGTAGTTGGTGGTTGAAGGACTGGTTCGGAGGCTGCTCGACGTCATGGCAAGGCCAGGCTTCAGGGCACCCAATCGTAACAACCCCCTCTCTGCCCGTCTCTCTCTCTCTCTCTCTCTCTCTCTCTCTCTCTCTCTCTCTCTCTCTCTCTCTCTCTCTCTCTCTGCTGTGTTAGTCATGTTGTCAGGAGACCCACCAGTCACGTAGGTCCCTTTTTCATCTTACAGAGTCCAGCCTATGCAGGGCTAGGTGAACACGTAATGGCGAGCCTGGATGGAGCGAACTGTGACCTGTGGGACAACGGGAAATCACACAAGCTTCTCCTCAGCATCCTGTTTTAAGTAGCTAATCCAGGAAGATCAGAAGAGAGGCTGACACAGTTTTAAATGGATTTGTCCTGAGTGGCTCACTAGTAAAAAATAACTGTGGGCCTTTATTACCATTTTAACTTAATACTATTATATACATTGACTGTGATTTGGAAGGATTCTTACTGAAGGACTAACACTATGTGAGCGCACACTAGACCGAACATATCAGTTTTTTGACTGAAAGTACAAATCAAATGGGTTTGTGTTTATTCCTCTGCTTTTTCGGTCTTTTATAGTCTTTTGTGAATAAATGTGATTTGTGTAATTTCAACCTCCATTAGTGTTTGAGGAGGCATGAGGCAGCTTAATAACACAACAACTGGTCCCTGTATCCCATTTACACTCCCATAAATACATTTCCTGTTAAGCAGGTGCAGAGGAGCCTGAGGAGACAGGTGGACTGTTTGTGAAGCAAGCTGTTGTTACACTTTGAAGGAGGGCTGTGGAGTATACTGAATATACAAATCAAGAAGATGCTAATTTTTCTGCCTGTCTCCAAAAGTAAGATTTTACTAGTAAACATGGACGTGTATTTCATCGTAGAGGAATATATTCCTTTAATTAGAACTGATGTATTGCTTTGAAACGTGACTTAATTGTCATTTTAAATAAATTTTTTTTACAAGCCAAACACAATGCTCATGGCAGTTTGAAGCTACCTCTTCTACCTCTGAGGTTATTCCAACGCTGTCAGGCAGGCTTTGCAGATATATATGAAGTGACAGGTGTTTGTCTGTGAGAAGCCATGCGAACCTCATGTAAGCAGGGATTGTAGCTGCGGCAAATAATAATCAGTCACCAACTTAATAGCCCAGCAGACATGATCATACATCACCTTCTTGACCACCACTGAGATTCTTCTTATTCTCTGCTGCTGAGAGATTCCAGCACAAAAGATTGAAGATGCCTTGCATAGCTTTAGCTTTGTGATCACACATTATTAACGTCTTCCCACCTCCTCCAAACACTGCGAAGATACTTTAATTCTTTTAGTTATGTTGATGGCCCTGGAACAATACAGCACAGTTTATTTTAGCAGTTTCATAAAAGGAAAGAAATGGAGAGGAGATTGTTGTTGATGCTGCGTGTCGTTTCTTTCAAACATGATGTTTGCTCGCTGTGCATTTTCACTGCAAACTCACATTTCTGTCTGTATTTGACATATTATGGTGGAGATTGACAGGAAATGTGGGTGGACAGCAAGCTTGACACGAAACAAACACGTTGTCATCTAAATGACATGGCAAGGCCGAGCACCACAACAGTTATAGCAAAGCCTGAAAACACACTGAAAAAATGCAGTTAATGAATTAGTTTAGGTCTTGTGTGTATCTATGGCTGCTGGAAACACTGTTTTCAGAGATGTTACTGGACTTTTATGTTCGCTGCAGAAAAAGCAACAGGGTAAAACCGCCAATTGTCACAAGGGCCCCTCAGGGGGTCACAAGGCTTCAGTTTCACAAGGTTATGTGTGTGTTAATATTGAATTACTATTCTGTGATATTCCATAAAGTGGAGGGCCCACCTTATAGAGACCGCAAATTAATAAACTGGTGCTCCAAATTAAATGACAAAGTACTCTCTACAGTGACATATAAGTGTTTACTGAACTGATGCCTTATTAGGTAGGTGGATAGGAAAGGTATCATTTGTTACAGACCAGTGTTAAACTATACATGTGTTTTATAATGTGACAACACTGCAGTTAAGTTTAGGTTATGTGTAATCACAAAAACACTGTAAGGAAAGATCATGGTTTGGTTTAAAATATCTACACGAGCAAGGGACTTTCATCCATATAGATGCAAAAACTACAATTGTGCTTATGCTTAAAAAACTTTGTTAAAACAGTTGTTAACTCAGCATATCTAGTGTTTGATGTATAGGTGTATTCCTGCAAAAACTAATTATGATTTATTAATACATACACAATCGTTGGTTAAAGGAAAATGACAAAAACAACTAAAGACTGATGTAATGGCTTTTCCCTCAGGTTCAAAATCGATATCTAAATAAGGTAAAACACATGCTCGCGTTAATGTGGTCCGGGGGGGGGTTAATGCGAAAAGTTCCAGTTAAAAAGCATCTGGGAGTGTATTTCTCAGAATATGTCCTTTGGTTTTTTTTACATGTAAATCAGTGTTTGAGCAGCAGCATTTTTTTTTTCACAATGCAAAGAAATACAAATGAGCAACAGCAGCTCGTCAAGGTTGTTGAGCAAATTGAGAGGTGCATATATGACTACGAACCAAGGCTGCCACCTTCCTTTCTGCTCCATAGCGTGACAGATGGACAGCCATGACAAATCTTGTCCCTGCATGGATGAGTAGGACGGTCTTAGTCTTCTGGGCCACCTCTCCAAAGTCTCCACCTCCCTCTCTGTTTTGCTGAGCATCATCTCTTTAGATGTGACTGTTGCAGAATGGGAAATAACACTCTGCTGATGGAGTGACATGTCATTTCCTCTGTCCTCTACACACACAGAGAGACATCAACACAGATAACAACCACTGACACATGTAATTTACAAACACGCCCACACACACACACACACACACTTGCATTGCACTGCCGCGGTCACACTGTAACTTGCCCCACAGACAGGCTGACCTTGTTGAACACTCAAGGTTAGTATTTTTGTCAAGTTGTCATCACAGTGGTGTAAGGACCGACTGTGTGTCTAATTCTCTTCACCTCTTAATATGTCTCCTCTTTTTCTCTTTTTTCACACACTTTTCCCTCAATCTCGCACTCTTTTTGGCATAATTTCCTGTTCTCTGCGTCTCCTCACTCTCACGCCTTTCTCTGTCTCCATTTTTGCATGGTGCAGTGTGACTTGTCACAGTCTATAGCCTCTGGAGCAGTGATGACTACACAGCTTTTGGAGGGGGGGGTACAGGGATCCATCTTCCTTCCATTACTTATTTTTGAATGTGCCTTATCTCTTCTTGTTGCTTCATGTCTCGTTGTCCCCTCTGAATAAATCAGAGTCACAGCATTACAGTATGTGAATGTGTGCATACTAGACATATAAATAATTATCATTTTGCACCATCTATAATATGCGCGGATGGAATGTTGCAGGACACAGTTCACATACAATTATTACAATGGAAGAAATGAAATACAGTGCATTCAGTTAAATCATTAACTGGTTGAATCAAAGCCACAGTCTCACTGTTTTGACTCGCTCTCATTAACATGATTTCCAGCAGCAGCTGCAGACAGCTGCTTATAGTACAAAACTTTGACACTGCATCTGTACCTTACTCCTCCAGCGTCACAGCAGATCCTAAAGCTGCTAGAACACATGAGGAGCATTTAGCATTTCCTATTTTTTAGTTTACAACCCTTAAGTGGCATTAAGTGAGGTGGCAACTAGCAAAGAACAACGGACAAAAGTATCTGATCCAGAGCCGGTTGTACAGTTCTGCTCATTTACTCGTGTTCAGGCCTCCCTCCCTCACTCCCTCTTCTTCTGCCGTCACACTCTCACCCTCACAATCAGGCTCAGTATTTTCTCATGGACTCAGTGCATGTTGTTTTTTAATGTAAATTGATGGAGTTTGTTGTTGTTTAATTCCTCACCTTTGCTCTGTGCTGTCTTGCCTTCCCTCGTCCCCTCATGTCCATTAATTGTCACTTGTGTCCACCCTAGTCAGGGTTAGGTTAGTCCATGTTTACATGGTGTCTTACTGTCCATGCTGTTTAGACCCATGTCTCCCCCTTAGTTTTACTTTTAGTTTACTACCCTGTTCGTTTTACTAGTCTTTTTGTTTTGTGCTGCTGTTTTCTTATGCCTGTTTTCATGTTATACTCTTGTTTTCCTGTTCTGCCCTGCTTTAGTTTATAGTAATTGTGGTCACCCTTTTTTCCTTTGCCAGCCCTAGATTATCTACATCTTGTTTCCTCCTCCTACAGGAAGGATTTTCTATTTTCCAACTTTTTCCTCTAGTTATTTTGAGTCTGCTCAAAGTCCAATTTGATCTTAGCTTAAGCGACTTTTGTTCTTGTTTAGTTGACTTCTGTTTTAGCTATTTTTGTATTTTCATCGTAGCATCAAAGCTTCTTTCTTTATCTCACTATAAATCTTGAGTCTTGCATTTGGGTACTGACAGTGAAATTATTTTTTAAATTGTGAATGGCAAGTTCACAATGTGCTGTCATATGTCTCTCAACAAGACCAGAGTAGTCGTGCTCACTGGGCACACTGACTGTTGGACTTCACTGAGCAACCAGGGTCACCTCGGGGTAAGAGAATGTTATTTTGAGGAGCAGTGGGTTTTTTGGTCTCATGCACTGAAGACAGAGGAGGATGAAGACAGAAAAGATGCATTATGCAAAAGAATGTGCAAAGCACTTTGTGCAAATAGGGAGACAATGGACTACTACACATTAAATTAACTTGTATGCTGATGAGATTATTTACACTTTAAGAACAGACCTATAGTTTATTAATATTCAATAGTTAGTGTTAGTTTTTTATATGTTCAGCCAATAACGTGTTACACTATCAAAATAACATGGAAATACTGATTAAATTAAATATCCAGATATTCTCTCTTGCAGAGTTAGAATTTTTTGTTCAACATTCATTTTTAACTACGACATCTCTTAAGATACATTTTGGTGATTTCTGTCAACAATGTGTGTAACTCTAAATGTATGGAAATCCTCAAACACATGGTTTAAAGTCTCTGTGAGAAAAGAAAGGACTTTCTATCTGTATATGTGTGACTGGCAGCGTGTGGGAGTGGGATTGCTAACGCAGGAGAAAGGCAGTGGCCACTGAGCCAGTTGTAGCAGCTGCCCTGGAGATGTCTCAGCTAATAATCATCCACACTCATGCTGTTGACTCAGACTTTTAGGGTTGGGCAGGTGATGTGTTCAACTACAAGCCCATGTGTAGAGTGAGCAGTACTCTATCAAACACATCAAGCTCAGAGTCAAGTCCCCACAAAGCAAAAGACAGGATTTACTGTACATGTTATGTATATTGTTTGTGTGTAAAGCGAGATTTCAAATATTTGGACAAAACTAAATTTGTGACATTATAAAGAAAATAAATGGTGTTCATTTTGGTTAGGAACAAGCAAGTATCTCAAAGCCTTTGTTTTTGGATTTCCGGTCAGATCATCTATGGTTCAGACATAGTGATTCGTGTCTGCTAATGCTAACATTCAATTTCTTTGTGTTAAATCCCAACAATAGAGATTTACGTTTTGAATGACTTGTGTTCATTTAAACCCACAAAGTGGGTAACTGAACATGCAGATCACACCTGGTTATGGTGAGGGTGATTCACCAAGGCTGCACCTGGTTTGTTTTTATGAAAGAAGATTTATGAATGTAGCTCTGTGTTTGCAGTAGTGGGAGTGAGTTCACGGTGGTCTGATTACAACAGCAAATATGTCAGCACTGAGACAGAACCACATCATGGAGGGTGTCAGAGGCACATCATTCCCCGGCATCTGAATCTGATAGTGTATTTGAGGGGGAAGAAGACATCAACGGGGGGTATGAAGAGCTGCGTAATACTAATAAAACGGTTAACACAATAATAACAGCAAATATACTAAGAAACTAAGAAAATGTGATCATTTCTAAGAAGGTAAAATATAAAGAGGTGGATGATGAGTCACCAGTGTTGTTGGTGTGCATGACACGACACAGCATCCGCCCAGCCTTGTCTCCATCACTCTGTCTCACTCAGTGTCTGTATTTCACTATCTAGAAACTATTAATTTAAAGGAAAATACAGATATTTAGTACTGCATGGTGGACATACTTTTCTGATTCACATTTCTGAAGCAGCTATAATAATAATATGACATCTTTTGGTTGATGCAACTGTGAGACATTACTTGTGTTTTTTATGTATGCCTTGATTATTGTTTGGTGTGACGAATATCACTGGTGCCATTTGGCTTCTGTCAGTCATTACAACATTGGCCAAAACATTCGAGCATTTGCCCTTTTAAAATCTATTTTGAGCAAAGATATGCTCTTGTGGGAAGAAGCTGTCGAAGCCTCACCTGACACTAAACAGCAGTGGAGAAATATTAACTTTCAAAGGTTTTGAGTGAGGCTCAAATTGGCTTCCAACCAATCAGAAAAGGTACAACCCCGTGTTTCAGAGTGTTGGGATTTGGGCAAGAGATGCCAAAGCATCTGTCTGTTTATTTATCCTAGGAGCATGATTGTTGTTACAATCTTTATGTCTAAGTGTTCTAAAGGATGTCTGGAAGGCTGCCGTTTGGCTGATTGCTGTTGTTTTTTAAGCCTGGTGGCTGATCTTTGAGATGCATGCTATAGGGTAATAATAGTGTTATAGTGTTTTTTTGGATCATATGCAATATATATATATATATATATATATATATATATATATATATATATATATATATATATATATATATATATAGAAAGAGAGAGAGAGAGAGAGATAGATAGATAGATATTAAATAAATGTTTCTCTCTTGCTTTTTCACCCACTGATTAGTTGTATGTGCATGTGACAGCACTATAACCTTATAGTATTTGAGTTTTTGAGGTAATTTTACTTGTTAAATGAGGTGCGTGTTAAAATGAAACCAAACTTAAATATATGCCAGGAAAGAGGTCATGGTTTGTGTCATTTAGAGGAACAAATGTTTGTACATCTTTAAAAGAAGCTGCAGCCAGCTGGTGTTGCAGGTCTTGTTCTGCAGAAAACCACTGTTTCAGCTGCATCTTGCTTCACACAGATGAGGGAGGAAGCTCTGGGAATTCACCTGCTAAGGAGGCACTCAAAAAGTTTTCTTGCTCCGTCGTCTCCCACGGCCCCTGTTAGTGAATGTATCAGCATTCATCAGCTTTATCACAACTTCAGCCCCTCCATTAAAATATTCACACAGCAGATGACTGCTATGATGATGGAGATGACGCTCATAAGAGGATAATGACTAACTCTTCTTCTTCTGTGCTCTTAATCCTCAAGGATTGGCTATAATTCTGGAGCACGAGGATGATAATTGCATACGTCAACACCAGCAGCAGCAGCACCACCTCCTTATTTTTCCTGCTCTTACAGTAGAGTGTGAGTGGAATTCAAATTCAGTGTGTTATCCCGTAGCACTGCAGGTACACAGCTCACAGAAGAGAGTGATGACTTTGTTTTGTTGGCACTTACAATATATATGTGAGACAGGGGCAGTGTGTATCAGTTTTGCAAAACTGGAGCTCGTCTCTGTGTGTATTTTTGCTCATACACTCTCTTGTGGGTAAACAAATGTGTACATACAGTATGGGCAAGTGAGCTGGTGTTGTGTATCGATGTGTTTGTGTGTGATAGAGAGGCTGTGTGAGTTCGCATTTGTGCGACAGAGTATCACACACATTCCTTTGTTATTCCTTGCTTTGCTGTCTCCAAGCAACCTGCATCGAGGCGCAGCTTCTTCAACAACAAAAACAACAACAATGTGAGTAAAACCGCCACCAGTCCAATTAGACATGAGACCGTGACTGTGTAAGATCTGGTATGCCTGACACCCGGCGTCATTCACGCCTTATCATATCACACACGGTCACCAATGAGAACTCTCTGGGGTGACAGCATTCACGATGAGGAAGGAGTCACGTTTCCGCCTGCTCTATCTGCCTCTGATCTTGCAACGGTCTCTGTCTGCCTTGATCCATGTGCTAATTTGTTGCTCTGTGGCTGTGGTCAACAGGAAATGAGGAGAGGTGAATCACCGCATGTCTTAATGAGGCCTTTGTAGTAGGACTTGATGTGTTTTCCAAGAAGTCCCGTCTACTTCATATTAAACACTGCGTAGAAGAGTGGCTCCTTATTACCAGTCTTCTTTTTGTCGGGTCGTTTTAGATTACCTTGTCTGCTGGAGCACTTTCAAATGTCACATTAGGTTGTCTGGTGTAAAATGCGACAGTGTGAATCTGACAGTGTGTCTGCTATCTTTTAAATGATAATAAATGTCCACCTCACAGTAAAGGACATTTACACTTGCATTCAATAATGATGTTTTATTATAGGAGAGCTGTAAAAGTGTGCCGTGTTCAGTTGGGAAGTAATTACACCTTTACAGACAAGAGCAGTGAGCGAGCAACAAATGGACACACTGAGCACCTGCGTATTTTCGACCAGCCTTACTCTGTGTTTTTACCCATCTCTAAAGACGTGTGTGTGCCACTTCCATCTTTCCCTTAGAGTTCGTATGCATTCAAGTCAACATGACCCTTCAACTAATAAAGGTACAAAATGACAAAAGAGGCCGTTCCACTGTTTGTTGACATTTAATGTGTCTTTTTGGTGATTTTTCGTCCAACTGTGTCATTTTATTGTCTATAAATGATAGTCTTTTCCAGCTGTTTGAGTATATTTAGTGTGTATTGTGTATAAGTGTTTGTGTCATTTGAATGAGCTCTGTGGTAATGATGGATGATGATATATTTTCACATTGGCAGGTTTGTTTTGACCAAACCAAATGTCACGCCTTACATATTTTGATCCCATTTTGTACTAAAACCAAACAAGTAATGTGTCATATACTTAAAAATAACAGAGTTAATTTGAAGTCAGTGACTATCTGCTACTGCTTCAGCACTAAATCGGAAACGGGTGATTTCTGCGGTATCAAATTTTATTTATGGGAGTTTTTGTCACAACACACAAAAATGAAGTGTAGTTTATTGCCCATTGCATGACAGTCAGAGACAGGTTGTGATCTTGGGCGGTCAGCTGAGTGGGTCACATCCTGTCACACCAAGCCAATTTAGGCTGGTGGGTCACCCGGCTGTCCCCAGTGTCCTGCCTTCTTCATCTTCTGATTGAAAAGAACTGAGCGTGAAAGTCAGCCAGAGATTTGTGTTTTGGTGTGCATGTGTGTGTGTGTGTGTGTGTGTGTGTGTCTGTGTGTGTGTCTGTTTGTGTATGCACATGCATGTTGTGACAAAAGAGTGTGAGTCACCACTTGATTATATATTAAAGCTGCTTCTTTGTGTGTTTGCCTCTCTTTTCTTCTTCTTTTGCTCTATTTGTGCCTGTAGAATCTCACTCTTTTTTTACTCTCTCACTCTATCTCTCTCCATCCTTAATTGGCTTATTCTCTCTCTCTCTCACTCTCACTCTCTCTCTAAAAGTGTGTTAGTGCCTACAGGCTTATCACAGTCTCTGTTTCTCTTTTTCTTCCTCCATCTGTCACTCTTACTGTTTTTCTTTGGCTGTGTGTGTTTCTGGCCATAGGCGTCCATCTCTCTGTCTCTGTCTCTTTATCTGTGTGTGTGTGTGTGTGTGTGTGTGTGTGTGCTTGCAAGCCTGTGGTTCTCATCATGCTGTGACTCAAGTTTGAGAGCAACAATTTATGATGTATTCCACATCACCAGACCTTTAAACACTCAGTATGACACCAAACATGGGCCTTTTTATCTTTGGATTACCGTTAAAGTGAGCAAACATTTAAGACTTAATTCTCGAATAGAATTTCAGCCTGCAGTTATTATGTATTTTTTTACATTTATGTTGTTTGTTTTGTTTGTTTTAAAGATAACATTTTATAATCTGTATGAAAATTGATTGATTGTGCTGTCCTTTGCAGTCCACTACCATTCCATAACACACACACACAGACCTATATATTTTTGTCATGGTGACATCCATATTAAGCTGAGACATGTTAGAAGGTGACTGGTTGCACACAAAATGTCTCTAGAATTAAATTAGATGTGGGGCATTAAAGCCTTTCTGGAGTTGTTGTTAGACTTGTTAATGTCAGCGATGACTTTGTTGTGTTGAATCGCTGTGTCTGGCGGTTTAAGCCACAGTTTGACTTCATTGTAACATTTATCATATTTATGTTTAGGGTTCCAGCCAGAAATTGGTCTTTCTTGCAAAAAATTAGCTTGCAAAAAAAATGGATATAGGGAAACTTTTTGATCTAAAGTGTAACCACCAGTTATAATGTTTGACCTGATATGTTTACAAAGTTGAAAATTAAATCACAACATCCTGCATTTAGATATTCTAATAAATAATTAAGACAATTATTTATGAGATTACATGCATGACTTGTTTATCAATTTAAATAAACTCCCTGACCAAAAAAAGTCATCAACTGGATTTAACTAAGAAAATAGGTAAGAGTCTTCCATTGGGTAATTATTGCAGTGATACATCTAAGCTGGAATAATGTTATTATTACACATGGATTGGCCACCACAGAGTTCATTTCTTAACCCTACTGAGAAACTATGGGATGTGCTGGAGAAGACACAGTGGTGCAACTCTCCCATCATCAAAGCCAGATCTTGGTGAAAATTAATGCAACTCTAGATGGAAATAAATATTGTGACATTGGACAAGCTGATCAAACCAATGCCACAGTGAATGCCATGTTTAAAGCTAACGATGATCTAATGAAATATATATATGCACTTTTTGGAAGTGTAGGATGGTGTTGGGCTCACTGTCGACTGTTTAAATAGTTTCTGAAACCTGGCAAACTATTTAAATATAAAATGTTCCAAATAATTAACTGCCCAACCAGTTCGTGTGCACTTGAATTAATCAATGAATAAGTGAAATTTGCATAATAGCAAAAACAAAAATCATATTTTGGCTACAGTCTCTACTAAAAAGCCTTTCTATTTTACATTAAAATGAAAATTTTATATTTGCTTTTCCAGATTATCACCATTTGTCTGTCCACATTTGACTGAGCTAGATATTTAACTTATAATGGGGGTCTTTGAAATAGTTGATGACAATTACAACAACGCGTCCCAGAGCAACTAGTTGAAAAACCTGAAAAGTATTGCAGCTTCAATCCAAAACTAAGGGAACAATTCTTTTTTTCTTCTATGAGTTTTCATGTTCATTAAAAAATAATAATAGACCACAATCAAAAACTAAATAAATAAAGAGAGTTTATAAATTATGATATCTGGGGGCCAGTGCAGCTCCCTGCCTGTTGTGATGTGCGTCATCCAAGAACCTTTTGAAGACGCACACAGTTTATGTATTGACAGAGAAGCAAGAATCACACCCACGTGTGCCGACACACACACACACACACACACACACATACACACACACACACACATACACACACACACACACACACACACACATACACACACACACACACACACACTTCTGCCCTCATTCTTCACTGTATTTTTCACACATATCGTCATGCGTAAGCACATACACGCAGGCTCCCTTTTTCACCTGCTCTCTTACAGTCTCAAACACACATTCACTTTAACACCAACGTATAAATATATGCATGCAGTTGAACCACATGAGTGGAGACTATGTTTAGTGGTATATGATTCAGCTATCATTGCTAAAGAGAGTCCAGCCTCTCCTTGTTGTCTTTGTCCAACTCACAAGGCCAATTTAATGCAGCTTTACACAATGATACATATCCATACGCAAGTAAGGGGCTCAAAATAGCATCCCCCCCATCTTTCCCCCCACAAGGGCCCGTGGGAGGTTGCAAAACGGTGATGGTGATTGTGGCCTTAACCAAGCTGCTCCAAATAGAGGCCGAAACCATCTCCCCAGCTGGAGACAACTGTATCTGGGAATGAGTCATCAGAGGACCTGAGGGAAAGGGCTGGTGCCTTGGGGTGTCAGGGCAGGTAGTCACTGCTGCTGAAGATGACACTGAATTGGAATTGTATTAGGTGTTTTGGTTCAATGATGGTGTTTCAGCAGCCATAATTAGGACTTTTTATAGACATATGTGGAAAAGGTGTGGAATTCTTGTGGAGTTTTTTTTTTGGACTGTAGAGGAAAAGAAATTGGTTTTAAAATGTCAAAGAGCTCCACATGAAAACACATATATAGGTTATTTCAGCCATTTTAGGCAGAAACTGCTGTATACTGTTGTATATATTCAGGAGGCAGAAATGAAATGTGGGGAGAGAAAGAGGAAGATTACACACAAAGTTTCCCGGTAGGATAAAAACCGAGGACAATGTTCCAAGTTATGTGTAATAAATTAGCTCGTTGTATGTGATTTGTAATATTGCCATGAATTGTCCAAAGAGGATTAGAAACACTTAGGATTAGAAACACATACTACACACCGTGATAGCATTGTCTTGTGTTTGAAACATGTAAGTACAAATTATAGAAACAAAAAGCAGTAAAATAAAAATTGAATCCACTTTAAAAAAAATCTGTACTTGTGTTATACCGCCTAAACAAGATTGCTGAGTCTGACCAGAAATAAAAGTTGCACCTTCATCTATAGGAGGTGTGGTTGAGAGATCCACGTGGCTATTGCTATAAAACAATATTCACACTCCTGTAAAAAATCCAGGAAAGGTTAATTGTTGACTCTGGATCACATGATCAAAAGCAAAACAGTGTGTGCAGACTCAGCGTGGTGTTATGTGACACAACAAACAAGTTTACTAACAAAAACAAATACTGGTGACTCACAAAGGAAGCATGTGCACACACAACTCAGTGGGTGTGTCCAGGTGAATATTTGGCATCTCCTTCAAGAGCTGTTTAATGAACTCATCTCATGTTTCCTCTTTATGCCAAAAAACTTGATAAAACATGTATGGAGTAAATTGTAATGGAGAAGATACAGTAATTTGTACCAGTCTTGTTAATGGCACAGAGATGTCATGGCTGATTCACAGATCTTGGCCTCACCTCTGAGCACCACTCCCATCTTGTTTATAAAGGTGTCATTGCTCCTGCCCCCAGGACATGAAAGTAAATGCCTCATGTGAAACTGAACTAATGCATAATTCAGATCTTAACTGAGCGTATGTGCCAATCACACCCTCTCTTTTCTGGCAGAGTTTCACTTAACGTATCCTCACAAAGTTCAAGAAAGTGAAAAGTCTGGAAAAACTTTATCATGAAAAGCATTCAAGGGAATAGTTTCACATTTTGCTTTTTTGCTGAGAGCTAGTTGAGGAAAGTATTGATCACCAAATTACGTATGCTACATAGAAGCTAAAAGATAGCAAAACCAATCAAAAACCTTTAAAACAGGTTGGCTCAATCTCAACAATACAATCAACACATCAGCACCTCTGAAGCTGCCTAATTAACACTTTATATCACACTTGTTTTCACAAAATCGTTTCCTGAATACAAATAGAAGCAAACCAGCTTCTTGTTGTAGCCATAGATTCAAAAAGCACAAATGTCTAAAATGTCTAACTATTCACATCGGGGGTTCACAGACAATTGCAGAACATGGTTCATGAAAATCTCTATTATACAATGACGATGAACCTGTCCGACTTGAAGTTGGGTTGGAAAACTTCTTATGTAGCAGAAAAAAAAAAACCTGTAGAGTGGGAATAAATAGAGGAGGAAGTAAGAGAATTAGGGATTTCTAGGTGATTTCCTCGGGCGTTTCACTTTCCGACTTGTGTTTCCTTGAACATAACTTCCTTGTGTGTTTCTCTTGGGTTCCTTAGAAACACGTGGTCCATATTTTGAAATACTCGGCTTATTTCAAGTGAAAATTACCCTGACTGTACCTGTTAGGTCTCACATGTTATCTGCCCCCTCTGTTATTATTGGCCAGTCTGCTGTTCAGTACACATTCCTTTTTCAACTAAAACCAAAAGTGCAGGGTAAACAGTTCACGTGTTCATATGAAATAAAAATGTAAAGCTGGAGCCCCACTGGAGCATCAGCCACCCAGCCTCTACCTCTGATCAACACGTCTCCCCAGATTTGCTACTGTATATCTGCCTCGTCATCCTTATCTTCCTCACTGATACTAGTCCCCGTTATCATCATCCTGTCAGATCACACCTATATCAACAGATAGGTTGACTGCATACTCAGCGCACCGTCCTCCCGCATGGTGGATCTGCATGACGTGAGTTGAGCTCTTGGCTCGGGGCTGTGGCCTGCTGGGAGGAAGCAGAAGCCAGAGAAGTGGGGGAGCAGATTGGGTGAGATTACGCACTGTTGTCTGACTCTGAGGCAGGCCTGTTTGTGCAGGATGTTGCTGGGTAAACAGGGGGAATCAAGGGCCTAGAGTGTTAGGCCCAGATACCCCCCACTCCGTCTGCTTCCTTCCTTCCAGGATCCAGACAATTTGACAGGGAGTGTTCACCACGTGAGAGAAGATACAAGTCAGATACAAGTCAGGAGCACAGTTAAATCGCACTATGAGAACTGAAAAGGAAAGTTACTCCATACTCCAAGATTGATGACAAAGTACAGTGCATCTCTGAGCACACTGTCACATAGAGCAGATATCAAAATTTCTAGAATTAGCTCCGATTTTGCTGATATATCAGGACCCAAATGCAGAGGCAAGCTGAGTTTAGTTTAACAAGGTTTATTAACAAAAAAGCGCAGAATGCAGCTGACAAAACATGAAAAAACTAAAATTACCACCATGTGAAGGATTATACGGGATCAGTAACAATCAGGTAAGTCACATCAAAAGGCTGAATAAGGTATCTTCATGCTCAGTCTTTAATATTGATATATATATATATATATATATATATATATATATATATATATATATATATATATATATATATATATATATTATAGTTTAACACTCTCAGTCTCTTTACACAGAAAACAAAGAGCAGTAGAAATGACGTGGATGTGGCATGAAAGTCTGGTCACATGGTGTGTTATGGAAGTAAGAAAGAGCTTTAACACTCCACTGAAGCTGAAGAAAGCTGGGTATGAAAGTGTGGATCTCAAGCAAAGACAAAGATGAGACCTGGAGACCAGCCAGGAGTTAAGGACAGTGAAGGAACTGTTGAAACAAACTGAAGCCAGGTGAGAGTGGGCAGGGCTAGGCTAAATGAGGGCAAACAAAACAAAACACCAGGGCCAATAATCCCAGATCATGACATTGTGCAACTGTTAGAAACCAAAGGACTTCATGAGAATGGATCTTAAAAAAGAAAACGGTTTCAGTTTGCCCCAAATGTCTCTGTGGTGAAAAAACTGACTTCAGTTGACTTCAACTGAATTCATGAACCGGTAGCTTGGTACAAACATTTAAACATGCTTAAACAAACTTTACGATTTCAAAGAGACAATTAATGTCTGTAGCAGAGCCAGGAAACCATTTGCTTAGATTAGCATCATGCTTGAAGCAAGGGGAAAACAGCTGAGATGAAACAACGACATACAATGTGTTAATCATTGAGCTTTGCAGGTGCAAGCAGGTGTTTTGCTTTCAACAAGTTGGGAAACAGAATAATGATGAATAATTATGAAATGTAGTTTAGTCTGTTGCCATGGCTTCAGCGCAGTACAGCCTGCAGTGGTTAGACCCTTTATGACCTTGGCATGACTTTAACTGATCTACTTGTTCCTGCAATGGGCATTACTTTATAGCAGAGTGTGCACCGTAACACAGAACATGTTACACAGAGCATTAGAACATGTCTAATATACAGTTTTAATGGTTTGGCCTTAAGCAAAATAAAGACTATAGCTGAGGACATACCATGTGACGTTTGTTCAAAGCTGCACCATCCATTCAGAAACTCTCACACAGATGATTGTGAGTCTCTGAACTGAATGGGTGTTTGAATTTGCATATTAAAATTATTTTAACTGACTGCTTCGACCAAGCAAGCTAGGAGGGGAAGGAACACTTCTTTTAATGAAACAGGACCTGCCTGGGAAAAAGTTGATTCCTTTCTGCTCAGCCATTACATGTTTATGTTTCGCTGAAAGAGAACTACTGTGAAAGTGGGTGTGATTTCTACAAAGGAAGTGACACACATGCTGAGCCTATTATGCATACTGTACACAACAATGTGCAGAAATGTGCAACTGAAAAAATGTTTCCAATCACACTTATTTCTTTTGCACACACCTCAGCCTCATCCACACTGACACACACTCAGATGTTTGTGAACACATGAGTTTGTTCGCATCACATTCACCACAGCTTTGGTCGTGCTATAAGCCAACTCCCCTTTAAAAAGACTGTTCATGCTGACAGGCCCTGAGCTTGACACAGTGACTCAAATGCACCCTGGGGTGATGATTGCTGATTGCAATTCAGTTACCACGAACCCTATGCACACATGCACTTAGTTTGACTAATTTCTGGAGAAGGGTTTTTACTAATATCTTAATCTTATCTGACTCTGGGGGTTTCCTTTCCAACATCTATCATGTACAATGTATATTCGCTTTGTGAAATTTAAAACAGTGTAGATTTTAGCCTTAATGAACAGTAGAGTTGAAATTTTGGATAAGCTGCAAAGTAGGAAGCTGGGTAGTCATGGTTAGATTGCCTAGAAAGGCTTTGGAATACTAAATGGAAAAAATAAGAGTGCTGCTTCAAAAGCAACATGTTGCCATTTAGCCACACATTTAATTTGCAGGCACCACAGTGAAGCATATCAGACTAAAGGGACAGGGCTGTTTGCACTGGATGTCTCGAAAGTAATAGTCTTTGTCAGTACAAAGTCAATTTCCTTCATCGGGTACTTAAATGTTACTATAATGTTCTAGTTACCCATAAAACTGGCAGTATATATGCAAACTTTGCCACCCAGACCTAAAAACCTGTGACAACAACAGGTTGATTTTCCAGTTCCAGAGGAAGTACGTGGCTTCTTTGTGACTGCCCAGAGCTGGGACAGGAAGACTACACTGACCAACAGGAAACTGCTCCCTTCAACATGCCAAACATTGTCTACAGCAGTGCTTGGGCCACTTTTCTAAAGCTGTGGATGCACAGTTGTTTTATATACATGGTACATGATAAGCACTGAACACGCCCAGTCATCACTCTACAATAGTGGCAATAATACAAAATTTGTAAGAATAAGTTCCTGTGTAACTTACAAAGTAAAACATTTCTGATTCCCAGATCTGATCACAGATTTCAGTGTGATTCATTGCAGTATTATCTGAAGGACGTATTTTTGGTATTGAACCTTAACCAGAATCTCTTTTTCACCTGTGTAACACTGGCAAACAAAAACAAACACTGTCTGTCTAATGTTTTCACTTCACATTGAACCCAGTAATGTGCTTTTGTTACTACATCCTCTCACGCTGGAGGAATGTAACCCTCACATTATTTGTGTCTGTACATTCCAGTGTTCATTTCATGAGGCTGTCTTGCTGCAGGCTGTGTTTACAGTAATACACTGGTCAGAAATGGAATATGAATTCTTTCTGGGACAAATTGTTTTACTTCAGATAGCTGTAGTTCAGTTAGTAAGGCAGCTGTCATGGGCAAGAGACTGAACCACAAGTTGCTCCTGGTGGGTCAGGCACTCAACTTGCATAGCAGCTGCCATCATTAGTGTGTGTATGTGTGTGTGTGTGTGAATGGATGAATGTGAAGCAACACTGTAAAGTGCTTTACAAAAAAAGTGCTATAAAAGAAGCACAGAGTTTACATTTACAGTTAGTCATTTTGCAGACGCTTTTATCCAAAGCAAATTACAAATGAGATACAAGGCAGCAAATATCTAAGTCATTTGACAAAAAGTGTTTAGTATTACAAAATAGAGGTATGAACTTTAGATGTTTTTGCAAAGCATGGATAATGTAATATAAATTTGCACAGTTTACTTTGTCTTTTTTTTAATCATTTGTATAATGTGTGAAAACACCTAAACATGGCAACTCAATACATGTTGTGATATATTCAGATTTTCTATTAGAACCTTTGTTGACATTTTAATAAGGCTTGTCATGCTTCATTAATTACATAAAATGACACATGCAAATCAGACATCACATCTGTTTTCTGTTCTGGAGAATTCACTTTGAAAACAGAAACTACCTCCTGATATAATTAAGGAAGTACAGGAAACCACAATACAGTTTGAGCAGAAACTGATGCAGTGTGGATGAATGTGTTAGATTCCATTACAATTGTTTATCATTATAAGTGATGTAACAAACAGTTCAGAGGACACTTTATTAGGTAAACCTCTATACTCAGAACATTTACTTTGCTAAACAGTAGTAAAAACAGCAGTAAAAGGACTTTGGATGTATTTGTTTAGCTCTGCGATTTTATGTCAGTATTAATATGGTATTTTCACTTGATTTGTTTGTTCAGTTCTATTCTTTTTTTACCTACTGATTTATATTCATTAATATTTACGACGTGCACAATGTGGTGTTTGTTTGTTTGTTTGTGTATATTGTGATTGTTTTTAAACAGTATTAATACAATTTTGTTTAAATGCTATATTTAAATGCTATTTCAGTATAATTTTAAAGGGGATCTCAGCTGCTTTTACACAGGAATTTATTACCTAACGTTTTCCCATGAAAGGGAGTTCATCTGTAATAATGATGTCATCAGGCCTATCTTGGCATGGGCTAAAGGACATTTTACATTTGAGAAAAAGTGTTTAGTGTTACAAAATAGAGGTATGAACTTTAGATATTTTTGCAATGCATGGAGAATCTAATATAAATTTGCACAGGTCTGGTGGGATCTGGTGTTTTTTGAGCTTGGCCTTTATCAGGGTATACAAGTCAGAAAGTTTTGTCCTCAGATGTATCAGTCTTGACAATTATTTTCCTTTACCCTCACAACTTTTAGCTGTCCACGTAGGGCACAAAGTTTCAATGTAATATATATAGAGTTTGATTATTGTACAGAGCAGTTCTAAGGGTCTTGAAGATATTTTAAAAACGGTCCACCCATGCAAAAACTTGCTATCTCTTTAAAGCCCCAACCCTTCAATACTGAAATCCTACTCAAAACACAGTGATCAGCCCTGTGGAAGCTCAGCGCAAACTCAGACAGTCATCAGCACTGAGGTCAGCAGCATCATTACCACACTGACGATGGCAGCTGCTAATAAGAGCGTGAATGCAGGTGGGCAGCAGCATGGCGATGACTCATCAGGTGATGCCCGATCCCTGCAGCGAGATAAAATGGACACTGAAGGGAAGCTTGGTGTGTTTGTGTGTAGAGAGGATGGGAGGTACAGGCTTACTTGTATAGGCACAGTGACAGAACAGAGAGACATGGCCAATTAACTCCAGCGATGTGATGTCAGGTGCAACTGGCAGACTCAAACAAGGAAGAGCACACAGTAAGTAAAGCTGACTTTAGAGGATAAGGTGGGTGTAGCAGATAGGGTGGTTGACAAGAAAGGCAGCAAGTAAAGACTGAAGACTATTTGAGTTGACATTTATCGGGTTTGCAGCAAGAGCAATGGGTGAAACAAAGAGCAACTATGGAGGATGAGTCAAGAGGCAAGATAATTGCTGTCAAATGGTATAAAACAAGCTTTTAAGTTATCAGATGTCACTGAGAAAGAGTGTTGGTGGAATGGGGGTGGTCCTACGTCTGAATTATTCATTTTGTTCACCCATGCTACTGCACCCATTGTATGTAAAGACACTTTCCTCTAATCACCTCTTTACATATTAGTCACCTGAGCTAAGATTTCTATCTTTAGGTGTGTGTGTGTGCGTGTGTGTGTGTGTGTGTGTGTGTGTGTGTGCGTGCGTGCGTGCGTGTGTGTGTATGGTGTTTGCGAATGGGTATGATTGTATCTTTTAACCTTGTCACCTACAAAACACATTCACATACAACTATTATGGATTAGCAATTTATTTTTGTTGCCAATATTCATCATCAAACAAGAAGTCTTGTCATTTTTTTTTTCGGTTGGAAGGTGAACAAAATATGAGTCAAAATAATGAGTCATCAGCTAAAGGGCAGGGGAAATGTTGCTAATTTAAATCTAGGATTGGAAAATGTTTTCATTACAGTCCACTTGTGTGTCAAATGGGGCAAATTTGACCACTGAACATGAATCTTGGCTCCCGTGCTTTAGTTTGTTTCATGCGCATCATACTTCTTCAACAGAGGCCATTCTTGCTAGAGACATTTGACATGGTAATTATCAAACTTATTAGTTGCCACATTTTTCCACTCCAAAATCAATATTTCAAACCTTCCAGTCCCTGAGACTACAACAAGAACACTTTCAATGTCTAAAACAAGTCACATATTTTACTGTAATACACAAAAGTTGCACATCATTTCCTGTCATCATCTAATTTTTCTGCATGTTTGAGTGAATGCAGAATACTGTAGGTGCATGTGAACTTTGTAAAAGATGACGTGGTCAGCTTGTTTGACTGGTCCCAGGCACATCAAATGGTGTGGCTCATCTCTCCCAGGACCGGTAACCATCGTGGGCTGAAGTATGATCATTATGTAGCTGCTTTGGTGATGAACTCTGTGGGGAGTGAGAGAGAGTGCGACTTCACAACTGAATTTAAATCAGCAGCGGTTGAATAAAATGTCAAATATCAGCAACTAAACAAATGGATGAAACTGAATAATTCTTCTATGACTATGAGTGTACTGCTATTACTTACAGGTAATCTTATGTTGTATTCATTTTATGTGGCCTAAATACAAAAAGTCCTAAAATATGTATAATATTAGAACTATGTTTCATTGTAAATACAAATGATACATTGTAACAGAAATAACTAAGCAACTTACTAGATTTTTAGAAAAATGTTGAGTTTACTACCTGGGGGTATAGTATTCAGTATAAGTGTTTACACTACTCAAATAATTTCATTACTTGACCAGCCTTAGTATTCGTACTGAGGGGATCACTGTCTTTACTAACCTCTATAACCTAAACTTAAATGTATTAGGTGGTACACACCCAATGCAAGCCACTGCATTACAAGCTGATTGGCTGATTTACTCAACTTGTCAGGAAATGACCTGATGCAAGTGACACATTCTCGCCACTTCTTTCATGTCCTCGATCAGCTTCTTAGTAAAAGCGTCTTCTCCTCAGCACATTTTAAACTATCATACAAAAAATATTCAACTAATATTTTTACATATTGTATATATTTTAAGTTTATTCAATTTGAGATGATTTTATTGTCTGACTTATAGTCTTTTAATTTTAAATGATTAATTCAATAAATAAAGGGCTGTGGATAAATAAATTACGTTTTAAAGAAACAAAACACAAGGCTTCAGTACATGCATTGCTTGAGATGTAAAAACCTTCTCAGACTTTTCTTGTGGTTTGTAGAAGATATTCATCACAGAAACTTCCTGTGTGTCTTTTTAATTTTCACAATAATAAGAAGAATGTGAACCATGATACAGGCTAGTGTCTACCCCCAGTTAGGACATATAGCTGCCTCTTTCTTGAAATGACTCAAACAGCTGCAGCTAGTACTTAATGTAAAAAAATCACCCTTCAAACAAGTAAACCTACTTACATTTGTTCCATAATCTTACTTAAAATAATATAAATCTTTATATGACCTGTCATTGATTAGCAACTTAGCTTAAATTTGGTTTTGGTTGGTAAAAGTGAGGCGATCGGTTTCCCATCATGTTCAGATTTACTTAACATATACTGTGTATTTATATTGTGGAAACGAAGTGTGAAACTTGACAGCTGCTCAAATAGTGACAGGTGTTTGTTGTCTTTCAACACCTGCTGCAAAATAAAGTTGCTATTTTTATTCCAAGCTGCTGAAGAGCTATCCTTCTCTTTTCTTTCTTCTCTAAACCCTAGACATGGTAAAAGTAATGTTCAGAATTAGTTCTTGCTCCCTATCTAGAATCTTTCTAGTAAGTTCACTTGGGGGGGGGGAATGACTAGCTAGCATCTAGCCCCACCCGGCTCCTCTCTGTAGGGGAGACGGCTGATGGCCTCGTCCCCTTTCATCAGTGCTAGTGCTACTTCATGATAACAGGCTTTAGCTCAGTCACTGATTGAATTCAGGTAAAGTAGAGCTCATTTCCAGGGCATTGATCACTTCCTTAATGAACAGACACCGCGGAGCCTTTTCGGCCCCTAGCTTTACATTTGTAGCAGTAAACCAAAGAACAGAGATAACATGGCTTGGGTATATCTGCTTCCAGTTAAATCAAGGGAGGAATCATAGCAAAATGCTGTATCTGTAGCTGCAGTAGATTAAATGCCCATTACCGTGCGTCAGTGGCTTGACTTTCAGGAGACAGGAAATTACCTTGTGATCTTTTCTTTTACCCTTTTATCGGGGAAATTGATGTTTACAACATGAAAACAAACACAAGAGAATGATTTGTCTGCCATACGAGTGGCTGGCAAGCAACAATTTGCTAGTAATTCCTGGATCAAATCTGACTAGTCACCGTTCTGTTGATTCTGCAGTTGCCTTTTAGATCTTTGAAATGGCTGATAATGAAGTGTATGAATCAGAATGAAACTCAAGTGCATTTCTTATAAATCTTCATGATGTCACATGATGTAAGAGATCAGAGGGAGATTTGATGCAGAAAAAGAAAGAAAAATAAATAAATGGTAAAATAAAAAAGATTAAAAAAAAAACCAAATGGATTTGTTTTAAGATTTGTCTTTTAAGAAAAAGACACGATGTTCCTATTAATGGGAAAAACAGGGACATGTCATTGGATGCTCTGAGGCATCAATATATTGATAACGATGTTTGATTGTTTCAGTACTTATTTGTTTTTTTTAAAAAAGTTAGATACAATTTTAAAAATTGTAAAAGTTTTTTTTGTCTTCTTGTGTCAGTTTGCCTTTAATTTTTCTTCTTCTGTCAGTGATTTCACAGTTTCATAAAAATGAGAAGTAAAACTCTGATGGAACATGTCTGGACCTGTTTGTGCTGAGTAGGTGGAGAGACAAGTAATAATATCATGAAAAGATTTTTGTAACCAGATAAATTGCAACGTGTGTTATTGATCTTGGTTAGTAGTTATTTTAAACGTTTCCTACTGTTTGTACAGTTGGACGTTTGTATAAAGTGGCTGAGTCTGTCCCCGACCACACCCTTATTCTTAATTCTGCAAGATTTTGAGAAAAGAGTTGAGAAGTACTGTACGTCACAAAAAAATACGCTTTTAATGGTCTTATGTGTTAAAATGGATATTTTTCTTTCATGTCTGAGCTCTTTGTGCTGCTGCTCCCTTCTGTCTGCTTCTATCAAAGGGATCTGTGTGTCCGATGATCTTCTATAGAAATGGAAATGACTGTGAGAGGGTATTCCCTGGAGATATTTCTGTCTGATTCTCCACTGCAGCTTGTATCTGTCTGAGTGTGCTGGTTATTATCCCTAACCAGTGATGGACTTTTTCTCGTTCATCATTTCTGTCTGAGTGACTCAGGAATGGGATATATGTCTCACCAGGATGACTCATGCAGGGCATTTTGATCTCAATAACTGTGATGAGCTGCTGGTGAAATGAAAGGTCATTCAGCCTGTCACTCACACTTCTCCCCTCTTATTTGTCATTTTAACAGCTTCTCATTAACACAGTTATGTATGTTTTGAGAAAATCATCATCTGAAAAATCTTGATACCTGATGAATGCCAAAACATTGTGGTTTAAAAAATCTAATGAAAGTTTCTTACTCATGCTGTATCAGTATAGACCAAAATCCAAAGTCCCTGTTTGTTTCTTTGACCACTGGTGCACAGACCTTTTAAGTGGTGGAGGAAGGTGGATAAAGGTACCAGTAAGGTAAAAATGAGCAGTATTAGATTAGAATGTCCTTGCCGGACCACTTATGCCCTGTGCCCAAATCAATATGGTGGCATGTTACTAGTCAGCTGGTTGCCAAACAGCTGATGACTGAGCCAAAGATCATGAAGCATGAATGAAGCAGCTGGTGCTAATGAGCTAATGCAAGCATGGCTGCAGTGCTGTGCCTGAGCCACCGCTATGCTCCATTACACTAATGTGTTTTAGACTAGCAGCTAATATGCTACACTTTAACTGTTAGAGGTAATGTACATATTATATATAGTCTCTAATAACATATAGGTTTGAGGGGCTGTTGAGGTTGTGTTCTAAGCTCCACTAAAACCTTTTATTTCTTTAAGCCACAAATGAAACCTTTCATCTTTCAAACGAAGGCTTCTCCTTCACTTCCTCCATCTCTGACCCACAAATCTACCCTCTTCTGTTCCTACAGCACTCTGAAGAATCAATATGATGACCATATTCCAGTCCCCTCTTCCCACCTACTTTAATTAATCAGTGAGTCATTACTAAGGACTGCTTACATGAGTAGAAATGGCCACAATCCCGGACTGCCCTTTGAGCTTTGTTTATAAAAAGCAAAGATGTTCTTGCTGGTGGTGTAAAATAATCATGTACAAATGTAATGAGTGTGATGATGACATCATAAGCATATGATACATGATCAATGCATCTGACTAAGTATTTTTATTTCTTTTGAGCAATGACCTCTTCTTTTAAATACCAACATTGTGGAATATATTGGAAATATCAACATTCCTCCCACTGATATATGAAGTTACTCCCAGCACTGACCTTTTTTCTAAACACAGTGTGTGATGCTGATCAGCAGAATGAAGCCTCTCGCCACAGTGTACTATGCCAACATATACAGTATCTGTTGAGAAATACACTCTTGCCTCAAAATCAACTTTGCAAGAAATGAGCCCACATGGTCGTTCCATCACCTATGACTCAGTCATTGAGAAGTGTTACTTTGTAGGCAAACGCCTAAAGAAGATTTCACTCTAAGCATAATTTTGTCACTCACACTAGGCATTGATCCTGCAGACATTTCTACCCTCTAAGTAAGCTGACAGATGTGAGTAAAATATTATGTCTGCTTTTAAGTCTAGTTTTGTAGCAGCCTATATGCCTTTTCAGCCACTAAATGTTCCATTATAGTCACTACCTAGTTGCTAATTTAGTCTTGCTGGTAAAGGTAGTGTACTGCTGGTTAAAGCCTTTTGTTATGTTGATGTTGCTGAAAACTTCCTGTTGCAAAAATAAAATATGATGCATGAACTGCAACAGTGAAGTCGCAAACTACTAAACCAAAACAAAAAGTTAAAATAAGCTTAAAGGTTTAGTAGCACTAAGATGAAGAGGTCGGTAATCATTTTACTTAAAATTGTCACTATGAATGACTAATTTGATCATTTGATAAACTGTTAAAGGATGCCTCCAATCAAATTGAACTTGCTTATTTTGGCTCCACATGTAAATGAATGCCAGTAAGCTCACCACTGACTTCCCCATATGAAAATATCTATCTACTTCTACCTGAAAAACTACTCTGGATGACACCACTTGGAGGATGCTTCAGTTCAGATTATGTCGTCTTGTTGCTCACACGATGAAAACTCCAAATTACATCACCTGAACTCATAATGATGAAAAAAACTCCTCCAGATTATGTCATCTGGAGGTTATTTTTAGCTAGAAGCAAAGAAATATTTCAATATAGCGAATTCAGTGGGAAGTTTAAAAGCATTAATATACACCCTAAACAAAAGCTGGTAGGTGAGTAGGATCAGCTTTAAATTAAAAGTAAAACAGTTATTAAATGAAGAACCCAAGCGTAATTTCTCATGAATCACATGTAAACTGTGTATTGTACATCAATTCATATACATTTCCTTGATAAACGGTCCGCACTTTTATAGCGCTTTTCTAACTATTGGCACTCAAAGAACTTTACACTGCTTCTCATTCACCCATTTGCACTCACATTCACACACACAGATAGGGGAGCTGGTATGCAGCTGGTCAACAACCAGGAGCAACTAAGTTTGGGTTCAGTGTCTTGCTCAAGGACACTTGACATGTGACCAGAGGAGCCAGTGGTTGGTGAACAACTGCCCCACCGTCCTGCACCACAGTCCCAACACACCACAGATCTGTTCACTTCAAACCCAACAACACACTGAGACAAACACTCCTCCACCCGAAAGAAAAAAACACAGAACACCGTAGTTTATGGAGTCCATTCCAGTAAAGAGTGTTCAGAGCTCTTCATTGGAGAAACCAAACAACCTCTACACAACAGGATGGCCCAGCAGTTATCTTTCGGATAACCAAACCTAGATGACGTAGAATCTTCACCTTCTTTATATTTACAACCCTCCTCCTTCCATTCAAACCCCGGGGCATGCCCGAGGGGGATTTGATAGCTTTTCTCTACATATCTGTATAATGTAGTATTGACTTCATTATGTCAGATGATCATGTTGTGAATAGGCACTATGAAAGTAAAGTTTAATTGAAAGAAAAATAACAATACTGATCAAATTCTATTGCTATTTCCACTAATACATATCAAGTCTTGATCCCTTTGATTTGGCCTCTACACCTGGATTTATGTAATTGTCAACCACAAAACCTATTGATTGCAGTGGTTGTGACAGTGATTACGTTTATTTTTAATAAGATATTTATTTCCACTATATCATCTGAAATCTATGTCATCTTGCTGTGACATATTATGGTATACAGATAAACAAACTGTCTTTAATTTTGTTTTGTCACTTACATGAAATAACATGTTGTGTTTCTCATTCTCTCATCCGACGGGATCAAAAGTGTGTGCCTCATCTTGTGTAGGATGCAGCCACTTCACCACAGTTGGAATTCTAGTGTCATTCATGGCCTCCTCCACTGCCCTTCCTTACACCACTCCAGCCTCCCACCCTTCCCACCCACTCACCAAGTCTTATGAAGAAGCAGCGGTTCCTCGTAATCAAGGCAGTGGGTTATTCAGATTAAATTAGACCCTCATTCTATCAGATACATCTGTGGGTAGGAAGGAAGGAGGAGGAGGCGGGCAGCGGGGAAGGAATGCCTCCAGCAATAAGGGATGTGTAACCTTTGTGCCCTCTCAAACAACCACACTCTTCGCCCTGAATCCATTACTTGAGGTGGCAGCTTGGGGAGTTACTGCTAAGAAACACAAGAAAATTGAGAGTCCAACCTCCACATCTTTTGTCCCTCCCTCTGTCTCTGATTGGGGGTAAGTCAGATGGAAATAGACATTGTATGAGTCACCAGTCTGGCCCTTACTTCAGCTCCTGAGAGAGTGTTAAAGAATGATATAGAATGAGGAAATGTCAAATTCCAGCTGACTGCCTCTATAGACTTGTGGCCATCATCAGTGCACTAAATATATCAGCTTAAACACAACCACCATGATTACAATCTGAATAATATATGTACAGTATATATGCACGAGTGAGTGTGTGGTTACGTAAGGAGATATGGTTCACCTTGATGATTACACAGGATTTGCTCACCCACTGAAAATCTGTCATCTTGTTTTTTTTGTTTGTTTTTTTTATAGTGGAATCTAATCAGAGACTTTGATTTAAATGTAATTTCTGACTATATGCCAAATATTCTGTGACCAATGATGTGTCATGTGCCATGACACTGTAGGCCTGTGTGGAACAAAAAAAAGAAAAACTTAATTTTTAAAATTATTGAGCACATTTGCAAAATGGGTATGACATATTTCAGCATGTAACTGGAGTTTGTATCCATGCCTGCAGTTGCAGCATCAGTCTGCATCAGCTTCCAATTCATGGTCAGTCAGATTTCCTGTGTTGTTCCTCACCTTTCAGAATTTCAACATGGTTTCTCAGTTTGCTTGTGCAGCAGTTCCCCCGAACAGATGTAAAACAAATGGAGAAAAATACATTTCCTGCAATATACTCCAGACAGCACAATGTTTAATTAGAAAAACAAAGCATAAATTTTTTTTTTTTAAATGAAATTACCTGGAAACAGGGCTGGATTTTAAATTCATCAGGCTTTCATCACAGACAGGTCAATGAGCACAGTTTGCCTGAATCAGCCTCATCATGCAAATACGCTACATGATACTACTCAGTGTTTTAAACACCTCAGCTGAATGTTTGCATTTATTGTATTTATTGAGTACACAAACTATAAATTATTACACTGAGCGTAAAGGACCAGCGTTATGTACCAGTGAAGATATAAGTATACATTTCCATTAAACAGTAGCAGTACAAAGCCGCAGCTGCCCTGAACTGGACAACTACGTTGTGTGTTATCAATTTTCACATGTCCAGAATCACTGCATTCCTTTGGTACAAATGTTTTTCACCACTTTTCTGCCACACCTGCTCCCTATGAAAACAGTTTCTGTGTGTGTTTTGCACTGACGTAGTTTATACGATCTGTGTGTGTGTGTGTGTGTGTGTGAAAGAGAGAGAGAGAGAGAGAGAGAGACAGTTATGCCTATATCTACTTCCTACAATGTGGGCCCCATTTGCCACCCGCTCCCAGAGCTCCTGTCTATTACATCTTTCCATCCCTGCCTCTGTCTTTCCATCCGATGAGTGGGAGAGTGCCTGCGTCAATGTAGGCATGTGAATGTGCAGGTGTGTGTGTGGTACTGTGCGTTGTGTGTGCGAATAATGTGGATCATTTCAATCCAAAAGGTTCCAGTGAGTTTAAGCCCTGCTGAGTGGTTGTGGCGTTGTGTCTCCCACACAGGTGATAAGAGGGGAGGATGGGTGGGGAAGGAGCTGGACAGCATGGGATGAGAGAAAGGGCTGGAAGTAAAACACAGAGCAGAGCTGCGAGGGCAACTTCCAGACACAGTGAGGGAGAGGTGGGAACAGGAATGACTCGCCTGTCCTGGTCTTTAATTTAAAATAAAACGAAGATGATTTCTGACAAGTCTTCCCATGAAGGTCACACATTGTTGTTTTCCATGATGAGCCACCGTCCTTCTGCCAGCTCTATTGTTTTTAAAATGGGAAGTTAAACACCAGCTGGTTTGCAGCCGCAAACTTGTAATTTCCTAAAGAAATAATGCTCAGTCTCGATACTTGTACACAATTACTTTTTTAGGTCTAGCATACAGTATAATTGCAGTTTTTTTGTTCAAAATGTTTCTTTGTCACAGTATAATTTAGAATAATCTTCACTGTGCAAAGATTTCCTATTATAGATTATTCTAATTGTTAATAGAATAAAATGTAAAATAGAATGTTTTTTCTTAAGATTGTATTAGGTAACAACACCTAGAAGGAAATAATGCACCCACATACTGACTGGCAAAAAATCAGAAAGTAATTTTTTTAAACTAGCTCTCCAACTTGGGGCTTGAGACAGTTCTGAAACTCTCTTAAACATTTTTTTTTCCCTTTTCCTTGTATCATATTTCAGAGTATCTTATTTTAATTTTGTGAGCAAAGGTGAACAGACAAGTTTACAGCCCCTGTGATTGGAATAACTTCTCCTCAAAGGCCATATTAATAATAATTCATATTATATTCTTTTACATTCATACAACCAAAAGTTATTGCCGCCTTAAAGCAACATTGACACCCTCAGAGAGACAAACACCAGATGCATTTCCATTGCTGCTGGTATGTTTATTTGTCTTCATGAAGATGAATTTAGACAATAATAGGAGTAAATATAAATATTCTGATGGAGAATAATATTTTAGACAACAGGGAATCTCTTTGACACTCATGAATAGGTTATAGCATACTGACTAGTTTAACAGAAAATGCTTGTTAATTAATATGAGCAACAAGAGCTGTTGTTTTTCTTTTGTTTTGTTTTTTTGAAACAGAAAACTGAAATATCAAATATCTGTTGGCTGCGGGTTATGGCTTGGAACAAAAACTACTCATCTGACATTTGAAGACCCTTTTACTTTCTGTAACCCTGCTCTTAATTGGGATAAAATGCAGTGCTGCTAGCAACCCATCAGCATTGCAACACATTTTAAGTGTAAAATGCCAAATTGTGTTGTTGATAGTCCAAAACAGGAAATTACTAAACAGTTTTCTACGGTGATGCATTACTTTTTCACCACATGTTTCTGGTAGATCTGCTGTAAACAGGTGACTCATTTTTGGTTAAAAACTAGGGACAAGGTACACGTATTTATAATAAACTGAGTTTGGAGTGGAAACAGTTCACTGTGTGCTGTGTGAATGTGAAACAGGTTCAGAGTACCTGGATTGTCATCTGTCATGGCAGTTTTCACAGATTTGCATGCGAACCTGTGTTATTTTAAGAGATGTGATAAAAGTGGGCTCTTCTTTAAAACTCCTCTTCAGTAACCAGGTCATGCTATGATTCATGCTACAGTGCAGCTTTTAGCTTTCCTCGCAGTCACAGCATCCTGATACCCGGATGATCTGCCTGATTTCTGGAGCAGCTTTAAACAAATGACAACATGGGTGTTTTTTTCTCTTTATGTTTACTCAAATGACTCCAGCTCCGCAGTGAATTCCCACAGCACACTTGTCTCGAACAGACTGAGCCAAACTCGTCACCACCTGAGGGTACAACTATTTTTATGCAATGGAAATTTCACCCGAAGACCTGGAGAGACTTTACTTTTGAACAATAACTCTGAGTAGAGGAAAGATTAACTACCTTCTCTTTAACCTGACAAAACACGAACACACTCTCTCTTTTACTCTCTCCCTCCTCCTCTTTGTCTTGCCTAAGAGTTTGGCTTGTCTCAAACAGTCAATACATGACAGTGAACAGTGGGTGGAACTGGGGGTTGAGTCAGGCCTTTGAAGCATGTGTGTGTTTGTGTGTGTAAGTATTCAGCATGTGTCATCGGGGCCATCGTATCGTGACTTGAACCCAGGAATACCAAGCATTCTTTTTCTCATATTGAGTTTGGCAGCCACAGGTTGACTGGTGCTTTTATGTGATTCAATTTGAATGTGAGGTTACTCACAATGCTGACGTTTGTTGTTGCTGTGTCTGATCATTCACAAGAAAAAACATTTGACTTTATGCTCTACATGCAATTAGCCTTCCCTGTAATACTTAGCAATATGAGACTTTCATGAGAGTTAATAATGTTTCACTGCTAGCAGCACTTTTGACTCCTTCACTTCTGAATTTATGATAATATTTGCATAGTATGTAATGTACTTTTTGTACTTTATATTGGACTTATCTCTTCACTCTGTAGGTCTGTGTCATTTGTCTATGTTTATATGACACCTAAATATAGAGAAAGACATTTGACATTGCAACCATGGGTTGGACCCCTTTGTTGGGAATCACTGGAGTAAATTACTAAACTGTACATAAAGAAGTAGGCAACCTCCACCTCCTACAACAGTAAGATTCTTCTTTCATTTATTGATGCATCAGAATCACCCAAATTATAGTCCTTTACTTACTGAGTAAGTACCAAGGGAACAAAACTGTACTTTGACTGGGATTATTGCAATGATTACTTATATTTTAACAATACCTGAGAAGTTTTCTTCTGAAGGATTTTGACTGCAATCAAGTACATTTGCATTAATGAATTGGTATTTATACCTTAGTAAAGGGTCTGAATACTACAACATCTGATATATTACAGCTTTTTAATTGAACTACTGTGTAAAAATGTTCAAACCCACACATAAAGAATACTTTAAACACAGGTTAAACAATTTCCTCACTACACTTCCCCGTCAGTAATGACCATACTTAGCTTTACTGGAATTCAACCGACTCTATTCTCATGTTTGTATTTGGTTTACTAGTTACCCAAAGTGCCTCTGTTGTTCCAGCACTTGTACTGCAATCCATTTACAATGTATTTGCACTGAAATTCATGTCAGCCATTTGACGGCACCTGAGCGGAATTTCAGCTCGCTGTGCTCGGTGGTCAGAGGTGAGAAATGTGAGCCTTATTGGGAAACAGCATCATCATCTCGAGGCTCCGTCCGCAAACCAGGAAGCACCTGTGCTGCAGAGGGGTGGCTACGGAGAAGGCGGCCTATTGTGTTTGGGGGCTTTTTTAAGTTGGATGAAAAAAGGGACATTCTGGACAGGAAGTGATTTGATGCAGTAGCATACCATTCCAATGCAATCAACATTATTGTCAGGAGCTACTGGCAGCACGAACACAGAGACATAAAGACAGCTGCTAAATAAACTATTTTGTTAGCATATAATGTAAACAAGGTTGTTTTTATTTTATGCAATACAAGCTAAGATATTTTTACATAAGCATTTAACGCCCTCATCAAACCCGGTGCTATACACTATGCATAAATGTTTCTTTAAGCAATTTTATATTTAATACTGTTTTTATGTCTTTTTTTAAAAAAATACAGTATTAGTTGGATAGTGAAGTTTAACAGCCTGAAACATCTCATGTCTGAAAATAGCACACAGTGACAGTATGGTTCAGGGCACAGAATCAAAGGCAAATTGATTTTTTCCTAGATGTACTGTTTTGGATCAGTGTTCAACAATGTAACAGAAAGAATCAATAATAAAAGAGGAAAACTGACAGGAGCTTCTACCAAGCAGAAAACTGACTTGAGGGTCCGTTTTTGTATATTTGACAAGAGAATATTTCTTGAAAACATATGGCTGTAGGCAAAGCAGGTTAAAAATACGAAACAAAAACTAAACTGATGGAAATTTTCACCATAAAACATTTCGAAAGCACTGAACATCCCTGGCATCTGAAAATAAAATGTTTTGAAAAATTTGAAACAATTGGCCGTGATGTTGTAAATTAGGAGAAACCATTAGTCATTATAGAAAGGCCTATGATAACTTCAAATGTAATATTTATTTATTGTGTGTGTTTCTCATTGCATTATTTTGACATCACTTTATCATGCCACTGTAAGTATTACAGTGTGGTATTTTATGGCAAGTTAATCTGAATCAACAACATGGCTCAAATTAAAAATCATGTCTTTACTGTTTCAGAAACCTGGTTCCATTATCATGGTAAAATGCAAATAATGTTTCATATCTCACATATTTAGAAGACTGATGATGATCTTTGGCAGAGTGAATCATGGATCATGGATCATTGTGGCACCTGAGACAGCCGGTATCTTGGCATTATCAATTGTTCTATCGTTATTCTTTTATTTTGTCAAATGTCTGATTTATAGAATGACAACAAATGTCATAAAAACACTTGGAGTTCAAAGGTGTCTTAAAATCTTTTGACCAACAAAATTAACTAAATGTATGTAGGACAAAACCAGAACTAATATTTTATTTATAACAAATGTATTGTTGTTCTCGTTACTGAACTGTAAATAGAAAAATCCCAGAAATTCAAACTGACCCAATTCATTTTTGATCCACTGACATCATCACGCAGATGACACAGTTTGTGAAAGTACTGTGTCACACACAGTCACAGTCCATAAAACTGGGTCCTAATAGCCAATAAGCTTAAGATTGTGGGAGGCTTAAAAAAATGCCTGCCGGTCTCCCAAATATATTAGTTTTACCACCGAACCACTGGCATACAGTTGCTACTAATGTAAACCACTGATGTGAAAGGGAGGAAGGGGGTGGGGGGTGGGGGGGGTGGAGGTGATGAGATGAGATACATGAAGAGAAAGAAATCAAGAAAAGGATAGGGACAATGTGGGGGAAAAAAAAGGAAATGTTTGGATGAGAAAATGGTTGAATGTTGAATGTACATTTTGTTTTTTTCCCGACTCCTCTGGGTCCATTGTTATTATTTACCGCTGACATTAACAACCAAAATGAAATGAGGCTCGGAAAAGGATGGCGGGCGTCCCCGCTTATCAGCCATGATGTCACAAGCCCAGATTAGACTGGACCATATGGCATGCTGCCTGCTGTCCCTTTAATCCTCAGCCAGCATCCCGGCACCGCACCCCAGCTCATCCAAGTTATCTCCATATATTATCCCTCTACCTATCTATGTAACTGAATCTTTTTTCAGCTGATCACAGATGGGCCTGGCACAACTCTACATTCAGAGTTCTGCATGGCCAGGGGGGCTGACTGTTGTTTTGTCTATTGTTTTGTTTGTTGGTTGTCCATCTGTGTCTGTGACTGGAGCTGTCAATGTGTCTGTCTAGTTGTCTGTCCATTTGTCACATTTCTGTTGTTCACTTCTTTCTGTCTGTGTTTTGCTCTCATTACCATTCCCACGCATTTGTGCAGCAGACACAACATGATGTAACATTAGTTGGGTTTTTGTGACCAGGCTTTGCGGCTTTCATTCACATTGTGTATACAGGTTTGACCTCTGAGTGGGTGGGAAAGATGATTTGAACACATGCAGTATGTAGTATGTCAACGATTAGGTTAACAGTCAAATGACCAGTTGGGTAGTGATGCCAGGAACAATTCTAACATCTGTTTAAGTGGAAAGGTCCGCATATACCCACAAACATCTACACGTGTAGTGAAGAAACATATTGATATTCGGACATTTTTTTACTTTTATTATTTCAATCACTTAGTGTTTTAACAAAATGTGATTAAAATCTCTCTGTCTCTACACTCACCTCCAAAGCTCAGCTAGCCATATCTCATTTGTGTAATAATAACTTATTTTGTGGGTATAACCTCACCAAACCAAACATCGAAGAAATAGCAGTGACAAAGATCAACTGCTACGTCGGCTCATGTTTCCTTTTGTCCGGGCCAATAAGTGGCACCAATACACCACAAAGTCAACAGCAAACATGTAGTATACACTTTCTGAAAAAAAAAATTGAATGACCTGACACTGCAGATAAACAATCTGCAGACAAATCAGTAATAGCTCACCATTTTCACACCACTGCTCCTCACCACAGTTTATAGCAACTTCTAATCTAGTTTCTATTAATAAGTTACAAAGCCCATCAGTGAGGTAATTGAAAAAAATATTCTTAAACTAAAAATATGATTCTGGCCAGACAGATGAGAATCATTCCGTTTTTGTGAGCTTTTTGTTGAAGACTGGATGAAATCAATGAGCAAACACTTGGCTGTGACTCTACTCTTGCCCTATTCTGTAGTGTTCTTAGCTGCAAACATGACACACTGTGACTGCAAAATGGTCTCACGTGTATTTCCCATATACATATGGTTCCATATTTTAATCCAAACACAAATGCAGGCCAGCAGAGATCGGTTGCATGTCATGTGAGTGAAGGCAGTATGACGTTTAAACCTGTAAATTCATTACTCGGGGATATAAGGCAGGTCCACTGGGCTATACAAGGGACTGAGCGGAAGTTAGAGCTTGCATTTGTCTCAGTGTGATCTGGCTATGGACATCTCCTGAAAATTCCCCATGACACTGAATATTCATAAATCACTTTAAAAACAGCCCTTGGGGATTCACGTATCCATTGTTCAGTTTAGAGTTTCAACATATGTGGCTATTTACAGTACTTTTATATCAAAAAGTGTAAATGTTCCTCGGAAATGTTATGAGAACTCTGTGTGTTACAGCATGTGTTTCTTTGTGTGTGGGAAATTCTTACCACGTCTTCTGAAAATAAAAATGAAGAAAAGAATTAGATTATTCAGTGATGAAAATGTATTGTTTGTTGCAGCCCTTCAGCAACTTTGGAAATTACTTAGTCTACTGAAAGAGAACACACAGGAGCAGCCTTAAGGTAAGGACACTTTAATCCACTGAAATGTGGATAAAAAGAGCTGGGAATCAAAGTGCCAACCCTGGCATTAGTGTATAACCCACTGTTCCTCCTACACCACAGCCTGCTAGCACATTCAGATACTTTCACATTTTGTACATTTAACTGTTTGAATTTAATTTTAAATGAAAAATCTCAGGTTTTCCTGCAGATCAACTCTCAATAACCTTTAATAACGCAAAAACATATTTCTAGAAACGTTTGCAAAATGTAATAAAATCTAAACCTAAAATCTGTCATTTAAGAAAAAGGAGCAATACTAATTCAGTAGAATGTAGTGCTTTTGACAGCAATTACAGCTTCCAGGCTTCTTGTCTAAACCTCTGCAGGCTTCTCACATCTTATCCCATCTCTCCTGACTGATCGCAAGCTCAATCAAACTAGATAAAAAAAAGCATCTGTGAACTGCATGTGTTAAACACCACAATCATATCATATAAGCTCCGTTACTGTAGACTGTAGAAGTAGGATGTGTAACTGTGGCCTGGATTCTTGACAGCCTTCTTCCATGGGCACCCTTTTAGTAGGTCAGTGCGGGTATTTATACGAATATTAGAGTTTTGGTCATGCTCTTCTGGTTTTATTCCCTTTCATTAGTGTATGTAAACGAAGTGGAACCTGAAAATAAAATGTGTGGGTGCGGGCAGAAGACACACTGAGTAATAGTTGAATCAAGCGCACAGCAGATGTATTTTTTTTTTCATTTAGCCCGACCGGAGGAGGAGTCACAGTGCCGTCATAGTTGTGGGCGGGTTTTCTTTGCTGCAATCACACCTCGCCGGTGTCCATATATGGTTCGTGACATCACGCGCCGGAGGTCCCATTCACATAAAACTGATCGGCCGGAATCCCCTTGGAGGAAATGTAGGCACAGACGCGCACGGGGCACCACTCTCGCCCGTATCCGCCGTTTATGAGCAATCCAGTTTAATTCTTTACGCAATAATAACATCTCCTAGACGTCAAAATGAAAATCTCCAGCATTGACTGCCGGCGTCTGAGGAAAATCATCAGGAAGGAATGTGGAAGCTGCCTTATTGTGGACTGTCGACCGTATTTGTCATTCACTAACTCCAACATCAAAGGCTCTGTTAATGTCAATCTCAACTCAGTGGTGGTCCGAAGGTCCCGTGGAGGACCGGTGCCTCTGCAGTTTGTCATCCCGGATGAGAAAGCCCTGTTTCGCCTTCGGGAAGGGAGCATATCGGCGGTCGTCGCTCTGGATGACCGGACGTCCCACTGGCAAAAACTGAAAAAGGACAGTGTTGCACAAATAGTAATAAACACCCTCTCACATCTAGCGAGCGGAGCAAACATCTGTTTCCTGAAAGGTGAGAGTGCTGGGAAATCAAACTGTTTTAATCCAGAGAAAGAATCGTAATTGTCCAAGATTTGTCGGCCACTTTAGCACCAAATTTCAGTATGTCTTTATGTGGTGTTATCACATTGACTTAAGACACAAGCTTCTCCGAAAGTAGCCATTTTTCGGTTTATCCAGTATCGCCGGGATAACCACAGCGGATCTTTGGTCCGCACATTGATTTGGCACCGGTTTTTACGAAGACCGTCCTGACTCAACCCTTCCTGAGCTTGGGACAGGCACTCAGATGCGCACTGTCTTGCGCAACCTCAGCGGTGGGGTTGGACAGTTTCGAGGTTCGGTGTCTTGCCCGAGGACACTTGGGCATGTGTCTATAGAGTGAGCTGGGGCGCAAACCGCTGACGGGGAGCCACAGCAGCAGCTGAGCAACTGGCGTTCCGCAATTTAAACCAGCCCAGGCTACACTATAGATTACTGTACTGATGTAAATATTTATATATGTTTTAATTTTACTCATTTTACCTTCATGAACTTATTTGTCATTACATATTTGGGCTGTGAATAAATAACCCTTCACTTTCATTTCAGATGTATTGTAGAGAAAATTTGGGGGGACTAGCTCATGTGTTTTATGTTTTATTTTACATTTTTAAATATGCAACATAATAGCACCATATTTGTCGCCCGTGTTAAGAGAAGCGTCTATTTTTCCCGCACTTCTTGGGAAAATAAATGTCCTGCTATGTGCGTCAACGGGTGAGTCAGTGCGGCAAAAACGCAGGCAAATTGGTGGAGCAAAGACTTTCATTAATACAATTTAAAGTTTGTCAAACGAATTCCCCTAATCCCTTCAGGTTTTGATAATGTGTTGATACACATCCATTTCCGACTGTCACCTCTTCGTCGTCAGGATGTTGGCCTAAAAGGATTACCGGTCCTTCCACTGCCGACTCTTGTAATTAATTACGCGCTCATAATGAGGTTAGAAATGTCATAATCCTGCTAAGACTGTTTCATAAACGCTGGCAATTCACAAGTTGTGAACGTGTGTGTCAGGGGGTAGAGGTGACCTACTTACTTATTCATCACGATGTGTTTTTTTATGGTTTCTCCCCTTTTGTTCAGGAGGATACGAGAACTTCCACTCTCAATACCCTGAACTGTGCACTGAGGTGAAAACCATCGACCAGAGCGGAACTGAAACCGAGAAAAGAGTCAGCAGCCACAGCGAGAAGCTTTCTCACCACAAACCAGATTATGATCAGGTATGGAAACACCCTTTACTTCCCACTGTTTCTCTCACACAGCAACAGGGCACATGATCTCTAGTCTAAAAGAAAGAAACCACATGCAAATCTTTCTGACATCAGAGAGATGTACAGTAATTGGCACCAGCCCATCAAAACATATTCTTAACATACATATGGTATTCTCTGACATTCACTGCTCCCCAGCCATCTCAAACTTGGCTCAAAAAGGGTAGGGACCACTCACTGATGCCCTGACATTGGGACGCCAAATATAGAAAAACACTCTTTTATCTGTGACCTTTCTTCTATCTTCTCTGCTGCCCAAATAAAAAGCATTTGTGGCTGCTTCACGCCACACAGAACCCTGTATTGTGTCTGATGTTCTCGTATTGTGTGTTATTTCACAATTTCACTCTGGGTGTTGTAGATTCTAGTTCTTATCTACTTGCCTAATGTCTTTGTTTTCTCATTCCTTTCCCTCTCAGGGTAAACCTGTAGAGATCCTGCCTTTCCTCTACCTCGGTAGTGCCTACCATGCCTCCAGACAGGACTATCTCAGTGACCTTCACATCACAGCCTTGCTTAATGTCTCAAGGAGGGACCTGCAACCGGCTAGGGGTCGCTATGACTACAAGTGGATCCCAGTAGAGGACAGCCACATGGCTGACATCAGCTCACACTTCCAGGAGGCCATAGAGTTTATTGGTGAGTTGAAATGACTGAATGAAACACCTTTTTCCTTAGTGTGCATTTAAGATTTGGGTTTAAGATTTTATGTACAGTCGCTTAAACCAGCTTGAAAGGCAAACGGACACTACACCGCCAAAATAGAATCTTTTTCTACATCAACTCCAGTGTCGATATATTTACACTGCGACATCACCTAAAGTAGTCTTAAATATATTTGAGCTGAGTTAGAGACACCTATACATAGGTGTGTTTATTTTCTTCTCGCTGCCAATCTCAAATAGAAGGCTATAAGAAACCCAGTCGTAATCAGTTTAGCTTGATTGCCTGCCTCCAATCCCCCACTAACATACCCAGCCTACTTTGATTCAGGATTTGCTCACTTCCCCCGTCCCCTTTCGACATCCCTCCCTCCATTTCTCTCCCCATCTTAAATTGAAAAGACGCTCTTATGCCACCACCGCCTCCCAGGCCTAATCTCTGATGGGTGTGTCCAGAGAGTGAGTTGTCCGTGTTTAGAAATGGTGGGGTGGAGGATGTTCAGGACTTTCTTTTTTCCTTCACACACACACATACACACACTAACAGGCATGTTGGTTAGGTGGAGGATAAAAGCCAGCTGATTGACACACAGTGAGAAAGCACAGTTACTAGTTATTTACAGGTGGACCTAAGAGCACTGGAGCAGTGAATGTGTTTCAGAGGAAGAACAAGTGTGTGGGAGAGGAGAGAGGTGCTGGATAATAGCGGCAGCAGCAGCAAATGATATACACAATGTGCTGGTAGTTATTTATAGTCAGGTTTAACCAAGGACAAAGCTCACCCACAAGCAGCTTGGCTGACCAGCATTTGTTGGCTGCTATTGTTGGTATTGTGCATTGTTTGGAGATGCAGCCTACATTTAGGGTGTCGTTCAATAAGCCCGTCTATTGCATAAGACAGGAAATTATTCCAGGGCCAGGTTTAGCCTACATTCAGGGGGGCTACCAAAATTCATCAATCATGCCAAGTGATTAGAAAAGTAGTATACACAAATCCTCACTGAGCTTCCTCTGGCCCTTACAAGAAAATCAGTCATCAGTCACCCTCTGACCTGATGATGTACAATTGGGGAGGACATAATAAATATTATTGACACCCCAGGATGAAAACAGATTTTTGAACATGTCATAACATATTCATCCAATAAAGCATCACTTGAGAACCCACTGCTGCTGCTGTCATTCCTTTTACCACCCCTTTTCCCTCTAGTTGCATCCTCCACTTCAGATGGGAGGTTAGTGATTCATTCGTGTAGTTTAACAAGGATCAGAGTAGTCAGAAATCACAGTTGTTCTCATCCAGTGGCTCTCTGGGACACTCGGAAGTGAGAGAAAGTGACAGATAGAATTGTGTAGGTGTCTACAGTGGCTTTTTGGAGCAAAGTGTCTGTAGGCTTATCAAATTTACGAGACAGACAGAAAAAATTACACATAGTTGGTCACGATAGAATATGCTAAATCCTAAGATGTGTCATAAGCAACACTTATAGAAGTGAAAAAAGTACTTTTTTGTAGGTATTAAAACAGATAAGTGTGTATCGGTGCAGCAGCTCTAAATTTGAACACACATCTCTGCTCTAGAATGAACTCTGCAGCAGCACACAACACCCTCAGAGCAGTAGTAGAAAGTCTAATGCACAGCTGTGTTCCATGACTCAGACAAGCCTCAAAATTGCCTGTGTGCACAACTCAGACTGGTAGGGTAAAGGATGTGTGCACATTTCTGTATTGTTGACAGGATTGATGTTCCTGCATGTTCCGGTTGCTGCATGTATGTGTGTGTGTAAGAGAGAGACAGAGAGAGAGGAAACTAAATAGGATGTACAGAAAAAGGCTTACATTAATTAGTTAGTGAATGGGATCGAGGAGTAAATATTAATTACACAGTTACAATTGGTTTTTCCATTTTTTTATTGTTTAAATTCCCTGTTGATTCATTGTAACCTTGTCATGGCATAATTTGACTTTAACAATTCCAATTTGAAATTCACAAACAAAATAATGAATAAAACCTGAACACAACCATGCAATAAAAACAAATAAATAATGATAAATAATTTTAAACATTTTGATGATGATCATGGAAAAAAATTGTGCCTCCATTATACCCTGTCATTTACATTGGCTTGTTGGCTTCTTCTTTTTCTTCCAGATCACGTGAAGCAATCAGGGGGGAAGGTCCTTGTCCACTGTGAAGCAGGCATCTCACGCTCGCCTACCATCTGCATGGCCTATATAATGAGGACTCAGCAACTGCGGCTGGATGCAGCCTTTGACATCATCAAGCAGCGCCGGGCAGTCATCTCACCCAACTTCAGTTTTATGGGTCAGCTTCTGCAGTATGAGTCAGAGGTCCTCTCCATGGCCCCAGCTCACACTGCCACACCTGAACCGGCGACACCCTGTGCCCCCGAATCTGCCTCATTTTTTGCCAATGACTTTGCTACCACCTTTAACACCAAAAACTTTGAGCCATCTGTATTCACCCTCCCTACCTCTTGCCTGCAGTCCACGGTCCACCACCAGTTAAAACTGAGCCCAATAACTGCACTGCCTTAAACTGAACTGTGACTGCTTGTAGTCTTACTTGAAAAATAAAAAAATAAAAAAATAATGCTTTCTATGTGCCTGGTGTTGAAACCAGCAAAGTAGATAAGATGGGAGATCAGCAAGCGTGAAGAGAAGCGGTAACATATTAGCATTCATGTAATAGGATTTTGACACCTATGTCATCTAGGCTACTGTTTTCCTGTCTTATAAATTGCAGAGATGAAACAACACAGCGATAAACTGCAATATACATGCCTTAGGTTGATATTGTGATTTATTTGCCTACACAGTCAGGTATTTTAAGCTAATTTATTTGAAATTTTATTTGTTTTTGTTTTTTCAATAATGTGGATGTCAATGTGTTTAATAAATGTTTTCACCACAAACTTAAAGTTGGTGTCGTTAATTATGGAAAAATTGTTGGTATGTCTGGACCTGAGAAGGTAAGTGGGATAGCAATGTGTTCCAGATAATGTAATAACATATTCGTTTCCACAACCAAGACAGAAACAAAAAAATCAATAACTACTACAATAAAAACTGATATCTATCCATCTGTCTATATCTATATCTGACTATGTGGCTTTTCGTCTATGGCTCTCCATATTCCATATTTCATATTCTGACAGAACAGGCCTAAATAAAACAGAGTAGACAACAGTGACACCTGCAGCAACTTTGACTTTACCTTTATGAGCAGATTTGCATATAAATACTTTTATTCATTGCTTTAGTAATGCATGTGCGAGAAAGAAATTAAAGGTGTCCTTAACAGACTAGTACAATGTCAAAACATTTCCCTACAGCATTATATTTTGGAAATAAAAAATACAGTTAAAAAAAACAATAGAAACAAAGTAATATCGAATTTCATAAAGACATGATGAACCATCGTAATTAACATCAAACTAACCTATGATCCTCTTCTTCCTCTAAACGTCGACCACGTTTCGTGGCTATGCACCTGGTAACTAGCTCTCGGTTAGAGAGTGAACCGCAGCGTCAACTCTTTTATTTCTTTGGCGCCTAGAAGACAGACAGCTAGACGGTACCAACTGGACAAACAGGGAAGTAATGAAATAGCAAATGAGTCAAACGTGTTTTTACATACAAAATCACAGAAAGCAGTGGCTCCAGATACTGTACTGAAATGGTAATTATTTTGAAATGATTAAATTTTGCGTAATTAATATCACTACTACTAATAAGAAAAGATAAGTTTTTTGCTACAAGCCTGTTTTCGCACAATGGTATCATCCATGCAATCCCGCCCCCGCCGCCATTTTCGATGTTATTCTGTATTGCCACACAGTGTTTCATTAATCTTGAATGCTTCACTTTCCAATAAAATACTAACTTTGGGTTATTAAATTCCCGATTTCTCCAGTTTAGTGGAGAGGGGATTTTAACCTCCAAATTCAGCCAGGAAGACACCCTGCTGAGATAGCCATGTACATTAAACAGGTAAGCTAACTACACCGGACTTTTGCGTGTTGCCGACTCTCATTGGCCTGGCATTAATTGTACTATCATTAACCGCAGCATAACGCCATTCTTTGCTCAAAACATTGATGTTTTTCACTCAACTTAATTTTGGTTGCAGAGATAGGCAAACCATACCGAAGAACGCAGGAAATGTAATGTCTAGCTTGCTAATGCTAGCTAGCGCTACATGTATCAATGCTAATTCCGAATTCAATTGCCCGCCCCCTTCACGAGATGCTAAGCTAATGCTACAAGGCTAATCTTACATTACCGGATTTCTCTCGCCTTCGTTTATATGCACAACACCATATTGTAGTCGATTAGAGGCTTTGTAAGCATGGGCGTTGATGAAATAGTAGCTATTTAGTCAGTGGTTTATCAGCACGCATGCAAGCGTGTTAATGTTTACGAGGCATACCCATACAGCGCGGGGCCCTGCTGGAAATGGTTCCCCAATTGTGACACCGCTTTAATTAATGCTGCATTTCTGACGTTAAAAATCGGAGAGACCTTGCAGTGACTAGTGCACAGCATTGTTTGTCTAAATTAAGATGTTATGATGGTGTGTTCACCGGTGGTCTTTGGGTTCTTGTGTAGGTCATCATCCAAGGGTTCAGAAGTTACAGGGACCAAACTGTGGTAGATCCGTTTAGTCCAAAGCACAATGTCATTGGTGAGTATGTGCTCACCTCAACTTTTGGCTTATGCCTTTGTGTTATGCTTTCTTGTGCCATAATATGTGGACTTGGAGCATCCTGAAGTCATTTGATTAAATTCGGTGTTGAAAGAAGTAAGTATTCACAGCTCCTCATAGTTTGTGTGTGTGTGTTTTATTTATTTTTTGTCCTCCCACAGTTGGAAGAAATGGGTCAGGAAAAAGTAACTTTTTCTATGGTATGTGAGCCTGAATTAATTTTACCAAACAAAGGCAAATATTCTTCCATGGTTATTGTTTGTTGTGTATAACTGTAATTCTCTGTTCACTTAGCCATTCAATTTGTGCTCAGTGATGAGTTCAGTCACCTGCGACCTGAACAGCGCCTGGCCTTGCTCCATGTAAGTACTGGCAAATGTTTAACACACACCAGATCCTAGTTACTGGAATAGCTCTCTGTCATAGTGGTAGTGTCGGAAATCAGAAATTTTTTTATTAGACAAAGTCTTATATCTTCTTACTAATGGGTAGTTTACAGAATAAACAAAATTGGCAACATGGGCAAAACTATCTTGACAAAAACTATTGTGTTAAACTACTTTTCCTCCCCTCTCACTGTAGGAGGGAACTGGTCCTCGTGTCATTTCGGCTTTTGTGGAGATTATATTTGACAACTCTGATAACCGGCTGCCGGTAAGGATGACAAAATGTTTCACATTGATGCAATTACTGAAATTGGTAACAGTGATTTTATTTTTATTTTGTTTTAATTTTTTAACCAATTTGATATTGTTAGCAATTTGTAAGTCTTACTGAAAGTTTTCTGTTCTATTAGTTAAAAATTAAAGACAATTAATGGTTAAAAGCATTTTCAAGTACTTAATGCAGTTGTTTTGGACTTAATGATTCCCTATTTTGATGGTGCTAAAGCTGTAGGTGTACAGGTATAATAACATGCCATCTGGATTGACCAAAGGAACGTTTGAATACAACATTTGTCCCAACATAACATACACCTGTACGTTCTAATGTAATCCAATACAGCAGCTCTGTTGTGAATTCTACAAGGTTATTATTGTAGGTTGGAATTTTTTGGTTTTTAAGTTGAAACTGTCAAAAAGGAGGTAATACGTTTATTATTGAAATCAAAGTGGGTGGTGGATAGTAGGCCATAGGGAGTTGCATTGTGTCTTTGTAGATTTAGAGAAAGCTTTTGACAGGGTGCAGATAGAGGGGCTGTGGTATTGTATGAAGAAGTCTGGAGTGGAAGTATGTTCCAGAAGTATGTTAAAGTGGTGCAGGACATGTATGAGAGCTTTAAGACCGTGGTGAGGTGTGCTGTAGCTGTGACAGAGGAGTTCAAAGTTGAGGTGGGTCTGAGCCCCTTCTTATTTCCTTTGGTTATGGACAAGCTAAAAGATGATGTTAGACAGGAATCTCCGTGGACTATGATGTTTGCAGATGACATTGTGATCTGTAAAAAGAGCAGGAAGAGAAAAATTGTCAGGCATGCTGTGTGATTAAAGAGTATCAGCGAGAATGAAAGGAAAGGTGTTCAAGACGGTGGTGAGACCAGCGATGTTGTTCGGCTTAGAGACAGTGGCACTGAAGAAAAGACAGGAGGCAGAGCTGGAGGTAGCAGAGCTTAAGATGTTGAGGTTCTCTTTGGGAGTGAAAAGGATGGACAGGATCAGGGATCAGGGCATCAGAGGGACAGCTCATGTTAGATGTGTTGTAGATAAAGTCAGAAAGGCCAGATTGAGGTGGTTTGGACATGTTCAGAGGAGAGACTGTGAATATGTCGGTAGAAGGATGCTGAGGTTGGAGCTGCCAGGCAGGAGGTCTAGAGGATGACCAAAGAGGAGATTTATGGATTTAGTGAGAGAGGACATGAAGTTAGTTGGTGTGAGAGAAGAGGATGCAGAGGACAGGGTTAGATGGAGGCACATGATTCATTGTGGCGACCCCTGAAAGGGAACAGTCGAAAAGAAGAAGATGGTTGGTGCTGGAGTTATATTGGAGTGCATTATATTAGGAGGTGGAGCTAATGTTTTGGCCACCCAATTTAAAATAAATGATGGGGCTTAAAAACTGAAAAATTATAATCTTGTAAAATTATAATTTGTGACAGCTTCTGTATTGAATTGCATCATATTGTACAGTAGACCTTAAAAAATGCCTGTTAATATTAATATTGCCACCAGTGAAGCAGTTATTCTTTTTTTATTATGTCTACATTTTGGACAACTCTGATGGCCAAAGATTTTATTAAACTGCTTCCAGTACACATAGTGCCTACTATTCCTATGATGAATATATTGTGTTTGTGTCACTCTAGAAAAGAAAAGGGGCGGCAGTGGCTCAGTTGGTAGAGTGGCCGTCTACGGCCCACAGGGTCACATGTCGAAGTGTCTCTGGGCAAGACACTGAACCCCCCAACAGCCCATCCCCACCCCCAGCCATGCAGTGCCGGTCCAAGCCCAGTAGAAATTGGGGAGTGTTGCGTCAGGAAGGGCCATTCGGCGTAAAAACTGCCAAATCAACATGCTGACAAATGATTCGCTGTGGTGACCCTGAACTCACAGGATAATCTGAAAGGACAAAAAAAAAAAAATTACTCTAGAAAAGATGGCTTTTAACTGGGTGCGAACCTATAATTATGCAGCCTGGTAACTTTGCCATGTATGATTCTTGATCAGTAATAAACCTCTCTGCCCTCCTGCTCTCTCTTTGCTCTCTCCAGATTGACAAGGAGGAAGTCTCCCTTCGACGCGTCATTGGTGCAAAGAAGGACCAGTACTTCTTAGACAAGAAGATGGTGACGTAAGTATTGCTGATGAACTTTCCATGTTGCTACAAACATAGGAATTTATGCTTCAGTGATTTAGTGTTATCACTTGTTTTATGGTATCTGTTATCATTACAGTAAGAATGATGTCATGAACCTTCTGGAGAGTGCTGGCTTCTCCCGCAGTAACCCGTACTACATTGTCAAACAGGGAAAGGTGAGAAAGGAGTGGGTGTTATTCTCATGCTTGTTTACTGCTTCATACTTGTCTTTCAGTGCTGTTTAGTAAAATTGTGAAACGCAAGCAAGGCTTTATAAAGAGTAACAGAATCTATAATTTTTCAATCTATACTTCAACCTATTAGGAACAGATTCAGCGTTTGTGTTTATATATCTTTAAGACCTGGAGCGATATTTGTACCCTTATATCGTTTCACTCTTACTCCCCACCCCCTTCAAAAATCTGAAAACAAAATAAAATTTACCCTATGCTAAACATCTTGATCTACACTAAACACTGTATTCCATTTGATTTCTTGCAGATCAACCAAATGGCCACTGCACCTGACTCCCAGCGTCTAAAGCTGTTAAGAGAGGTAGCAGGGACAAGGGTTTATGATGAGCGCAAGGAAGAGAGTATTTCTCTTATGAAGGAGACAGGTAAAGGCTTGTTTACATAATAATAAAATTCTTTGCACACTTTAAATTGTTGGTGTTCACGCTTCCCTTTCATGTGTAGGGTTTTTTTTATTTTTTTTTTTATTTTATTAACCTGAATAGTAAACCAATCCTTATGAAGATCAAACTCTGCACAGTGACAATTAATGTGAAGATGTTGTTAAGCAGCCTACAATTCCTTTAACGTTACATCATGAGGTTACTACCTGATCACGCTTCACAAGACATGCCCCCATCATTTCAGAGAATACTGCCTATATCTTCATATTCATATTTTGCTTTACATAGATGTTAAACAACAAGTTGTTCTTGTAGGTAGACAGAATTGTTCATTCCAAATCCAGTTTGGTTGTGGCACAGAGTTATATACACACATCAGGCAGAAAGTTATGACGACCTCTGCAATTTAATCTAATCCAATACAGTGGCTCTGCCATGAATACTACTTTTAGCAAGGTTATAATTAATCAGTTTTTAGGTTGAAACTGTTAAAAAGGTGATAATTCTACCATATGTTTAATATTGCGCTCAAAGTGGGTAGGGAAGTTGTTGGTGTGCATTATTAGAAGAGTTGATTCTAATGTGTTTGTCACCCTGTTGATGAACGAGGTCCACAGGTGTTCATATTGTTATGCCTGTTCGGTGTGAGTGTGTTACTAATTCTATTCTATATTCCTAATCACTACTATATATAACTCTGCTCCAATAAAAGTATGCATGCCCTTAACTTTGGATTGCTTTTTAAAAAACATGCATGTCTTTGGGTTTTCTGCAGAGGGAAAACGAGAGAAGATCAATGAGTTGCTGAAGTATATTGAGGAGCGTCTGCATACCCTGGAAGATGAGAAGGAAGAGTTGGCTCAATACCAGAAGTGGGACAAGATGAGAAGAGCCCTGGAGTACACAATCTACAACCAGGAGCTAAATGAAACTCGCGCCAAATTGGATGAGGTAACAAATGTGTAGAAATTTTTCAATCATCACAATCACATTATACGTCAGTGTCTGCTATAATGGTTCTAAAATGGCCGGCTTAAATAGAACTTTTTTCCAAAGCACTTTACGATGTTGCTTCTCATTCACCCATTCTGTTTAGCCAATTTGCATGTCCAAGTATATTTTGTTAGACTTCTTTTTGTTTTTTAATTCTGGTTCTTCGATAAAATGTTTTACTTATAAAATATAAGGTATATTAGATAAATATAATATATAAGGTATAATAGGCCTTACCTGTGTATAGAGATGACCACGGAAAGTTTATTAAGCAGTTTGTGAGCATTGCAACATTTGCACAGCAATCTAGTCAGCAACCAATCCAAAATGGCAGCTACATTTTTATGCTACTGTGGGAAACTAATGTTACTTGTCCTTCAGAATATTATATATGTATAAAATAGTACATATCTTTGCTATGGTAGTGTTAACAGATTAGTAGTAACTTAAACTTACCTGGTAGATGGATAAGTTACTCTTTAAATACGACTAAATGCGAGAATCAGCCTGTAAATGTAGGCTGTGCACCAAAAAAATACATCTCTTCTGTTGTGTATATCTTTAGTACTGAGACGTGTGTGTGTGTGTGTGTTTTGTTTTTTGTTTTTCCCCCAGCTGTCCACCAAGAGAGAGACCTGTGGAGACAAATCTAGACAGCTACGTGATGCTCAACAAGATGCTAGAGACAAAGTAGAAGTAAGGAACTTTACCAAAAAGTCTGATATCTCTAATTAGTGTTAGGTGAAAATAATATAGCAGGTATCGTAAGAGCATCTTTAACAAGGTGTAACAACATTTATAAATGAGTAAAAGGCCTGACTCTTTAAGTCTCTGGCTTTGGTAAGATATACAAGTGAATATATGTAAATAACAGTAGTAATTTTAAAAATATTTTTGATGTGATTCAGAGAGAAATGAGCCTTACAACCAAAACCTCACATAGAAGCTGCAAAAAAAAAAAATTCACTTTGGAATATTAGTTTGCATCTAAGACCATCATATTCTTTGTTAGATTGTTTAGTTGTAAGCAGGCTTTGGCCTTGTTAAATAAACAAATCACTAAATAGGAAGTCATTTGCTGTATTTATAGACCTTTGAATTAAATCTTGCACCCTGTCACTTTATCTTTCCTGTTTTGTAGGAGACGGAGCGTGTTGTGCGGGAGCTGAAGTCCAAGATCTCTGCCATGAAGGAGGAGAAGGAGCAGCTGTCGGCTGAGCGCCAGGAACAGATCAAGCAGAGGACCAAGCTCGAGCTGAAGGCCAAGGACCTGCAGGATGAGCTGGCAGGCAACAGTGAACAGAGGGTATGGAAGCCTCCCATCTGCGTCACACTACATATGTGATGCTACACCAACAAGACTTCCCCTTTTCCTTCCCTTCACTGTATGTTGGGAGAGATGAAAGTCATTTTTTCTTTACATGTACTCCACTCACCCATTGTTACAGGAATAGTGACTTCAAAGGCCCTAATTATATGTATACAGTTTAGTTCTTTTAAGTTATTGATTCTGTATATTCTATAAGATGTTTATAGAAACAGAAGTGTGACTACCAGAACCCAAAGTAATGTCTCAAAATTGTTAAGAGTCTAACAAAGATTTGATAAAATGTTACTATATTTAGTCTTTAACACTCAGAATGATGAGACGTTGAAAAATTGAACTAGCAAATGTCTTTTTTTCTTGAAAACTCCTTTTCAGCAATTAACTTGTTACAATTACCTTGAATATCTCAAAAAAACAGTGGTATAATGTCATATTATCGATAGTTTTAGTGATGTCTTTCAGCAGAACCTTCTTGTCTGATACTGGGTTGAATTGAGAACCAAAACATAAGAAGCACCAGCCTGCGTATCAGACTCTTTGTCATCAGTTCCACTGTTCATCATTGTTGGCATGAGACTTTGTGTGCTGGCATGGATCAGTCCATACGGCCTCATGTTCAGTGTGTGTTTCTGTGCACGTGTGAGTGTAAAGATGATAATCATACATAACTGCTTTATTGGCTCAGTCTGTGCAAAGACCCAGGATCCCAGGCAGGATGCTGGCTGGTGGTTGGATTAAACCCACCTGGCTACGGCTGGCACAGCATCGGCCAAAAGTTATTGAAGCAAAATAAAAAAGCAAGGGAAGCAGAACTGCGTCACTAGCTGCTGATGGTCCTGGTTTTATTTGGTTTGAAGTTGTTTTGACACCTATGGGGGGGAAGTAGAGGGTTACATACTTGCCAGTTATATCTAATGTTAGTTCTGGGGGTGCTCAACCTAACATAACTTTAAGTTGCATATGCTCAAAGCCGACTAGTAGCCCATTGGCATTGCAGTTTTTTCAAATGTCACAGATGTTTACAGTCACCATCACTTGTAGAAATAGGAATTGTGAATTTTTGGTTCAGCTATTGGTTAAATTATGTTTGCTTTGTAGCTGTATACAGTGCCACTGGAGATTTACAATTAAATAATATTACTGAAATTTATTTACTTAAGTCATAAACCTGATTTTACACAATGGTTGATGGACGGACAGACAGATACTTTATTAATCCTGTGAGAAATGAATTTGCTCATATGATTTATATTCCCTACAAACCTTGTGGCATCTTTTCTCAACCTGTGATGGCTAAAGTTTGGGCAACATTAAAAAAATGTAACTTCAGACTTGATATGAATGTGATATCTGATCAGTCTTGGCCATAACTATTTCTAGAAATATTTTTTTGTAATGCATTGTGCTAAACTATATGGATGTGGAGTTAGATAAGGTAGTGAGATCAAGTTGCATGAAGAAGTGGATGTAAATAAATGAAAAATTTGGAATATACTGTGCAGAGGTGTATGGAGTCCTAACACATCAGACACTTAAAATTGGTTAATTGTCTTTTTTAACATTTCCTTATAAGTATCTTCCATCTTGAAGTGACTCCTTTTAAATAATCTCCCACTGTTAACAATGTGTCTTTATAATTCTTTTTTCAGCTTTTCTTTCCCTTCTCATATTTTGTATTCTACATATTGGATATTTGTAGTGAAATGCTTCATTGCTCTTCCTCTCTCAGAAACGCCTGCTTAAAGAACGTCAGAAGCTGTTGGAGAAAATCGAGGAGAAGCAAAAAGAACTGCAGGAGACAGAGCCCAAATTCAACATGGTGAAAGAAAAAGAGGAGCGTGGCATCTCCAGGTAGGGATGACTCACCCCTCAGCTATGGTCCCTTGAGCAGCTGGTGACCAGATATAATTTGATGAGTCAGTCATCACATTTTGACAGGAAGAGATCAAGAGAGCATGCACAAGAGATATTTGTAGATTCTGCTGTGAAGCAGTTTGTGCAGGTGCATAAACATTTGGTATCCTCAATGTAGATGGGTGAGCCTCACATGACTTCTTGTTACTTTTCCTTTGGAAGACCTAAATAAATCACAACTGTGCTTCCTTTCAGAGCTCTGCTGCTCATGTATAACATCACTATAAAGAATTTGTATTTGTGGACGTTTTGTTGATCTAAATAATCAAAGCAACAAAACAGATGGATAGAGAAATGAAAAAATATAGCAATATAGACATAGTTGTCATCTATACATGTCTTCTCTTGTGGGGTTTAAGTAGAATCTGTTTGACTTGTGGTGTGGCTTCCTCTTTGTCTGTTTACAAAATCCTAACTTCTTCTGTGGTCCCACGCTTTTACAGACTGGCCCAGGCCACGCAAGAGAGAACGGACTTGTATGCAAAGCAGGGCCGTGGTAGCCAGTTCACATCCAAGGAGGAGAGGGACAAGTGGATCAAGAAAGAGCTGAAGTCTCTGGACCAGGCCATTAATGATAAAAAGAGGCAGATTGCAGCTATCCACAAAGATCTGGAGGACACAGAGACGAACAAGGAGAAAAACCTGGAGCAGTACAATGTAAGACAGCTCAGAATGTGTGTAGATGGTAGTCTAGAAGTCTAGCATTCAGACCCATTTTTAGCGTTTCAGAAAGAGTATTAGTATCTTTTGTAGTTTTCTTAGAAAGTATCATATATGACCTGTCAGTCCATGAATACTTCTTGGCTACTATTTTTAATACTGCTAAGATGTGCTAACTTCTTCATTTCAAAACTATATCCATCAAATCTTGTGTTTTAACTGGAAGATGTTAAAATCTAATTTTGCTATAATTCAAATGAATTTTCACATGTGACATACTGGATTTTTTTTTTTCCTAGTTTCCACAGTTTTAATTTAATCTGATTGCAAAGTATGTCTAACCCCTTTTTAATTTGTAATTTAGAAACTCGATCAGGATCTAAATGAGGTCAAGACACGTGTTGAGGAGCTGGACAAAAAGTATTACGAAGTGAAGAACAGAAAAGACGAGCTGCAAAGCGAAAGAAAGTAAGCATTTATTTTTCCCTTCAAACTTTTCTTTTCCCTCTGATATTTAAAGTTAACCTTAGCCTTGCTATGTTTAATGCCTGTAACTTGCATTAAATTGAAATATACAATTATGTATATGCCCAATTAACATTACCAGACTATCTCCACACATCTGAACTATGACGTTTATTTACACTTACTATATAGAAGATGATGCTTCCTCACACTTTTTTTTTCCTCATTAAAGCTCTTCAGTGAAAGGATTGTGTTGTGAGTTATTAGTGAAAACATAGTCAGTCAAAATGCTTCCCTGCTTCTTGAAAACACAACAAACGGAGCCATTGAAGTCTCTGTCTAGTAAATAAAATGGGCATAAATTAAAGCCTGCTAATTACATAATAGTTACCCAGTAATTGTTTCGCATTTAAAGTGAAATAGCAACTAACTGATGCAAAATCTGTTATATTTTGAAAAAAATACATGGTAATTTTCTATAATCCTAATTTAATTGAATCATTATTTTTATATAAAACAATCCTGAAATGTAAATAAACTGATAATTTGTGCACCATTGAAACAGTATTTCACCCATTTACTGTGAAACGTTTTGCATATTCTCTCCACGCATGCATTGGTTTTCTCAAGGTACTCCATGTTTTCCCAGGGCTTAAATTGAGTTGCAACATTATTGCAGTTTCATTAAAATTGTAGACAAAAACGGGTCTAGATTTAACACTACTTGTGCATCAAGGCATTATGAAAATATTACCAGGTAGTTTTTTGTAAATAGCAGGCTGTAAATGTTATTTTGAAATATGATATAACATGACCAAGTCAAAATGAGTGTTACAGATTTTGTGTGTGTATAAGTTTGTATAGTCATTTTTAAGAACACAGTTGAATATGAGACCATTATGATGGCAAAATAAACAATCAAATTAATAAAGACAAATAATGAAGCATGAGTTTATGATGCATCCTCCAGTTCACTGTGATCCATTGTTGTCATGTAGTGGGTGAAAAGGCAGCATAATGAGAGCTTTAATAAAAAGGGCTAAAATATGCAGACCCTCCAGCTGCAAGCTATTAGTAGTGTAAGATCTAAAAATATGTAAAAAAGGTAAAAATTACCATAATGCAAACAAGACGGCTGAGGAGAAGAGGACTGTTAAGCAGTTCTGTTTTATTATTCAAAGTTTAGTATTTAACAATGGAAACAAATTGGTCTCTAGGACAAAATATTAAAGTGATTTTAATTACAGTGAAAATCAAGGTGAGTAGTTGTGTGATGTACACTGTATTGCTTATGTACAGAAAGTGTAGCTGCAGTTATTTCAGTTGAGATGTATTCAAAGTTTTAAAATAAAACTGTTTTCCTTAGTTTAAAAAAATATTTACATTGATTTCTTTAAGTATCATGGCTGCACTTGGTTTTTGGTCTTTATGGAAAAGTCAGCAGGGTGACGCTATCTCTGTTCTGTTCAGCTACCTGTGGCGTGAGGAGAATGCAGAGCAACAGGCTCTAGCAGCCAAACGTGAGGACCTGGAGAAGAAACAGCAGCTCCTTCGAGCAGCCACTGGCAAGGTCTGAGCAAAATTATATACTTACTATAAAGGAATGGTTTGTGATTTTTGAAGTTGATCTTCATAACAAATTTATGGTGTTTATCCATCTGAGTTTTTGTTGCTTGTGTCCCTTTAATGCTGAAATTAACGCTAGGGTTTACATCCCTCATCCAGTCTAAAAATATCAGCACTTCAAAGTCCACCTGAGACTCGTATAAAATGTCAGTTGCACTGGGCTACATCGATTCTGAATCTTATCAAAGTTAACAAGATTTTGTAAGACAAATTTCACATTTTAATTAAATTAAATTAAAATGTTCTTGTTTTGTTTTTTTCTCCCAAGCTCCAGGGATATCATGTAATGGCTTTTACAAATGTACACCAATCAGACATAACATTATGACCACTGAGAAATTTGCATTCAATCCAATACAGTGGCTCTGCCATGAATTCTACTTTTACAAGGTTATTTTTTCTGAGGTGAAAATTCTACTATGGTCAAAGTGGGTAGTGGATTTGGACTGGAGTGAATTATAGGACCCTATCACTAACCCTATTTTATATAGGGTGGCCAAAACATTAGAACCACCTCTTCTTATAATGTCATTGCTACCATAATATGCAGCACAGATTTTTTTTATTTTTCTACAAAACTGAGGGGACAGAAGTTTTTTTTTTTTTCTCACAGCATTGTCCTCTGAGAAATAGTGACCACATACACATGAAACAGTGCAAATGGTGTTATATTTCCAATGAAAAGACTGTGGGCTCCAGTTAGCTATTTGTGTCGTTCATTTTGTACAGTCTAGTCACACTTGAGTAGAAATTATTTTGGGAAAGTGTGGGGGGCTTTTAGTGAATCAAAGCCTTATTCAGATGCATAAATAGGTTTCTCTTAAAACCAGCTTGAAAAATCTCGAACTATTACTTTTAATAATACAACTACAGGATGCTTTAATGCTACTGCGTAGACACAACTAAAAGACATGTTTGTGTTTGAACAAAGAAACTAAAGAAAATTACAACTGATCACAAGTTAGTGATACCAAAATTCTAAGCACACATACACACACTCAGCTCCCATGTTTCAGGTTGACACTTGCCAGAGGTAACCCTGCAAAATTCCCATCTATGAACCCTTCCCATATGCTGTTTTTTTTTTTTCTATAATATTGTAACAGAGGAAATTAGTTAAAGAAGATGAATCAAGTGGGGGGGGGGGGGGGGGGGTACCTCGCCCTCCCCCTCCCCCTCCAATTAAGCCCACCTGAATACTGCAAAGGACTTACTTTGTCCTAGCTGGCAGGATAGGTATAATAAATGAAATTGTTTGTTTGCCTTGCTACTGGCTTCTTATCATATCTAAGCACATTTACATATGACTCACTTCTCTTTGCCTCATTCACTAACGCTTCTTCTGTGGTGGTGCATTGTGAATAATGCTTGCTGAGAGGCTGTTTGTGCCTTCATACATAAACGGACAAATATGCATTTGTTTTATATTCAATGGTCCTGGCTGACTCAAGCAATATCTAGCCTTAGATGGACCATTTGTCATGTCTACAATATAGTTTCTTTTTCTATTTCCTCTGTATTTGCAATATTCTAGCTTTATCGTCTTTGCAACAATGTTGTTTAGATTTTTTTTTTATTGATTAAAAAAAAAAGCAAGCCCTTTTTAATAAGGATTTGGCATGTTTATCTGCTATGCTGACCACTGTGAAGTTACTCTTGTCCGGAAATGTAAAAACACATTTATCCAAATCATGTAATTTTCTTGGCGCCGTTTTTAGGTTATCATATTTTCACTTTTTAAGTGATTGATTTAAAATTATTAAATTTTGCGATTTAAATGTTAAGGGAGACTCATTATTTCTCTTTTTTTCTTCCTGTGGTCCTCCAGGCCATTTTAAATGGCATTGACAGTATTAACAAAGTACTTGAACATTTCCGTCGGAAAGGCATCAACCAGCATGTCATCAATGGTTATCACGGCATTGTCATGAACAACTTCGAGTGTGAACCTGCTTTTTACACCTGTGTGGAGGTGACTGCTGGTACCAGGTGAGGACTGCTGTTTACAGTTTTACTGCCAGATCCTGATGGTTTTTTTTCACTAAAATGTCACTCTTGAATCATTGGTAATAGGTAAGAGCTTTGCCACACCAAACACTGTGTGATTTTAAAAACAATGGTGTCCCTTTGTCCAAAACAATACTAAAACAAATGTGTGCTGTTTTCTCAGAAACTCACTGTTTTTGTCTTTGCTTTTATGTCCTTCTATCTGCATTTGTCTTCACCAGACTGTTTTATCACATTGTGGAGACTGATGAGGTTAGCACGAAAATACTAATGGAGTTTAACAAAATGAACCTACCTGGAGAAGTCACATTCCTACCTCTGAACAAGCTGGATGTGAGGGACACGGCCTACCCAGAAACCAATGTAAGAAATATGCATGAATTGTATCTGACACTCTTTAGGTAGTAAATGTAGAACCTTACAGTATATGGTATAAGACATTCTGAAAATTGAACATAAATAAAGCTATATTGTAGTATTACTTGATTTTGCCAACTTGCGGTGTAACAACCTTTTGCTTCATGGTTTTTGGGATTTAAGCCTGCGGAATACTTCCTTGACACTTCCAGTCAGACAAAAGATTCTGTGACGGCCTTTTTTTATGTGTTGATGATGAACTTTGCCATTTTTGCCACTGTGGTCTTACCAAAATGTTTTTCTCCCTAAGGATGCAATCCCTATGATCAGCAAGCTGCGCTATAGTCCAAACTTTGATAAGGCTTTTAAGCATGTGTTTGGGAAGACCCTGATTTGTCGCAGCATGGAAGTTTCCACCCAGCTGGCCAGAGCTTTCACCATGGACTGTATAACCCTTGAGGGTAAGCTGACCTGGGATACAAAGTACTAAATACTACTAAATAAAGCTGTAAGTGATAAGTGGCAGCTCTCAGAAAAAGAAATAGAATTATACTTTTACAATAAAACTAAATCAGAGAATATATGTTAAAAGTAATGTTAGTTGGAAATTCTGTAACTACAGAGCCTTAACCAGTATACCTGATGATAGCCTGTGTGTGTGTGTGTGTGTGTGTGTGTGTGTGTGTGTGTGTGTTTTCAGTTGGCCAGTATAAATACAGGCTGATGGCTTATTAGCATCGTAATTATGTTAACAACAAATCCTGACCTCATTATACTCCCAGTTAAATTACTGTATCTGTCCCTTTGTAGATGTTGAGAGGTTTGGCATCTGCCATTACACTATATCAGAAATTGCGAATTGCGTCTGCCATACTTATAGTCATAATGCTACCTTTTTTAAATAAACTATTTTGTGTTGTGACCTCCAGGTGACCAGGTGAGCCACCGCGGAGCACTGACAGGAGGCTACTATGATACCAGAAAGTCCCGCCTGGAGCTGCAGAAAGACATGAGAAAGGCTGAGGAGGAACTAGGTGAGCTGGAGGCCAAGCTAAATGAGAACCTGCGTCGGAACATTGAACATATCCTTTTTACTGTAACATACGTAATGATGTTGTTCAGCAACATCATGTTGTCGATGCCCAGAAAACATTGGTGAGGTATCCAAATGTAAGACTTAAAAAGTCTTACATTTGGTTTTTGAAGCCATAAAAAGTCATATTTTTATTCATTGAAGGTTTTACATTTTCAAGACAATGCAGACTAATTAGACTGACAGTGACCCCGGACAAATTAAATGTTATGTGACAAAAACGTGTTAATATCTTTCCCAGACCCTGTTTGAGCCCCCCCCTTTTTTTTTTTTTTTTTTTTTTTTCTTCACCTTTTCTTGATGTTTGGTTCTGCACAGACTGCCATCTGCTCTCATGGCTTTCCCTGAAGGAAAAAATTTTCAGGAAGTAAATAAATGATTTAGCTACAATGCTGAGCTATAGACAAACCCAGAAATCTTTATTAAATCTGTCTTAGTCTATAGACATTATGGCTAAGAAATAAAATATGTGAATTTATTGAATATGGGCATACCATCTCAGTCTTTGCATGGAGCCCCCATGTTCAATTAATGTGTGAGAAGATGACAATGCAGACATTAATGTTAACTCCCAACTAAGTTTCACAGACCTGACAAACAAGATAAGTAGACCTTATATTGGGGAGGACTGAGAAGGAGATGGTGTGTTTTGCACTCAGTGATAGAAGGTAATAAGCTGTAGCCTTTCTAAATGGGAGCAGCCTCATTTACTAACCTTGTATAGTGTGTGGTACTACATGTTAGCATATGGTCTGGCAGTCTGGATCCCATCTTGTAAACAGCAGCTGGATTGTTTTTTTGTTTTTTTTAATTTAAAGTCTGCGCTTAAAGTTTGTGTAATAATATATGATTGATCAGAATTGGTGACATGGTTACAGGGAATACTAATGTAGTTTGATATATGTGTGTGACTAGAAATGTGTGAAGATTACCAGTCTTTGTGTAAATATAGCGTTATGTTCAGTGTGATTATAGTTTTTAAAAAGTGCTAGTAAGGCTAGCTCTGATACAGTCATGTAGGTTAGAAAGGTCCCTCTCGTCCTCTTTCTGTTGGCTGAGTTTGGGATGAGTTGTAAGTGATGCATTTTTCTCAATAGCTTTGTCAAATGGTCACTTCTTCAGGGAGACAGATTTTCCCTTGTTTAGATATGTGGAAAAAATGAGTTGAGTCATATACTGTATGAGTATGTGACCAATTATTGTGTTAGTGTTGATTTCATGAGGGTATACAGGACGGAGTATACGACATTAGAGACTTAAACATTTTTAAATGAATAATTCACATTTAGTTCAACTTATTATTAAATTACTAACATGGTAGAATTATCATCTTTCTGACATTTTCATCCGAAAAACTGAGGAAATTATAACCTTGTAACTGTATTGGATTGCATTAAAATGCCTAGATGGTCATAATGTTATGCCTGATTGGTGTATGGTATACTTTGAGAGCTGCCCTCATAAATTGCAAGTTGATGTCATATTGCTGAGCCTGTGTTTTTTTAAATGTCAGCAGGTGGCTGACCTGGATCAGATGAGAGCATCTAATCAGCTTAAGAAGATTACTGTATGTTGGCTTATATTGACCAGAGCCATGACTCAGTGTAAATGAAAACAAAATGGGTGGATCACAAAGGATCTGGGTTTATTTGTACGGGTTGGTAATGGATGTGGTCACTTCCGCCAAGGTATGATTATCTATGTGTGCTCACCTTGGTGATTGTGTAGCGTCTCACTCACAGCTAAGGATGTGTCTGCAGGTTACTGTGTGCAACTGCCTATTACGTATATATGTGAGTAGGCAGGGGAAACTGATGACTGAACCAATGTCTTGTCCTTCACTCCTGCTACAGTGAGTCAGAGAACAGATCAATCATTGAAAAGCCTCTTGTTGCTCAATCTCCACCTCTGCCTTGTCGATAACATGAGATTACACTGACAGAACTCGTACATCTTTTTCATTTTAAGTCGTCTTCATTTTGCCACCAGGAATCAAATAGTAGTAACAAGGTCTTTGCAGAATGTGTATTTGTCTATTGTGTGCTCATGAATTGTGTCGACTCGGTTATGTGGAATAGACCAAACTTATGTTTTATTCAGTGGAGTTGAATCATCACCTAAGATCCTCATCCATAAATGCCAGTTCTGATAGCTCATCTGATGATGATGATGATGATGATGATGATATTAGTCGGTCTCATTCTAGAAAATTGTCAGATGGTCTTTACCATATGTTTTCTCCATCTGCTCTAGGCAATAGGGAGGGCAGTTGTCTAAATTCTAGTGGCCCTTTTTAAATCAGCAGATTGATTGACCTAAGTGTTTATTGAGTGTTGTTAAACCTCAAAGGCCCAAAGGGGTATTGAAGTCCCGCAAGATCAATAACCCTGTCTGTTCAATTAGCTTAATGATGACTATGCACAGCCCTCCTTAATCCTTTGCCTGGATGTCAGTGATGTCACAGTCTTCCCTTGGAAGCCTGGAATTACATTATTAAAACCTGTGTGGGCTGCAGTAAAAGGCCGACAAATTTCACCGCTATTTATACCCCTGTTATATCTGTTTTCCTTTGCGCACAATCTTTGTTTTTTGATTTTGTGTTTTTTTTTTTTGTCTTTCCTGTGGCTAATTTCAGTTTTGTGCACTCTCACTCTTAGCTGCTGTTGGATAGAACAACAGAAGTAATGTTGTCAGTTGTACCCTGTAGTTCAGATGATACGTTAAGCTGGGAAATCTGTAAGACCTGTGAGAAAACGGAGTAACTCGTCAGCTCGACTTGCCTTTTCTATATAACTACTGAGAGGAAGTAAAAATTTTCATCCAACATGGAAACTATATTTCCTTAATGGCTTCCTGCACGCATCAACAATGAGATCGACCAACTGATGAACCAGATGCAGCAGATTGAAACACAACAGAGGAAGTTTAAGGCATCCAGAGACAGTATTCTGTCTGAGATGAAGATGTTAAAGGAGAAGAGGCAGCAGTCTGAGAAGACATTCATGCCCAAGGTTAATTATTATTATTATTTAATTTTAGTTTTTTTGTTTACTAATAAAATATCATATTTTAAACTTGATGTGTTCCAACCCCGCTTTTACCCCAGCAACGCAGTCTCCAAAGTCTGGAGGCCAGCTTACATGCCATGGAATCTACGAGGGAGTCACTGAAGGCCGAGCTAGGTACAGATCTGCTTTCACAACTCAGCCTGGAGGACCAGAGGCGTGTCGATGACCTTAATGACGAGATCCGTCAGCTCCAGCAGGTCAGAAAAATTATCTGTGTGCTTTCCCACCACTTGACGTAACGAACAATGGCATTGATATTTGTTTTTACTATGAATTTCTCAGTAGAGGAGTGCTGCCTCAGACTAACTTTGCAAGTACAGCTGTACACAAATTAACAGACCTTGGCCGTCTTGTAATTGAGTGGTTATGGGTACATACCTTATAATCGCAAGGTCGTGGAATCCACTCCTCAGAGCTTTGTTACATGTCCTTCCCTTCTGTCTCTGTCTCTCTCTGATCAGATTTTCTTTCTATCTCTGCACAACGAAAGAATACTAGGTTGGGTCTCTTGTCCCTCTTCATCTCTTCCCATCGCCATCAAATTTGAAAGATTTTAACAACTTTTTATACAAAGAAACGATATGTCAGTAACACATTCTAATCACTGTAGCGAGCGCAGGTTAACATGGCAGGATGTAATTTGGTAATGTTTTTTATGTTACAATTTTAGGACCCTCAATTACATGGAGTGATTGAAATTTTTGTTTATGCCAAGCCCTAATTTGGTGGTTTCAAAGATCTTTTTGTCTTTATGATTTGTTCTTGTTTAACAAAGCATCTCAGACCGAGCAGATTGGGTCTGAAATGTCTTTAAAATTCGCAGTTAATTTGAAATATTCAGTCATTCAGACTGTTAGAATATGCCTTTCACGTAAAAATTTCTTGGTCCCTTTCCTGATAATTTATTAATTTGACCTGACTGAGGCGAGAGTAGCGGCAGCAGCTTCACGTGGGACGTTGCTGTGAAACTCCTTGGTCTTACCTCAACAACTCTCAGCCATTCCTATAATGGCTATGAAACATCTCCTCCTCCACAACATTGACCTTTTCCTGTATCGTTCTGCAGTGTTAGTGGTTGTCAAATTACATTATTTGTGATATAACACACGATTGCTATTTTTGGGTCATAATTCATACAGTAGATTAGATCAGTGTAAAGTACTAAGGGAAACTATCCACATTTTACACCAACTGTCACAGATTTCTAGTCTTTGACTGTCTAGAAGGCACATATACCTGATGACTCAAAGTTCTGAGGTAGACAAATTTGCAAATCCTGCAAGAACTGAAATTCTTGCGTGTTTTTCTGCCAAACCAAATATGGTGGTGACAAGGATTTTACTAATATAGTAAAAATAAACGTGGTTAAACAGAGCAAACTTCCGGTAAAGATGTAGTCACTGTAGTTGTCAGTCTTAAATATTAAATATGTTTAAAATGATCTTGAGACAAATGAGAATGACAGTCTGCTACTCCATCTTACGAATTTAGCAAAGCAGAGCTAGCATTCAGCTTAACTTCTACTGGTATTGTTATTGGGACATTTCTAAATATTTTTATAGTAAAACCACCAAGTGGTATTACTGTCATGGCTGGTTGATGTATAGTGATGAGTACTTTTAATACAACAAGCAGTTATTAATCTGAAACTATTTCCCACTAACTAATTTTCATATACACAATTTCAGCAACAGTTTAATGCTGTACAGTCAGAACGAATCTTGTTGTCACTAGAGCAGTTTTGATAAGTTGCCATAGGTTTATATTTGTACCTAAAATGTACAGATGGCTTATTTGTCCACACTTAGTAAAGTCTTAGCGGCGCTAACTGGCCTGTGCTGTTTTTGATTCCTTTTCCCACCTAAAGGATAACAGACAATTGTTGAATGAGAGGATCAAGCTGGAGGGCATCATGACCAGGGTGGAAACATATCTCAATGAGAACTTACGAAAACGTCTTGACCAAGTAGAGCAGGTATGCTGTCTGTTGATACAATTTTATATAATCAGTTTGGCACAATTTTTGTGTCATGCAATCTAAAATGTATGTTTAATTCTAGTTTTGTTCTTTTCCCACTTCTGAAGTAAAACTATTTTGAACCTAAAACTATATATAGCATAACCGTCAATGTCAGTTTCTGTTTGCAGATGTTAAATAAAATGAAAAATAATTAAATTAAATTAATTAAATGACATTAAACCTGTATTTAATGTGTTCAGACATGTATGTTTAAATTTTCATGACTTTTTTCTTTTTGGCCTAATTTGCATTGACACAGGAGCTAAATGAGCTCCGAGAGACTGAGGGAGGAACAGTTCTCACAGCCACAACATCTGAGCTGGACGGCATCAATAAACGTGTCAAAGAGACTTTGGCTCGCTCAGAAGGTACACAGTGGATTCAAGACACAACAGAAATGTTTTGTTGTGGTAGTCTGAAAATTTACAGAAGCCTGCTTGTGACCAGAAAGTGAAGTGTTAAAATCCGAACAGTTGAATTTTTCCAGCACTAATCAGAAGCCAGCATTGATTTATTGTTGGTCTTTTGTTTGTTTTACTATTGTGTTGACACAACCTTAAGTATTTGAATTAGTTTCACACGTGAAATACTTGGGTTTTTAAATTTAGGCACTGCTGTTTAAACTTGAGCAGTTTTATTGTTCTATTTTCACAGTAGGTAGTACTTATTATCAGTTATAATAGGTCATATTGATTTGTATCTTTTTCATTAATCTCATATCTATTACTTTCCCTGGTCAGTTATCTTCCACTTCCAAGTCTACATTGTAAACTGTTCTTATTGGGTTAGTACTGCTGGCAGATGGTGAGAATTGCTGAGATTTGGATAATATGTTCTTCTACAGACAGCTTGGCTGGACAGTTGTATAAATGTTCAAGCAGTGCTGTGACTCAGATGAGGCTGATAGAATGCAATCATCAGAAAGCACTTGTTCCTGAATAGAATTGATTTGCATGCATTCATATTTAATCACTGTCACCAAGTTAATAAATATGTATGTATAGTAAGATCTTATAGACCTCACGTATTCTATTGTTCTAAACTCTTAGCAAGTCAGTTTCCCATTTATGATTCATAAAATAATCTGATCCACCTTACTCTCTTAAAGTAGGAGAAATATCTACATTAGTAGGTTGTGGATAAAGGCTTTAAATCCAAAAGGAGTAAAAAATGTGATGGTTTTTAATCTCTTTCTGAAAAGAAAATTTGGCCTGTGACAGTGTATCATTTCCTGAAAGGACTGTGTATGTACTATACTATGTGTCCATTTTACTGCATTACCCTTATCTCCTTCATAAATATCTATCAGATCTGGATGCTCTGATTGACAAGACTGAGGCAGAAATCAAGGACCACCTAAAAAGCATGGACCGCTGGAAGAATATTGAGAAAGAGCAAAATGATGCCATCAACCATGACACTAAGGAGCTGGAGAAAATGACCAATAGGCAGGGAATGTTGCTTAAGAAGAAAGATGAGTGCATGAAGAAGATCAGAGAGCTTGGCTCACTGCCTCAAGAGGCTTTTGAGAAGTACCAGACCCTCACACTCAAACAGGTACACAAACACACACATACACGCTGCCTTAATGCTTGCTGTAATGCTTTTAAGTTCAGTCTTTCTAAGCAAAAAAACCTCCGGAGCAATCCCAACTGCTGCCATGGTGCACGGATGTGGGGACACAAACAACCACAACCAACAAAAGATTAAACTCCCGGCAACACTTTTATTGTTATATGTCCAGTTAACTTTTTCTACCAGCCAACACTAGTATTATTCAGATGTGCGATCTTGGTGTCATTTGTAAATATGGCTTTTTAAATGTATTTATTTCTTAGACATTGCTTGGATTGATCTACACTAGATATTGTCATTTAATTTAACCTGTATATTTTTTATTTATCTATTGTTTACACTGACATGTTTATTTTATTTATTCTTGCCCACTTGTGGGCAGTGGAAAAAGCTGAAAACACATTGACATATTGTCACCTTGTAATGTATTATGTGGTGAATCTGTTATGCAGTCATCCAACAAATACCCTTGAACCCTTGGGCCTATTTGAAAATTATTAGTGCTACATATTTAGTGAGCCAGATTTGGTTTCCACTTTGTAATTATAAACTTTTACCACAGCAACATGGCCTTTGATAAACATTTTGCCTTCACATTGACATGAAAGACACAACAACACCAGCACTAACAAAAGCTAAGATCTACTGAAGGTCAGTTTTTCTGTGCAACCTCTCCTACTAACTAAGTCACACTTAAAGAGTTAGCACACTTAAACAAACAAATAGACTCAGCTCTCCCAAGGGACAAAGCTTAAGGCCCCCACCTCCCACCCACTCACAAGTGAGTCAGACACTAGTTACTCCTCCATGTCTTTTTTTTTTTTTTTTTTTTCCTAGCCAGCTGCCTCTGGGAGAGCAAGCTGTGAGCTGAGTGGACTTGGCTGCATCTTTCATAAATGTGTGTGTGTGTGTGTGTGTGTCTGTGTGGGGTCGGGGGTGGGCGGGGGGGAGGCTGTCTAAGTGTGTGTGTGTGTTTGTGTCAACCTACCTTCTTGACAATGCTGAAAATAACTTTCTGAAACTCCACACAGTTAATCTTTTTTTTCATGGGACACAGCTTTGGTGCAAGACGGGGCTATTGATTGAAAAGTGGATGACCAGAAGTGCCAAGTAATAATGGCACTTGCTCATATTCCCTCGGTCATGAGTGATTCAGATGGATGCATTTATAACTTGGAGAGTGCATGTCACTTTTAAGCCAGACTAAGCTAGGTCCTAATTAATCGGGGTGTGTCATCTTCAGATAAGAATAGAATCTGGCAAAGCACTTTTTAAATCAGGGTACCCACAAGTCCGGAATTCTTTTCAGGCCAGTGAAGAGCAAGGTCCTGGTGTTTCAGTGTTGTTGGGTTGAAAGGTTCAGACAGACTTTTATAGAGATTTTGGAAAACCATCATTATCAATGTCCTAGAGCAGTGGTTCCCATATGGTGTGCTGGAACACACTGATACCAGAAATTGTACATTTGCTTCTGTACACTTACTTATTCTCTACAGGAGGATGGATTACTGTTGTTGTTGACAGAAACAATATCTCATGTCATTGCTTACCTTGATTCTATGGTGCATAAAAGGCACAAACAAAAGTCTTTACTCATAAAGGTTACTAAAATATCAAACTAATGAGAACTAACAAATAAGACTAACTAAATATGGTTTCTAAGAAAGAAATGGGTCATTTTATTTTTCTGTTAAAGTGAATGTTCTTTTGGAACTCATGTATATGCTAGGTTTATATAGATAAAATTGAATACATACTAAGTAATTAATATACTTAAGACATCTCATCGACATGGCTCTGAAAACAAGCTTGTATAGAAAAACATTTTTGAGATAACGACAGACATTCAACTGGCTTCACCCAGAGCTGGAGATGATGTTTATTTGGTCTCCCCCCCTTTCTCCAACAGTTGTTCCGAAAACTGGAGCAGTGCAACACTGAGCTGAAAAAGTACAGTCATGTCAATAAGAAAGCTCTGGACCAGTTTGTCAACTTCTCTGAGCAGAAGGAAAAACTCATAAAGCGTCAGGATGAGTTGGACCGTGGCTATAAGTCCATCATGGAGCTCATGAATGTCCTGGAGCTGCGCAAGTACGAGGCCATACAGCTCACCTTCAAACAAGTAGGTAGCACATCAGCGTCTTCAGGATTACATATACATCACAAGTCCATTTTGTTTGATCTGCGCATGATGTAAGGTCTTTAAATGTTTCATGTGAAACTGTATGCATGCATGTTGTCTGCACATGGGCTTGCTTGAAAACAATGAATTTATTAGCACTAGAGTTAAAGATCACGTTTCACTTTGTGCTTCTCCTTTCCTTACTTTCTGTCCCTCAGGTGTCAAAGAATTTCAGTGAGGTTTTTCAGAAGCTGGTGCCAGGTGGCAAAGCTACACTAGTGATGAAGAAAGGTGATGCTGAAGGCAGCCAGTCTCAGGATGAGGGAGAGGGTGGGGCTGACAGTGAGAGGGGCTCAGGTTCACAGAGCAATGTTCCATCAGTGGACCAGTTCACCGGTGTGGGCATCAGAGTAAGTGTCTTTTTTTAGGTATTTGTAATGTTACGTTTTTTGTTTTTAATTTTTATTTTTTCGAGACTGCTATCTGTTAAATCTTTTTGTTAATTGCAGGCTATGCATTCTTTTATTTAAAATATAAATCTATTTTAAACTAGTCATGCATGATATGAGTATAATAAGCCATGTGCAATAACGATTTGTGTGATTTCCGATAAATATTGCAAATTAGCCGAAGTCGTCCTATGTTTTTCTGTTTTTATAGGTGCACTGCAACATAGACCCCAAATAATTAAAAACAGCAGAAATAAAATAAGGAATAGTGCTGACATTATTCACTGGGTGAAGTTTCCAAAGAATGAAACAGTCATCATCACACACTGATCATCGGATGTGATTCAGTGCTAGATGAGTATACCTGGTAAAGGGAGGTGGCTATGGTGTTGTAGCTGCTGTCTGAGAGAGAAAGTCTTCCAAAACTTGCTTAATTTTAAGACACTATGTGGCACATTAGACTGAATGGTTACACATACATACATGGTCAACTTTAGTTTTAGTGTTTTCATAGCAGTCACTCATTAGAAAAATAAACCAAAAACTTGGTAATATACAAACAGTGGATAGAAGAATGGGGAATGCTGCAATTAGTATTTATGTACAAGTTTATTCTTGTATAATTTGTTATCATAAGTGCTTGTTGTGTTTTACTGGCCAAACTTTTACTGCTTTTATTGTATGAATGTAGATGTTGCCAATTCCAGTATTGTTTGACCTCTGCTGGGTTGCCTCTCACGCCTCTGTCCCAAGGATCACCCCAGTGATACAGAGAGGCACAACTACACTTTCAGATCCACTAATTAACTCTCCATTGAAATGCAAATTCCTAAACGGAGTCACTGGCACTGATGCACCCAAATAAATCCATACATTTGCTGAATCTAATTTTTTGTTTTAGTTAGTAATGTGCGATGATCTAATAGATCAAATGTTCAGAGTGGAAATGCATAGCAGGTGTAAATAAAATGATTGTTCCTCCTCCTTTATACGAGGAGGAAAAATCCTTTATTTATATATATTATAAAATACGAGAAATTATTAATTTCTCGTATTTTTCATATTGTGATGACAATGAAAATATAATTTTAATCAGCACTGTTTTGAACCAGAGTCAGAGAGATATTAAGAGAATGCAGTAGGAGCACAACATTTCTGTGGTCCTAAAAAAGTTTTCTTTCACCAAGTCTTGACGCTATTTTTGTGTCATTATATAACCCCAGTGTATGAGCGTTACCTTGACATTTTGTCTGAATGTTTATTTTTGGAGTATTGGCTACATATCCTTAAATACCTTATTCATCCTACAAAGCAGGAACAGGGTGAAGTTGGTCAACTAATCCAAAACTAAACTTGCTTATTATCAAAGCTGTCACAGTGGCACGAAGGACGTGATCTGTCTTAAAAAAATGGATAATCCATGAAACCAGAAAACGAAAGGCCTTTGGTCTGATACTTCTTCGTCCTTTTGCAGGTGTCATTCACAGGGAAGCAAGGTGAGATGAGGGAGATGCAGCAGCTGTCTGGAGGTCAGAAATCTCTGGTGGCTCTGGCTCTGATATTTGCAATCCAGAAATGTGATCCTGCCCCTTTTTACCTGTTTGATGAGATTGACCAGGCCCTTGATGCCCAGCACAGGAAGGCTGTCTCAGGTAAAGTACTAATGTGTAGTCTGTGTGTGCGCACAGAAAAGAATAGAACATCTAATCTTACATGAAGTACCAAGAAACATGGAGACCAGTATACTGTAATCTAATACAGTTACTGTAAATACAACATCATGTAGTGTTTTGTGCCCCCATCCCTTCCCAGTTAGACACTCACAATGTGATTACTCATAATCATGTTTTGATTCATAATTATCAGCCCTAGCAGCTGTATGTAAAGAGGTAACATTGTCATGTTGCATGTGTATTCCAGACATGATTGTTGAGCTGGCAGGCCATGCCCAGTTCATCACCACCACCTTCAGGCCTGAGCTGCTGGAGTCTGCTGACAAGTTCTATGGTGTCAAATTCAGAAACAAGGTGAGGCTTTCCCTTTAAACATTCTGTTCATGTTGATGTTTTTTAAGTCAGCAAGAAAAACGGATTCAGGAAAAAGCAGCTGATTATCCATCTCAGACTTAACAATTGTATATTTATCAGCAAACTTTTTTTTTTTGTTGAAAACGTGCTTTAAAAAAACAATGCTAACAGTGAAGATGGCTGCTTTTGTAGAGTGGCTCAAATTGGGGTTATGCTTGGTCATTAACTGTGTGTGTATTTTTTCTTAAGGTGAGTCACATTGATGTGATAACAGCAGAGCAGGCCAAAGACTTTGTGGAAGATGACACAACCCATGGGTAATGGTCTTCAGCTCTTCATCACCCCCCTCTTCCTCCTCCATTATAGTGCACTGCATAGCTCCAAGCCTTTCACAAAAGGACGTGTAAATGTCTTTCAAACTTTCTGTTTGAAAATTACCTCACTTTATCTAAAGGTGGGTCTGTAACTGGATATGCCTTTATAAATTCACTCTGAAAACCCTAAATCCCAATTGTTATTAACAGTTTACTTTAGACATTTTTCAAGTTGTTAAAACTAATTTGACAAAAGTGTTCTTGTGGAAGATCTGAAAGTAGGGAGCATCTGTCCCATTTCTCTGTGTTGCTGTCCGGTTTCGGTTTTGCAGATAACACAAGTTTCTTTTACACCAAGAAAGCAAGAAAAAAAAAAATCCTCAATCTGTCTGAAGAAGTCCTAAGGACAGCACTTGTTACCACTTTTTCTGTGATGTTTTTTTATAACAAACAAAATAGATTTGAGCTGAGTTTTATAGATCAGTTATTTGGAATGAGAAGTGCTGATGATGTTCTCCAAGGTAACAGCTTCATGACCCTTTCCAAAAACAAAAAAACATTTGTGTACAGTTGACAGTTTTGATACGATATAAATGAAGATTGTTGGTTTAAAAATCTTGAACCTCCATCTGTGCAGGTGGAAGGGCTGATCTGGGTTTTTAGTTTGGGAATAAGAAGAGTACCTGTTCACTCTGTGTGTATACTCCTGTACTCATAAAAAAAATGCTAAATTGTATTGCTCATAACCGGCCACAGGCTTTAAATGTTTGATGTGTGTTTTTATGGTTGTTACTGTACTGTGTAATTTCCTATTTGTACGTCATTTAAATATATGAAGAGTTTAATTGAAAAACATACGTCCCTTTTGGAAAGAACAGTCTCCTGACTTAATATTTCAAACACAGACATGTTTCAGTGTTTGTTCTATTTGGGCCCTCACATGATTAAGTTTCACTAGTTTGCCAAGTTGTAATTAATCTTTTATTTCTCTTATGGATATATTGTTTGGAATTAAACTCTCATATGTTGCACCAAGTTTCAACTCTGCATTTTAAACATTTTGCTCCTTTATATATAATGACAAAATTTACAAAAATAATAAAATATTTCAAATTAAACTATGGTTGCTTTTCCCCGTCGTTGACCACTAGGTGGTGCTGTGTTACCAATACCTAACATCCTTACATGGTTCTTTCAGTATCTATACAGAGAACACTTCAAAACCAAGAGGTGATGAACTTTATTAATACACATCTTTGTATTAAAGTTCCAATTTAAACACATTGTTCACATCTTTTCTAAGATGATCATACTTTTTTAAATAGTTGTGTGTGTTTGTGTATTTTATATTTTTGGGGGGATGGAAGGGTTAAATGTGTATCACAACCAAACTAACCTTCAGTAGTTGGGTCAATTAAAATTCACGAAACTCTATCCACAGCAACTTTAGTCAGCAACTGTCTGACATCAAGGCCATATCTGTCTCACATGCAGCTGTGTTATTTTTTGTGTTTGATATAAATGATCCTGTTCAATTACTGTGTCCCAGGGGAAATCCCACATCATATAAAGCATGCTTGTCATTTCACTGACAGCGTATCTGAAAGATCGTGACCTCCTGAGATGGACTGGTAGATTGTTTTAGTAACACAACAGACCTCCAGAGCATCTTAGTCCATAGCGTTTAGCAGGACTTTTGTGGTGTCTTGTCCCAGCTTTTTTTTTTTTTTTTTAAACCTCTTTGAAGGCAGAGCAGCCATGACACCTACAAATACTTGGCATAAGTACATTTTGATTGTCTTTCTCTGTCAGCTTCTATTACAAGAGGAAAAATAGTTTGACTAAAGACTCTGGTTCTGCTGAATTTTATTTACTACTGCTTCGCACATGCTTTCATTGCTGCCCTGCCCTCCTCCACCTTCCTCCACAACTACTTCACGCTTGTGAAGTGAAAAACAGAAATAACTCCTCATTCCACAGCATCTTACTCCTTAGAAGTTCTCCTACAGGTATTAAAGGAAGATTTATTTAAATTTTTACACTCCCGAGTGTGAATAACACTAATTTACACTGTTATATTATGGTTTTATGGCAGCTTTTTAATCCCAACTGATTGTCGGAATTAAAAAAAAAGCAAAAAAACAACAGCTCTCTTATTTTTCTGGAAGTGGGCATCAGTTGATCACCGATGATCAACTTTGCAGTTTTTAAAGACTGCATGTCGAGTCAGGATCCAAAATGTATGCGTTTTTCTAATTTCATTTAATTTCAACAACGCTACTTGCAAAAAAACACTACAAAACGGGTGATAACATGTCACCCAGTGAGCCTATTGCAATACTGACAGCACCCCTCATCTCTGTGGCTCGGGCCTGCCAGCTGAGAGCAGATCTGTGGCTCTGCGTGCCACATATTAACATTCCTTTATGCGATCTGTCACCAAGTCAGCTGACAGATGACGAAGATCAGGAAGACCTACGATTCGTCTCGCTGTCAATGTCGTCGTATTCCCAACTCAGCAACAGATTTCAGTGTAGTGGTATTCTTCTTTACGAAAACGTGTCCTCTGTTGTCCTCTTTTATAAGTGTAATGTATTCAATAAGAAAAGGTTATGTTTGAGCTGATGGTTTCCAGTAGACAGGATCCATTTTCATCAAAGTGTGAAGTGCTTTGTAAACCCACATTCATACTATTTCTATTAAAATCTGCCAATCAGATTTCAATTTGCGCCTTAATTGTCTTTATCCCGGACATACATATACAGTACGCAACTTCTTTTTTCATTTTAAAATGTCAGTACCTAATTTCTATCTGATATTAATTTCTAACTTCATATGCTTTCATGTTGTTCTGTTCAATTCAGTTTCTTGTTTTTAAATGTGTTTTTTAAATTTTGTTCCTTTTTTTGCTTTATGTTACAGCACACTCCTAGATGAACAAAATTCCAGTTCACTATGTGTAGAATGACACTACAGCTTCTTCAAGTTCTTCAATTCCAAAAATTTCTTCCTGCCAGATATTTTTAATTCACTAGTCTTTCAAAAACAATGTATTAATCACAGTAGGTCTGTTTACGTGTCTGAAAACCAGCACGCACATCACCTTGGCTCTGAAACTGAAGCAGGTATCGTTAATTTTTATTATTTCCACCTGTGCTTTTCCTAATGTGGCAGGTCAAAAGGTCAAACATCTCAGAGTTCACCAGGCTAGCTGGCCTACCTGGTTGGTAAGATAGCTAGTTTACTATCGGCTACTTGGCAGGCTGCAAAACTAGTTTGGTTTAATTATTTGTCTTCCAGGACTGGATTCTATTCCTATTAACAACCTGGTTCTGTGGCAAACAGAAACACCATGGTATCAAAACGTGTACCACACTTAATAAACAGATCATACCAGTTCTCAAAATCAAGCTCCTTATAAAAACAGGCATAAAGCTGTCCTGGTACAGTCAACAAGTTAATTTGTGTTAAACAGGTGTTTATTAACTGCGGTGGAGAGTGGGTGGAGGAGGTATCCCTGTGAACAGATTGCTCTGTCCTTGCACTTCATGGTGGTCCATCTGTCTGTCTGTCTTTGCTGCTCCAAAGTCATGTCCATATCCGGTCTGATTTATTTGTCTGTCAGCTGATCAGTCCGTCTTTTATTAACTTGTCTCGCTGCTTTCCCAACTGTGGGTGTGGGATAGTAGCTATTGCAAATGTCCTGCAATAATAAACATGTAATTAGTTATATGGGAAGGCCCGAGCTGGAGCCTAAAAATGGTGGTGAGAGATGGGTTGCAAGCTGAAGCTGAAGCTTTTCCCAGGGTAAAATAATATCATCCATTAACTCAAGTCTCAGCCAAAGACCCACTATTATTCTGACAGATTAAACTCTGGGCTTTTCAGTAGAGTAAAGGTAATTAAAAATAAATAAATACATTATTTTTTTTTTATTGGGTGCTTGGCCACCTCATGTTTATTTACCTCTTATCTGTGACAGAACTAATGATTGATCTAAATGTTCTTCTGAAGTTGGAGAAAAGTAGATCATGATGGTGATGTGAGCTGTGAACATTCAGAATAACTGATACAAGAGGAGTGGGTTAGAGACCCATAACCCATCTTCAACACCGTTTTTAATCACAATTTAAAATTAACAGTTTGCACAAATACATGTACTCCACACTGTATTTTGCAAAGGATCTCCAAATACAGCACATAACTTCACCAGAGATGTAGGAGGAATGGTTTTCAGTTGTTCTTGGTATGTTATTAGGCCATACACTTAAATTACATTTATAGTTTAAAGAACAAATAGAATGGAGACTATGAAATTTTGCCCTTATGTAGTCTTATGTTATCTAATAAAATTATAGGCACCAATAGCAAATTAAGATTCTGTCGAGTCCTGTAAAATATCAAAATCACAAATTCGGGATTTATTACAGATTTCTTATTAAATATTTAGTATAAGAAGGCAAACTGTTTCATCCCACTTTGTGTAGAACCTAAATTTATATATATATATATATATATATATATATATATATATATATATATATATATATATATAAATTTTTTTATTATATACAGATACACTATATTTTGAGTGTAGTTTCTAGCTTCATATTTAAGTATTTAGCTTCCCCAACCACACTTTTTGCTGACTTGTAAGCTAACACTAGTTAATTGAATCTATTAGCCGTAAACTATAGGCCTGTAAGTGCTTTTAAACTATTTAGCTGGACTTTTGAGCTTCTAAAGCTATGCTGGTTTCTCGACACTTTGTCAAAATAAACATCAAGCTTATGATTATACATTTAATATATGTCTACGAAAGTAGTGTTTGTTTAGCTGACATTAAACTACCATACAGACAGACAGACAGACATTAAACCTTGCTGGCCTAATGTTGAACTACTAATGCATTTGCAGGATGGCCAAGGATTTGTGAAACCAAAGAGGATGAGGTGACTTGATAAAAGACCACTGGCCTGCTTTGAGCTAAAGCACGATATGTTTGAAAGGGGCGGGTGACTTTAAGCAGTATTTGATTTGCATGACTTTTCAACCATGTGTAATTTAACTTCATGGGCATCATGGAAACCCCCATATTTTGAAATGGCAAAAAGACTTTAATATATACTTCTTTCATCGTTTTGTTACTTTCGATAAATAAAGAAGATTTGTTCTAATTGTTCATTGTTAGGGTTTAGGGTTTAGGGTTAAGTTTGTTTCCCCCTTATATAGTTTCAATGTAAGAGAATGCAAACTTAACCCTAAACCAAACATAATAACACACATTTAGCTAGTACAATGTTCTTCTGTCATAGTAACAATGGTGAAGGAATGTATAAAAAAGGTTATAGTAAAATAATGCTAATTTAAAAAGTGTTTTAAAAGCTCGCACCCCCTCGATAAATATATAAAAAATGAACCTTATGTGAGCTTTTAAAAGATTACATTTAGTCATGTCTCTGCCATTGTTGTTTGCGTAATACAAAACAAGTGTTTGACAAAGACATTGTTTGGACCCATTGAGTTCCCTCTAACATTTCAATATGTGCTTTCTGACAGGCTTTCATAGAAACTATACATAACTAAATACCTGTACACATCCACTAATTGAACCACTTTCTAATCCAAATATTTCTGCTAGTTCTGCTACTTGTTTGACTTTGCCTTGAGTAATATTTGGGGAAAGTGAAAATACTTCTATTTCAATATAACATCTTTGTAATGAGGTTTGTGTGCTGGATGGCTATTTTAAGGTAGGTGTGAAATTGCAAATCCATTTGTGTTTTCCTGTAGAAATCAGACTATTTATTGGAAAAAATGGTCCAATACCTTGACAAGACTTGATTTTTGCTGGTTATTGTGATGGTCGTTCAAGTCTAAACTCTCTCCCAATCCAAGCTGTTTAAAGCTTCTCGGGATTTATCTAGGCCAGTTTGCACAGGATCGGATTGTAGTAACTGGTGATAGTGTCGTTCAGGGCTATAAGACATTAAGTGCTGACAAACTTGATTGAAAACTCTGTTATAAACAGAAATATATTTTTCCACCATAAAGCCGGTAACATGAGTGGATGATAGTGATTCTGTGTGTCACTATATAATTTTAGTTCAACGATAAAAAACACAACTGCTGTCCTGTCGTGAACAATGGAATTTACAGGCTGTTGTTGTCAGTGATTGCTGGTGCCTCATTTCTTTTTAAAGCCCTTTTTTATGAGGTCATATGTTCTCTGGATTGTTGGCCAAATGCTGATGGCTGGTCTTAACTTCTTTGAAGTCTGGGTCAGCCACACGGGCACCAGGGTCTACACCGTGAAAGACAACTGTCCAAGTCTTTTTTGGGCTTTTACACAACATTTTGAATGTGTGCTTGTCTCTGTGGCTTCCTGGCTCTGCAGATGTTTGCACTGGGCAAATCTGTAAAAAACATTTATCAGTGGGCCCACTTATGATAGGAAAGAAGTCAAGCTATGTCTTGAGACAAGCAGGACTTAAAACCCTGCAGATAAATCTACACGCCCTAATCTTAGAGATAGCAAGGGACCTAAGCAAGTTCTTGCCATTGGATAAATAGAGAGTCTTAGTTTTCTCTGGCTTTGATAATGCTCTAACAGAGACTGTTTCTTCCTGGAAAGTATCTCCATGATGTAGACATTTATTTTACATTAATTGACACTTTTGTTCTTAATAAACTGTAACTATCTTACACAGCTTAAAATCCAAACCAGATAAAAGAATGTTGTGTGTTTTTGTGGCACCTGGTTTGCCTGTTTACTTGCAACAACAGAGGACTAGTGAAATAGATGCCTTCAGGCCGTAAGAACAGTTGACCTTGAGTATGTATATGTGTTTGTGTACGTGAGCCACATGTTTTCTGAATGACTTTGTGAGCTTTGACTTGTCACATACTTTAATCTGCTCAGCTCCCAACACAAAGGTCTAGCTGTTGTGAGGCTAAAGGGAAGTTATTAGAATGCTTTTATTTATCAGACTAAGCCTGCTTAATGGCTTCACACATCATCTTAAACTCTGGGAAAAATAAATATGGCCTTCTTTGTGGGCAAGCTCAGCTCCATATATGCATTCTCAGCTGCACCAGGAGCATTTTCTGGAAACCTGATTACTGTCAGGGTGAAACGGATATAGAGAGTTTTGTACATTTTTCATCAAGCAACATTAGTACAAAAGAAACGCCATCCACTTTTTTTTTTCCTTATCCCTGTGAAACTGGATATACTCCTAATACTTACTCATTTTCTAATAATGACTGGATGCCTGGTAAAAACTGACACATAACATTTTGGTTTGCATGAAAAGCTCAGGACTCATAGTTTGGTGTTCGACGTGATTATTGCATATACTACGTCAACTCTGCCATCAGATAAAACCTGCAACTATGCTTTGTAACATGCCGAATTATTCTGCTGGCCTAAAATCTTTGGAAATTACATTGCATTAGATCATTAAATGTCTTTACAGGAATTGGCTCTTAGTTCATCTGAATCTGCCCGAATTTGCAATGTAAACATCATGAAAACGTTGCAACATGCTTCACAATTTAGAAAAGCTGTTTTGAAATTAGGCATTTTATGCTGCAACAACATCCCACAAATCCTGAAGGGACTGACTAATTCACATTTAAAGACAACGGAAAAGCTTTAATTCGTTTCTCTTACTACAGTATATGCACAAATTGTTAATATGATGAAACAACAGAATGTTGATAAGTAATAAATATGTTCAGCAATGAATAATGACCAATAGAAGTAGAGGACAACCACCTGTTTGCACCCCAGCTTCAGAAATTCTTTCCTGTGAGCCCCGGCTTCCTCTGAGTGCTTAGAATTCATTACTTTGACATACACACATACATACTTCTCTTTCTGACCTTCTTAATCATGAAAAAATACCTTGCGCCACTTTAGCTAACTGTACTGTGACAGATTACATTTTAGCACGGTCTTCATGCCCACAACTGTGACACAGTTAGCTGTGAGTCTACATTGATGAATTTTAGGAAATGTAATTGAAAAGCTGTAACAGCATTCTACATTTATTGACTAAAAGTATTATAAACATTAGGGCTGGAGAAATTGACACCCATCTGAGTGCTTGCAAAGTATGATAAATAGAAGTTCTTGTCAGAAATAATTACATCTAAAATAATATTTTTTTGTTGCACATTTTCTAACTTGGGATGTAATATTGAACAAATGTAATTAATTCAGAATTAATGAAGGTTGTAGAGACTAAAATGTAAATAAATGCATTTTACAGACTGTATTTGGGTAAAGTAACACTTTCAGTATCACTTTTACTGAATTCCCCGAGTCACCTGTTCCACTCACTCGCTCACTTATGGTTTAATGTTGGTGTTTGCATGTAGCATTGGAGCTGCAGCTGGCCTGTCATGCTACACTATCTGTATAGACACAGATAAATGCTACACACAGATAGTGTAGATACTGTAGCTGAAAGCTTGTCTGCTTTCACCCCAGCATGATTTAGTTAGATGCAGGACCCACACACCTTTACAAAATTGTTCATCCTTTACCTCTTAAAAGGTCTTGTCTAAATAAGGTTTATTATCACTGTAATTTGTAAACATTCACTATCTGGATAGGACCATCTTTAGGTCCAGACCTGTACCTGAGTCCACCATTTGGTGCACACTGTTGTACAGTAAAGCAGTTTGTTTAAAAGAATAAGTATTTTATTGTAAACGTGGATGATTTAAAAACATTGCATAAGATTAATTGGGAAATTAGTTAAATGGTAATTCACCTCAGTTACTGCTATGATTAACACTGAGTCAAGCAGGCATGCACCATTATAGAAACCACTTCATGCTACAGTGGTATCTGCTTTCCCACAGAGCCAAAAATAAGTGGGGGGATTGTTATGTAGGCTTGTCACATGAATATATGCACACGTTTGTATGCATGCAATGAGTAGCAGGAAATAGAGTGAATGCCTATAATATTGCTTGGTGAAGAAAATGCCCTCTGTTTTAACAAGACTGACAATTTAGGGTATTGTGTGACAAACAGCTGGATTTCTGCTTGCAGTCAGCTAAGGTTTGAGCTTATTAATGATGTCCCTCTGTAGATGACAGTAACTAATATCTTCAACACACTGACCTTTGACCTAAACCTTGTTCAGACTGAAAAACTTATCTGCCTCAAACAACCTAGCGAAAACTAGCTCATGTATTTACCAACTATAAACTATATGTATGTGTGTGTGTGTGTGTGTGTGATGTGAGCTCAGACATTCACCAGTAATTCTAAATCTTGCTGTTACATATGTGAAGCAAATTCTAAAGCCTGGCATCTGCCAAACGACTAGATGTAAATGTAGATTTAAAATGCTGATTCCACTGTAGGAGTCTTTGAGTTATATTAATTAAAGAAACGTGTCAAAGTGTTTCTTTTCTGACTATAATTAAAGTTGTGCATGGTTCAAGGGCACATGCTCTGAAAAAAAGCAAATTCTTTCAGATTCCAGGCACATTTTACTTAATTAGCTTTACATTTGTTGACACTGTAGACCTCCGTTGTTGTCCATAAACTATTAAAAACACATCAGCCAGAAACTCTACTGTGCCATGTTATTTTTTGTATTCTGAAAACCAGACCCTTGTCACATTGTTCACACTCTTTACAGTCTTTAAAATGCCCCTGTATATGTCGATCATGCACAGTTCACTGGCTGCAATACATGGAAGTGAATAATCGAAGCATTCTGACGTTTGTTAAAAATACAACCCCAATTCCAAAAAAGTTGGTAAGATGTGAAACTGTAAAAAACAGAATGCAATATTTGCAAATCTCATCAACCCATATTTTATTCACAATAAAATTTTAGAGCCACATATGCTCTCATCCAGACAACGTCTCCTTTAGGAAACGCCTTAGATATTTCAGCAAGACAATGCTAAACCACATGCAGCATCCATCAGAACCGCATGGCTTTGCAGGAGAAGAGTCCAGGTGCTGAACTGGCCTGCCTGCAGTCCAGACCTTTCACTAAAACATTTGGCACAAAATAAAACGAAAAATCAGAACCAGAATTGTTGAGCTAGAATCCTGCATCAGACAAGAATAGGACAATATCCCTCTCCTAAAACTCCAGCAACTTTCTCTCTGGCAAAATTCAAAATTAGCTAATATTTTCCATGAAATTGTAAAATTTCTCAGTTTTAACATGTGATATTTTGTTTATGCTCTAATGTTTTATGCCACGTTTGATTAAAGGAAAGAAACTGTTGCTTTGTTGTAACTTCATTTGTAATCAACTGGATGTATATAATCAGTCTTACCTTGCTCTTATTAATTAGTCTGATTTATTTAGTAAGCTGTAAAATATATATTTCACCTAATTCAAATTTTATTATTTTTGTTTGAGGATCAAGATTGGGGAAAACACTTGTAAAAAGTAATATATTTAACATTACTATTCATTAAAAGTAATATGTCAATTTACATTTGTCAATTTATATTTTTAATTGTGGTAATTTTTTTGTAACTTTTTGTTATTTTGGTACTTTTGCAGGTACTTTTGCAAAACGTCTATATAAACATCTCTAAATTTCTCCTGCTTTTAATGGCGGGTCAGTTCCATTGCTCTTACACAGACTTCCCAAACATTCATGTGTACTACTCTCCGAGCCCAAACTAAGCCTCCACATGCACATAAATGCAATAAAAGGCCAATGAGAGAAGAATGTAAAAAAAAAATGTACACCCTTTCTCTTATCTTCTCTTAATAAACACACACCAGCCTTTGGGTTCACAAATGTGAAGCCTCAGACATTACAAAAGGCCTGGAGACTGAACCCCTCTGATGATTCAGCAGCTAAATTGATCCCGACACCTAGTGAGTGACTGATGGAATTCCTAGAACCACAGTGCCTCCCTTCATTGCCCGGACTATGTGTGTGTCTGTGTGTGTGTGTGTGTGTGTGTGTGTGTGTGAGACTGTAGAGGTGATAATCAGCAGTGGCCGGAGGGACGTTCTTGCCCCTGTTGTTGTGCTGTGGGGAGCTGGACTGGGCAGGGACTCCCAGTTGGTCCTTTTCAGCTCACCCCCCTTCTTTAGTCCCCTGGACCCACCTCTTCTGTTATTTCCTCATAAACTTCACTCAGTCAGCCTCCTGTTTCCCTTTGAAGAGGCTTTTGACACTGGAGAGAAGAGGGGAAGTGAAGAAAAGTTTTGAAGTGTATATAGCATAGTTTATAGTTAAAGTGAGTTGGAGAGTAGTGGCTAAAAGGGGCTTTGCTGCCTTTGTTGCTGTCGATCAGGAGTAGCTGAGTGGAAGAGCCCCTGCTGAAATACTCACTCAGTCACTTCCCGCCTGCTGGCGTTTCAGTCAACTGTCCATGCAGTAAGGGAAGAAGAAAAAGAGAGGAGACTAGAAAGTTGCCTCATCAGGATTAGCTCACTTTGGACTGGGGTTGTCATTTTTGAGGGAGGTTAAGGTGTTAACGCTGCAGGTGGTACTAGGGACGTGGTTTTGCCATGCAGCAATTCTGGGATCGGACAAGTAGCATTCATAGTGTCAGGAAAGACCATGCAGAAATGCTGGGAAAAGGACAAAGTACCGGATATCCACCTGAGACAATGGGTGACGGGGTAAGGTAAGATGAAATTAAGTCAACCACAAGATCAAATGTATAAACAGTAAAGACACATGTCTGTTGGTCACATATCTGTATAACTGGCTTTGTAGTGATTATATTCATGTATACATTCTAATTTCCAAAACTTGGTGGAAATAATTCCTGGAAGATGAATTCCAGGAATGTGTGCCCTCATAAAGTCTCTTTTGGTCTGGTCTGCATCTAAGGTCATGTTTTTGACAATGTGTCTCAAAAGTATTTGCCTATTTCTTATTAAGTGAATTTTTGATTCTAGTCAAAAAAAAAAAAGAAGCAAGACATAATGATTATGGACAATGATAAATGATGTTAACTAATTTATATATATACACACACACACACACACACACACACACACACACACACACACACACACAAACACACACATATATATATATATATATATATATATATATATATACATATATGTGTGTGTGTGTCTGTGTTTAAAATATAAGATACAGATAGTTGCCTAGAATTTATTATTAGATATCTGTCCTTTGCTATTTTATCACTAATCTTGAGTGACAGATAAAATTGAGAATTGAGTAAAGGTTGCAAATTCTACTTTTAAAGTGTAATGTAAGACAAATATAATTGCAACTTTATAAAGGCATAAATGCAAAAATATTATGGGCATGCATTTAATTCTTATCTATCTTATCCATCAAATGCTCTTTCATCTTAAATATAGTTAACTGAACTACTTGCTGCTATGCTGTCTGTCTTAACATTTACATCTTTTTTCATGAGTATATTTTTTAACATAAAACTTTTTATGTCATCTTAGATAAGCCCAGGAATTGTTATACAATTATATAAAATAACTATATATTTTTCTTTATATACTTTATCACTTAATCACTTAATTCATTGAACATGGCTTGTCTGGAAAGAATTATTTTCTTCATTTTCTTGATAATCATAATTTGATTCTCCATAATGAATGTAAGAAAAATGGCCATCTGGCAAAGTCATTTAAGACACGCTGTTTGCCATGAAATCATCTTAGTGCCCTATATTCTGTATGTCAGCTTTGTTACATAGTAGTGTCCCATTATTACATGAGGTTTTAAAACATGGACATGTCTTACTGCTAAACTACAAACCAACAAAAAAGTGCAGTTTTCTAAGGGTTTTCTAAGACTTTCTGTTAACCATAGGCTATTTCGTCTCTTAAAAATGATCATTTCACATTTATTGTTGTGCATTTCTGCGTATTGTAGATATATAGCACTTCACTGTTACATTAGTAACTGATTTCTTTATGTTGAAAATAATCACCATGTACAGAATAGTCAAATTAAACCTGTTCTTTTCCCAAAAATCAGCTTTAGAATCTGTTCAGTACCTATAGTAACATGTACTGGGTTGTAAGAATTTATGATTCTTGATTGTTACTTAAAGGGTCATTGAAATTTTAGAATAAATAGATGCTGCTGGACTTCATGCAAAGGATCTCAGAGCTTTGTAATGGATTATAATTGTTCATTACTTTTATTTAAAGTTTGGAAGAGGCTACATTAAGAGACCCCCTCCACTACTTCAACAAGTGAGAGTGTTGTAGTAAGACAATTACAAAAACATATGAACACAAATAACTATTAAAACACACGAACGATAACACCACTCTAAAAATTTAAGGGTTGGAGTTGGAGGGAACAATTTCTTCATAGTATGTCACTGTTTATGTAATTCCATAATTTTAACGAATAAAGCAAGACATACTCATTTAAAATTGGGTATTTAAGTTAAACATTTTCCATAAATAACAAGAACCCTGTTGTTTCTTTTGTTTGGGTCAGAGTCCTCTCTTTTGAGTTAAGCTAGTTATTTGCACAGACTACTAGTGGGTTCAGTGCATTGGCTGTTGTGGTACCATCTATTTTGTTGACTTCTTGAGCCACTTAGTAACTGTGGAAAACAAGCAATGGAAACTGTGGCGTTGAGGTAAAAAAACCTAAAACATTCACTTTGATATTACAAGTTAGTCTAATGCCATAATAATGTAGCTTTTTATTTTGGGGCTTAAAAATCCAGATGACTAAAGTTACGGGCGAGGATGGTTTTCCGTTTGCTTTGCGTGTTCTGTGATGAATTAAGCTTCAATCCATTTGTAATGAAAGAGTTTATTATAAACATGCTTAACATGTTATGTTTTACCATTCACAGATTAGCATTAATCCCTTCTCTCCTTTTTTTACTATTTCACTTTCCTGTTCTTACTCCTCTTTGTCACCTGCTGGCCCTATATCACTCTGTCACGCAAGGGAAAGTTGTCCAAGCCAATTTCACGAGTTACTGCAGTCTCTGCAGCCGTTCATTAGTGCACTAATGTGTGAAGCTGACTAAAGAAAGGTAACGTAGTAGTAAAGTAAAAGTAGTAAAAGGTGCCCTTTGCTTTGAAGCAGCTTTAATAATACATTCTTTAGATAATATTTTGCTATAACTTTTTTTATGTATTTGCACTTATTTTCAAAAATGTGACCTTCATGAATTTATTATTTTGAATGGCAATGTAAAATAAGTGCTGTGAGAATTAAATTCTTTATTTCCAGAAAAAGAGGCATGTTTTTATTATTGTATTATTGATTTATACTGGTTAGATGGTTGTACAAAAAGGAAAGGAAAGTATTTCGTATTACTATAGTAAAGCTTTCTGATTTAACATGACATGAAAATTATTTTTGTTATATAAACATCAAATACAGGCACTCGATTGTGTCTCTTATTCAGCAGTATATTAGTTGTGCCCTGGTCTCACTTATGTGTGAGAAGATTTGCCTCTCTATTTATTGCAGGAATAGCATATTTATTGTGTCAGCTCCAACAGTCTCGATACTGCCCCCCTCCTCCAACACCACTTTAAGGATGTGTTCATTGCTGTGTTGACACGTGGCACCAGCTGTGTCTAATCTTAATGTTAAATGGCTGACAGTTGTGTGGCACTGGGCAGGGACCTTTGAGGTGTCATCGTTACGATGGCCATGTTGGCGTCCACTTTTGTGGTGACATGTGTGGTCAAGTGTTGGTCTATGTTGTAATTAGATCATTAAATTAGCATATTTAATACCCATCAGCCAAAATCTTACAACGTGATGAAGTGAGAAGAATATCCCATGTTTCATAACTGTGCAAATGAAATTCTAGTCACAAGTACATAAAACTCACATTAATGAAAAAAATCCCAAATGTCAAAGGACACTAAAACAGAAGCTCACAGTGCAGCTCTCCCACAGCTCTCAGTTTGTTATTTTGGATGGTTGTTCTTCTAACTGTGCCATCATTGAGTTTGAATGCTCTATTGTATGTCTCTTTTAACGAAGTTTCAAATTAATATAATACTATAACGTGTTCTTAGAAACCGCTCCCAAAACACTGAGTTATCCCAAGTTAACATCAGCTTGATACACATCCCCAATGTGCAAAGGGATTTTATTTCATTTTAGTGTCTGTATCTGCATATTGTTGAAAATATGGGGGATATGTGCCTTTTATTTGCCATTTGGCTTAATTCCTCCTGTTATTACACCTTACAAAACTCTGTAAAGTGCAAATACCTTGTGATGTCAGAATTGATTATTAAACTCATCACCAAATTTCTGTCCTCCAGCAGAGTATAATATCCTACTGGGAAAAGCAAATGGTTTACAGGTGTTGAGTTGGTAGACTTAGCCAACTATCTGTGGCGTTGGCCCTGCTATGACAATGGGAGTGGACAGAGTTAAAGAGGCTTGCATGTCATGATACAATGTATCAGCATTAAAACATATTTCAGTCTAAAGTGCATCGTAAAATATTTTCATCTGTTTATATTTACCAATGAGATTTGGATACAACTTGGAGTGGGATACACCAGTTAACCCTGAAATCGTTACAGTTTTAGGGTTTATTTCTGGGACTGCTTGGCACAATATAAAATTATGAGTGAAATAAAAATGTGTGATTTTTTTTATGGCTTATCACAGCTGGTGCTTGTGATCTTATAGAAACTGTTATGTGTTCAGCTGCACATTACTGTGCATCTGTAATGTCATTCTTTAGTGCTGACCTTTACCTGTTATTGGTTTGGAAAGATTGGTGGTGCTTATCAAGAGAGACATACACACTATGTAGAATGTTACAGTACAATACATGTTTCTAAATAGCGGTACCTTGTGTCCATATTACATGTTTAAATATTAAATATTTTTCAGACAGATGATGAAACAACTACGTTTACTTTTAGACTAAAAGGTAAAGCTACATTTTTGGGAATAAACTTAAGAGTTAACTTTTATAAAATTTGCAATCTCTGCAGCTAATTTGATCTCACTACTTTTTTAGTTCTTAGTAGAAACTATAAACATTTAAAAGATTGTAAAGGGCTGTGCAAATAAAGCTGAGGTTTACTGCTACGTGGAAAATATTAGAGGTCTTAAGTTTTTATGTGTGTGCATAGTACTATAAGTGTGGTTAAGTTTATAAGTATTTTCACGTGTTCGTGTGTGTGTGTGTGTGTGTGTGTGTATTTGTATACTTTTTATTTTTGAATTATTGTATAAATTGTTTTATGTTTTGCAGTTTTTTAAATTAAATGAAATTTGTAATCAGTAGTTTTCTCGCATATAATGTCATATTCTGCATACGTTTGTACGTTTATACAGGCAGATATGATGTGGTCCTGTAGGCTTTCATCTATTAATAGGCAGACCTGAAATTGTTCCATATTTTATAAAGATATTGAAACTGTAGAATAACATTTTGAAAAATAGAATTTTTAAAAGCTGTGCAGCTGTGCTGATCTACAATTGACCTCTATGTCAAAAGACAAGCGTTTCTTTCTTTTTCCAGAAAAAAGTCCAGTCTCTCTTGGAAGAATCTTAAATATGACTTAAAGTGACAATGAATTAACCTACAATTGTAGATTAATTAATCAGCAATTAATGTAAATGGCAAAGACATTTTTTAAATCTTCATGTTGTTTTAGCAGATGCATCCAGTTGTGTCTTATATCTGGATTGTGATTGTGTGCATCAAATTGTGCATGTCAGTGACAGTAATCCCATGGCCAGAAAGTAACTCTGTAAATTCCTGACAGTTCACTTTTACATAAACAAATAAGGATTTGTACAGAATATAAAAGCCAGGCCAATGGTTTGAATTTGAATTCATTTATGTAAATCTGTAAACTCTGTATCATTAATCGTAATTACAAAGGGCAGATCTGTCACTTAAGGTCTTCTTGAGAGATGCGTTAAAGATGAGTTGGTTTAGTGTGTACAGTGAGGCACTATACATACATACATGCCAACCTGCATTCAAAATTTGAACCATATCTTCTTAAAATGCCCTCTGGTATGACTTCAGTGCCCACTTTGACCTCAATAATAAACACATTCTTATCACCTTAAATACCAAATTATCACCTTCCTGAGAGTTTGAACCTAAAAAACTGGAAAATTATAACCTTGTAAAAGCAGAATTTAGGAAAAAAACAAAGCCACTGTATTGGAGTGCATGAAATAGCGCAGGTGGTCAAAATGTTATCCCTGATCGGTATATATTTAGTAAATGTAAATAAATTTAACACACAGAAACTAAGAATACTTAATTAATACCCATATAAAAAAATCTGTTTTTGGTTGCTAATCATCTACGTAAAATGTATTTGGACTTATATTTAACAAGTAATATATAATATATATATTTAAGTAATATTTCACATACTGAGTTTTCCTAAAAAAATGCAGTTTGTTGATTTGAGGAGCCTATAATTTAGCCAATATCATGGCATCGCTAAATGTTATTTTGTATTAACAAACTCAGTGATCAGTGCTAGATAAAATCAAACCTCCTTTCAGATGGGGATTTGTAACAATAGACCAAAAAATCATAACCATGAACAACAACAGTTATGCTATGAAAACCTAATACAATATAAAGTAAGGAACAACAGCTCAAACAGTTAGATATCTACAGATTCTGCTGTTGCTACTCAGGTTATAATATGTGTCTTTTTTTAAGCATAGCTAGAGACGCTAACCTTGTAATAGACGTTTGTGCAACTCTGGTTTAGATATATGACACATGGCAGTTCGGACAGAAAGTTATTCTTATTGAGCTCTGCATTTTTGTCTCTACTTCTGGAACCCACGAACGTACAGTATACCTCAGCTCTTCCATAAAGACAAGATTCAGTCTGTTCAAAACTAAAACCTCCAGCTCATCTTTGTGCCATTAATCAGGCATAAGAAGAAGCTGATTAAAACTAAAGAAGGTTTTTTGACTGAAATTCATCAAAGTTTTGCGTCTTTAGTTTTCCGTACTTAAAATCTACTCAGTAGTAGATTAAAGTTTTAAACTAAAGTTTTTCAACATTTACCTTGTTGCACTCTTTTACTCTGATTTTTGTCTTAAATATTATTTCACCCAATCTCAGTTTTTGTCTGACACGTCAGACAGAGTGGAAAAGCTGATACTGACATTTTTATAACTTTCCAAAATGGACTCTCGTAAATTCAACTCATGGACTGCTTCAAAGTGTGACAGCCTATCACCTCATTCAATGAACTGTCTTAGCTATGAGTTTGGAGAATGTACTGAATGCATGTTGCCTTCTGAAGTGTAACAGTAGGAGAGTGGGGTGTCTGAATTCTCATATTCATAGAAGATTTATTTTGGGGCAGGTGTGAAGATTTTAGTATTACATCCAAATGAAAAAAAAAATCTGTAAATTCTGTATCATTAACCTTAATTACAAAGGGCAGATCATCACTAAGTCTTAAGGTCTTCTTGAGAGATGCGTTAGAGTTGAGTTGGTTTAGTATGTACAGTAAATGCTTTCTTTTTTGATTAGGCACCATACATACATTAGAATATGTAGGTGTGCACTTCACTTCAATTGAGTGCAATTAATCCCCACATTTGTTCCCTTGAGTCACAAGTGAGTCAGATACTGTTTTACATTTTTGTCTATAATTCTATGTCTGCAACCCTATTTAAAATGAATGAGGTAGCCAAAACATTAGAACCCTCTGGTATCACTCCACTGCTACTTTCCACAGAGTAGAATTATCATCTTTCTGACAGTTTCAACTTAAAAACTGAGAAATTATAAAATTGTAAAAGTAGAATTCATGGCAGAGCTGTTGAATTAGCTTGCATTAGATTGTACAGGTGTACCTAATAAAGTGAGTGTATATTGAGGAGCTTGAGAAGGCAGGGGGTGCCAATGTATGAGGAAGAGAAGGGACACACAATGACAGGGTACCTATTCAACAGAGGGCTCTTTTGAGGTGGGGGCAGCCATGGCTATGGCAGGTATGTGTCCTATAGAGCTATTTATTATGTCCCACAACAGGCCTTGCAAGCCATCACCCAGTATCTTTGTCTCTCTTTTAGCTCTTATGTGCCTGGGGAAGGTTTTTGTTTTATCTTTTGGTAATAGCCATCTTTTGGTTTTTGTAAGGAATATTTTAGCACCTGCCTTCCCATGTAATGTCATTATTGTCTGAGTGGGGCTTAGGTGACACATAAAGCCCCCAAATAATTAAAATCCCCCAGTCACTATATTCTGCTCTGTTAGGCCGGCACCAACAGCTGAAGCCAGGAGAGACTGTAGCATCTGGGCTCACATGAGACATCAGGCTTTTGGCCTTTGGCTAAAAAATACTGTAAAAAAAACAAAAATTCTCTACATCTGTGGCAGATGCGCAAAGACACATTTCTAAATTTTCTGCACAGTTCTCAGCTTTACTGTCTTTCATTCAGAGACTCTGTCTGTACTGAATGTAACATGGGTCTGCCAATACTGATTCATCGTGCTGTAATTCTTTATCCTTTCTATAAATAATTTGTAGTGGTTGAGTCAAAAGTACTTGTCATGTGCAGCTTAGAAGCACTACTGATTACAAGTATGATGAACCTATGTTACTTTTAATAATATTCTCTGTTGTTCTATATACAAAATATTTTCTGCTTTATTTGGAAAAGGTAGGAAAGGCTCGTTAAACATCATGATAGTATAGAAACTGCCAGTCTTTATTATACACCATCTTTGTGATTTCAATTTAAAATCTATTGGTTATATAAATAAGCAGAGCTAGAGTGTTAGTGATTATTGAATTGGGACATCGGGAGGTGAGGATCTTTAGTTTGGGATCGGTGCAGTGTGAGAATCTTTAGTCTGACATTTGACTTTTGGCTCAAGTTTCTAAAAACATCCCTAACTGCAAAAAACTAAAATGTTTAACAGAATGTTAAATCTTTTGAAAAGTTCTGAACTTTGGAAAAACACCTTAAATGATCTTAGTGGTATCTCAAAACCTAAGATCTTTCAGACAAAGGGTGTACAAGAAAACGGAAGCCCTTTAGAATAGGACCAGTAGACGACGAAAAAGTAGAAAATAGTACAGTAGTATTCATTGTTTCTTTGATTTGTGGTAACATTTAACTTTATGAAACAGAACTCGTATGTGGAATTTCCAGCCGTAGTAATAGAAAACAATGTGTCTGCACCATTTTGTGCTGAGTCTTAATCATGTTACCAACCTCTGCCAACAGCGGAAACAGCTGAATAGGATTCTTGACTTTGTGTATTGTTGTTGACAGTTGAGAAAAAAATCACCTTGCATCTTGCATCAAGATCAGTGAAGGTTGTTGCTACTGTGCCATGGTGGATAGAATAAGGGCAGTATCTGTGTTTTTTCTGTTCGTTTTAATGAAGAATAACTTACATACAGACTACTCATAAAGCATCAACATGTGAAAAGTGTTTTTTTTTTTTTAACTACTCCAGCACATGCACGCAAACAATGATTTGAGCTAAAAGTTATTTTCTGAGAATGTGCGCTGATGTTCACATACAAATTTTGTGAGCTATGGATGACTTGTAACTCTGTTGTAGCATCTCTTTTAGAGCGCTGATAAAAACAAAAACTGGCAACCAAAAGCCAGCATGAAGAATAATTAGCAAGCTTGAAAGGAGCTGCAGCTCTTGCTGTTCCCGTTGGTAAATTGTGGATGATGTTGTCTGAGTTGCTGGGGCAGTATTCTCTCCTGGGTCATGTAAAGGGCAAAAGGAACTCTATTTTACACAAACACTGTAGCTACAGTTACACATTAAATTAACCACTCTTCTATTAAGCTATTTCACACTTTAGCCACCGATTTTACACCAGTAGAACCCACAGAACCTTTTGGAACAACTTTACATTCTTGGATTAGGTTTAAATGGGTTGAGCAGGATAGCAATAGGAAGAGTGACTCTCATGAGACCACATTGCCACCAGTGAGAACTACTCAGTCTGTCACCAAGCCCACTTTGTATTATCTTCCCTGTAATCAAAACCCATGGCACTTTGCCAGACTCACTGCACCATAATATTAAATGATGTAATGCCAGTCATGGATAAATGTTTTCCAAACTCAAAAACTGAAAGCTCTACTTTTGTATGCTGACTGTTTACTGGGTACTTAGAAGGTAAGTGCATAGGCAAAGAGGGTGAAAACAGATGCACGCAGGTGAAAAGAGACGCATACCCAAACAAAGCAAAAGGAATGCACTTTTGTCATGGATGAAAGTTACAAAAGGATTACAAATCAATCCTGCTAAAGAGGAACCAAAAATACCCAGTGTTTATGAGGGAGAGGACCTGGTTTGTTACCCCCAGCTCTAAACCCACGCCAAAGAGTTTCCTGTCAATTAACCTTAGAAGTACTCCACTTAAATGACTCCACACTTAACTGTTCTCACTATTCCACATTTTCTGTATTCCTATATTAAGTTAGTTTAGCACCAATAACACCTGTAGAGTGAGCGAGTGCAGATGAAACCACATTCATTCTTTCAAGTGTGTTTCTGGAACAAATCAGACACAGCTGTCAGTGACTCGGTGTGAAGACAGAAGTGCAGTAACTTTCCTGCCCACCTGTGGTGTGTGGATTTGCTAGCTCCCCCTTTTAGGCTGTAAACTGAACATTTAAACCTTTCTAGATAAGATTGTCTGCTAATACTTTAGTTTTTCTGACCTTGATGGCTCCTAGCTATTAAATTAAACACACAATCATCAACATAATATTTAAAGGACATTGAGCTAGTTCAAATGTTCCTTCATCAGAAATTGACGTTAATGCAAACTTTTGCTCTGATATAATTTTCAGTATTTTACTAAAACAATTTTTTACAGTCCTTGACCATTTTTATTACCTTTGATGTTTAAGGAACATTTGTAATTGCTAAAGGTGCATTATTATTTTGTTAGGGTTAGGTTTTATCATATACGACTGAATTGGCATATAATAAGATGCAAACTATGTTATTTTCTTTAGATCTGACATGTCTAAAATCCTATTGAACTCATTACTTTTCATTTCTTGGATTAATATATTGTAATAGCTATTGGAGCTGTATGTGATGCCAGCAGTTACCCAGGATAAACATTTTGACTAATATGGCTTGTATGGTGTGCACCACACTGTGTAAAATACTGTGTGAAATAAACTGTTTTCATTGAACGAATGTTATAGCATGATAGTATATTTCAACTTTTCAACTTACTAGAAGTAATTGTTTTAATTAATAAAAGATTGTAGCAGAACCAAATGTCTATTAATAAATTAGCAGTAGCTATGTTTTATCTACTCTGGGAAAGCCAAACTTAAACTCTCAAACAGTATCGAACTTTTAGTGGCTTTTGTTTCAGATATTTAATGTATTTAGGAGACCCAGTAACAGATGCTGCACTTATCTTTCTCTGAATGTTGCTAGCAAAGAACAAGTAAAAATAATACGGATAGTCCAATCTTTCATTTCCAAAATTGAAGTTCAGTAAAACTCACTATTTTTCTTTAGCCTGTCCTCAATAATCTACTGAAACTGAACACAGCATACTTAAAATATAGATACATGGTCTTTATTTTTTTTACCTTTAGCTTCACATAATTAAATTGTTCAACCCTTATATAAAAAATCGTTTGGTATATTTTAAGTAATTTAAAATAATTATCCACCATGCTCTTATTTTGTTTACATTTTTTTTTTTTGCTTTTTTTCTCCATTTTGGTTTGGATATAGTAATATAATGAACCCTGTGCATGCTTGTCTTGGTCATTTTCAAGCTCATGCTTAATGTTAAAAAGGAATTGCTAGGTGTGAGTCAAAAGACAGACGAATGAAGTTGACCTTCATTACAAGTGTTTGTCTGTTTACTGTAAACTAAACAGATCTGGTAGAATCCCAATCTGTCCTAGTTTTTAAACAGCAGCACAGACAGATGGTAAAAAAAGTGCTTGCTTTGGACAGAAATGGAGGAGAGTAGGGTGAGCTCATAATGAAGAGAGAATGGGAAGGAAGGATGTAGAAAGGAAGAATGTAGGGGACTGAAGGAGGAGTTGTTGAAATCATTGTTACGTCACCTTGTACACCAATATAGCTCCAATGTTGCTAACCAGTATCACGGAAGACTCCAGATGATTAGATAATCCTTACTGTACGCTGGAGCTACTCATGAATAATGGGCATGAAAATGTAATGGTTAAAATTAATGTTTATATTTAGAACTGCAGAATTTCAAAACAAAAAGTTATAGACGTTTAATGTCAGCGGACAGCACAGAAGCCGCCAGCAAGAGAAAGTTACTGTCTACGCCCAGGCAGCTGCTATAAATAACTATTTCAGAGCAGCAGGAAAAATGGCTGGTCAAGCTCAGTTGTCAAAAGCAGCACAATCCTCCCCCACTGCCCGTATGACTTCACCTCTAAATTTTGTGACACTTTATCTGCTTGAATTCCTACCTTACAAAAATTGTTCTCTTCCAAATTAAACTTGCTATGGATAAATTAATTAATATCTTCTTTTTTACCTGATTTGGGCCCACACTTTCCTGTAATTCTCTCTTATGTATTTCCCTAGCTACGGGGAGCTATGCAGAGCTATAACTGCTGTAAGTTTAGACTTTTCCTGCGGCCTGCAGGGTCATCATCCTTCTTTTTGCTGTGAGCAAATTTGAAAAACCAGATGCAGCTCTGATGTCAATCTGGAAGCAAGCTGTCACGTGGCCCCTGGCACTCAGCACCCAGTTTGACACTCCATGTCAGCAGATCCCAGGTAACCAGAGGGCTTTTCTTAGCTCTTGTCAGCACGCCTACATGAAAACTGACCAAAGAACACCTGATAGGTCAGACAAGAGGGCCAAGTGTTGATAATCTGTCAAAAAAAATGGTGGTGTTGGAATTTATGGTTTACATTTAAAAGCTCATCTACGTCACTGGTTTACTTTTGAAAATTGCACGGTGAGCACATTTTGTTCTTGGCAAGAAACCTATAAACGGTTATTTTCAAACTTCCAGTATTATTTTAATTCTTAGTAAATACCATGTCAGGAAAACTTTGAAGTCTTATTGCAATTTTCCTGTTCGGGAACATATTTGTTTGTATGTTCTTAAAGTTTCACAACTGATAGGCGGCTGTCGTATCATAAGATTCCTTATGATGTGTATGTGAGAAGGGCAAAAGATGTATCTCCTGCATAGGCCTCTTAGGATTTAGTTGCACGTCTTGAGTAGTGGCCAGCATTTGGCCAGAAATATTTGCTTTTAAAAGCTTTTAAATGAAGGTCATCCCTTTAACTAATTAGAGAATGTCAATTATTTCTGCTTGATTAGTAGGTTTTAAAGTATTCTCATTTATTGTCATTTTTATAAAAATTACTTAAAGCACTGGAAGAAGTGTGAGAGAGCATAGCACAGCATAGCTATGTAGGGAGAGGTGGGGTTGGGTGGAGCCCACTGGATTGATTTGGAGTTTCATGATAGCGCTAGGTTAGGTTGGATATTATTGCTTTAATGTTCCACATGAACTTAGATGTATTTGACAGTGAATGAACAAGATGAGGTACATGTGCTTGTTGTTGTTGTTTTACCTCACAAACTTTAGTTTACGCTTTTAATATCACTTCATAAAATCCTGTGACTGATACCCAGGATAAATCTGATGTTTTTACAAGCATCATTAGAGAAACGTGTCACGAATCAAAGTGATGCTTAACTGTCCGGCCTTAAGGGGGTCGCAAGGAGCCAAACCCCATGTCTGTGTGGCCAAGACAACTCACCCAGTGCTAGAGTGCAATAAATCAGGAGCCACTCCCTTGCAACTTTGCCAAATGTAGAGGAAGGCAAGCTGACCCTGCGTCCTCATTCATCCCTCACCCCATGCAACAGCCTCAAGGATGATGGGGTTGGTGTGTTGACTATGCAGGACCCAGCTATGTGTCTGATTTGCTTAAAAGTTAAATTAAGGATTTGGAATGTCACTAACTGTTTATGCCATCTTGGGAAGAATAAGTGTTGCATGTTGTAATCTTGAAAATGAAAAGTTCATGTATGTTTCTGTGTATACTTGTCCATGTACATTCACTGGCCACTTTAATAGGTTTACCTGTACAATGTAATGCAATCCAATACAGCAGCTTTGCCATGAATTCCACTTTTGCAGTGTTATCACTTTTCAGTTTTTAATGCGAAACTGTCAGAAAGGTGATAACTCCAGTCTCTTTTTATTATTGAGGTCATAATGGGGCGTGGAGTCGTAATCGAGTGCATTATAAGAAGAGATACTTCTAACATTTGCCCATCTTTTTTTAAATAGAATGAGGGGACCAAAACATTAGGACCACCTCTTCTTACAATGCACTCAAGTATCTGCCATAAGCATTTGTTCTATATGACTGTAAATATTGGAAATATTAGAAAATTTATTTCTCGAGCACAGTGGCATTAATTATGAGTCAAAGTATGTAAACAATTGCAAAAATAAACATTTTGACTCCCATTCTCTTGACTAGATAGACCCAGCTAATCAAAATGAGTACAGTGCCTTCACTTGGCAGGCTATCACACCTGCTGGGGCCAGTTATGTAACATCTAGCACCACCTAGTGGTCCAGGGTTTCATCCGACACCTTGGCTGTGTGCATGTGTGTGTTTGTATGTATGTGATTTTCTGTGTCTGTGTAACTTTCTGTCCTTCCCTTGATTATCAATAATTTCTGCAGCTTCATAGTAAAAGTATAAAATTAGCAATTTAAAAAAACAAGCGCTGCTGCAGACAAAATCTACGTGTTGCAAACATGAAAATCTAGGGAAGGCAGACCCACACAAATTAAATGTCCTCTCAAAATGTGACACAGTACACAAAAGGGGGCCCTATAATAAATGCAAATTCATTTTGTTTAATGACTCACCAAGTTAAAGTCACTTATTTAAAAAGCGTTATGTCTAAATCATCCCTATATTGAGTTGCATCTTGTGGTATAGGTCAGACCCATTTCAGTGTGACAGTGTTACAGTAACACATGGTATAACTGATCATGTAATTACATCGTCTAAACAATACAACAATTTTATAAATTACTATAACAATCATAAATAGATTTAAGTTTTATACCAAGTCACCAAACGGCCTTGTTTTTAGAAAAATGAAATTGTCAAGGCCCAAAGAGTTCCTCCAGCTTCCCAGTAGAAATGTTTTACTTTGTGGTCAGATGCTGCCATCTGTTAGATAACTGGCATTAATACAAATATATTATTTTTTCAAGTAACTACAGATCTTTTGTGTTTGTTCAGGTGCTTGGATGCTGCAAGTCTAGTTTAAATTGTATTTTGATATACAATAGCCTATTAATTGATCTCAGTTTTAGAAATGTAGTGGTAATATAATGTGACTTATGAATTAATATAATGAAGTCATATTTTTTTATCATCATACAGTATATTTATTAGTGTTTAGGAAATAGTATCTGCAAAGGTTTGAAAGCAACTTGTTATCTCTTTGCATTTTGGGTGTGATGCCAGCGATTTTAAATATGTCATGTCAAATCTGTGATTCCTGCCTGGAAGCTAAATGGTTGTATACTGCCAAAAATCTAAAGCTAAATAATCCATATGATGTGAAAATATATATATATTTAAATATATAAAGAAATGAAAGGTGTATTTAACATTTCCTTGATATTGTTATCATCAGTTGATGAGTTATAGATTGTAAAAATAAATCATAAAAGTAAATACTCAAGATTATAATGGGCACTGTATATGAAATAGAAATTCCAAATTTACACAAATGTATTTATTTAATTGTATTTTACTAAATAGACAATTATTGGTCACTCAAACATGCCTTATGTATTCTCTTTAACACATAAAAAGAAAAAAAAACTTTTTATAACGATAAAAAAAAAAAAAAATACAGCACGCAAAGCATTACATTTGCACACAGAAAAATAAAGTTGCCATTTTGTCCGATTGCATTGTGTTTCTTTCAGTCAGTAATGTAACATTCACAGCTAAGTCGTAACAATTTTTTTCTCTGGCCTTTGTGTTTGTACCAAAAACTTTAATTGTGACAATATTATGCTCTATTTTTTATTATTAACAATTTTAGAGTTTCAGCTTTCAAGACATATAATTTTTTACTTGTTGGAGGATTTTCAATTTTTCGGTTATGTTTGGTTATTTGTTTAGAATCAACAGTTTTACTGTAACTTTAATGTAAATAGTTTGTTTTTATGTAGATTTATTTTACAATGCCCTAACCTTACCGTTATTAAGATGGTTGCGCACTTTATTTTATATTTTGCTCTGTGTCAAACACAAGGTACACACAGGAAAGAGTCCATAAAACATCTAGCTTACAATCTAAATGGACTGAACCGTACATGTGGGTGTATATTGTTTAGTTTTCTTTAAAGATTATGCCACATGCAGTTTCAAGAGGAGTGATGAAATATTAAATTTAATATCCAACAAATATTACTACTAAAGATGTTGGTAGCAGGTCAATGCTAATCAGACATTTTGCTTTTTTCTACTATTGTGAGCCTGTCTGCTTACTCCAAGTTTACATGGGTCAGATCGTGGAAGCAGCGGCTTCAGGATTGCACAACATTGCCCAAAGACCTGCTACGTAAATGCTTTCTTTCCCTTTTGTTTGTCTACCCCCATCCACACACAGACACACATGCTGACCACTTGTGACTTTTCATCACTTGCGTCTCTTCTGCCTGCCCGGTTTACACGGGGAAGCAGTGTCACTCACATAGGGTATAGGCTACTAGCAGGGATGTAATGTTAGGGTAAATGTGCCAGCATTACTCATCTTACCCTCATGTTAGCGAGTCAAGACATACAGTATTTCCATATTCGCTGGTGGGCAGAGGTCGGAATATGAACAAGGAGTGCGGACTGTAATTTGTAATAGGTGTAACTTGGATTTCTGCTGTCTTTTCAAGGTTTGTCTTTCTTTTTATACCACCAGGTGTGCGTTTTAGTGCAAGCCTGTTCTAGTGTAAGGTAAGTGATGGAATGTCTAGCCAGTTGTACTATGTTGTAGAGCTGCACACAGGCCGAATTCATAGTTGTCTGTGTAGTTGTGTAGTGTGTTTGGACGGTGTAGTAAATTTCCCTGGATCCTTCATTGGACATAGCAGACGTCCTCTAATTTGTTATTTCCTCCAATAAGCCCTGTTGACTGATTGACCCATGTGGCATTTTGTTATGGCTACAATGCTGTCTCAAACTGTGTGAATGTGTCTTTTTTTCAAAACTGTCCTGAGAAATATTGCAGTTAGTGATAGTTAGTTAGTTAGTTGATAAAAGTGTTATAACCTATATTGTGTTATTAGGCCACTATAGGCACATTTGTAGAAATACATACAGAGAGACAGTGAACGTTCATGGTTAGGGTTGATCACCATGTGGTGGAAAGCATAATTTGAAAAGCTGATAGCTGTTTATTGTTTGTTTATTTAAACATTTAGTGAATTTGAAAACATCATTACAGTATATTGCCGTGGGATAAAATGTTGAGCATTAAAATAAGGAATGTGTTTAGCAGGGTCCCCGTTAAACAGTAGGCCTATCACATTTTATAGTCATGCTTTTAATGCCTAACATTAGGGTTGGCACTGAATAATAAGTGGCCGACAGGAGTTAAAAAGTCATTTTTAGTATCACAGTGGTTAACTATAATATATGATTTGTTCTTTTACTAGATTAAAATAGAAAAAAAGTCTGGACAGGCAGAATTGGCAGTAGAAATTAGATGGATGGGGGGTCAGATAAAATGGGGCTAAGCAGAAAAAGTTTTTTTTATATACAGTAGTTTCAAAATCCCATGTAACTACCCTTAAATTTAAATGTCATTACATCCATTGGTAACACTTATAGGTTAAATTTATAATATAGGCAGGGGAATGTATGTTCTTGATTGAAACAGACATAACTTTAGGTGTTCTTTTTAAAAATACTACGTAAATAATTTGACTTCTGCGCCTTATGAGCTAGACGTTACAGTAAGGTGAGCTGTAAAATTATAGTACTCTCAACTCAAATACAAATTAGATAGATAAACTTTACGCATTAGTTAAAAGGTCCATATACGAAATACACACACACATACACACACACACAACAATCTTTTCACTAATTTTTATGTTATAGATTTATTAGAAAACTAGGATTTGTACACTTAATTTTCTTATGAATTGTAAAATTAAATAAAGTACATTAAGGTATGCAAATTTGTTTTCTTGCATGAATTATTACTGGACCACATGAAGCTATTCTTAAGACTGAGCTAATACTGAGTTTGGTGGTGCAGACGCTCCACTATGCCATAGCTTTGACTGTGACTGTGGCTTTTTTTGGCTGTCAAAGGTACAGTCCATTAACACATGAAAAAAAAGACTAGTGGTCAAAACATCACAGCCGAAAATCTTCTTAGGAAATGTAAATGTTGTCTTCCAATTATTTTTTTATTTTATCACAGTTTACTCTGTGAGAAGCAACATTACATGGTTGCAGTGGAACTGAAAATAACAAGAACTTGCACACTTAAATAGACCTCATTCCAGTCATTCTGCTTCAGCTTAGAGGTTTGGTGAATTAAATATTTGTTACTTTTTGCAACTAATTTAAAGACTTGTAGTTCTGTGAACCCCCTGAAGACACAGAAGAGCCTTCTTTACAGAAAACCAATTTTGCTGTTATGCTGTGTATATTATTTAATACATTAAAATAATTGTTTTCTTGGCTTAAAACATTTCTGTAGCAAGTTTATTATTAAACTGCAAAATTGTACAGCAGCCTCGATTTGGTGCATTCAGTGTTAGCAATTAGCAATTGATGGTGAATTTAAGTTTTTTTAATCAACAAGAAAAATGTTAGTGTTGGCATTTCAAAAGAAAAAATACATTTTTTATTCCAAGGTTTAAAGACATACAATCAACACTTTGCTACCCTGCTCTCTCCCCAAAAGCAGGGATTAAACACATGTAGAATCATTGGAATCATTTAGTTTTCCAAAAAGTATAAAGCACATTTAACTTTTCCGGCCTCTTATTGCTACCTGTCCCAACTTTTTGTTGTGTAGCTCTCATGAAATCCAAAATGAGCCAATATTTGGAAAGGCATTTCAAAATTTCTCATTTTCAACATTTGATATGTTATCTATATTCTATTGTGAATAAAAAATAAGTTTATGAGATTTGTAAATTATTGCATTCCTTTTTTATTCACAATTTGTACAGTGTGCCAACTTTTTTGGAATCGGGTTTGTACTTGAACATTATCTACTATAGTGTTGCTATATTATTAAAACAATGCAATGTATTACACATATTTAGCCATCTTCTCCAGTATTTTCTAAGGGTACTTATAGTTAAAGCTTTTCTCTATTAATAAACGCTTACTTTAAAAACACCAGCATTACTTTTATAAACTCTTCTCTTCTACGCCTGTTTGAAGTTTATTTCATAACTATTGTCATCACGAGATTGGTCAGAAGTGTCTATCCACTGTGCCAACTGCCAAAGTCCTTATTAGTCTATTAAGGAAACTGTGTCAGGATGTCCGTGGACAACTCTAGTATTTATAGCTTTGACTCATAAGTTGGAATGGTGTAAGTTTATCTCTCCATCAGCATGCTTGTTCACTCTGGATGTGCACAATCAACAGCAAAATTGTCCAAAATAAGCCTAGTATGTTAACTACATGTGCAGCTCCTTAGACTGTGGTATGTGATCTTAGACGAGTAGAGGTCTGTGGTAACTCTTTGCTGTTATAGGCGTCAAAAATATAAAAAAACTAACCTCGCAAATATACTCATATTTTCTTTAACTCACGGTATATATGTGTACCAGTAGTTTAAGTTATGTTCTAATAATTCAATAATAATAAAACTTTTAAAAGACTTTTATAAAACAGCACTAAACTATTTTGTAAAACTACACTAAACAGTGTGAAAATGTAGCAAATGAATTATTGATCTAAAATGTTTATCATATTCTTGTTCTTTGTTTTTTTGTAGTATATTTTAACTTCAATGAGGTCGGTTGATTGGTTATTTTATCAAACCACACTAGGTTTTCACCAAATCTGTTACTAGGGTTTCATGTATCAATTTATTGAGGCAACTGTGAAATAAATAAATAATGAAATTTTGTTTTCAAAATTTTTTAGCCATTACAATAAAATGAATTCAGCTAAAACGTTTGTACGTTGTAATTAGTCCAGCAAATCCTTAAAAATGTCTTAACATTAGAGCACCCCGGCTCCCAGTGCATCAAACCTACATTGTGTAGTTTAGTGACAGATGTAATCTGAAATTGTAAATTGAAACCTAGCAATTCATGTTTTAACATTAGGTCAGAATACAAAATTATTTAGTAATTAAAATGGAAAACCAAATTAACTTTAATTTTCCAACTCAGGGGTTGTTAATTGTTGTGAATTCAGGTGTATGATGGATGGTTGTCAAGTGGCAGTGTCATAAACTATAAAATTAAAAAGTTAAATGAAAGATGCTCTTATGATCATGATGATCATGCTGACTGAATAAAGAAAGCCTCAGTCTTTCAGGCATCTGTTTTGATTTGCAGACACTAGAATCATAGTTTTGTGGCAGCATTTTGAGCAGCTGCGTGAGTAAGAACACTAGCTAAGAGGTACAGTGAATTAAATTAGCCTTGAAAAAAATTAACTGGTGATGAAAGAGAGGAAAGACTCTAGTTTGGCAATACCTGGAAGAAGAGTTTTAATACTGATTTTATCTATTTATCAGAGTTTCAGGGTTTGCTCGATGCCTTAGGTATGAGGTATACATTGTTTGCCTGTGCTGGCCATCTGCTAGTTTATCACTCTGGCCTTGTTTGCTAAAGCAAACTGTAATGGTGCATTCATAAATGCAGTATGTCCTACTAGCTTACGAATCACGTGTTTTGCCTTTTCTTCTTTTTAAATTTACAATTCATTCACGTCGGGTAGTAAACTGCCTCAACATGATACTGATAACTTACATTACATATCTTGAAGGGCTTGAAATTAAAACTTGCCTGCTTGCCCAGGGCAAGAAACTTTATGTTCAGGTAAGTGGAATGTGTCAATGTCATGGCAAAAATGACAATATCTGGTCTTAGACACTTCAAGTGTAATTAGTAAAGAAGCTTCAACATCCAGGACGTCTTTTAGGGTTTTATTATCTCGACAGAGTTTCAATTCTCCATCCTATGCAGTTCTAAACTTCATCCATCACACATTACTTTTATAACCTTCTGTCTGGGCAGAACATTCTCCACCCTACTGCCCCCAGCCCCTTTCTCCTTTTATGAAAACCTTTTCCCTTTTCAGCTCTTTGATAAGCACGTATGAGCATGGAGTGACTCTGTGTCAGAGACAGTGTGGGATGGTCTGCTGTTAGACAATAACTGACCTTGAAGCAGTTCTGCCAACACTTCAAGACAAAACATATATATGAGACAAAGTTGGAACAACATACAATTTTTTAAACATTCCTCAAAAGTACACTGAGTACAAGTTGCTATTTTAACTAGGTAAAATGCTAAGGATTAAATGTAATCATCATTTAATAATACTTGATTTTCCATCACAGTCAATCAAACCAAAAATAATTGTGATGGTCTGCAGTATTTCCCCAAACATCGATTTGTTTGGTGTCACTCTACTACAATATCAACACCGACTGCCACATATTGATTTCCTATTTTTGTAACTACTTAAATTGGTTAAAATCTTACTTCACCGTAGAGCTGTGAGCAGTGTGTTTGATCTTAATATTGTATTTATCTTTTAATGCATTATTCAAAGCCCCTACCCTCACCAATGTAATGCCAAGTTTTAAGCTGAAAAATATATTGTTTGTGAATCAGGCACTTCAGTATTTGGATCAATTAGTTTTTAAATATAACGTGTAAATTCAGACTACAAATGTTATATTTTTGTAGTAGATACACATTTAATCAACCTTTAATTTTCTGCTGCTCATCTCTGGTTTGATCATGACCTGTGATCAGTACATTATATATGCTTTACTATAACACCATAGAATTTTTGCCATCTCAATTAACAAAAAATACAAACACAACATTTAAATTTTTAAAACAAACACTCACATCTGAGGACAAACTTCATAATTGATTCAAAACTAAAACCCTTACAACAGTTAACACTTGATGCTTTTTTTATGACCCTTTTATGACGCCCTTCTGCCAGCTGAGCTGCAGTTGCCCCAATTTATTATTATTTTGAAATAATAATTTTGAAAAGTAGAGATTATATGTTATTACCAAATGAACATATTTTTCATTTGGTAATATGTATTTATGTTATGTATGTTATATATTAAGACAAGCAAAATAACTGTCCAAACCCCTGTTTTAATGTCATTTTTAATTTGCTTACGTTTTCTAATTTCGGGCCGCTGTAGTTCAGTTGCTAAGGCAGTCGTCCAAGGACCACAGGGTCAATGGTTCAATCCCCGGTCCTGGCTACATGTCCTTGGTGAGGCACCGAAGCCTAAGTTGCTTTCGTGGTTGCTTTCAGTTGAACACCTTGCAAGGCAGCCACCGTCATAGGTGTGTGATTGGGTGAATGGGAATCAAAATTGTAAAGAATAAATGGCAATTTACCATTTACCATCTCTAATTTGGACAAGTAAGTTTGACTTTCAAGTAAAACATCTCAGCTATATGCCTGAAGGGCAACTGGTTGAAAAGCTTAATGTCAAGCCCTGTTGTGTTTGTCAACACATGTCATTGAAAAACCACAAAGATCATCTTTTTCTGTTTTAGTTTATAATTGCTTCTCCTTGGTTTCTGCTTGAGTTAAAATGCTAGAGATTGATTCTCACCCAGCTGTAGCTGAACCAAATCACCGAGTATTTGCATAAAGCTCCGCTTGCTTCAGCTTCCTCCTGTTGGCAGCTGGTCTCCTGTTGAATCTGAGGTGCACAGTAGGTGGTACTCAGCAGCACAGCTGGCTTTCTATTGGCAATGAATGGACAGCTGCTGTATGCGTGAAAGCCCTGTAAGGAACATAGTTGTGTGAGTATGAGGATATTATACCTTCTAACAAGCATTTTAAACAACAATGAAAAAGCTGTTAGGTGCTGAACAAAAGTCACTTCTAGTTTTAGGATAAATAAAGTTAGCTGATTTAACTGGAAAGTTGTACATTTTGTATATTGATTTATTTATTATTACACACCAGGTTCTTTTTCATACATTTGCAAACATTTCTAACATTCTGTTTTCACTTTGTCCTAGTAGGGTATTAAGTGTAGATTAATGAGAAAATAATGAATTTGAACATCTGCAGTATTAGGCAGCAACATAACATCATTTAAAAAAGTGAAGGGTGTCTGGAAATGTTTTGAATGCACTGTACAGTATATGCTGTCCCAGCTCTTCCACTTTCTCTTTCTCTCGTGAAAACGCACATTCAAATGCTTGTCAACTTTTGTCTTTAGGCTGTCTTGAAGTACCACTTGTTTGCCCAAAAAAAGATGAACCGCACACAGCAGTTCAATTGGACAGAGCAGTTCAATTTTGTCACCTTTTGTTCTTTGATTTGGCTTTGTATGTCATTGCCTATTGACAGAAATGTTCATTTCTCAGTTACTGTGTGACATTTGGCAGCCCAAGTGAATTTGTCATTTCAGAACATTTTAAACCAAGATGCTTTAAAATGTTTTTTTCCCTTACAGCATCATTGCAGGTTCTGTGGAGAGCACCGATAAGAAAAGTCACCAGGTGAGTGGCCCATTGGCAGGAAGCGCGCAGGTGGGGCCTCAGCAGCAAAACCAACAGCTTCTCCTGACCCCAGCCAGCCTCCAGCTTGCTCAGCTCCAGGCCCAGCTAACCCTTCATCGCCTTAAACTGGCTCAGGGTGGCAATACAGCCAATGCCGCCAGTGTTCTCAACCAGGTACTTTCCAATGTCACCATGTCCCATCCCCTGTTTAATCAGCTACAGACTTCAACTATAGTTGGAAATCCACAAGGAGCGTTCCCCACAGGAGTTCTAGGTTTTCCCGCTTCGAATTCAGCTTTGGGGGCCGTAGTGGGTGCGGGATTCAACCAAAACCCAGGGAATGTAAGACTGAACCATCCTGGTGGAGGTGACACAGTGAGCCAACAAGGTGGAGAGTATAGTAAAAAGTCAGGGTCATCATACCCTTGTGATACTGACAGGCGTCTTCAATATAACTTAGTTAGAGGATCCTCAGCTAGTACTGCTGAAAAGTACAAAGTGATTAACACGCAAGCAAAAAATAATGTTGGTTTTCAGAGGGATTCCTATGGGCAGGATATGCAGGGGCATCAACATGTTTTCAGTGCCAATGAGCAGAACATCAGTGGTTGTAACTCCACAGGCCATAATGAGCAATGGAAGAGCCCAGTTAGCTTGAATCACTCTGGAAAAGTGGATATGGTTTCCAATGCTTCTACTTTGTGGACAGCGGCTGGGCAGCCAATCCATTCCAGAACGGAACTGTATAACCCAGAGGAGCCAACCCCTGAATCCAAGTTCAATCCTAGTAGTGGGGTTTCATCTTTTGGGTCAAGTGGCACTCTGGGATTTGTGGGCTACCCGCCCCTGCATGGACGTGAGGAAACAAAATCTTCAGGTACCAGGACACTTCAGCCTTATCAAGTCAATGATTACCATGCTGTCACACCCACTCAACTGCCACACCAGTGTAGTATCTGTGACAAGAAGGTCTACAACCTCAAGGTAAGTGAATTAATTAGTCAAAATATAAATGCATGCTTCTTTCGGAAATTATACATAGAAACTCAACACAATTATTGACAACAAGTGCAACAATTGTCAGCCCCCTTTCAAATAAAAACAAAACCCAGAGAATTAAATCTTCAGTATGACAACTTGGAGAATTAAGCTAGTGGTAGAAAGGACTTAAAGTCAATCCACTACAGTTTGCTCAGGCCATTCTCTCACTGTTCTGCTACACTCACCCCAACTCTTCTTCTTTCTGCTCTTCTATGCTTGTTCCAGTCGTCCCTCTCCCTGGTTCCCCCTGCTCTTCTGTGCTCTGGGCAAGCCTTATTGAAACACTCTTAAAAAGCAATATCTCTGCACTGCTGCAAGTACTGTTAGAGATGTCTGGGTCACAAATGCCTTAGACAACACCTCTCCACATTAAAACAAGTTTAGAGCCCATTTTCAAGGTAATAGTGGAATAAATTCTGCATTATGTTACTTTAAGCAGTCAATCTATATGAATTTTTATGAATTCATGTGAGGTTCATTAGATTTTCAAAACGCTTAAGATTGTCATCACATAAGTTGACTAACTTTGCATTTCAGCCTGTGAATAGTTGATATAATATAGTTCAGTGTTTTGATTTAAGAAGCAGCCACTAACTAACCAATTCAAAATGTGCTCTTATGCTCATTTTGAGCAAAAGAGCTGCTCCCACCTCTGAGCTTATATAAGGGGTACTGTATGTAAGAGCCTCCAAGGGAAAGCAAGCGGTGAGCATCCAGTGGGTTTAAGCTGTTTTGGTTTGCATGGTTTGTGTGTGTTTGTGTTTGTGTGTGTGTACGTGTGTGTTTGTTTAGGACTGGGATCAGCATGTGAAGGGAAAACTACACCTGCAGAATCGAACACTGTATACAAATGAAAGGTGAGTCATTTGCAACTCTACAATTTATATGACAGATTTTAAACCTCTCCAACACACAGTTGTTTTACTGCTCAGTGACAATTTTAGATGTTAATAAAGCTAAGTGCCCTCACACCATTTATCTTTTGGTGTTTACTTTTATTGATTACATAGTTTTTAAAATTTCTCTTTTAAGATGCTGTTTATTTCCTACTCCTTGTTCTTTAAACAGCTATTTTAATGTTTATATGAATATGAGCTCTTGTCACAAGATATGAGTGAGCAAGGAAGGAGAGAGGCAGCTAAAATCAGCCTTCTATGATTGTTGCAGCTCCTCTGTGGTATCAGCTGGAGCTGGACACTACGCTGTTGGCAGGCCTTCTGATGGAACGCCGAACCTTGGAGGACTGAACTCCATGGTCCACTCAGCTGCAAGTCAGGGTAGGAAAACCCACACATCACCGCCACCAATTCAAGGCCTGTTTTTTGATGGCAATGTTTTGTTGTTCGATGTTTTTCTGAGTGCTATATATGAAACAGGGTAATGGGTGGAGTTGTGGGTATTTTTAGCGTTACGGAGACTGTTAGGCAATGTGTTTTTATAACCCGACACTGTATTTTGATACAATGCTGTTTGATGTAAAAACTTAATGGCTTGAAATCCTTTTTATCCATGGTTTATGACTTTTGTTACACACATAATTGCAAACCCAAAAAGTTGTTGATTTGTGGTAGTGCTTTTCTACACATAGCACAAATTTAACACAAAGTTCACACCTGTTCTTTTTCATACATTTAGAATCTGTCCAGTGTTTAACATATCCTTTTTGTATCCCCTTATCTACAAATAAATATTGAGAGGCACCACTTGGGTGGATGTCACAGACAGCAATAAATGAGTTGTAATTGATCAATAATTTTTCTTCTTGTTTAGAAAGTTGGTAAATAAAAGCTGTAAATAGGAAGGAAAAGTCTTTGAGTAACACTGCTTTCAGATTAGAGGTCTTTAGAGTTTATATTGTAAATGCAACAAAGAAATATAACATATAAGAAACATAACTGAGAACAAGGGACAAAGTTTACCTCATGTTAGAGACTGAAATGTTAGAGACTTTAACTCTTTGCAATGATGTATGTTTAATGACATTTCCTTTAACATGTTGTCACATTCCATTATTACAACAACAAAAAATACAAGAAAAACAACAATTTGAATATCGAACTTGAACTACAGTAGTAGTCTACTGTATAAAGGCAATTTTAAATCAAATTGTTTCCACAGATGTGTCCTCAGGATCCACTACATCATACTTGCCAGCTGCAGCCATGAAGACGTATTCCATGTCAGACACAGGATTTGCCTCACAACAGTCAGAGTCGAAGGTCAGACAATTGTTTGGGTTTTTATCTCTGGATTATTAAAGTTTGCTCTTGGCATGTAAATCAATGCTAGGGGTAAAGAAACATCTGTTTTACTAGAACATGAATCAGGCTGACCCTTAATCACAGACTATTTCATAAAACCTTTAAAGTTGTATTCTCTTCATTTATCTGTAAGTATGTTTACACTTATTCTTACTACATCCTGTATTTGTCCATGTATCGTTTGGATACACTCATTTTTTTTTTATACCCTACAGCAGGAAAATGTTTATAAGGTTTGCAGTGATGGACCCTAAATTGGTTTTGTGTCATGAATGAATCCATTCAAACAAAATATGGCATTAAATGCTGGCTTGGTTCAGATTTTTCTTATATTCTTGTCTTACCACGCAATGATTATCTAGCATCTGGCATCATCCAGAACAGTTGGCTCTAAACTAGGGTTGAAAAACAACAGCTGTTGATAGACATCCATCAAGAAGGCAGGTCTCTTCAAAATGCAAGTGATGAGTGAGGTGAAAGGCGTCTGAAATTAGCCTCAGTAAACCTAAAGAAAGCCTACTCTGGTGCTCAGGGCACAGCTTTCAACAGTCAGTTGGCAATAACATGCATACAATGCAAAAGCAAATGGCTAAGGACTGTACTGCATGACACATCTGTTCAGGATTTCATTCATAAACATTTTTCCTGTATTTGCCTTCAACTCTAATTAATCATCAGCGTTTAATTTGTACATTAAAAAGGTCAATAAACAGTACAGCTATTTATATTAAATGGGTAAAACAAGAAAATGGAATGAAAAAAATAATGAAAAGTTTCAATATAAACAGTACATATTGAGACTGACATACTTAACATCTGAGAATATGAGAAGTGATATTAAATTAAAGGGGCTGTTCCAAATTAAGAGACCATTTAAATTACATGCTAACCATGAAACCACCTCTTCAAATCTCAACAAAGTGTAAGTCTATTCAATGGAAATTTGAACTGTAAAAGTTATGTGAGAGTTGTATCTCTCGTTGGTTGTTTACTGACAAAGGTAAATCAGTAGAAAACTAATTTTAGGCTGCTACATGAGTTAATGCACACACCTGTCTAATCCAAACAGGTGGGGTTTTAATGTTGTTAAAGTCCTGAACTCACACAAATGAGCACATACATGCAGATGCATATATAATTTATGGTTTGTTTTTTTTATGCACACATAAAAGTTGAAAGATTAACACATTTAACATTTGTAGAAACATGCTGTAAGATTCAAGAAAACCTTTTTTTTGGTTGAAGTTGGACACAAATTTAAACGTAATTAATTTGTGCGATAAAAATAACATAAGATGGCTGTGACTCAGGAGGTAGAGCACACTGTACACCAACCACAAGGACTGGCGTCCTTTTGAAAGAAGCGAACCACGTACACACTCGCGCACATATAGGTATTCTGTAGTTTGCCTAAATTGTCCCACAGCCTAGCCTCAAGTAATACAGTAGCTTCATGTGACAACAGAAGAACTCATACAGAGATAAACACAGGATTACAGTTAAATGCTGTTAGGAGCAAAGCCCCTAAAGAACCGTGGGTTACACCTCCGGGCAGTGGTATATAGTTTCAGACTGGGGAGAGACTGGAAATGTGATCTGAGGGATCGGCGTGCATGTACTGTGTTGGAACGTGGGGAAAAACTGTGAAACCAGACTGACCATCTCCCTGGTCCTCTAATATGGATCTTGCTTTGTTCAAATAAACAGACACGTCCTTCAGACAGATTCCACCTAATATTAGTCAGCATGCAGTCAGTAAAACACATTGTGAAATGGTTGTTGTCCTGTATGCCATTCAAACCTAGTGCAGCAGGTCATAGTGCTGAGAGTGAGGTTTACATCACCAAAGCATATGGCTGAAAACTGTGGATGAAACTAAACATACAGCCGATTGTTATGTTAAGGTCACTTGATATTCTATATACCAAAACTTGTTGTTCTACATTTTGTAAGTCTCATCTACAAATTCGACCAAGTTTGTGTGTACTGCCTCCTTTTGAGTAGGCACAACTCTACACTTCTGTCTTCCTGGTCAACACAAACAGCAACTGTTCACAGCTTGAGTCAGACCTTGACAGTGATATCAGTGCTCTGGTCAAGCACTCTAGACTTTCAGACAGACGACATTTTACAGGTCAGACAATAGTGAGTGCAATGACCAACAACCAAGACTGTTGTTCTCTGTAATATTCCAATCCAATAAACAACTTATCCGCATTGAGTTCAACACACTGTGACCTTTATTTATTCTGGTGGTATCATTGGCACTGTCACAGGGCTGTTAATAGAATTATCACTCTTGCATCTGAAGTTGTTAATGTCAGCCTGCTGGCCAGAAACCATAATGTTGCTGCATGAAACCATGCTAATCTTTCTCATCCATAATATCTTTTGGTTGGGTATGTAGTATGATCTTTACACTTTTTCCTTAAACCCTAATTACTTTGTGAAATCTAGATTTTCTTATTTGCCATGTTAAAAAATATCCTTAAAAAAAACATGAACTCTCAATATTTACCTTTTCTGTCTTGATTTCCAAGTGGATTTTTTCTTAATACAAGATACGTGCTTTGACATGTTAAGCATGTGAGTTTTATCGTCCACTTTTTGCATTCTGCAGCTCATGGCTATTGGACCCAGTGTGAAGTGTATGTTAGTGTTGGGTGTTCCTTGAACAAAGTCCCTGTAAAAACCGAGACTCTGGCTGCTGGTCTCAAGTGAAATTAGGACCCCGGTCTGTCCCACACATGGAACTGTCTGTCAGGTCTGTCAGCCAACGAAGCAGGAAAAGGAGGAGGGGTACTGAAAAAATTGCAGTGGCAGCACAATGGTTGCAGAAATAAGACTCTGTGATTTAACGAGCTGAATTTACAACTGCTTTCTGCAGTGATGTTTAAGGAACATGAGGTGTCAGATGGTATGTGCAGTTACTAGTCTGATGATGGATATAAGTCAGTGGTCCTTGCATACAGTATATGTTTTTAAAGGTTTGGATATGTAGTTTGTTAATTATTCTGGAAAACTAAAACAGACAAATATATATATGTACTGTATATATGATGGATGCTGATCGCCATCGTATAATTTATCAAGGCTGCTGATCACCTTCTCCCAATACACTAAATCACAACAAGTTCTTGCTATGGTGGAATTACTTAAGATTGTCTTGCTCAGCTTCAGAGCAAATATTGTTCTTTAGATTCTGCGTTTTAAAAAGACAGCAGTGCAATAGATAGAACTGTAAAAAAAAAAAAGGATTCTAAAAATGGCTTTTACTCTTTCTCTTTCTGCTCTTATGCCTCCATTGGTAACATTTGAGGGAAAGTTACATAAATAAAATTACTTTTAAAACAAAAAATAAAGCACTATAAGTATTAAAATAATTAAAACACTGTAGACTGCCGCAAATAAAGTGTGTACTTGATAAAGAATGGTCATAGTGGAACATCTACCAAACAACACAGAACAGATATGATTTTTTGTCATATCTGTTCTGAAGATTCCCTTATGTCTCAATCATATTTAAAAACAAAAAGGGAGAAATGGTGATAGATGTAGAGAATTGCAGGTCACTATACTTGGCTGCCTGTAGGGATTTGTGTTAAAGGTGTTAAATGACTGGGGCCAGTCAGCTGACAAGTGTGTAAGTCCAAACAAGAAAACTTTCATTATCACCGTGGCCCTACTGCCAAAGAGCTATAAATAGATCAAATGAGGTGACCTGTATCAGGGAAGGAAAATGACATGACATCTTGTGTGATAGTGTTACACTGATGTTAGACAGACTTGTTTTATACAGTATGCTCAGACAGATTGTTTAAAGATCACGGTAAGATGAGAAGATTGGTATTGGTTCTAACTCTGTGTCTCCAGCCGAGATTCACACCATTACTGAAGCCCTGTCAGGTTTGCACACCAAAGTTAGCAATTAAACAGAAGCTTGAGACCAGCTCAGTATATACTGACCAGGGCATCAATGGCACTGTGAGTAAAGTTATTTGGATTCTTGTTTGGTGCAAGTTTGAATATTGAAAAAGTGTTATATGATGGTTGCTGACTGAATGCACCAACTGATACCAGTAGATAATTGATCTGTGTGCGGTTTAAAACTATATTCATGGTTGCTCAAGGATTGTAATCTTATGATTATTTGCAGGCATTTACACCTAGAAAGGCAACAGCTGGGCGAGTTGTTCACATCTGCAACCTTCCCGAAGGCAGCTGCACGGAGAATGATGTCATCCACCTGGGATTACCCTTTGGTAAAGTCACCAACTACATCCTCATGCGCTCTACCCATCAGGTATAGTAATGCTGATAGTTATTTGTAACATTTGTTATTTATATTTAACAAAATAAATATTCAAGAAACATTTGTCAATTTTCACAACACTAAAAATGGCATACATATAAGATTTTTAGTACTTTTTTAGCACACTCATTTCATGCATCAGACATGAAGTAAATACCAATATTTAAGCTATACAAACAGTTTTGGTTTGTGTATAATCAGCATGTGGCCCAGCTGTTTGCTACATGTTCAACAATATGACACACAAAATAAAGGGTGGGGTGACGCGTATTCGTAATCGATTACAAAATACTTCGATTTACTAAACCTGTTTATCGAAGAATCTCAAGTTGAGCTAGAAAGTAATGCTACGCAAAGATTCGGTACCTGGGACAATTTGTGACAATAAAGAAATGACCTCACAGTGCACATATTTAGTTGTTAAAGGTTAAGTAGAGCACACAAATATAAATATTTGTATTCTGAACTCACCGGATATTAATTCTTCAAGACCACCATATGATATTAGCGGGTAAGAAAATTGCCTTATGGAGCAGCTCCTTCACTGTGACTCTGAGCGAGGGTTATTATATTGAAATATAAATAATTGATAAATTGAATTTTTTATTTTTAGTAAATTAATTGTTATGTTTTTATATATATTATGTATTATATTATATTATTTAGGTGCAGCCCTACACAAAATGCTTCCACAATTTGTTTTTTTCAGTGGTACCATGAGAAATCTGGCACATTTTATTTAAAGTGGCTGTTATTGAAAAGTGACAATATCAATACTTCAGAAATTAACCTGTAATTAAAAACTCACTGAATCTTCATCATTCATCATTTGCACAATGCTATCCTGATGTGTGATATCATATACTTTATCATGACTTACTGGTAGCTTGACCATCAGTACATAAAACATCAGTTAACACAACATAGGGCATTCATATGTCAAATGTGGATTATTGTTAGCAGATTTCTGTTCTCCCATCAGGCATTTCTGGAGATGGCCTATGTTGAAGCAGCTCAGGCCATGGTTCAATATTACCAACTTACCCCAGCTATGATTAATAATCAGAAACTTCTTATACGAATGTCTAAGAGGTACAAGGAACTGCAACTAAAGGTAAGATTGGTGAACAATCTACAGCAGGTTAAAGGCTGTTAGCAAATTACTTATACTGTCTTTCTATGTAGAAACCAGGTAAAGATGTTCAATCAATCATTGAGGACATTACCTGTCAACGGGAAAGGAATGAGTTGCAAGAAACTGAACAGTAAGAGAACGTTTCATTGTTCTTTTAGCTTGAATGTTTGTTTTTGTGTAGTGGAGTTCTGGAAAGATCTTTTGGACTAAAGCAAAATTCAAATTATGTGACGTAAAAACGTTTAGGGTGCCAGGGCCAGTCTTTGTATATGATTGAGGGTTGTGTCTGTGCCTTCCACTGGAGGTTTTCTAGGCATGCCAACAGGGAGGAGACCGTTTGAATAAGTGTGAAAAATGATTGGATAGATGGGTGGATAATGAGATTATTACTTAAATCAACAAATAAAACTTTTTTGAATGAAAAGATTCTAAAACAAAGCACAGCTGTAAAATGTTCATCAATGCAATCTACCTGTCATATTTCTATAGCTACATGCCAGAGAGAGCACGCTCCCGCAGCCCTCTCAGCCGCTCCCTGAGTCCTCATTCCCACAGCCCCAGTTTTACATCATGTAGCTCAGCCCACAGCCCCCAGGGAGCACCATCCAGGGGTCCAGAGAGAGGCAGCAATGGCTTGGGCCCTCGCCGGGGCTCCTGGGATTGGTCATCACACTTCAGAAGGAGTGAGGATGAAAGAGAGAGGGATGACTCGTGGAGGAATGGGGCAAGTGTAGATGACGATTGGTCACCTAGCCGGGCAGCTGACCGTCGTAAGGCCCACCAGAAACTCTTGGACCATTTAAGCTCAAGATCTGCAGATGAGCGAGGAGGAGGTGGCGGTGAGGGGATGAGGGGCCACAGAGACTGGCACCCAAGGGGCAGCCCCCAGGGCGTGTCCTTCAACTCAACTTATAGGAACATAGAAGATGACTTCTACATGAAGGATCAAATATACAAGTTGGACAAGTTGCCCAGACCTCAACACCAAAGATACGATACAAACGGAAAAAGGAGGGATGGTGGTGATTACCATAGTAGAGTGAGACATAATGAGTTTGAATTGACAGAGGAGCCACTTCGCAGAACACCAGAAGAAAAGAGACAGACTTCACCAGGCAGAGACAGGAGTGAAAAAGCAAATAGGAGACACATCGCTGCAGAGAAACACAGGAGTGAAAAATCTTCTGAAAATATTGTGAGGAATGTTTGTAAATGAAAATTCTTATTGTCCACATTTCTCTGTCTCACCTTCTTCTAACAAACACAATAATAATTTTCCCAGGATCGCAAGTCAAAAGAAAAATCGAGTTCACCCCAACAAATCAATAAGTCAAAAGAGTCTACTGAATGCAGTAAAAATAAAGATGCTGTAAGTAGACATTTTGATCTGCGTGAAACATGACTTGACTTCCCCCTTACTTGAATCAATAAGTTAATTGTAAACATGTCAGGCTGCTGTAGCAGATGTTGCATTAAAAGATTTTTCTTGATCCATTTCTATAGGAGAAAGTGCGGGAAAGTGGAGATGACACTGATGAGGAGTGCTGGTATCCCAAGAACATGGAGGAATTGGTCACAGTAGATGAAGTTGGAGAAGATGATTCTATCATTGAGCCAGATCTTTCTGAGCTGGAAGTAAAGGCATGCTGCCCCAAAGAATCTGTGGAGGAAGAAATAGTTGAGAAGAACACAGCACAACCTACCACATCCTTAGAGGTGCAAAAGTCTTGCCAGGAAATGTGCTGTGGGGAGGCAGGAGAGCAGAGAGAAATATGTATCACGGAGAAAGCAGCAAATGATTTAACCACAACCAGTCCTGAAATCAAAAGAAGTCCTGAAGTCCTGAAAGTTTCTTTAGTGGCTCCAAAGGTACCAGTTGGTAACAGTAGTGATTTTCCTAATGAGGAGTTCAAAGCTGCCGTTGAGGAGACATGTTTAGATGACAAAGCAACCAGCAGTGAGCCTTCAGAGGACCCTGTTGAAAATCACATTAGTATGTTGGAGGACAGCAAAAGGCAGGAAGTTGGACAGATCGTGGAAACAGTCACTAATGGGACAGAAGAGAAGGATGGAATTGTTAAAAAAGGTATTTTTCATAAGACAAATATTTCCAAACAAAAACTACACATACAATGTTCAGTCACAAGAAGCATGTTTACTTAAAGTCTTACAAAGAAATTGAACAAGTTTTATTGAAGGAACCAAAGAATGTTTTGATTTAATTCACATTAAAACTGATTTAATTTAGATTTCGATTACAACTGATTTAATTTAGATTTAGATGACAACTGATTACAGTAATGCAGCATTGAAAATGCTTGCAGGAAGGAAGGCTACACATTATGAGTCTTTTTTGTGTTGTCCTGAAATACATGCATTCAGTGTATTGTGCTTTTATCATAATTACACCTTTTATAGAGATTGAGGCACCCTCTCCATCTCGTGAGCAGGATAAAGTTGTCAATGAACACAGCATTCCACTGGGTAAGCACAACAAATTTTATATTATTTATCTCAGCCATTTTTGATGGGATCTACATTTAAACACAGTGACATTTTCAAGGAGTCTTGGGCCAGTGGTCTTAATCCTAAAGAGACAGTGATATCCTGTACGCCATTAATGACTGTACTGACAACCTGTTGCATTAGCACTCTAATTGACTGGAATTGCTAGGCCACTTTGCTGACCTATTTCCATGAGCAGTTTGTGAAACGTACCCCTGAGAGAAGAGTATTTATATTATCATTAGAGCTAGAATGACAAGAGCCAGCACATGGCCAGTGCTAGGCATGTGGCTTGGAGACTTACGTAAGCTGTGGTGCAGTGCGGTAACAACAGTGCACAGTACAGACATAAGAGCTATGTTTGCCGTCATGAGCTTTGACTATTTCTGTTGTATTACGCCCCGTGTGTGTTTGTGACTGGGACAAATATAATGCTGAGAAGTCGTGTGCTTGTTTTTGTTGACATTTTGTACATGTTTTATTGTGACTTTGATCTGCAGTTGTTTTGCTGGAATTAAATATTATGCATACTTGTGCATACTAATTGTAGAATAATTGCACCAACACTTAGTTCACAATCAGCTTACTCAACTGGCTTTAAATACGCCTTGCTGCCAGTGTGTGAAAAGACTTCCCTTGTAATTGTTTCTTTTTAATATCCAAGTGATATTAAACATAAAAAAAGTTTCAATTTAATTTTAATCTTTTCTCTGTGATACATGCTGTATTGTGTTTTTCTAAGAATTTGCTATATTTTCCATTGACTGGAATTAATCAAATGGATTAACGAATAGAAGAAAGTCCATCATTTAATCAAATGGGTTGCAATATTGCTTCAAGTACTGTCAATGTTGAGAAACTTCTCTTGTCAGGTACGGATTTCTTGGATTCAATAAAAGTGTTCTGTTTGCTGTCTTTTAGGAATGGAGTTTATTGTTCCAAGAGCTGGCTTCTACTGTAAACTCTGCGGATTGTTTTATACCAGTGAGGAAACTGCAAAGAGAACGCACTGTCGCAGCACTGTACACTATAGGAACCTACAGGTACACGTTGCATGGTGACACACCACTTTTTTTAGACATGGAATGGTTTTACATGCACTTAAGTAATCAGGGTACTGGAAATCCATGTATACATGCAGCAGAACAGTAACATGATTTCTCCTCTACCTCTGGCCTATTTTGGAAGCCTGGCTCAGAGATTTTATTTGTATAGTGAAAGAAAATGCTGCTTTCTGGCTTTTCTTTTTGTGTGTGTTCATGATGTAGTGGAGTACACAGGGAGAGAGAAACAGAAAAAAAGGGGAGACACATGCAGCTACTCCACAACGGAAACTTTCTGAATTTTAAAAATCCAGTGATTAGTTAGTTAAATTTTCTGGAAGACTTTAGGCCGACTTTGTTTTTTAAAAAAAGGCAGCATCACCCCGTTAATGATTTCTCCTTTCATTCAGCCTTTTACACAGCTTTGTGTTCCTCTCTGCAGCTTTTTGTTACACACATGCACAGTTGGAGAAAGACAATTGGAAACTTGGAAAAGTGCATACATAGATGTTCTCAGTCAAAAATCTGAATGGGGAAACTAGATAAGATAAGAATTTATTGATCCTACAATGGGGAAATTCCATAGGAATAGGGAACCAGTTTTCCCTAAGCCTGTTACACACATGAACTCCAGACAAAGTATAGGAGAATTCAGCCTTGGACATTGTCTAGAGTGGCATTTTAGACACGGAACTCACAGCAGGAGAACACCTGAGTGAGAAAGGTCCTCCATGTGAAAATCCCCAAGATTTCTGTGCGTAATCAGTGCGCACAGGAGGCATGATTTGCTATAAAAATTAATCTCTGGGAAACTGTGTTAAAAATATCATCAAGGATATGGTCCGGATAATGTCGGCAGCTTTCCGCTCCTAAAAAAGTCAGGATAATGTAAAGAATTCCAGTGCATGTCTGAAAAGGGGTATAATCCCCTACCTCGATTTTGAAAAGCAGCTTTCCAGTTTACATGACAGTTAAGAATCAGATTTCCTGAAAAAAATCCCTGTGACATGTTACTTAAGTCTATGTAAATGCACTGAGTACGTGTGTGTGTGTTTGTGTTTGTGTGTGTGTGTGTTTACATTTAAGACAAGAGCAGCTGTGCGTTTGATGTTATCTCTTGTATACTAGCGAGTATTATATTTAAAAAAAATAATCTGACCACATTTAATGTGGTCTGTTAGCAACATACATGAGCACCTGTTGCTGGCTTGGTGCATAATCTCTTTGTTTCATACACAAAATGTACATTCAGCACATAAATATAATATGTTTCCTTGACTTGCCTGTTTTGATGCATTTGATTTTAGCAAGCTGGTGATTTTACATATTAGACATACTGTAAAAGTATAATAATACACGCTCCATAACTATTTTTGATTTTGCTATTCTAACTAATAAGCAATTGTAGTAAACAGTAAAAAATTCAAATTTTGTATATATCTTTTCTAAAAGAACAAATGTAATAATAGACTAGTTAGTCAGAAGATTATTCATTTTATAATATTATGATCCATATTGTATATCACTACAATAATGTCTGTGGTTTGATTGGCTGGTTGGTTAACTATTTTCTGACATGTAGTTGAAAACATAACTAACAAAAAAGCACATATATGATATATAGCGATTTACAGACACACGTCCCACCATACACACAAGCATACACATTGCATGTAAACTTGCAGCTGTATTAGGTGTCTGATTACTGGCCATTCAGCACCAAGCCATCTTACATTTCTCTCATCTCGGCAGCACAGCTGAGGCAAGCCAGAGGAGTGGCATTTCCCTAACATTTGATGAATTACATTCCAAGAAGAAAAAAACTGTTTTAAACAGTTGTGCTGTCTATCAAAGCACTGGGTATATGTGTGTTCTGGTGTTTTACTTTTCTTTTTTTCTTTTATTCTTTTGACCATAGATTTCTATTTTACTTTAATGTACTTATCTACAGTATATAATTATTATTTTTTTCATTTTTGTTATTTGTAGTATTTCAAGGATGAACTGTGTCTTGTTTAGCAGCAGAGTTCTTTAATGTATCCATTAACCAAATTATTATGTGTATCACCACATTAGCTGGTAATGTACACCATAACTCCTTCCATATTGGACTGGCTCCCATTCTGGGATATTTGAGTAAACCACCATGACTGATGGCATCCTAATTCAGATATTTTCACACCAAAACTGACGTTAAATATATTGATGTTGATATTAGATGCAGATAGCCTATATCTTAATATTAGAGATTTGAATGTGTTTTTTACAGTAATTTGTGGCAAATCTATTAACAGAGCATTTGGACTTTGAGTGTTGGCAGTTCTCATCAATAACACTTCAAACGGTAAAATAAAAAAGGAATTAGCCCTGAATATGTTTAAAACTCAAATACTTTTTAAGTTTTTCACCCCTTTGGTAAAAAGTGTAATAATATTTATTTTGGTCGTAGAGAAAATCACATAAACCATCATTACACAAGTCTTGACTGTTGTTCTAATTGGTTCTTGTGTTAGTAGAAATGGCCTTTGTGCAGTTAAGTTGTTCAAACTAAATGTAATATTTTATAGTAAATATTTAATTTTTGATATATTTGAGGTTTCAGGTTTTTAATCTTTCATCTTTTTTCCAATTCTCCACAGAAGTATCTGTCTCAGCTGGCAGAGGAAAGCTTGTCAGGAGCACTTGTGGTACCCTCACCTTAACGCCATGACATCACCTTAACCTCTCACCTCTTATACAGCAAACAGTAGAGGAAATATTGATGTATGTGTGCTGTTGGTGCAAGGCTATGGACAACTACGGCATAGATAATGTGGCCCTTCTAAATTAGAGTATGTGGACTGTTGCACTGCTTTTAATATTTTCAAACAAGAATCTTTGGATTCCTAGAAGGACACTTAAATTTGCTGCCATAAATGCTGTCAGTCTTGTACATACTTGAAGTGTAATGTATAGTGAGGCCACAGTATTTAATTGCATTGCTTTAACCATTTTTATGGTACTGAGTTTTTTGGGGGTGTGTGAATTTATTTGTTTTAGCTTTTAATTTATTTTTTTGAGAGGAATTGTATTTGCAATATTCTAAGTAATGACACTTTTATGCATTATGGGCTCATAGTCCATTTGCTATGATTAAGTCAATTGTTCTCACAAGAACCTTATTTTCAATTTGGCCTGTACATTGTCTTAGCAACTATTATACATGATACAGACATCAAATGACTTGAAATATTTATTAAAGGATACAGATTCTCAGGTTTGATGTATTTGCTGAAGAGTTTTATATTTACATCTCCATACAATGCATCTACATTTTTATTTATTCAAATTCAAGGTCTTTTTTATGTATCTTGTGCCAGCACTACACTATCTCTGTATTAGGCAAAATGTGTTATCATTTGGAAATTCACAAGAAAATCCAAGTCATAGTACTGCCTTAATTATTGAAGACCTTACACCGGACCATTTGTTTAATTCAGCAGGAAATCAAACAGTGATTAATATTACATAAATACTCTCAGGAGGATTAAGTCAAACTGTTTTTGTATACTGTGAATACTGATCCTTAGACAATAATGAACTTTTTTTTTTCTCTGACAACATTTTATTTTGATTTTTGATGGGAAAAAAACTTCAATAAATATTTCTAAATTGTTGTCTCTCCTTCAGAGTTCAATTATGCCATAGAACCTGGAACTCATTTCAAAGGCCACAGTATTTAATTGCATTGTTATAACAATTTTTATTGCCTTGAGTTTGTTGGGGTATTTCTGCTTTTTATAACATATTTTGTTTTCTATGTGGTATTACAGGTAAGGTAGCATAGTTATAAATACCTGCACAAATTTTACAGTATACAGTACAACTCGGGGGGATGTTTATTTTCAGTCAGTGGCTGCCAGACTGTGGAATGACCTGCCTGTCTCTGCATGTGGCTGATTCTACTGATTCTTTTAAAGAGCAACTGAAGACACTCTTCTTCAGATGAACCCTTTGCTGTCTGGGCATTTATTGTTGCATCTTTGTTGTATTTGTGCTTTAATTTAGATTAGAATTTTTACAGTCTGTATTTTCTCTTTTTTACATTTTGTAAGGCACTTTGTGATTTTATCTGTGAACGGTGCTATATAAATAAATTTTAATTACTTTTGCTTACTTACTTTAACATGCATCTATTTTCTATACCCACTCAGAGTGGGATTTCAGAGTGATTGTTGTGAAATTGCTCCCCCAAGTGTTGAGGCAAAACACGCTCAGGGGCTAAATCTTAATCTGTACGTAACACTTGTGTATTTTTATTAAAATGTTTACGTACATGCATTTTCTCTGTTTATTGTCACATTATATTTTGTAGAAACACATTTTAGAGCAACTTTGCAATTGTTCAAGTTGCTTTTTATAGTTCTAGTTTGTGAGCGCATATACAGCGATCAGCCACATTTTTTGCCACCTAATGCATTTTAAATATTGTGGCCAAGACATTAGAACCACCTCTTTTTACATTGCACCTCAGTTTGAATCCACTACCTACTTTGACCTTAATAATAAACACATAGTAGAATTATCACCCTTTTGACAGTTTAAACCTAAAAACTGAGAAAGTATATTATTGTAACACTAGAATTTATGGAAGCGTCACTGTATTGGACTGCATTAAGTTGCACAGGTGTACTAAATGTTGTGGCTGTGTGCTGTATATAAAGGGTATTAAACTTCCCTGTGTCTTCCCTTTAAACACTTTAAACAGTTCACTGAAAAACTCCTCTATGTGTTTTCTTTTAAACTTGTGACATCTTATTTTACAGACGATGTAGTCTTGGTCAACCTATGTCTCATTGACTCCTCCAGATGATATCATCTGAACTAAAAAAGTAATCATATGGGAGAGTTTTCCAGAAATATATGTTAATATAGAGGGGGTAGAAATAAGTTCGGAAGTATTTATAACCTACATGCAGTTTACATGCAGGACGCATGTAAAATCGTTGCTGTTGACCAAGTGTATTAACTCTTATGATTGGGTAACATTCTTTAGCCAGTTAAATAGATTATGAACATTTGACGGAGTTAATAATAGTTGTCATAATCACCATCAATTAACGGGGGTGTTGTATCTGATGTCATACACATCAATTTCCCAAATTAGAAAGTGAAGTTCTGCAGGACTAAAGACAGGGGGCAGCACGTTATAAATCAAATTGCCCACGCAGAAAATGCGAGAAGAAAATCCCGTGGTGCATTTTCATTGGCTCTTTGTTTTAAAGAACCCCCTTCCAGCCAATCAGAGACTGAAAACACGACGCTACGTGCCAGCGTTGCTGGGTAGTCAAAGCAGAAACAACAGCGTTCAGCGTTCGTATCAAGAGTTTGCAGCTTGGACGTAATAAACGGTCAGTGATTTCATTGACAAAAAAGATAGGTAGATACGAATGTTTATTATGGTAGTTTTAATATTAATTTAAATATTTTATAAATATAGGGCAACGATATTCTCCAAGCTAGAGGGCTGTGCTAGTGACTTTATATTTCTGACGTTTAGGGTCTCATTAACATATAAGTAAAGATATATGAACGGATAAACAAGCTGTACACTGCAAATGTTAGTATTGTAGGGACGAAGCGATCGTTGATCAGATTCTAATTTGCTAATCTGCACTTTAGTCCTCTGGCGCAGCTCCTTCCTTTGACAGTGAACATTCAAGCTAACGCAGCGTCAGCCATTGTTTACCAACAAAGTGAATGAGTAGGAGGAGGGGAAGCTGTTGCGCCGCATTATGTCTGGGCATGTTATTAACGCGTCTCTGCGTCTGAAATATACTCTTCGACATTGCAGGTTCAATTTGAGGATCTGTTTGCACGCTGTACTACTGCAAATTCTCCATTACACTGTAAAAATGGCAACTGACTGCGAGGCTTGGCTGAACGCAAACCCCGTTGGTGAGTGGGACACGATTTAAATGCTTCATCAGCTGGATCTTGTGTGCAGGCACTGGGACTTTTTCGTGCGGAAGTGGTTCACTGCTTGACGTTAGCTAGGTTTTTGCACTGCCTGTGGGTTTAGTGGTGTTGAATTTGTCGTCGTTTATAGTGTGTGAAAGTAAACAGAAACTCACTGCAAAGTCCCGAGATAACGCACATTTCCCCATAATTGCACTTGGGCCCTGCCAAAATAAATAAAACACAATGTAGGTATCACCTTTGGTTTCCTTAATCTGATCAGCAGGTTAAAGCTTCTTCTTTTCATTGTCTGTCAACAAAAACTCCCCTCCCTTTTTTTAAATTACAAATTCAATAGAGGCTGCGGACCTGAGTGACTCCTTTGTGTCTGGCGATGAAGACATTGGAGGATTGGTTATTTCCAACAAAAACATTAATGAGATAAATGGAAACTGGCTGTCCTCATCTAGCAACAGCATCCATGAGGCACGTCTCAAGGCAAAGGCCAAGCGGAGGCTAAGAAAGAACTCCTCCAGGGACTCTGGCAGAGGGGACTCACTTAGTGATAACGGCGATGTGGTCAGAGGTACCTCAGCAGCACCCACCAGCCCCAAAAGCAAACTGCTGGACAGAAAGTCCCGACTGGGAAAGGGCAGAGGCCTTCCAAAGAAAGGTAAGAAGTGTATGAAGAAGTATGCAGTGGCATTATGATATCAAAGAGGTATACTGTTTCAGTTCCCTTTTTTTAAAGGATAACCTTTTGCTTGTTACTCACATAGTCTAAGTAAGTCACAGAGTGTTGGTGTTTCAGGGCTTCAAATGGAAGCAGAAAATAACTTTTCAGTTATTTGTGAATTTGCTAATCTGCACTTTAATCCTCTAGAATTTTCCTTTAAAAGATAAATAATTAAATGTATAACTATATTTATAACTGACATATCAATGCATAAGATGTAAACATTCAATATTTTAAACCATGAAAAGTCTCTACAGAGATTGCTGAAAGAAATTATTATTTTCATTTATTGAGCTTAATCTTGTGTGCTAGGACATGGTCATAGCTGTTTATACAGTATATAATTTATTATTGTGTGACACCACAGATGAAACATTCAGGATAAACTGTTGCATAATAGCTTAGTGTGATATCCAATTTATATATAAGAAAGCTTTTCTGACCTACCTTCTCTTTGTGTCTAACTGCCTAACAAACATACACTCAGTGGGCAGATTATTAGAATCAACATCTGTAAAATAATTCAGTCATATACAACAGTTCTAGAAAACAAATATCCTCCTTCAGCAATATAATGTTCAACTTTTATAGTAAGTTTCAGTTAATAGTGTAGTGTTTCAGTTAATTTTAGATTAAAGTGATTCATCTTACTGATGGGTGTTCTTATTAATTTGTCAATCCCATTTATATTAATGCGCTATGCTTAACAACTGAACACCTGTTTAATTCTCATCACAAACTACACCCTCTAAAATGATCATGCCAATGAACTAACAATTATCTAAAACAGCCTGAACAAAAACTTAGCACACACCTTCATGATGGGAGATGTTATGGCAAGATTGCAGGATTAGACAGCTTTAGTTTAAGATAGGTGTGCCTAATAAATTACAGTGTATTGAAAAAAAATCTAAATAGAATAGAATGCCGTTATTGTCATTGTACAACGAAATTTAAAAAAGAATAGATCAATACATGTCATGGTAGTCAGGCTATCTCTCACTGCAGGTCTTAATTCAGTGTTGTAGTGTCTATCTGTACCCCTGCAGACTGCAGTACATTTCAGTCACTTCATATGGGCAGTAATTTTTGTCTTGCCAATGTGTCCGTCCATTTATTTTGGTTGCATAACAGAATTGCTTTGCAAGTGGTGCCCTGTAAATTGAGCTTAGAGCTCACCTGCATTCAATGTTCATGCACAGCAGTTGCGAAAGACAAATGAAGGGGATGTCCAGTAATTATGGCCCGCATTGTTTTGTTTTTTGTTTTTACTTATTTGATAGTTTTTAATGAAAGGTGGGCAGGAAAGATTGGAGAGGATAATCAGTATGATGTGCAGCAGAGGCCCCCAGAGGGGCTCAAACCTCAGATACTGTAGTTGTATGGCTTGCACTGTAACCCATTCAGCTGCCAGTGTGGCCCAGCCTGCATTATGTTGTGGGACAGGTTTTCACAAACAAAGTGGGTGGTACTAAATATAGTGGCATGTCATATGCAACATGCTGGGTGTGACTAAAGCGTGTCACACAAGCTGCTTCTGTGTGGGTTGTGCTTTGGTACAAATAACACAGAGATGCTTTCAAATTTAGTAAAATTTTACAAACAAATAATTGTTTTTACCACAGGACTCAAACAAAGTTTATTTCCTGCTAAATACTAGGAGTTTTGCTGTTTAAAAGGTAGTTGCATAGAGAAAGGCTTTGGGCATTTTGAGTGCAGTAATCAAACAGTAAATTAACTATCACTACTTGATATCTGTTACATGGTTCAGAGTAAAAGCCTGTACACTCTGATGCACATTGTAAACATCCTGAACATCATTGCAATGAGGTTGCTTTGAAAATTAACTGATGAGGTGCTGACTGTCTCTCAGCATGGAACCAGTCAGGCTGTAAACTAGCAAATTCTGAAAATTGGTCTGTGAATGGTTTGCAATAGTCACATTTCAGGGTAAGTCACTCATAAGAAATAAATTGACTAAAACATTTTAAATCGGACAAAAAAAACAAAAATGTGAATTTTTTTCTATAGTAACCACAATTTTTTTTTTATATATGGGCTAGTAAATCTTTTGAAGATGTGTAATATTTTTAATACATTGCATTAACGTGGGTAATTGTGATGTTGTCAGATATCATACTGTAACTACTATGGTCTTTGCACACAGGTGGAGCTGGAGGAAAGGGTGTGTGGGGCCGATCCGGTGAAGTCTATGAACCGGAGGAGGTAGATGAGAAAGACCCCAACTATGATGAAGATCAGGTACTAACTGTAGTGTTCATATTGTACATCTGCGCATCAATATCATGAATATCATGGTCGCTCATATTGTTAATCACTCAATTGCATCATATTGTATTTATTTTTGTTTGTTTCTTTTATAATTGGACTTGAATGGATAATCAATACAATGTAGTAATCCAGTACAGGAATGGCAAACACTCGAATTGGAACATGATTATGTTTCTACAGGAAAACTGCGTTTATGAGACTGTGGTTCCTCCACTGGATGAGAGAGACTTTGGGAAGACGATCACCCCCATAGTGCAAGAGTACTTTGAACACGGCGACACAAATGAAGTAGCAGTGAGTGCCTGTGGTGTCAAGAGTGAACAGGATGTGCACACATTTAAAAACATTTACCCATGTTAAAGTAATGTCTCTTTTCACATACAGGAGCTGCTCGCAGAGCTAAACCTGGGCCCCATGCGATGTGAGGTCCCCTCACTGGCAGTGTCACTGGCCCTGGAGGCTAAAGCCAGTCACCGGGAGCTTACCTCCAGGCTGCTGGCTGACCTGTGTGGGCCTGTCCTGTCTCGCGCCGACATGGAAAACTCATTTGACAAACTGCTCTGCGAGCTGCCTGATCTGGTCTTGGACACACCTGGAGCCCCACAGGTGAGGTTTTCGATTGTCTGGAAATAGGTTTAGGTGTGTACAAGCTTAATCATTGAAAGATCCACAGTGGGATACTGAATGAATTTCTTAGAATGCAAGTTTATTAGACAGTGAGTGTTAGTTGGTCCAGCAGGCAAAGGTTCACCTTTAATTCAGATAACAACACAAGGTGCTGGAGTCACAGTAAATCCAAGTTTTAGGCTGTTTGACTTTGACTTTGATGTTTCAGCATATTTTCATGTTCTGTTACGCTCTGATACAGTTTAACAAACTGACCTGCAGATGTAGATCATATCTAAAAGAGCCATTGGATTAAACACACAGGACCTCTCTGACTTGTCAGTTTAAGGTCTCTGCTGTGGTTTGGTGTGTTGGTGTGGTCTACAGAGCTAATGTATTGTGTGTTATCTTTCCTTTTCAGCCTGCACAGAGATTACATTCAGTCTTTTGTCGATCTGTGCAAAAAGCAGGCTGAGCAAAGAACGCTCAAATGGTTATTGGTTGTGTTCACCAACCCCTCCTGTCACAGTCTGATTTAGTCTCAATGATAATTTCTGTCTCACTCTCATAGTTTTCTGTGGGTTTAAAGAGATGTTAGGACTCTGCCTTTCTACCACATCCTTCCCTTCATCTGATCACTTTCTTTTTTTTAGTTTCACATACACTCTCTTTTCTACGTATGCCTGCAGGTATAGCCACAATAGAGATGAGACAAAGCTGCCTCTTGTCTAAATTGGAACAATGATCAATGATAACTGCAGGCTTTGTGGAGGCCAGAAGAGCAAAGCTATTGCTTTCATTTCCCTAAATCATGTGCTCATACTACTTTAAACAAACACACACACGTGCACCTATAGCCATTGTCAGTTTTCGGTCATGTCAGTGTTTTTGTGAAGACTCCTTGAACTGAATCATTTTTATAAACAGCAAAAGAGTTTTTTGTTTTTGTTTTTTTTATTGATTCAGACTTTTAATCATTCATTTATAAAAAGCTTAAAAAAGAGCCCTAAAAATACAATATTATATTAAACAATCACAAATATTTATTCCTTAGTGCATACTTTAAATACTCATGCATAAACACAAGGCTCATGACACTTTGACTTGATTGCTTTAATGAAGGGACCCTCCCTTCTGTTTTAGAAGACATAATAAATTTAAGACAACCTACATTTGTATTTTTTTTTCCTGTGTTTCTTCAGTTGGTGGGCCAATTTATTGCACGTGCTGTTACTGACCAAATATTGTCCAAGAGCTACATCGAGGGCTACAAAGGCAAAGTTGATTGTGAATATGCAAGGTATGTTGGACAAGCTCTGCTGCTCATGACTTAAATTTCCTGTTTTACAATATTTTCAGTCTTCAGAGATCACATCATGGTTTTAAAATCTGTGCAAGAGATATGATTTTCTTGCTGCTTTTAATATAATTTTTAGGTGCTAATATAAACACAAGTGTAAGTAACTGAGAACAGTATTTATTTTGTATAAAAACATTGACAGGTATCTGAACTCTTCATATGCCATTTAGACAAAATAAATTAACCTTATCTGGAATTAGTCTTTTCAGTAGGAAATACTTTGTTTGTAATAGGAAAATGTACTAAAAATACTGCATATATGAAAATATACTGGTGCTTGCTCTAGCGCAGACCTAATTTTAATCTCGTTTAGCTTTACCTTTTGAAACTAATTTTCCTGATGACTAGTCAGTATGGACAAGAGGAATGAGTTCAGCAAGAACACTCGTTCTTAGTTTTGATAAGCAGCCCTAAATAACTTTCAGGATTTAAAAGAGAGAATATGTTTACATTTCCTCATGGACATTTGGCTAAATGCAAAACTGTCAGTAAGCCAAGACTTGACTAAATAAAATGTATGGAAGAGTAGAAAAATCTAAACTTTCCATTTCTATTTGTGTTAATGAATTTACACAGGGGAGGAACTTTCTAACTTTAATCAACTCCTCCCAAAGGTCATCTTAGTAGGTACAACAATAAATTAAAAACAAAGGTTTATCGGTCACTACAATAAAACTATTGGTAATAGGGCTCTGCTTCAAAGCAAAGGTATCCAATAAACAGGTGGGACTTACTTGTGATTACAGCTTTCAGCATGTTATGGAAGAAGGAATTAACACGCTCTTGCAGTTTGAGGAAATGGGGCAGTAAATCTAAAAATGCATGTTGGAGTTAGTGTGTGACAAGTTGCCCCTACAAACTCTGAAAATTTTTTATTTTATTTTTTAATCTTCTAGGGCAGCACTAGACAGGGCGGCAGTGCTGCTGAAAATGAGTATGGGAGGCCTTCACATAGACAACCAGTGGGGGTCAGGTGGAGGCCAGAGACCTGTAACACAGCTTATCAAGGAGGTAAATGACAGCCATCAGTCTGGAGAAGAGACTGCCAGTGAACCAGTTATTCACGATCAGAAATCTAATACTGCCCATCGTTTTTTTTAACCATTGCTCTAAATTTGTGCAAAAAAGTGCAACACTTATTGAGGAAAGTGGTTTTCTACTTTTTTACATTTACCTTTTTTTTACATTGTGTTTATGTACAGGGCAATTTGCTACACTCTTAATTGGTGATGTTAAAAGTGGAAGATTTGCTGTGGATTGTACATCCTTTCGTACTCTTTGTGGCTGTAACAAAAAGAGCATAGATTAACAACTATCATTATCTGTTCTCTGTCCTGTCAGATGAACCTGTTGCTGAAAGAATACATCCTCTCTGGAGACAGTAAGGAGGCTGAGAGATGCCTGAGAGATCTGGAGGTTCCTCATTTCCATCATGAGTTTGTTTATGAGGTAAATCCCCACACTCTCACAGTGAAATTACTCCTGTAGCATCAAAGTGAGATATACAAGAGGAGGCAAAGAAGGAAGAAATCCTCAAATGAATAGTTTGTTCTTTACCTCATCATTATTGTGCATCTGTGAAATAAAACTGAATGTTTGAAAAGTTCAGTCCATAATAATTTTAAGCATCTTGATGTTTCTCCTTTTCAATCTTTAACGACTGTATTTTACTACAACAAGTGCATCTCCAGCAAAGCTGTGAATGGTTTTGTTCCTCTCAGGCAATAGTAATGGTGTTGGAGTCGAAAGGAGAAAAAACATTCAAAATGCTTCTCAAGCTACTCAAGTTGCTCTCTATGTCCTCCATCATCACTGTGGATCAAATGAGAAGGGTAAGGTGCCACCTGGTGTTTGAATAATACATTGCACATAATAATATCAGCCACAAAAAACATCTTATTTGTATGCTAGTGTTTTATTGCATTCTTTTTTTCTAGGGCTATGAAAGGGTTTATATGGACATAGCAGAAATTAACATTGATGTTCCTCGTGCATATTTCATCCTGGAGCAATTTGTTGACAAGAGCTTCAACATGGGAATCATTGATATAAACTTAAGAGATTGCTGTCCCTGTCGGTGAGTGTGTGCTATAGGTTTTATCTGACACAGTCCATACACACATCCCTGAAGGAAGATACGTTGCCCTATTCTTATATTATTTGTTATTGTGACCTGTCTCTTGTCAGAGGCCGGAAGAGATTTGTCAGCGAGGGAGATGGCGGTGTTGTCAAATTTGAAAGCTACTGAGGAGCCCTTTTTATGTGCCATATTTCCTGAAAAGAGGTTAAGCTACTTTTTTACCTGGATATTTTTCAAGAGCGTTGGATACAGTTTATTTTTATTTTTTTTCCTTCTTAAGTCATAAAGATTGTACATTTGTGAAATTAAGATGGGCTATAAAAAAAGGCACTTTTGATTGAAACTGAAGTAGTTCACTTTGTCTGAGGTGTTTCAGTATACATTTACATAAGCTAACCCTTAAAGTGCCGCACCTCTCAGTGTCAGTCATTCCATGTTTTGTACAGTATTTTGTTGATTTCACAGCCACTCCTTTTGTGTTTTCTAGAAAAAAGTATTTGAAAAAGCTTTATGAAGGGTTAGAAAAAAAATAAAGACAAGCATGTTGTTTCAATGCAATTCTGGCTTCCCAGTGGATCCTGTTTCTATGCTGATCTTGACTTTTTTCTTTTACCCTTTAAATCATACAAAGATCATTGTGTTCAAGACACAGGTACAGTGCATAAATTCCAGTCAGGTAACTTCACAAAATGGTGTTTAGAAAGTTTATTTTTATATCTGGGCATAACTGGTGTGTGTGAAATGTACCACATATTGCTCCTTGTACATTCATTAAATCATTAAATAATTCAAGAAATAGTTTTTTTGAATGTCAGCATATTAATGTGCTACTAACCATGTGATGCAATTTAACTACTGACACATAATTGCTTTGCCCTGCTATCAGTAACAAGAAAGGTATTAAATTACATTTTGTTGATGAACTATGACCAAATTACAGGTGCAATAATACAAATAAACAGTATAGGGATCTTAGTAGCTGAGTACACACACAAAAGTAGCAAGCAACACACTTAATCCAAGTTACTATTTGCATGCAATAGATTATTAAAGAACGACCAGGTAGAAGAGTTAAGTGATTGACCTCGTGATAACTGTCACAACCTCCTCAGCTTTTCTGCTCTATAAAGCCAAATATCAATAACTTCTTGACATGCAATTGTCCATACAAATACTCTCTACCAGGGCTTATAAAAACTGGCTTTGTTCCATCCATCTCATGGAGGTGTATGCCAGTTTGATGGTTTCTGATGGTTGCAAATCCTCCACTGGCCCATCTACTGTGATGGCTCCTTCATTGCCAGTTCCTGCTGTTTGACGGCCTCTTGGGCCTCCATCTGCATCTTCTCAAGTTTCTCTAGGGTGACCGATTTGAGTGGGAGCAGCTTTGGCTTACACAGAACCATGGTAGGTACGTCTTCCATGGAAAGCTGCCCTGTGGATGTTGCCAAAACAAAATAGTGCGGGAAAAAAAAATCACTAAACTGTCACATGAACTCTCAACTGTATTTAAATTATGTTGTATTAAATTAAAATGATTAACGTTTGGCTGGATTTAGCACTGAAATATTAACCCTAACGAAACCTACAATTGTGTTGTTACTGTAGGAAACATCCATGTTGTATATGTCTGCTGCTCTAACCTTAAAAACCTTGTAAACATTAAAACGCATTACAGCTTTTAACACTGGAATTCCTGTCTTATCCAGGTATAGCTACTCAAATAATAACTACGATGCTGGAATGTTGATGGCTTTGATCTATAAAGAGTTGTAAAGAAGGAGCATACAGCACAAACTAATTTTTGCAAGCTTTGGCACATTTCTGAACAGCTGTTGTATTCTACACACAACCTTTTAACTACTGCTGTCCACAGCTATGGTACAAACCTTGTTTAGGCAGAACTTCTCTGAATATTGACTTGACTTCTGGCATCTTGATTGCGTGCTGAAATGTAAACATATTGGTTTATTACATTTAGCGTTAACATTATTTTACCTCCCACAGATTTATGCATTCAAAGTATGTAGGGCACTGAATGTTGACGCCCCACGCAGAGAAAAGGTTTACAAATGGACACTATGAAGAAATTGAAGCCGATACAGCTAATAATTACTTTCGCTGAGTATTGTCTCAGTATATAATCAACGTTTATCGGATTCACATTCAAGAAAGATCTGTGGCCCAAGTGTAAGTTGGACGTCAGCATATGTAAATAAACAATAATAATACTTCAATCAGGTGACATGTTAGTTAGTTGAATCACAAATTACAGCAATTACAAACGCAGCACCCAATAATCATAAATAAAAATGTTTTTAACGTTAGCATTGCAGCTGCCATTCAGTGTATTTCAGGTTATGTTTGGTTAGATACAATACGCAGAATTTTGACGCTTCCGTTGTTACACGCTTCAAGGAGTTAACGTTATCTTTGTTGTAGAATGACTTTATCTCACATATAATAAAGAGATTCGGCCTCATGGTTTGGAAATAACGTCAGCAGTGTCCGTTTGTTATTGCCCTAAAACAGTGCGCTGAAGTTACAAAAATGTTAGCTAACGATAACACTAGTGTTTGGTATCTAAGAACTAGCGCTAACAGACTGATACGTCAGGTAAATTACCTAACGTAAGCGCAGCTAAAATAAGAGAACTGCCCTTCAAATATAGCTTCTGTCAATACATTGTAGAATATTTTTGCCGTTGTATGTAAAAACACAATGAATAAATAAAGAATGCTGCTTACAAAAATGAAGCTTTACTCGAGGAAAGATTACAGCTGTTGTCAAGCCAACTAGTCGCGAAGAGTCACGTGACCTTCTTCTTCGCTTTAGTTCACTGTCACAGTGTCTTGCTGGCACCTCCAGGTGGCCCTCAGAACATCACTAACGACATTTCTGCTTGCGTTGCGATGTGTTATAAATCACGTAAGCATGTTTATAAATGCTAAATAACGGAGCTCGAAGCTTTTTGCAAAACTGGTTTTATACATCCCTTGCGAAGTTATACTTACCATATTTGGAATAGAGGATATTAATAATCACATACATTTTAAGTACACAGAGATGAATGATATATAAATTCACAACTTTTAAGGTTCCTATGTTAACTGTTTTGATGTAGAAAAGTGATTATATTTATTTATACTTTACTTGAAAATTTCTATCTTAAGCTTCTTTACACTTCCAGTACAATGGAGAAGAAAGTGTTGTACTGTTTACTTTAATGCATTAACTTGAGGTCTGTATGCACTAGTTATTTCAGATATATGGATAATAACTGTGCATTATCTCAAAGAAGATCGTCAATTTTTACTTAAAGGCCCCCGCCACCTCTTCACTGTACAGTTTTTGAGCTTCAGTGTTACATTATGAGTGTTAGAAGAGTTTGATGCGTTCATCCAGTGAATACAGCTTTATGTGCTCACCTGAAATATGGGTTTATGGTGTGTACATATTACATACATACACACATTATGTCAAATCAGTGCTGCATTTCATATAGGAGTTGTGAAAAAATCCATCTTACTGTTTGAATCTCAGTGATGATGAATCCCAGGCCAAATACATCACCAGAATGCACGGGGCAGCCTGTTACAGCAGCTCTGAAGTTGTTCTTATGTTTTACGTGTGTAGTAAATATTTTAAGGTATTTACGTAACTGGTGCTGTTTTATTTCATTTTCCTTTTTTTTGATAGTTTCAAGCTGTTTTAACCAGTTTGCATATCAGTCCAGCTTTATATCAGTTCAGCTTTATATCGGTATGGATGAGGCTCATGTCTGCATGCTGCAGAGGACCTATAACCCCCTGGAATCCTCTGATGCAACTGTGAGGATCATGTTCTTTGACATCTCAAGTGCCTTCAAAATGATCCAAATGGAGCTGCTTGGTGAGAAGATGAGGATGATGCAGGTGGAGCCTGCACTCGTCTATGGGACAGTGGATTACTTGACCTGCAGGGCACAATATGTTTACCTGAAGAGCTGTTCCTCCAGCAAACTCCTGAGCAGCACAGGGGCCCCACAAGGTACCATTTTGTCCCCTTTCCCTTCACAATCTACACATCGGACTCCCAGTACAACTCAGAAATTCTTCAGAATTTTTTTTAATGAGTCTCACCCACTGCACAACCTGGAGGTGTTTCAGCAGAGCAATTTCAGCCATAGACTTATACCACCACAATGCTGGACTGAAGGCAGCAGGAAGTCCTTACTGCCAGCGGCCATAAGACTTTTTAATAAACAAGAACACTTGCACATTGCACATGTTACATTGATCATTTGAATGAATCTTGCTTTTTTCTCAGTTTTGCTATTTTGTTACTAATCGTTTTCCCTTTTTTCCTTCTGTTTGTTCTAGTGGGCCGCTGTAACCAATCAATCAAGTTTAAGTCTATTCAATTCTATTCTATTGTAATGTTTTCAGTGACAAAGGGGAATAGATGATATTTGCAAATATCTACATTTTCAAGAATTTAAATAAAGAAAAACACTGTGTCTGTTTACACGTTTTTCGTTATTGCATATGTTGGAAGTATTCATTGTTGGTCTGCAAAGTATAAAAATGGCAACCTATTGTGTTTATATGCTTGACTGATAGTGTACGTACAAAAGTGAGGCCAGTGTTAATGTGGGAACATTTGATTGTATTTCAAAGTCTCGTGATAGCATTGGTTAGGCGTGCAAATGACGCAGTTTAGTGTCGGGGGAGGGAGGGGAGCAGAGCAGCAGTGTAGGGAAGAGGAGGAAGCAGCAAGGATGGCGGAGTCACACCTCTGAAGGTAAAACAGTTATATTATCACAATATCTGTGGACGTTTTGTTTCCACTGCACAGTAACGGATTTCTAAACAGATAATACATTTGACAGTCTCTTGTTGAGGCGTGTGTAGCGCTAAAATGTCATTTAGCGGTGGTGAGTACGGACGCACTCTTTTGTTCAGCTTCGGAATGGCCGCTGTTTTTCAGAGTGTTTTCTTTTTTTTTTTTTTTTTTTTTTTTTTTTCCTCCCTCGGCTAATATGCAGTACGGGAACGGCGCTTGGGTACAGCGTTACAGTTAGTGTCGACTCTGGTGGCATGTGAACTGCGTCCACGAGCTCGTCTCTTTGGGTGTCTGCTGCACGCTGGCGTTCAGCTGGCTGCAGCAGAGGTTTCCCTTTTTCGGCCGAACTCACGGCGGACGGGTCGGTCCACGTCCGTCAGCCTCTCTCTGCTCGGGCCTACACACACCGTTAGCTGTGCGTGAGGTAAAGCTAACTGCTGGATGTTAGGGACGCTAAGTGTGTCAGCTGAGACCTCCACACCCTTGGCACAGTCTGATACGTGAAGTTACAAAAATATCCATGTATTGCTTCGTTCTTACCAGGGTGTTGCTCCTTATCGTTTACCTCAAAGGTTAGGTCTGTAAATTGCAGTTAGCTGGTGGCTAACTTGTTCGCTAGCTGACGTTAGCAAGTTTAGCAATCTGGCATATCCGACGTTTGCTATGCTGTTGACGTTTAGCTAGCTTAACGATTGCTGGTGCATTTCCTGCCTTGTTGTCAGTCGTTGTAGTGGGTTTCTAGCTATTGTGTTTTTCCTCTTTGGGTATTGGTAATGGTAGAGGTAAGTTTGAATGCTGTCTTACTGAACATTTTAACCCTACGCGAGTTGGCTAACGACCAGTAGTTAGCTAACCTTAGTTTACGTTATTACTGTGCGTGTCAGGGTATGATTGTCCCACAAAGCGACAACAATCCCGGTATGTTTTCCTCGGTTGTTCATAGTATGTAAGTGAATTTGTCTTGCTTAACTTGACTTGCCAACCTGGTGGCGTTTTGCCTTTATCCTATTTCTACGGGTTTGTCATTGCAACACGTAGCCATCATGCTAGCTGCGTCTTGTATAGGGCTGTGTAGTAACTTAGCGGTAGCTGATAGCTGCCACCTCACCTCTGGTTTGTTATGCTGCCTACTATACTATACGGATAACTACACAAAGTGACAACCTAGCTAATTTGGTGTTTGTTGGTCATTGTACTTATGTAGCGGTGAACTGTCAGGCAACAACACTGGAGCGACGTTTTAAGTATTTCCTGAAAATCTGGTCGATTTTGTCACCACAGCAAATCCGTTTATTTAATTTGCTTTATAGATTAGCTACTCCTATTGCACGCCTTATTTCCAGATTACAATTAGGGAGATCATTAGTGCATTTAGGGGGACTGACATTATCATAAGGGCCCTTAGATATACTTAATGGAAACATCATTAGCCGTCATGTGGGCTGCAAGTGTTTAGTATTGTGGAAGTTGAGGGACATGAATTAGATTTCCTTGGAAGCTGTATATAAGTTGAGCCTCATATTTACATCTACTGACAAGTCCATAGTTACTAATGTAACTCTCAAACTCTGTACACAATTGGATGACTTGTCAATTTGCTTAACGTTATCCAATGGCTTTGGCCAACATAAACCAACAGGACTTTTTTAAAATGATTCCCCCACACCTGCATAGCACATCTTTATTGGTTATTTACATCTCTTCGTATTTGTTACCTTATGTTCAGATTGTATAATTATTACATTCATGAACAGTAGGTAGGCACTTTCTACCTTGGTTTGGTTAATATTTTGTTTTTATGAACTGGTAAAAAAAAAAGACCAGCTCCAGCAGGACCTACTGAGCTTATTATCTTGGCCAAAAATATCAGTATTGATATGAAAGTTAATATTTACTTTATAGACATACAGTATTTTTCTGGAAAATGAACTTTTGGTAAACTATTTTTTTTTTTGGTCCATACTCATTTAGCTTTTTATTTGGCCTCAAAAAAAAAGTTTAAGTTTTTAAATACAGAGGCAAAGCTATCCAGATAACCTTTACACACAGTGTGTTATAAACAGAATGATGTACCAGGGTAGGACCATAGAAGTACAACCATAAATGGAAGTAGCATGCACAGTTTAGTTTAGATGGCCAAAACAAATGGGCTGGTCTGGATTTTCTCACTATTTTGTACACAGGTGTGCCTTTTCTAACCAGTGTAACATGTTTAGCTCTTTACTTACAATAGACAGAAAAGTATATACCTTTTTTATTTACTGAACACAGATTTAAGCATTCTATCATATCAGGGGTGCTGCTATTGACCCAGTATTTCTTTTACCTAAAAGGTCATATGACCCGTTACTGTTGGGACTTCATACTTTGAAGGCCACTTCTAAAGATTACTCTCAGCAGTCCTAACCTTTTAACTTAGCGCTGATCCTGAGCCAAACCTGCCTCTCTTTTTGCCACAGCTTAGCTTGTACTATGGAGAGCTTTATACAGCCACAGAGATACAACAGTAACAGAGACTAAACAGAGCCAGGCTGCCATAGACATTCAGGCTTAGTTTGTCATGCAAAGATTCAAATGTTCATCTGTTATGTCTGCATGTCATCAATATGTAAATATTCAATGTGATTGTTGCATTACAGACTTTATAGGGGATGGCTAAATGGATGAATGCATGTTTAGGTGGGGCTGTAGGCTCACAGTAATGTCAACACCGGCTTGGCCATGTTTGTTTTGTAGGAGTAAGTTGGTGTGAGGTTATGGCTAGTATTTTCAACAGATTTGCTTGGACTAGCACAACACAATCTTTACCACGTAGCTCATGGTACTTACAACCTACCAAACCTGTTGAAATGTTGTTTCTGTCCCTGTATATAAAGAAAAATATTGTCAATATTGCTTCTTTCATCTTTTTAATTTTTTTTACAGCATTGCAAACTTTACAATGCAAACTTAGCCCTCCTTACACTACTTTAGATAAGAGTGTATTTAAATATATAAGAGTATTTCTGATATTTTTCCTGTAGTAACATATTATCTGTTGAGGGGGTCATTTTCACAGTACTTTCATGTGAAGGTGAGACATGATCCCCTTCTTTCCATCACAAATAGTTTTTCCAGCCAACAGAAGTGTAGTTTAATTGAAAAATTGTGATATTAATAGGAAATGTGGAACGCGCCTGTTTCACATCCCCGCTTGCCTTATCATTCTTCATTATTTTAAACTGCTTCCTGCTGTTTGGGTTCGCTTGTTCATTGTCATGATCAGTTGCTCATTGTATTGACCAAATATAGATTCCACCTAAGTAACATCATATAGTAACCATTCATTTTTTTGCTGATTTTATTCTTTAAAAATCATGTAATTTATTTCACATTGTTTTCTTTTTTCTCCCAGTTTCTAAAAGTGGAAGCATATCTAGATAAAGAGTAGTTTTGTTCCTTTTGGAACAGATCAACTAATTTCTCTGAATAAAAGCAGAAAGAAAACACACAATTTATCTTGATATAGAGAATTGCATTATTGTTAATATGTTATTACTGAGAATTTTTGAAGTGTGAAAATTAAATTGTAAATACTGATAAATATTGAAACATCTCTAACTTCTGCAGACTGACAGAACTTCACTCTGAAGGATCTGGGATTGCTTTAACTTCAAACACGTAAGCATGTGGCCCACGGATGCTACAGTCCAGCTACTTCAACAAATTTCTTCTCCTATGCCATTTTAACAAAGGAACAAAATATCCAAAATACCTTTGGATCACAAGGCCTTTATTTCCAGGATAATAATAAATGTGTGGGCCTGCACAGGGATGTTTTCTTTAAAAGCCTCCTTGACTGTGCCCCATTTTTTCCAAAATAAGTAACCTGACAAGAGATACTCCCATGAGCAACTCAGCAGGAGGCCCGATAACGTCGACATGAGTAGTACTTTAGGCAAAGAAAAAGACTTGAAAGAAAAGGAGCCCAAAGGTGGTCCAGTGGGGAAAGAAAGGGAAAAAGAGGCAAAGGCTCTGGCTGGCTTAGTCAAGGATGGTGGCAAAGACACAAAGACCAAAGGGAAAGATGCCAAAGAAGGAAAGAAGGACACCAGCAGCTCAACTCCGGGTGTTGCCTTCTCTGTTGACAATACGATAAAGCGGCCAAACCCGGCACCAGGTACACGCAAGAAGTCCAGCAATGCTGAGGTGATCAAAGAACTTAACAAGTGCCGGGAGGAGAACTCAATGAGATTGGATCTTTCTAAACGGTCCATTCACATGCTGCCCACCTCCATTAAGGAACTGACGCAGCTGGCTGAACTGTACTTGTATAGCAACAAGCTACAGAGCCTGCCGGCTGAGGTCGGCTGCCTATCAGGCCTGGTCACTTTGGCCCTGAGTGAGAACTCCCTGACAAGTTTGCCTGACTCCCTGGACTCTCTTAAGAAGCTTCGAATGCTTGACCTGCGGCATAACAAGCTAAGAGAAATACCAGCTGTTGTCTATCGGCTCACATCTCTGACCACTTTGTATCTGCGCTTCAACCGCATCACAACAGTGGAGAAGGACATTCGAAACCTCTCCAAGCTCACTATGCTCAGCATCCGTGAGAACAAGATTAAACAGCTTCCTGCAGAGATAGGTAAGTAAACCAATGTGTTAAGAAGAAGCAGACTTTATTTGCCCAGAGGCAATGTGCTACTTTTGGGTTTACAGCATTTAGCTCCCTTGTAAATTCCATGCAACTTTTCGACTTGAAATAAGATAAACCATGAAACATGCCTCAGAATCTTTTAAAAAAGCTGCTGCTAAATCAGACCTTTAGGCCTCAACTATCACAAAAATGTCCGCAAAATCCTAGAAGCATAAGCTATTATTGACTTTCATTTAAAGTGTAAAGTCCTAAATAATTTACACACCTTTCTTGAGCTCCAGCACTACTACATATCTTGCTATTTAGATTCATATTAAAATACTGAATTTTGAAGTGACTGCTCCAATTGGCCACAATATGTTGCGCACTGGCTAATTGTACTATAAAGGGAGACGTCTGGCTGTAAAATGTGGTACATTGTACTAAACTCTGCTCCAATGCCACCAAGACAAATTCGGCATTTTCTACATCTGCAATTTTTTAAAAAGAAGTCAAACAAATGAATTGGTATAGTTTAAATTGTTTAAATTAGTATATATATCCAAATTCTGGTGCATCTTTCTGCAGGTGAGCTATGCAGCCTCATAACTCTGGATGTTGCCCATAACCAGTTGGAACATCTACCGAAGGAGATCGGAAATTGCACACAGATAACCAACCTCGACTTGCAGCACAATGAGCTCTTGGACCTCCCAGAGACTATAGGTAATTTAAGTACATTTTAAGAAGTATGTTTGTTAATATTTGTTTTTATTTTATATTTCTAGTCTGTTTCTCCAGCTCAATGTGATAAATATGCAAAAAAAATGTTTTGTCTTTGTCCAGGCAATCTTGCAAGCATAAATCGCTTAGGTCTGAGGTACAATAGATTGTCAGCCATACCAAGATCGTTAGCCAAATGTCGAGAACTGGAGGAGTTAAACCTTGAAAACAACAACATTTCAGTGTTGCCAGAGGTAAGCAGAACAAAAAGTAACTTGTAATTTCAATTGTAAATGCTGAATAATAACATTACAAAAATAAATATCAGTGGAAATTTTATTATTCCAAAGAAACATCAACTGCTGCAATACCTATTAAAACATTAAACTAATTCACAGACAAATATTCACGTTGACTTTTCTCTAAAAAAAAGAAAATACTTAATACTATTTTTTGCCGTGCACACTGAAACTCCTGTTGATGTCAGAAGGCCACCAATACATGCTGCTTGAAAAGCAAAGCATCTAGTGATGGAAACGTGTGCTGATTGTGTGGTTTTTGTTTGTGCTTTGTTTGTCCTTTACCAGGGCCTGCTTTCAAGTTTGGTGAACCTGACAAGTCTAACATTGGCAAGGAACTGCTTCCAGTCGTATCCTGTGGGCGGACCATCCCAGTTCTCCACAATCTACTCCCTTAACATGGAGCACAACCGTATCAACAAGATCCCCTTTGGTATCTTTTCCAGGGCCAAAGTGTTAAGCAAGCTTAACATGAAGGTACATGTGCTCGTTCACTTTCAAATTTGTGAGGACTGTTTATGATGTATTGGCTTTATACGTTTATCGGAAACAGAAAAATCTGTGGTTTTTAAAAAAAGAAATTGTTACTTGTCATTATAGCACAGGTGTTAGTAGCGCTAACAATGTTTCTGTTGTTTCCTGGAGTCCTGACAGTGACTGCAAGCCAGCATGCACAATACAAGTACCCAGAAAGCAGCTACAAATGGAATTCAGCCATTGTTAATTTCATTAATTACACTTTTACTTTTCCTACTGTGACTTTTAAAATGTTTTCAAGAGCGTGATTTATTTTCTGATGTTGATTAAATGGAAAAAATTTACAATAACCGAAGGTTAAGTTCCAAAAATGTCTATAAAACTCTGTGTACACAAACATGGCATTGCCACCTTTTCAATTTAATGTAATGTGTAGATAATTTTTCCAATACTACACAACCTACTGTAATACAGCAGTGGTTATCCTTTTTAAGAATGTGACACCCCCTCCCCCAGCAATTTCAATTGAATAAAAAAAAAATTAGTGTATGTCTCTTAGATATACCAGTCTGTAGCATCAACCCCTCAGTGGCTGGTGAAAATGGAGTCTGCTGGATAACTATGAGCAGTCTTAATTTCAAATTCTATCCGAATTTAGTTAACGTTCATATACATAGCTTAGTGTTTGTTTATGTTCTTGTTCACAAAAATGGGTGAAGAGGGGTGAGTCGACCACAGGAAAAATTAAGACGTAATTTTGCCAGTTCGAGCGCTACTTTCTATCTTATAGCTATCTTATAAATTACTTGTCCTTACCTTGTTACTTGGCCACACTATGTGGAGTTTGGATTTAAATCTCCTGACACCAGAGAGTGTGTTTCACATAGTCCAGTGGTCTGCTCAGCCTCTTGAAGAACAATTTCCCTATGTTGATTTTGTGAATTGTCAGCAATAATAATAAACGTATTCCATTTTCTTCCTTAGGACAACCAGTTAACATCTCTGCCGTTAGACTTTGGCACATGGACTAGCATGGTTGAGCTAAACCTGGCTACCAATCAGCTGACTAAGATCCCAGAGGACGTCTGTGGTCTGGTCTCTCTGGAGGTAACCCTAGCATACACACAATGGCGTATTTGTACAACCATTAATAAGAAAGAGTTAGTGGTGTTATGTATACATATTACAACCCGTCATGCGTTAATCCATGAGCCTCATCTCTTTAATATTCAGAAATAGCCACAACTGTGACTCACAATAGTGAGTTATAGGTTTAGTTATAATACCTCCTTTTTGATTAAAGGTAGAAAAGCGTAAGTCCTTTTTTATTTATTTATTTTTTAAAAACTATTCTTAAAACCTATTTTAATTGGGAGAGGTACTTTAACACTTCCTGGATGGGGCTTTTCTCTTTAATCAGTCAGGAAGTATCAGTTATATTTGCTTGATAAGTAAGTTTTGGAAAATTTTAATTTATTGTAATTTGATAATGGAAATTACTTGAAGGGTTGTGCAGAGCTGTGGTGAAGTGTAGCAGAGCTAAGAGAGGGAGGGCTGGATCAAGCAGAGTGCATTGAATTTTGAGTTTTAGTGCTAGCTTAAGTTTCATTAAACATAATTAATATTAGAAGAGCATTGCAAATACATACAGTGTAAATCATACCTGTAGAATTTCAGTTTTTATAGTTTCACTTGACTGATTATTTGATATCATTTCGGGGGGAGGTATTGTTCTATGTCTGGAACTAGTGCTTTATTGCTTCTAACACAAGCTCAGAAAGTTGTGTGTCATGATGTAGTAGTAGTGTTTAAATCTGTTACTTATTGTGAAAAACTGTTATTGCCTTTCTAGGTGTTAATATTGTCCAATAATCTTCTCAAGAAGTTGCCACACGGTATTGGGAATTTGAGGAAGCTACGGGAGCTCGACTTGGAGGAGAACAAGTTGGAATCTCTCCCTAATGAAATTGCATATCTTAAAGATTTGCAGGTATATTTTACACACTTGCAGTTATCTCCTATTTATTGAGCAGTCTTTTATTATTGGCATTTAAATGATAGCTTCTGTAATTTTGTTAATTACTCTTATTGTCCATAGTCACCATACAGGTGCTAAAGCCAACAACTTCTCTACTCACTCATAATTCCCCATTTTTAAAAGAAAGACCCTCATTAATATGGTCCACAGTCTTCTAAGATCCCATAATTCCTAATTAAATGTTGCACATTGATGTTTCACTAGCTGTAATACAATGAAAGTGCCAAATTGAAGTATACAATGTTAGGTCTGTTAAAAATGGAAAGGTCACCAGTTTTGGAATGAAGAAAGTGGAGCTGTGTGTCTGGCGGAGCTGTATTTAAATAGTTTTTTGGAAAACATCTGAGGTCTACGGCACAAAAGACCAAGTGAATGTGTGTTGGTACCTGTATCTGTTGGTAGGTTATTGTAATTGTTGAAAATTTTGGAAAATTCCTGAAGTTTTACTTTAAAGTTTTGTCAAAACTTGTTTGTATGTTTTACTATACGAAACAGCAGTTGTTAAATTTTTATTTTTTATTTTTTTCCCACCACCGTGGTATTTAGTCCTTGTATTAACAACCTCTCTGTCCCTGTTTGCTGTATTTGTTTCATTATGCATTACTTCCACTTACATGTGGGGAAAAAACGGAAATTTTTTTTTTGAGTAACAGATCCTTTCCTTTCCTACTCCACTCTTAGAAATTGGTGTTGACAAATAATCAGCTAACTACGTTACCCAGAGGCATTGGGCACCTCACCAATCTCACACATTTGGGTTTGGGGGAGAACCTGCTGCAACACCTTCCTGAGGAGATTGGTAAGTACTTCCTTCATACACCCTTTACCTCTTAGATCCCTAACATGCTTAAGTAAGAAAGAGCTTATATTTGCTGTTTCTGTTTCCCAATTAGTATGATGTGTGTTTAACACATTTCAAAACCTAAGTTAATCACATCAAACAAACAGTTCTCCACTGTTGTTTAAGTGTCTGGCAGTGGTGAATATTAGATTTAATTAGACTTCATTAGGATGACTACAAAATCTATAACGTGTTGGTGTCAAACTGTGGGTTTGAGGCTCTTTAATCTTCACCAACCTAATAGACTAAATATTTTTTGGTAATAGTTATTTAGATATAGTTATAATTATTTTTGAAACGGATGTTTTTTGGTTTTTTTTGGTTTTTTTTTGCAAATTTATTTTGACATTGCTTAGAAGAAGAGAATAATTATCAAAATAATAATTATTTACAGTTCCGAGAATCCTCTTTCTGTATATTCTGACGTGATGCATTAGGATATTACTATTTTGCATTTGTCAACTTATCATTTACTTGTCTTTCAAGCCTTAACTAACACTGATGTCTTTTCTCAGGTACACTGGAGAATTTGGAGGAACTATACCTCAACGACAACCCTAACCTGCACAGCCTCCCGTTCGAGCTGGCCCTCTGCAGCAAGCTGTCCATCATGAGCATCGAGAACTGTCCTCTCAGCCACCTGCCACCCCAGATTGTTGCGGGAGGCCCCTCCTTCATCATCCAGTTCCTCAAGATGCAGGGACCATACCGTGCCATGGTGTGAACCAAAAGCAGCTCAGTCCCAGTTCTTCTTATTTTCAAACCCTCCACTTGCTCTGCATCCTCTCGCCTGCCTGCCCCCATTATGTGTATCATACACTGTAAAGAAAGCAGATTCACCACAATCAGTGTCGGGGGCAAATGAGGAAGAGGAAAAAGTCCCTCTTACCATCTTTAGGCAGAACGAGGCAATCTTTGGAGACTTAACTTCTAACTTGCTCCAGAGTTTTTCACGGTCATTTTAGGACCCCAGCCACCCCCTGCTCCTCTTTCATTCCAAGTTATACAAGAGGATAATATTTCCATCTCTTTGCCAAAACTGAAGATATATAAAGTTATATATATTGAGTAACTGTGAGCTAAGTGGCAAGTCTTTTAACCATATAATATGTGCTCCCATTGCCAATGTATTTACAGTAATTACACGCATCTATTATGTGAGCAAGGATACAATTGTATGCAAAAACAAACAAAAAAAGTCTTTGAACTTCACATTTACTGCTGCTGCTGTAATTTTAACTATCATCTCGTTATATTTTCTTTTGATATTCCCTTTTTTTCTCCTTTTTTTTTTTTTAAACAGCATCTTCAAAATAACTTATGTTGAAATGCTTCTTTACCACAGAGAACAAAGGTCTAATGATGCCGCGTTAATAATTTCACTTTTTGCATTTTTTGTTAATGTTTTTTAAAAACTGTGCCTATGTTTAGAGTGATCCGGTGGGTTATTTCTAAACGCAAATGTCCTTGAATACAAAGATATAAATTATTTCAGTTCTTTTTTTATTACTGCTGTTTTGATTTTACTTCTTTTTTAGTGTTCCATTTTCTGTTGCATTAATATTTAAAAGTGATATCGGTTGTAATTGGGGATGATTGGAGATCTTTTTAACTAATAGCAGCAGTAGTTGTTCAACATTAAACTAGTAACGTATACATATGAAAAATGCCAATCACACATGCTTGGGGGGGAAAAAAGCAAGTCGGACTTTTCTCCGAAACAGGTCGTGTTGCGTGACCCTCTCTTGTCTCTATTGGTTTTGTGTGACAAAATGGTATTGGGGAAAAAAGTGAACCATGCAGAGGTGATGGGATAAATAAGAGATGTTTTTATATATGTATACAAATCCTGGTTGTTGCCTTGAGTGCAATTTTTAGTCAACATTGTTTGATATTATCTTCAGTGTTGGGCTGCATAGCTGTCATCTAATTGATCACTGACCAACATATCAAGCATTTCTAAAATACATTATCTGGGCCTCTGCAGCAAATGGTCGGTGTGTCAGAGTTTCGAAAATGTTTGATAATAAAAAATTGACAGGCAACTCCTTGACACTTTCTCCCCTTATTTTTTTATTTTTGTCTTTTTTTTGGACAGGATCTTATCTACATAATGGACACTGTTCCCTTGATTTAGACTTGTAATTTAATGTAATATCTTGTCCCACACTGTCCCAGCAATGCTGCTGCTCTTTTGCACTTTTTTTAATTTTTCTTAAGACATTGGCATCACAAACAGGAGCCTCTCATTAGTCATTTGAAATGGGGGCATTTTGTTTCATGTTTGTCTGTTTTAATGATTTATCATGTAAATTTGTATCAATTAAATATAAATGAGTTTCTCAGGCTCAGAGGATATTAGTACCTTTCTTTGGGGAAGTTTTATGAATTCATTCTAAAAAAAAAAAGTGCTCTGTTGACCGAGAGAAAGGTTCTGTTTGGCAATGAGGTGATTTTAAATTCCCATGTCTTGCTTTTTCTATTGCAAGCAAAACAGCTTAGTTTAGCATTGTTTATGTTAAATCCATTTACATTTTCTTTTCTACTGATGAAATGTGTATTTGGTTAGTATTATTTCAGGTGACTGTACATTTAAAATCCCCACAAAGATAAATCAAACTTTTTTTTTATAAATGTGCTGCATCCCAACTCTATTCAATCATGGTTCTGTTATGTATTGAAATGTATGGGTCTACTTTTTTGCAGCAGCAGCTTGGTGTTTTTAGTGTGGGCTGTAGTCCAGACTCCTCCATGGGAGGCGTGTGATGAGCGCACCACAGCTCACCTTGGGGGGAGGGGAGGGGCAGGTTTGGGTGAAACAATGTACCGCTGCTTCATATTTACCAGCAGAACCTGTTGCTGCTTTTTGTGAACTGAAACATGCTGTATGAGAAGGGAGGGGAGGGGAGGGGCAGGCAATGATCCACTCCCAACACTGATACAGACTTCGCTTCAAAAAATCCTGACGAGGGACAAATCCACTGACTCTTTTTGATTGGCGTCAGGCCTGGTGGTTTTCTCACAGATCAAATCGTTTGGACACAACGAAGAGACAACACAACAAGGTGCATATTTGAGCTTAACGCAGTTACAGTACAAGACTGTCAGTAAAAGACAAAAAAAATTGTAAAAAGGGCTTTCTGTGTTCATGCTCAACAACACACCGGAGGCATTGCATTCCTGGGTTTTATATAAAAGCTTTGGAAGTTTCTTTTTTTGTGTATTTACGTTTAGCTGTAAACAATTGTGTGAAAATGCCTTCAAGTACTCAAAGGTGAGATGTGCATTAGGTGTGCAGCAAGGGCGCTGTGACCCATTTTTACATTCAGTCACTGTTATTAATTTTTTTCATGTGTCATTTTGCAAGGTTGACACAGCTGAGTGTATGAAGATGCAGAGGATGATGGGAGGTGGGGGCGCAAACCGAACTGGGCTAATTGGACAGAAAGCATTTCCCACATCCTGGAATGTAGTTTTAATTTGCCATGGGAGGAGAAGATGGAGATCAGCGACTGGTTTAGTTGAAGTCGTGATCGAAAGATGTTTGCATACTGGTGCATCCAAAATAATCTAAGAAAAATTGGTGTTTATTTTTCTATTGCTTGTGATTTTAGGGCCATGGAGAATATGGCAGAATTAAAGACATTTTGCTCATTTTTTTTCTCTGGGATCATTGAAACTTTTCTTGCCTGGGTATTTTGTACAGGAAACAAGCATGTTGAACACATGGGACATGATTTGTCTGGGTCAGAATCGGGCACTTTTGCATAGAGGACTTTGATTTAGTGGCTATCGATGTATCTGCAAATGCTCCCTTTTTGTATATTGCAAAGGGTATCGAAGCATTGTGTGGCAATGCGTATCCTACTTAATCTACATTGACAAGCAGCCTTAATGGTCTTTTTTATGTGTCTGGCTATTCCTTGTGTCTATGGCCACTGACTGTACTTGATGAAAAGCAACTGGGTTGGTCTGATGTAAATTTGGTTCTAGTTTCTTTCTGTCTTACTTTTCCTTTTACTCTGTACAGTAATATGACATTATGGTAGACTCACTATTACAAAATCTGTGATGTGATGCGAGTTTTACATAAAGACAAAGAGTGCAATGGAAGATAATGCCATTATGCTACCAAGTGGATGTGCATTAGCTTGCGTCTCACTTGTCTTTGGCATTAAAGGGGAATTCCACCAAATCTGACTTGTATTTTTATTCTCATCCAAGTTGAGTGGTGAATGTGGAAAGTTTGAGCTTGATAGGACACACTTTTTTTCACCACATAAATTTTAATCTTTAATCTGTACAAGGTAAAATAAAAAATAAAAAATCATAATAGACACAAAAAGTCAGACACACACACATCAGAGAATCACATGTTCCTCATCCTGAGAGCACATAACTATACAAATGTCCACTTTTCTGGTTATGCCAAACCAGTTTTGGTGGAACAGCCCTTTAATGTGAAGCAGCCAGCTTTTGTCCACTGCATATCCACCTGAAACCCTTAGTCCTGCTCACACACCTCTATACAGTCTCCATAGATTTACTTGACTGCTTTATGTGCACCAAGCAGCACTTTTATGACCATTTAGTTTAATCAGCAAAGACAGATAATCACTTTTTTCTTTAATGTCAGTAAAAGGTTCTGAGGCCACAGATTGAAAAGACATTGAAGTTTTTGGGTCAATGGTCTCTTGACTGGACAAGCAAATGCAGACATGACTACCTCTATGTGAGTCTTCATTGCTAACCACAGTGACCAAGAACCAGTCTGAGGTGTTTCTACCTGTGTACAAAACCACATGTAGGAACTTGGCTTTGGACCAGCAATTCAACCACATTTTGTTTTCCAAACATCCGTCTTCTTTTGGTTATATACCTTTTATTAAGTATCATTTGGGAAACAAGAAAGAGGAATAATACACTGGTTTGTGTGCTTGGTTTAAAACGACAGACCTAATCAACGCCGCCCCATTGTAAGACCGATATCCCGAAACCAACTAGTTGCAGAGTGTAACTTTGCAAATGAGTGAAAATGACCACGTTTGGTGATGTTCTGTATGTATATACATCTTTTTAACTGTAATAAACTGATAAATATTTACAAATGTATTTTGTGTGTGTGTAGATATTTCAGTGATACCAAACTCTATCTGTATTAAGACGAACAGAATAGGGAATAAGGAAAATAACTTTTTATATACAAAAAGGATGTTTCACTTATGAACTGATCTCATTTTTTTTGTTTTGTTTTTCCTACCCCAGAAAATAATTTGCTGATGGAATGAAAATATAATTGAAGCTTTTTGTCCTCAATTATTCATTGGAAGTTATATCTTGCTGTCCTCACAGTCATCATAGAAAATATACTTGCTTGCTGTAGAATAGAAAAAAGCAAACTATCAGTGAGATTTTCATTACAAAAAATAATTATAAAAAAATACATATGAAGTCAATTAACTTACAGTTTGTACCAAGTGCTCATCATGTCTCTTTATGTACAGTATATGGTTTAGATCGTCCAGCATTTCTACCCAAATGTATTCATATTTAAATGGTGTTCTTGTTTTAGTGCAACATGCATTTAACTTCTACTTAATCAGGCTCAGTGACAAAACATAAAGTTACTAAATCTTACAAACATAACCCACATAAACATATTTCTACTTTAAAATCAATAAAGAATGTGTTTGCTGAATTTCCTCACTTTTATTTAGGTTTTGCAGCTGACCTGTGTTAAAGCCTGACTCTGTTCTCCTCTACAGGAGATATTGTTTCTATTAATGAAATGTCCCCTCAAAAACAACTACGAGTAAATATAATGTCATCATTAGACCATTTACAACTCATTTAACCAAAGATATATATTTTTGAGAACTGATTTTTTTTTTTTTTTTTTTGCTGCTGCTCATCTACTTTTCAACCTTTTCTAAACTGACTAATCACATCTTGATCATAAAAACCCTTACTACTTAATATGTAATAAAAACCAAATTCATATTTCTATTGCTATTTGCTGTTTGTTTTTTCCGATGGTTTTGTTCGTCAGCAGTGACCTGGACTTTGTCTCGGCTGCAGTGCAACACCGCCCCCTGCTGGAAACTAACTTCTCAATAAACGGAGGGTTGAAGCTGACTGTGTCTCTCGCTCTTTCTCCAACCCACAGCTCCGTGCTATCATAACGCTGCCATATAAATATCACTTTTTTGCACTATGTGACGCAGTGGACTTAGTTTCCTCGGCAGTATGTCTTCCCAAAGACGCTCGACCACTAAACAGAATTTAGTCATTCTGCATAAGAGAAACATCCGGAGCGCAGTGACCTCATCCTCTAAGTTGTCACACTATCCCCTGGAGCATGCACGAGACGACAGGTGTCACTGTATCATTGCGCTTTGGAACAGGTGTGAGTGACGTCACTCATTCCAGTCCTGTTCAGGTGCATGTCCTGCTCACACGAGCAGAAAGCTGCAGGTACACTGGTTGTATCACTCCAGTTCTTATACCTAACGAAATTATATATCAAACTACTTTGTTTTAAGCTGTAATTACTGCACATTACATACGTTTTAATAGAATAGGAAGTAATGATTTATTCCACACAATATTTTCCCAAGATGTTTCCGGAGAAAATGATGATCTTCCTAACTGAACATTCCTATTTTCTTTGTAATTAGTGGCGAGTCGCAGAGTTCTTGGAATTTATTTGGAAATCACGGCGCTAGTAAATTGCATTCGGCAACATCTAGATAAAAAAGAAAGGTTATTCAATATATAATCAATTCAAACGCAATGTGCGTAAGAAAATATTGAATATTCAACTGAAGCTGAATAAAAACACGATGTTACCTCAAAGGCCTGAAAGCTCTGCACTGCTTTTATAAATGAAATTCTTCTGCTATTCCAAGCTATTCAAAATCTCAAGTGAGTAAGTGGATCACTGGAACAAAGACTTCACCTCTGAAGATTTTTTTTATTCAGATATACTGCTTTGAAGCCATCTTTCAGTTTGAGATATGTCCAGCATTGGAAGGATTTTGATATCACTAATAGACACGTTCACAGTGGATATTGAGACTTGTCGCAGTAGAAAAAGCAGACACGTTACTAATAACATTAGCTGTGGCTGTGTTTTAATAAAGTCAGTGAGTAAGCCACAGCAGTGTGACAGCGAACCAGCATGCACAACACCAGGACTATAAAACTGAAGCAGCCAAATGTAATTAGGATCTTTTATTTACACCTGCTCTTTTCCTGCTGTAACACGTTTGAGGAATCAGTATCATCATGCATCATAAACACTTTCATCCCCTGAGCGTGATGCTGAGTGTTGTCCTGAGCCTGATCACGTTTCATCATCCACCAATGACAAGCAAAGTACTCTGTGTCCACAGTTTCTCAGGAATGTTCGCCTCTAGGTCACTTGGTCCTCCAGAGTGAGATTTACCACAGAAGAGGAACATAAATGATGCATGAAATTTCTGAGGGGTTCATGGTATGAAGATGCCCCAGTGCCAGGAAGACCCCTGGGGTTTAAAATATGATGATCCACTTGATTTGCTAATTGAAGGCAAAGCCATCACCCATCTTTGTAATCAACCCATAGATGTTCATAAATGTTTCTGACGCGTGAGTGTTTGTGATTGTAAAGTGATGCTGACGAGAAGCTAAAGCCTTGTACCTGCTGCAGTCTTGCTTTTATGTGGAAAACTCTCCACGTTATCTTGCTTGCTGCCGTTTTATTTCATATTAACTTCTTGTCATTTGGATCAGTTTAACTTTAATCCAACCAATAAAAATGTTAATAAGCTTACTTAGGCTGTTGCACATCTACCTTCACCCTGTCACATCGTAATTATCTGGAGAAAGTAAACAAAATGGAGCTTGTTCCTCGTGGACATGATGTACATGTCACATGACAGCTAAACACGAGCTAGTTAAACACCACTAGGCAAATTAATGCAGATAAGGTGTTAGATAAGGTTAAATATTTGTCCTGAACCAACTGATTCCTATTGTTACGCCGAATTCACTAACCACACATCAAGTTATGAATCCTAAGCGGTTTGCACATAGAGACGACCTGTGAACTCTCAAAATAAAAGTGTGTCATTATAGAATTGATGTGGTAAACATGTTTCAGCTCCCCAGCAGACAGTTTAAAGTGCAGGTTGGACCCTCAGGCCTGATCATTGGGGCTTGACAAACTACACGCAGACGGAAGCTTGACGACTCCCCAACAGTTCTTTTTCAGAGCTCAGCCCATTGTGGATGAATAATATCCCGTGTCTGTCATCTTGAACACCACCTTGTCAGATGTTTCCTTTGGGCAAACCTTTATCAAACACAGGTCTGTGAATCTGTGGTCTGTGCTCCTGATGATGGGTTTGGGGCCTCCTGAATGTGCTGCACACGAAGAGTAAAACATGGCCAAATACACTAAGTTGGGACAATGTCAAAAACCGCTTCTGTTGATATCCATGTTGTGTGACTGTGGGTGCTGCTTGGCAATGAGTCGAGCTGCTGCACTGCAAAAAATGTCTGTTCATCTCTTTTTACACACAGCAGCTGCTTTGTGATCGGCAATCTAGGATTTCCTTGTCATGAAAATGGTTTCAACATTTCACTCGTTTTAAACCTAATTTTTGAAAAATAAAATAAAATATTAAAATCGAATAAGTGATGAAGTGCAAACAAAAGCAGCCAACAGAGTTTCAGGCATCAACGCTACTACACTGTAACAAATATTCATTTGCTAAGTTGTTTGTATTCAGTTTTTAATGAATTTTTCCTCTTTACCTCTGGATGTAACAGGTGTTGTACATGTTCTCTCTACTGTATCATTCACTTCATAGTGTTGTTGTTGTTGTCTGTGCTCTCACCTGTTGTCCTACGCGTCTGTCCCCGTCTGTCCCTCAGAGGACGCGGCGCATTTTTTGCAGCGTGCGGGCTATAAAGAGAGGGAGTGGCGCTCCGGTTCCCACTGAGGAGAGAGACTCCACACGCAGACGGCAGCGCGGCAGCGCCCGGGATAACATGATTAGCGCTCTATTAGGTCCGCGGCTGAACACAACTAGATGCAGCACAGGGATCATTGTGTGCGGAGAGAGCGGAGACACTGAGGGGAGACACGCTTCCTCTGCCACATGGATCTTTCCTTCCTCATGATCAGACTAAAGAAGTTCACCACTGACTGATATTTTGATTTTGATTTTTTCACCCGCGAGCCTTTCTGGCACAGAAGAGGTCCTGTCACCGCTCTTTACCTCAGGTGAGATTATTTAAGTGTTAATATTTGTTTTGCACTCAGTGTCATTTAGGAGGAAGAGGTGAGACTATGCCTCAGATGAGTAATAATATCCAAGTATTCATGTGTCACAGTTGATTTGAAGGAACACTGAAGGACATGATTTTCCCATTTTGCTCCATGTTTTCAGATTAATTGACAATCTTGTGAATAGTCTGTCCACGAGGAAGCAGAGCGCGATGAAAGAGAAGAATCCGGGAAAGCCTCTGGGGAGTGATTCAGTTCCTTCCTTTCTCAGCCCTGCTCTTAGCCCCTAGCTCTGCCCTTCGTGGTGGAGGAGATTTGGTAACCTCAGGTGAACTCCTTCAGGAAGTGGGCCATTCTGCTTCAATGGAGTTTAACAATGAGACCAACCAGACTCTGCTAAGGGGGGTCCCTTACAGCATCCAGCTTTCCCTGCCGCTCACAGTTCTGGTGGGGTTCATGATCCTGCTGATAGTATTTGGCAACGTGCTGGTGGTCATAGCTGTATTTACAAGTCGGGCCCTGAAGGCTCCACAGAACTTATTCTTGGTGTCTCTGGCATCGGCGGACATTTTGGTGGCTACCCTTGTGATGCCTTTCTCCTTGGCCAATGAGCTCATGGGATACTGGTACTTTGGCGAGGTGTGGTGTGAGATTTATCTGGCACTTGATGTTCTTTTCTGCACTGCCTCCATTGCTCACCTCTGTGCCATAAGCTTGGATCGTTACTGGTCCATCACACAAGCCATCGAGTACAACCTGAAGAGGACGCCACGGCGAATTAAGTGCATCATCTTCATTGTGTGGGTCATTGCAGCAGTTATTTCTTTCCCGCCATTAATCACCATGGAGAAACAAAACAGTGAAAAGGACCCTGTGTGTAAGATCAATAGTAAGAAGTGGTACGTCATCGCCTCCTGCATTGGCTCCTTCTTTTTGCCCTGTCTCATCATGGTCCTGGTATATGTGAGAATCTATCAGATTGCCAAAAAGAGGACACGGGTGCCTCCAGGCGACAGGAAGCGGAAGGAGATGCCAATAACCACCATCATTACTGTTGAAAACAAGAAGGAAAATGGAGTGAGTGCTGAGGAGCGTCTCTGCCATGAGAAGCTGAACGGCAAGGAGGAAATCAAGCTTAAGGAGGGAGCGGAAGTGGAAGGAGGAGCTGATGAGGAGAAAGGAGAGGTCAACGGGGTGGACATTGAGGAGTCATCATCCTCTGATCACAAAGTGAACAATCCCTGCTCGATCAAAAAGAAAGCCACCAAAGGGAAAACCAAACTGAGTCAGATCAAACCAGGGGACAATGAAATGCAAAAGCGGGGACCGAGCACCAAGGGCAGCCGCTGGAAGGGCCGCCAGAACCGGGAGAAACGCTTCACCTTTGTCCTGGCCGTGGTCATTGGAGTATTTGTCATCTGCTGGTTTCCTTTTTTCTTCACATACATGCTGATGACACTGTGTGAGTCCTGCCCAGTGCCTGAAACCTTGTTCAAGTTCTTCTTCTGGTTTGGTTATTGCAACAGTGCACTGAACCCCATCATTTACACCATATTCAACAACGACTTTAGGAGGTCGTTCAAAAAGATTCTGTGCAGGAGGGACACCAGAAGATACGTATAACAGAATCCATTTTTTTATGTAAATACTTTTTTTACTATACTGCACATAAATTGTAAAGAACATTGGACATTGTTCATGGATCACCGGCTTGTGAACGCTGTAGGTGTAACTGCTTGGAAAGTCTTTTCCAGGAGGAGCTTTTTGTGCAGCATCTCCTTTTCAAAAGCATCGACCACCCACAGCTTCAACACCAACCACATTCGCAAACGTTAACTGCACACAGAGAGGTCTAAAGCAAAACATGACAGTGAAAAGTTACTGTAAAAGTTTTATTGTTAAAGTCATTTTTATTTTTGTAAAAGAAATATAGTTAGGTCCATGACACGTGTTGTAGTTTATGACAGTATGCTGTACAAAATGACCTGTCTGAATATTTGTCTTTATTTTTGTTGTTATGGATACAATATTGTGCTGCTTTGCATGGTATGATCATAATGATGATTATGATGATCTTAAACTGTGGGGGAAATGGCATCTCTTTAAAGAATAAAACACCACGACAGAAACTGGTTTCAAGGGTCCAAAGAAAGATTAAAAGTCATGTACTGACATCATTTACACTTGTTGACACACACACACAAACACACACACACACACACACACACACACACACACACACACACACACACAGAAAAGGCAAATTAAAGGACAACAGGCAGCAGCAGAGTCAAGATAGTGACAACATTTGACTCTGAATTTGCTCACAGAACTGATGTTAGACGTTTAGTTCCTAAAAAGAAAAGCTTCTTTTCCCAGTGACCTGCCGAGGGGAAAGCCCACATGTTCCTTTCTTGCAGTGAATTTGAGACCAGACCCTTCAGTTGCACTCAAACAAAAAGTACAAATTCACTGGTCTTTTGGATCTGACCTTTGCAGCAGATTAAAAGGAAGCTTAGCTCTTAATAAGCCTCAATGGAATATTTGCAAATGTTCTTTGGTCCTTGGGTTAATCGTGTTTGTGATTAGACGGAGGTCTTTTGTCTGATACTTCAGATTCCCCAAAATTAAATTACATATTTAATCTTTTTTTTTTCTCAGTGGTATGTTTTCTAATGCTTTCAATACCAGAGTGAGTTTATGAACTAAGAGTAGATGATAAATAGAGTTGTAATGTGAGGCACGGGAAGTGGAAAAGTAACGGTTCATTTGCCACCTTGCGTTATCACAGTATGCGTCATTAAGTAAAGACATGGAGCCTGTCAAACCAGAACCTGACTGGCTGCTCTCCCTCTCTTTGCTCCCTCTATCAGCTCTAGGAGAATGGCTGAATAATACAAAAGAGTAACTATGATCTGTGAAGTGAATACAAAGAATACAGCTTTTTCCAGTTGAGACAGTCTAAGTTAATGCATTCCTTTTGACAGTCAGGAAGGCAGCTGAACGGCACTCTCCTTAGAAAGCTAAATGGTTCTGGGAGTTTCTCTGACAGTACATCCAGCACCTCATCCAGCATACAGAGCCTGTGTGTGTTTGATTATATTCAGCTGGTGGTGTGTTTCTCTGTACGTTTACAAAATGTGTAAGTGTGGTGAGCCTGTGAGAAAGAGGCGTGCATGTGTGTGAGAATGTGCATGTGTATTTCCAGCACATGTAAACACAAGGGGTGAACTCCCACAGGACAGACAAATTTGCAGTCAAGCCGATGCTCCATGTTGAGTTTGAATTAGAGGAGAGGTTTGTGGGTCACTGTGGGATGTTGTTTCAAAAACGCAAAAGTCAAACATCAGAATCCAGCTTGAATAGCAATAAATTTGTCTGATATACAGTATGTCCTCATTCAAAAAAGACTATCTCATAGAACCCAACAACAAAGGTAAAGTTTTAAAACGTGTTTAAATATTTTGACACGCTGTAAATTAAAGTTCACATTTTTTAATGTGTATCATAATATGATTCACATGCCTTCACATTTTTTATGTTAAGATTTAATGTTTGCTTCTCTCCATATTTGTGAAAGATTCTCTTCTTAGTGCAGTGTCATTATGTAATTTTTGAAAGACGAAATGCTCAAGTTGCATTCATATGAAATAAGATGCCTGAGTGAATCTAACAGATTCAGGTTTAGGTGCTACAGTCGGATAAGGTCTGGTATGAGTAGTGGCAAAAGCCTAATGACTGCAGCTGAATGTTTTTGCACATAATAAGAATGATTGTAGTAGCCCTGAGAACTTAAAAAAAAAACACATGCAAAGAAGCAAAACACAAGAAATCACGAGAATTTCACAAAATTCACAACACATGCACAGACAACAACAGAATTGTTTCAGCAACATAGACATTCTTATATGAAAATCATTCCATTACGAGGTTAAATCATACAATTAGAAACCTTATGTTAGCTTACTTTCCAAAGTCGGACAACTTTTTTTGTCCTGATACCAATAGCAGCATCAGGCATAGGGTCTGATACTGACCTTGTGTTCTCGTACTCACACTCAGAAAACGTTTCTGGTATAGCACCTGATACCACGTTAACCTTATGCTGGCTGAGCAGGTAGCTCCCCAGAACCCTGAACAGGATAAGACCATCCATTACAGATCATTTATATACCTCCATATTCCTCTTTAGACCATACAGTCTTTGCTGTGAGTGCGTTTACATGGACTTAAGTAACCAAGTTACAGTTGAATTTTTCAGAAAAGCAAATAGCTTGGCGTGTCAAGTAAACAGGAAAGCTGGTTTCCAAAATCGGAATAGCCCCAGGTGGATTTCTAAAGGCTGATTTCTTTGCCATGTATACGCTTAACCAGGTTTCTAATCGTCTTTCACCAACTGTGCAGGTACGTAACAAAAGGCTGTAGATGGGAACATGCAGCTGACTGAAATGTTTAACGAAGGGAGAGACCAGTGGATGCTGCAGGTTTTAAAACAAACGATGCTTTCTGTCTTTTCTTTTTCGTGCTTGTGTCACAGCAGAGTGACAGCCCAGGGGGAGAGAAAGGGAAAAAGTTAGACACATGGAGCTGATTTTTTAAAATCAGTGGGGGGAAAGTGACTTTTAGGAGTCAGTTTGTGTTACATTCTGTGTCAAGCTTTAGGCAGACTTTGTTTTAAAAACGAGGCGGCATCAGCCCTTTAATTATCTCTGTGAGAATAAATGGCAAAGAAACTGGCAGAAATCCACCTGGGGAAAACAGGCTATGATATCCTCTACCCCGATTTCAGAAACCATCTTTCCCTTTTACGTGACACTTAAGAAATCAGCTTTCCTAAGGAAGCCAACTGTAACTTGGTTACATACTGATTGTTCTTTTCAGCAAAAATCGCTCCGTTTATGAAACGCTGGACGGCGCCATGTTTGCTTTTGTGAAGAACAAGTGAGACTTTCTTGGTTAATTGTGCCAGAGATTCTATTTGTCAGGTGTGTGCTCCTTTCAGACTGTCTGACAATCTGAGACAATTGTGACATTGGAAAGTGTTTTAGTGTTAACTGAACTTGTTTTTTGTCTATTTGCATGTTTTCTTAAGTTGCAGTGTGCTGAACCACGGATTACAGTTCTGGACTCCAGTTTTTTCCATTCAATTGTTTTCAGCATCAGACTTAATACTGTCAGCCTGCCCCTAACACTGCCAGGGTTTAACTAGACACTAGCTGTTAAATATGTATATGTTTTTCTTTTCGCTGTCCTTTTCATCATCGTATGTACTGTACCTAACACATTAACAAGCAGCAATGACATCATTAGACAGATTTACTGACACCCTATTGGAAGAAAGCAGCTGTTGAACTCTACACACACACACACACACACACACACACACACACACACACACACACACACACACACACACACATACATGCATGGCCTCTGGGAATCAGGGGATAGATCATCAGGTTAGAGTGCACATCTGTCTTCAAAAGGCCAAACACAGAGGCTAAGTGCAGCGACCATTAAAAAGACAGAGACAAAATGTCAGCAGCGACAAAAATTATTCAAGACAAACAATAATTTGCAGCTGGAGGACACAGGCACGGGGCGATGAAGTTGCTGTTAACATGACTGGCTCATGTTTAAAATGACAGCCAGTGTTTGCTTCTGTGAATGTTTGGGAATTTATTGTGTTCCTGTGTGAAGATGGGTGTCGGTTTTGTGCACGTGTACAGTAGGTGTCCAGGGTGAAAAGATTATGATGATGATGAATTTTGACTAAGGCACCCACATATTACAAGCTGTACATCTTTTTCTCTTCGTGACACTTGCCTGTTTGAGGTGGCTGCATATACATGATTATTCACAGTGTTAGCGATGACTCACTCTTGTTTTCTCCTACGTGTGTCTTCAGTGTGGCACTTTCACAGGAAATCTGTATTTACCAGCTAAATGATACATTACACCATCCAAGAACATATTAGGATCATATTTTCTAACAGTTGGCTCCTGTGTGAGAGAGGACTGTTAAAAGTGTTTCAGAGACATCATTTAAAATGGAGTCCCAGTCTCATTAACGGTGGGCTGATTAGCTGTCAGGCCTCTGGGTCTGATTGCAGACACAAAACAATGCTGGGCAACGGATATTTCCCTAGAAATTAATTTGTCTAGACAAATCTATTTTCCAGGAGCTCATTATGATCAAGACCAATCAACTCCCATGGTCCCAGAGACCACACAGCATTATGTGACATGATTATTAGACCTCGCTGTAGCTGAAGAAAGCAGAGGGCACAGGGTCTGACGTTCCAGTGCCCTGCATTTAAAGGAAAGTGAGACCACAGGCACTCGGTCTCCAAAATGACCAATTTTAAACCTGAAATACGTTTTTTTCACAATCTATATTAAACATGTGCAATTAAGGCAGGAAAATCAAGAACTAGTTGTTAGTGCAGACATTTAAGCCCCTTACACAGTATGAAAGTAAGAACTTAAATAGTGTTAGCTGAATATCAAAATGTAATATAAATAAACATAATAAACAAACACACAACATCATACATTTGACCTTTCACAGCTGTTTATTCTAACAGTATGTCTTGTCACACTGATCAAGCTCAGTTTTAATGGCAGTAATAACAGGAGATTGCAACATTATTAGTTTTCTTGTTTTTTTTTTAACAGGTCATGTTTTCTCAATTACCGGATTAATCATTTTGTCTGTAAGGTGTTATAAAATAGTGAAAAGACATATCAAAATGCTTCAGAGCTAAAGATAATGCCTTTCATTATTTTATTTTATCTGACCAATACACAATTATGAACATATCTAAATGACATAACGTGAGTTTGAGAAAATTTGCAACTTTTAATAAAATGTTAATGTAAATGAATTCAAGGGGGAAAGTAGTAAACTATGGTTTAATACTCACAGTAAGCCAACAATAATCTAGAGAAGTGCAGAAGGAGGTGTTCTGCGAAAAAAATAGATTTTCTGTGTTTTTGCATTTTAGTAACATTTCTGTGTAAAGTTTCATAGGACACATCGAGCTGGTTGACACCTACTAATCTAATGTGAGACCAGGAAATAAAGAGCAAATTATTTATGGCTGAAAACAAGTTTCCAGTTTAGTTTAACACTGTACCCACTGTCTAACTCTCGCAATGAATGTATCTTTACTGTGGTCTAAGAATTAAATTATAAGAGTTGAATGAATCGAATGAATAGTCTTTTAAAACTGAAAACAACGATGCACCAAACAAAGACTAGATATAAAAACAAGTTGTTTAAATGAAAGGAAAAGTGTGGAATGAAGATACAATCTGAAAAATATATTAAAATGTACTTGTATAGTACATATACACACTCATGCATTCAAATAATGGGCTTATAACGCTGTCTTAATATATCGTGATTCATACAGTGCATAATAATAGCAAACAGCACATCTGGTTGCCTAAGCAGCATGTTACAATGAAAGTAAAAAGTTAACCACAATCTCCACATTTCCACAGAATTAGGCAGCTAAAATAGTTGCTGAAGTGTTTTCATAGTTGACTAATTGGTTGAAGTGAGTAATCCATTCCTCATTACATAAACATGGAGCGTTTGTCCCAGTAGAACCGCTAGTTAAAGAGCCAATTACCCTGATGATGACTCTTCACACAGGCCTGTCACACATCAATCACAAATCAACCGGTTGATACATCTGAGTGTTCTGGCAGCCCCACGGTTAAAAAGGGTATCATGAGAGGTTGTTTAACAGAGGTGGAGGATTAAAAAAACAACCGACACATTTCCAGCCCCTAGCTCACTATGTGGCTCTGTAATTACCGCAGATAAAAGCAACAAAGAGTTGAGCGCTCTGTCGCTCTTTTATTCAGGCTCTTTGTGCTGGAACTCCCTGTCTCTCCACGAATGACAGACAGCAGAGAAGAATATCTCCACAGCGACACAGGAACAGCAAAGTGAGTGTGAGGCAGAGAGGGCAGTTGAAGTGGGCTGCTGTAGTGTAGTGTAATGACTGTCTAGTGTGTACTGATGGACAGGCCAGTGGGCGTTTGGAGGAGATTATACCTGAGCACACTGCTGTTTCATCGCTGCAGCCCTTAATGATGGTAGCAGCTGGATCATGAATAGCAGAAGTGTTTATATGTGTATCTGTTAAAGAGACCGTAAGTCAAAAGTTTTTGATATTTATCTTGGAATATTTCATGTACTGCAGATCGCTGGTTTATTTCCATAACTCAGATCTGACTGTCGCTTTGCGAAGCTGTGATCCATGTTTAAAATTGAAACATGTTTAAAAATGTCTACCTATTGGTGTGTGCTGGTAAACAGATTTTCTGGAAGTGTGACTGTCATTTCTGGAAGTGTCACTGTGATTGATGGACTGAGGATATATTTGCTAAAGGGCCAGGTAGATTTAAAGCCCTACATGATAATATGGGACAACTGTGACAACATAAAAAGAACCATGTGGAAACATGATTATTTAAATGTGGAATTGCATTAGACTTTATTACTTCTATTAAAGAGCAACTTTACCAATTTTCAACTTGCTTTCTATGACTTTAGTTTAGGGTGTAAATGTACATTATTGCTTTTAAACTTTCCTCTGACTTCCGTATATTAAAATATTTCTCTGCTTCCAGCTGAAAAACACCTCCAGATGACATCACCTGGAGGAGTTTTCATCATCAGGAGTTCACATGATGTCATCTGGTGGAGTTTTGGAAAAGCAGGTTAATCGTAATTACAAATTCCATAGTGTGAGCAACAAGACGACAAAATCTGAACTTAAGGTTCCTCCAAGTGATGTCATCTGGAGGCGTTTACAGCTAGAAGTAGAGAGATGTTTTTATATAGGGAAATCAGAGGGAATTTTTCTGGCATTCAGTTACACGTACTACTAAAACTAGAACCAAAAGAAGCAAGGACAGTATCAGCGAAGGCCTCCTTTAACTGACTGAAAAAAAGAATTTCAGTGTAGCAATATAACATTGGCATTAGGCCAGAAAAAACAACAGATATGTTTTTTTTCCTTTTGTACATCTGTGGTAGTCAAGTACACTGCTGATAAATTCTAAAAGTTCATTTTTTACTGCGCATTCAGTTTAAAACCCCACCAGGCAACTGCATACATGAATGCATCTAAAGGACAACAAAAAATTGTAAACATCAGTTTCCAGCAATCCTACGACGTTTTTTTGAGAAAACTGCTCACATGAGCTAAACAACCTGACTGCACAGATCTAACTAAAAAATTCTCAATCACTGCTTTGACCATTTATTTCCATTTACTGATGTTTCACCTTTCTCGAAATCTAAACAATTGTTAAACTTCACTACAAGCAACTATTTGCTTTAATTTTTTTTTGCATAACCTAAATTATTTGGCTATTTCAATGTGTTCTGCATCATTATCACACTACATCATATCATGTTATATGATTCCAATCTATATCTGGAATGTTTTTCATCATCCCATTAATTAATTAACACAGCAAACAAAGTTATACAAATTTATATTGTCTTCAGATACGAGTTGCCAAATTGGCAAAAGTTTTGGCAACGCTGATTTTAGTTGTAATTATTTGATGATGATGAAAAATAAAATGCTGAAGCAACAACAACAACAAAAAAAAAAAGAATATCAGTTGGTTATATTAGTGTCTTGATTGTGAATCTGAAACACAGTCTGTTTACAACGTCAAACAGGGAGATAATGATAATATTATTTTTGATAACTGTCATATTGGTGGTTCAAATTAGTTGTCCTCCTTACTTTTCAAATCTGAGCCCATGAGAAACTTAATGCATGTTTGTGGTGGCAGCAGAAGACAAAATTTACCTTGTACAGCTGAAAAGAAACAGGGATGGCTGAGCAAAAAAGTTGCCATAGCAACAATGAGATGTGCTTTGTTCAATTACTTTTCCTGTCCATTGTGAGTCTCCTGTTCATTGTGAATTGTTCAAGCTGAGGTTGTACATTTTAAAGACACCACAGATAAAAGGCCTGTGCCCCAGTGGACTATGATTTATTCCCACAGTCAGAGTCAATTTCTACTATGGCCCCTCAGTGATATGAAACTGTGGTGTCCAACCCCAGCCAGAAAGTCAAATCACAAATTTATCCTTGGACTATCAATTTAGATAACGACAAAACTGTCTCAACAAGTGCTGAAAACTACAGAGAATGCATGTTTTGACATATCTCTCCCTCAGCTTTAAGTAGTTGTTGTATAACTCAGTTTCTTGTGTCGCTCTTAGGATGCTGTTCTTATGTTCATGTAATCGACAGCAGCCTCCCGGCTTCCTGAACTGCTCTCCTGCAGCTTTATCTGAGCTGTAGCCTATTCTTATTTGTCTGTCTGTAAGATATTACCTTATAAGGATGTAATTATTGACGCTGAACAATGATCTAAAGCTCACTCTTGCCCATTCATGTATCCGTCTTTACATTTAACAGCCAGGATTTTGCATGGATTTGTCTGCATCTGGAAAATATGAAAAATACAACAGCATAATATTTTATGTGGAGTTTAAACATTTCAGTGGAGCTAAAAGCAGCAACGAAGAGCTGAAAATCACAGAGACAGAAATGCATTATAGATAATTAAACTGGCAGGGGTGTGCCAGTAAGCATGCATCCAAATGGTGCAGATTGTGATCTGATAGGTTGGTGTTATCATGACAAAGATCCCATTTGTTCCATGGGAGATGGACAGATGGATGGAAATGCTAGAGGGAATATAATAATGGCAAAAAAGGCCACAGTGGAAAAACAGAAACCGGAAGAAGGAGAAAGTAGCAGGTAAACTCCTGGGATGATTTGATATTGTGAAAACAAAAGGCTAATTGAGACTAGAGCCAAAGGTTTGAGGGTAGCAGGTGTGTCTTCTATGAGAGTGGATTTAAGAGAGAGGAAGAAAGACACACAGGGCACTTTAGTGTGCAAACACAGTCCATCTCATTCATATGATAAAGCCTTTTGTACTATCTGCATGACTTGATCTTGAAACCTCTGGAAGCGATGGCCTGCCAATTCCTGTATACAATACATCCTGACTAGATTTTCACTGTCATCTTCTCATGTAGCAGCTTACGTATTATGAGCCTCCCTTTTTCCCTGATGAGAATTAAAGGCTCATCTTTAGCTCAGTGCCTGTGGTAAATTACAGTGAGTTCCAGGCATGGAAAATGGACATGACAGCCCACATTTTCGAGTGAATTTAGTTTTGTGGTTTGGTCAAACACAAAGAAAAGAAAACCTTTGGTACTCTGGAGGGTTCCCAGCAAATCAGAAGGCAGTGAGCAAGTAGTGTGTATTTAAACAGTGGAGTGGCTCTGTGAGTACGGGTTTAGAACCATGGGACATTATAGCTAATTGAAAAAGTCATTACAAAAACAGCTGCACACTGTCAAAACAGAGTGGTCTTTCTCACTTTAACGGATTTGCCTTTACTAATTTCCTTAAATACAGCATTGTGTCGGTCTTTTAAAGGAAAGGAAAAGTGCTCACCCACAGATTAGTTAAATGTTCCCATCAGAACCTGCATTTGTAAATATTTAAGTTGTGAAACATGTAATATAATTACTCAGTAGAAATCAGGTTCTCTATTGGGAAAGTAGGGGCTGGACTTTGCCACCACTGCTCCTTCAAATGAAGTGATAACACAGGCCTGTGTTGCAGCACATTAGCCTTCATTTACTATATAAACAACAGGCTGTTATTTGTGAAAGAGAACATAGGGCATTGTTCCAAAAACCCAATCCTCTCTCTAAGGAGAAGGCCTACGATTACACAACAGTCTTCTAACTTCATACAAAACACTTGATACAACCATATCTAAGAGCTTTTCCTCTGCTCTCCTCGGTGATCTCCGATCAGGTTGTGTTCTGCAGGAACGCTTTGTAACCATTCCAATGAATTCATAGCATCTCTTCCCAACAAAGGTCAGTCTCAAAATGGCTCCCTGAGCAAGTCTGCAGGGAGCCACATTATTTGCTCCTAGTTTCACAGGGCACTGTTAATCAATAAACAGCATCTTGGTGTGTGTTTGTGCATCTACCCAACCTTCCATCCACCCTCTTGGTGTGTGTGTGTGTTAACTTGAGAGTGTAGGAGTAGTAAGGCTCTGACTGCCACATCTCAGTAGTAAAAGTAAGTGAAGAATCTGCTCTGCAGATCTACTCTTAAGGCTTCACTCTATTCCCCCTTTAACCTCTCCTCCATCTGCCTCTTCCCTTCACATCCCATGTGGATATGTTTTGAGAAAAATACAAAATAGCCAGCACACTGGATATGAGCAGAGTTTTCCAGGACAAACTTCCACTTTAATTTATTTCAGTCTTTCATTTGTTAATTTATTGATCTTTCTACTGAGGCACTGGAGGTGGGCTAGAAGAGAGGTGCATGAATGTGAAAAATGAGACTGAAAGAAACAGTTTTGCATGGGCAGCAGAGAAGTACACAGCAGTGGGGAGAGGGTCTGGCTGTGAATACTGATGGGATAATCATTTGTGCTTCGATTGTGCACGAAAAAGGTAGTCAGCGATGGTCTGGGGAAGAGAGAAAAAACATTTAAAAGAAAGTAAGTGGAAGCCGAGCTTCAGGGATTACGACATCTGGCACAAGTTGTCACTCTATCCTCGTCACGTTTTTCGTGTTCTTGTTTGTTTCAGGGGGAATTACACTGGCCGTAGGGGAGTTTTCTGTGGGAAATACAGACATCAATGTCCCATAACATGCAGGATAAATAGAAACTGTACAAAGTACTGCTCTAAGCACTTCGTTGGGCATTAGTCAACAATTACGTGATTTGATGCTTGAAATCCATGTCCTTGTTTTACAGAAGCATGGGAAACATTTCACGGCCTTTGTTCCCATTTCATAAAACATGTCACAAGTCAATCAACCTCAGCCAGCGGATGTTTACACTCTGGCTATCAGTAATCGTTCATCATTAAGATCCAAGCAGCAAGAAAAATCTATTTCTTATGACTTCATCCAATGATAAAACTGTAGCTGAACATTTTTCTATCAATATCTCAGCTGTCAGAACGGACTTTAAGTAAACAGGTGGCAAGTGGCTGCGTAACAGTCCTCAACACTTAGCACCCTGCTGAGTTATGATTGTAGCTGGCTTCTCCAGACAGTGTGTGTGTATGTGTGTGTGTGTGCGTGTGTGTGTGTGCGCGTGTGTGTGTGGTGCCTCTCTCCACATGGAGTCGGTCCAGGGTTCCACAGTAGTCAGTTCTCACAGGATTTCGACTCTCGTGGGGGCATTTAATGATAAACAGCCAAGCTTACAGTATGTGTTACTGCCCACCCCTCTATATGTTCTTCCCATCATCTCTCCTCTACTTCCCTGCTCTTGTTCCCTTGCTTCTACTTTTCTTGTACTTCCTTTCCTTTTATCTTCTACTCACATTTCAGGGCCTTTCCTCATCTTTTTTTAAATGTTACTTTCCTTTTCTCCTCTCTTTGCTTTTTCTTTTCCTCCTAAATTCCTGTTTCTCCTCTTTCCTTTCCTATACTTTGCTTGCAACCTGTCCTCTACTACTACTACTACTACTACTACTATTACTATTACTATTACTACTACTACTACTACTACTACTATGGTTTTCTTTACCTTGTGCTTCTTCTTTTCCTTGCTCTTTATCATATCTTCTTATTTTCACTTCACATTTTCATTCATATCCTTTCCCTTCAGCTCTGCTTTGCTTCCCTTTCTTACTTTTACCCCCCCCCCCCCCCCCCCCCTCCTCCTCCTCCTCCTCTTTTTCCTCCTCTTGCATCTGGTGACCTCTCCTCCCCAATGGCCATTTGACTAAGTGGGAACTTGTAGCAGAGAAATGAAAACAACAGCCTAGACACAAGGCAGAGGGATGTGACTGCTGCCTGGTCAATAGAGACAAACTGCCTGCAATTTCTGGAGACCCTCCCCAACACACACAGAAGTGCCTTTGACTCCTCTGTCCATCACATAGCAGGCAGGTAATGGCTCCAATGTTTTGGTGGACAGGAATCACCATATTTAAATGTAGGGGCATTGTGTGTAATTGCAGAGACCTCCTTAAGGCGTTGTATCCAGGGTCACATTCGGGTGTTATTTTACAGGGTCATAATGAACTTATCACTCTGGTGTGATGCTGGGGACACAAAATACAAACAGCGACAGTAGAATTAAAAGTGCAGTGCTTCGCCATGCTAAATCTGCTGCAGGGGAATCAGGCTTTAGAAAGTTAGAGACGAAAGTCCAACAAAGAGGGAACAAGCAGAAAATAATCTTTTCCCTTTTGTTTGGAGCAGACGTGACTGGAAACTCTGCTTATTAGCTGTAAACACAAAGCTGACAAAATAAATGGGCAGACAGAGCAGTTTTAGGTGCGTGGAGGTATCTTCTTCAGACACGGCCTGCAGTGATATTTGATTGGGCAGAGATTAGAGTGGTTACTCTGAGGAAGAGCTGACCAACATAAAACAAAGGTAATTGAATGAGTGAGGGAAGGCCGTAAGGCATGCCCTATAGGTTAAATAACATTTGTGTTTGTGTGTGCTGTAGCTGAAAGATGATTGATGAACCAATGTGTCTGGCTCTGTGTGTGTACTTGTTCTACAACCCTGCGTGTAGTTTCATTGTTGAACTCTATTTAATCTGAACTGCCTAAATTCCTTTGTGTTGAAGCAAGAACAAAAATCCTTCTTAAAAATCTACTTTTATAGAAGCACATTTTATAATAGTTTTATTTCACTCACCATTTCTGGTTTTTACTCCTCATGTCTGTCAACATTAGTCTGGCTTTAATCGTTTTTTTTTTCAAAGGTGTTGGGTTTTTAATTTTTTTCTGCATTGTGCCCTTTGCCTAATTTTATTAGCGCTGTTTTACTTCTATGACTCTGTGAGGAAAGCCTTTAGTTTGTTAAGAAAATCACTGAAGTACTGAATTGAGGATTCATGCAATATGCACTTTCAATCTGGAGGCTGAAATTCATTTCGAGAATAACAATAAGGGGGGAGAGGATTTTGAATAAGAGGCATAGATGAATTGCAGCAGCTTTTTGCTGAGGTACACTGAACTTAAAGGAAAGCTCCGTCAACTTACCATGTGGTTGTAAGTGAGAAATGTAAGGCACATTGTGTATATAGTATGTACACATTAACAAATTAGGAATTCCGTCCTTTTAAATGATGCAACAATAACTTTATTTTAGTTGTTTGGGGAGAAGTTGTAAACACAATACAGTTTGCAAAAAGTGCTTAGTTGTACATTTAATTATGGCACAAGATTACATGTGATTTGGAGTCATTTTGTCATTCTGATGACAGTGCTGTAACATTTCATGGTTTTATTAGTGCCTTGAATGCTTTCTTGAGTTGACTGTAACTAAACCAGCTAAAAGGATATATCTTTTCAGTTTTTCTCATTTGCATAGACACATCTGTCCACTCAGAAGAGACATTTTCAAAACAGCTAAGCATCACTGCCCAGTATCCCATTTTACTAGACATAAGAAACCCTGCTTCCCTCTGCACCTGTACTTTTTTTTGGTGGCCTGTGGAAATATTGAAAAAAAAAAGAAGAGATTTCCTAAGAAAGTTTTCTGCATTCGTTCCTGTATGCAGCTATTGTTGCATCGAATTGTCTTTGACAGACAAGCGCTACAGACACTTAAAACAGCACATCGCTTGTACTGCATTCCTTCTTCAATGAGAGACAACTTCAGGGTTGTTGGATCAATTCCCAGCTCCTCCTGTCACATGTCAAAGTGTCCTTGAGCACAACACTGAACCCAAACTTAGTTGCTCCGAGTGAGCGCAGCCCAGCTGCATAGCAGCTCCCCTATCAGTGTGTGTGTGTGTGACTGTGAGTGTAAATGGGGGAATGAGAAGCATTGTAAACCACTTTGAGTACTGATAAGTACTATGTAAGTCCGGACCATTTACCATTTATTTTTACTATACTGCATCAGATTTCCATCTTTTTTTATATTCAAACACTGAATAGTATGAAGCTGAACATTATAAATGCTAAAGTACTAAATACTAAATTGAAAACACCCTAAAATATGGGCTAAGTGCTAAATGAAGCTAAATGAATTCATGAGATACTATGAATTTTACAATAAGTAAATTTGCTCCTGTTAATTATTCCAAAGCTTCTCATCAACATCAAAATTTGCTAACATCAAATTTTTATAGCGATTTCCCCACAAACACATTAGAGACTTATATATTTGCAAGTAATTTCTATCGTCTAGGAACAAGTTTTTCCTTTAGTTTGTCAGTGTTAGTTCAACAAAGTTTGGGTCACTGAATGACCTGGGCCTTAACTGTTTTGAAAAATTGTAAAACTCATGGAAAAGCGTTAACACGTTTGTGACAGGAGATTTCTGCTGTGGTTAGAAGGTAATGATGAAGATAAAGTGAATCCTGGTTTCATTAAACACATCTTGACAATAAAGAAAAAATTTGATTTTACACGTCATGTAACAGGTTCTGTTCTGCCCTGTAATGAATGGTCAGACTGTAAATATGGGCACCATAATTGACAATATTTGTCCAAAATGCAATTCTGTTCTCCAAGAAAAGTCAGAAACAGAAACTTGATTGTTCTATAGATTCTTCACTGAAAGTGTCCCCACATTTCTTCTTTATGTGTTGCTTTGGCTCTCTCGGCGTTAGTGGTTTAAGTCAGCAATAAACTAAGCAGCCTGTGTGACCTCGTAAAAAGCAGCTACTAAACATACAAGGACAGTCTGTCCTGTTGACAGCTCCCATTCTCTGTATTCAGAAATCTATGCTTTGCTTTCTGCTCCTCTCTCCCCAGAACCAAGAGATACAAACACTCTTTTATATTGCCTGTTTTCACTGTTGTGAATTTAGAGAGGATGTGTTCTGATGCGAAGTTCAGACTTTTATACATTGTATGTTGTCTTATATTGTCTTTTTGTGTTACTCTACTGCTGTGGACTATAAAGTTTATCTGAAAATTGTTGATTTGATGATTGAATAGCATCTTCTCCTACATGGTACTGTATGTGCCTAACAACAGTGTCATTGCTGTGTTGTGAAGTGTTGTAAATATCTTGTGCCATCATTTAGACAAAATTGAGTCCTTATTTTTATTGATGACAGTCATTTGTTGGTGATGGTTTTGGTGTTTTACGTCTACAGACTCACAGTTGTTTCAGTTGAACTGAACCCTGCGGTCTGTGCTGTCTGTTCTGAGAACCCACATTACATAACCTTTACCTATCTGCTGCTGTTCTGCTTTTCCCCCAAAGCTGAGTAAACATCTAATTTGCAGAAATGATTTCATCACACAACGCTTTGGCCTCTGCAATATCCGCTTGCCACTTGATGCATTGTGTTTCATTCACCCCCGCCCCGTGGGAGATGTTTCCTGGTTAGTTTGTGTTTACTCCTAGAATTAGCAGCCCACCACCCCAAACCCCTCGCCAGTCAACCTTCCCAAAGTGCACAGAGGTGATACTAATAACATCTTGTTATGTAAAAAAAAGCAGCAGCTATATGAATCACCCCTCGGCTTCACTAGAGTGGATTTAATGGAAAAGTTGTCATGACGCACAGAGATTGAAGGAGAAAACGAGAACTGATCCTGATCCACAGATTTACACAGAGTGTTACATTTTTTTAATGGGAAAAGGAGCAATTGTATTAATCTGGGGTGTTTTCTGTGAAAAAATAAAAAGAAACAGAGACCAGCAAAGAAAAGCCTTTCACATGCAGTTATCCCAGAGCAATTACTTTTGTCTACAGCCCAAACACACATTGAAGCTCTTTGTTTCTCATTTGCTGAACAGCTTTAACCAAATGTACAGTATATTGATATGAAAAGTACATATAGTTTAAAATGATTAGTATGTATTGGTGTAAAACGTGAGCCGGTTTTTCTGTCCTGTTCTACTCTCCAGCTCAAAGCTGACAAACAACACTCTTGTATTTTGCTGCGATGAATCAGCGACACATTTTCATACAGCCCTGTTGTTTTCAGACAATTAGATGAAGTGGAAGTGGAGATTAATGCAATTAATCATCACACTGATTGTTTATGTATTGTATCACAGCACTTTTAAGCCTTTGTGTTTAAAGCAGTCACGTCGGCAAAGAACACCTTGTTATGTTTAGCAGCAGCCCAAGGGGGAGACACATTCATAGCTGCGAGGGGGCTTGTTTAACCACTATCACATCACTAAGCAGCTGCAGGCTCCTCTAGCAGCAGAGATTCATCTCTTCCTTACACCTCAACGTATAATTCCCAACATGAACTACCTAATAAAACATTTGAATTAAAATAAAAACATGGACTGATTAGGTTTATTGATACCGAAACAAGATGATTCCACATTGAAGCTATCGCACAGTATTTCCAGTGCAAATTATGTTCAGTGACAAACCAGGGATCTACAACAAAAATGGAAAATGTCGGTGTTTGGTTTAAAACCCTTCAAATAGAGATTCAAGAGCTCCTATCAGGATCCACTGATTCACACAGATATTCATGGGAAGCAAAGAGTAAATCCAACATCATTTTCTTAGAGCGAATATTTGTAGAAGGAAAAGTCACATAGTGATAATAAGCTGCTAATCAATATTTGCCATGCCAATTCACAGGTTCATTATATTTAATATGTTGCTAAAATGCGAAAATAACAAATCTTGGAATACAACAATAAACATTTTTTTTGCAATGTTTAGTAGCAAGCAGCCCTTATGGTTATTTAAGATTGGAGAAACATATCAATCAAAATGTAATTTATATAGCACCTTTCATACATATCAATGCGATTCAAAGTGGTTTACAGAGGATGAAAGGTGATAAAAAGACAAGACAATAAAAAATAAAAAACTGTCAAAAGAGTGTTAATAATGGCCACAAAAAAAAGAGTACAAAAAACATCAATTATGTGTAAATATCTGCAATAAATCAATAGCACACATGAAATATTTAAATGCTAGGAATTAGTCGTGAAGCTTAATTGTTAAAAGTTCATTGCACTTACGTTTCATGAAGAGGTTCAAATTCAATTCAGTTATATTGAGAAAATACCTTTTGAAAAGTCTCAATAAAATAACACTTTGATTTAATTCTGAACTTAATTTTCTTTAAAATTACTATTAAATTAGATCAGTTTTGGAAAGACTTAAACCTATATTGTCTCATTTCTGAATATAATGCTCCAAAAGCTTTTTCAATTCTGTCTTTAAGCTGAACTGTAGATAGAGAGCTATTTTAACACTGGAGAACAAATACTGGGTCTAAAAACATTTGAATCTGCCAAAATCTGGAAAATGACGAGGACATGACCTGGTTACTTTCACTCACACATTTTGTACTGTAGAAACAGGCAGAATACATGTTCTAATTTGTGTTACATTTCTATTGTCATACTCCCACAGAGTTTTAAGTACATCATATTAATTGTCCCTTGCATGAGGTTAATAAAATTCAAACTTCATTAGATAAAGGAGTAATAAAAGACTCTTAAATAGACTGAACAACCCAAAATGGTCATGTGAGTGTGTGAGGGAGGCTAATAAAAGCCCTTTGTTTTCTTTGTGTCCCTTTCTTTTTATGAGCCATCATCTATGTCATGTGTTGTTTTAAACATCAAACAAGCACAGGACAATGGAAATCAACTGAGGACACTGTTTGTTTGCTGATGCTTATGACATGGTGATAGCGTGGGTTTGGATACTGGCCTGTAGCTGTACTGGTCACAGTCTTGTGTGGGTTCCATTAGATCCCGGGTCGAAGTTTGTTTTGTTTTTTTCTGTAGAGTACAAAGAGTAAAAACAAAACCACTCAGATGGAGGTGGGTAAATAATGATACATTTATTTCTACATGTCATTTTGCTGTGTTCAGGCAACATCTCGCAAAAATTGTAAACTGACATAAATGTCAGTTAGTCCAACATTTAATAAACAACAATCAAAAACAAAAAATGTGCTGTTTGTGTATTTGTTTAGACATTTTCAAGGTTTTTCTATTTTCATATTTTGCACATGCTGTGTTGTGTTTTAATTTTACTTGTGTGTTTAGATGAGAGATGCTGCTGGGTAGCACCAGAGATGCCACCAGAGTTCTCTGGCCAGAACCGCAAGTATCTTACAATGCGGGGATTCTGGTGGGATGGGGACACTTATGGCTCTATGGTGTTAGGTGTTAGGACAAGCATTTGGCCCAGTGGCATGCAAGAAACCTCTGAGCCCTCGTGTGCTGAAGTTCCACAAGGGAGAACCATACAGTGAGTACACTGTTAGGTATGTCGAGTCGTCAATTCCTGTTCTTTGCCCTTTTTTGCAAGTTTTAGTAAGTCTTGTTTCGCTGTATTCCGGTGAATGGTACTTTTACCAACCCTTTATTCATAGTTAGTTTCAATAAGTTTTATCTTCTTTGGAGTTTCTTTTTTTTGGTAATTAATAGTTTGTATTTGAAATATTAGTTGAAATGTTTCTTGAATTAATCAGTGTGTTCCTGAAAACAATCTGCATGAATATTACAATTTAAATTGTCCTCTTTGAAAACTGATGTACCTTTTATGGTGTGTCTTCCAAAAGCAAATTACTTTAAACTTCAACCTCCCTTGAGGTTGAGGATAAACTTCATAAAGTTGAAGAATAAAAGCTAGATGGTTGACCACTTTGACCCAGGCTGAAATATTTATTTTGCAGTAATGGAACTTGATAGCTAAAGGCTCTACATCCGATTCTACTTTTTGGAACTCTATGAACCACAAGTAGAACTGTAATAGGAGAGCAAATTGATGTAATTTGACGATATAGTACTATGATGTGGTTACGATATGATGACATGATGACATGACAATGTCATGTTCTAGTCTTTGTAGTAAAATTTGGGGTCACTAGTTTCAAATGCCCAACTAAGATCTAACAGGACAAATGTAGAGATGAGTTTGTTTTCTTAATCTAAAAGAAGATCATTGATGACCAGTGCATGTTCTGATGTACTTCTGACTGAAAATCTTCACTTATTCCAGGGCAGAGGGTCAAGTTATTGCTTTGGAGCAGCTTTCTCAAGGATTATAGAGATACAGAGGAGATTGGATATTGGTTTATAAGTGACCAAGGGCAATATCTAGGTTCATCAGTGAAATGGAGGTAGAGCTTTCATCAAGGGATGCTTACAACTGGGCTTAATGTAAACCAAATGATAATGAAAAAGTTTTTTATGCACTGTGACAAATGTCTGCTGAAAAGAAATACATTCACATTCACTGATAAACAAACCTTTATTTCTCTCCATTGCTTTCTGGTAACATGACCTGTAGGTCTGTTAAATGCTGACAAATGCAATCTTTTCTATTATCTTTTAAACACTACACAATGTAGCTGATTGGTTATTTTGTAATAGACAGAGCATTGATATTGTGGCCTCTATGTAGGAGACTCTAAATGTCTCATACAAAGAGACATACCTCAATATGAGCACATACTGTAAAACAGCTATGGGAGATGAGAGGTTTTTGCCTGAGAGACAGTGACAGCCCTTCAGAACCTTGACGGTGAGTAAAGTTAATGCTCCAGAACATTGTCTGTTCTGTGTGCACCTCACAGCTGAAAGCAAAGTTTTCTCCAAGCCACACATGAGACATTTAGAGTGGCCTTAACCTAATAAACCCTGAGCTGTGAAAACTGCCATTTGTCAGCTGCTCAGTATTTCATTACCACAGGGTAGTTTATCTGCCCTCGGCTTCACTCATATGCATGTGAACCAAACCTGCCAGTGGGCACATAATCAGAGGAAGTGAAATGGATATTCAAAGAGAGACAGAGCAGAAAGCCTTTTATTGACACATCAAGTATTTTCTGAAAATGACTGGTATTATTTAAGGACAGAAATGAATCAATAATGGTTTGACATTTAGCACTGCAGAGCTATATTGTGTTTGAATAACAACCTTTGAAATTGTTAGGTGATTTATGACAAAGAAAAGTAGACTTTTGATTGTAGGTGTATGAAAACTAGGTTTTTATCAAAAAAGTTGGATACTCTTCTGATTTCTCACATAAAGTTCCTGCTTAATCATATGACAAACCTGATGGCTTGTTTCTATAAATACTAACTGTTTTTCCATGATATTCAAAGCTTCCTGGGAGATGGTGATCCTTCAAGCTTCACATGTACCTATCTCTGTTTCGTTCAGACAAGTCTTGTTGTGATGCTCTCTCCTCTTCATGCTGGCACACAGTGCTGGGAATTTCTGCCTCTTCCTTTGCACATTGATTTTCTGCAGCAGCTTGTTGACTAATTGCCCTTATCAAAATCAAGACCTGCTAAATGATGACTGCCTTTGATCTTTCTGCACCCTCATCACCAGCTACTGACATTTAGTACAATTAATTAATGCAAAGCTAACAGGGAGTTGGTTTCTGCTCCGCTTGGCTAAGATGACAGTTTTTGTTATGTAACACAGTCAGGCAAGGCCTCGGGAATTAGGAGAGGTGGCAGCTGATAGCTCACTATCAGAGGCAGGGATAGAGATGTTCGCCCAAAAACGATTTGGTTTGAGAGGAAGGTAATGTAGGAAGTGTTGCCATGGCAAAACTGCATTGGGTCTTTGGTGTCATTATGTTGCAACATTTTACTGTAGCTTTTATCCACTTAATGCAACAGCAGCAATGATCTCTAGCTGACTATTCACTAAACCCTTTAACAACCAGCAAACATCCAGCTTAGCAACTGGTAGACACACTGAGCTTCGGATTTTACCAGAAGTCAAAGAGATGTTCATGGGACTGTAGGAGTACTCAGCATAAGAGTTTGGCAGGTGGTGTCTTTAGCCTTTCCAGAACCGAAAACAAGTATAAAATTGTACAATGAATTTCATGTGGTAAAACGTCCACCTTTATCATTTTAAAACGAACATGTAAAGTGTGCAATGGTCAGAAATATTGCGCTTCCTCGGATTCCTCTCATCACTGACTGGTTGTGAAAAAGAGAGAGAAAGAAATGAAAAATAATTGAGGATTTGATGCAGAAAAAGTATTTTTATCAACAATACAGCAATTCATACTGGTTACAGGAGGGAACAGATATGAGCGAATAGGCACGATTCACTAGGGAAATTACTGTTCCACCTAAACGTTACAGCCACAACCCTGACACTGTACAAGTACAAATCTGCGACACAGAAAAAAACTTTCACATTATGAAAACAGCTGCTGAAAAACCCTGAAAAATCCAATTAAATCATTGTAGACTGTTGCAAATGCTGAACAGGTGTAATTAGTGATTAATGCTTCATTGCTTTGGTGTTTGTTTCATCGTGTTCTGGCTGTGTTTGCTCCTGCTGCTCTCCATCTGTCATAAACAAACATGTTTTCCCCCTCAGGTGTAAGTGGCCTCTCAGATTATTTGCATTTGTAGTAGCCATCTTCTGCTATTCCTTTATTCCGTGTTTACTCGTATTTGTAATGCCAGTCTCCTTTTGCTGTTCTGCCAGTTGCTATCCTCATTGCTTCATCTGCTGCCCATTATGGACTCTGTCTGCTCCAGAGTTCTGTTCTCCCTTTGCTGAGTGTGTTATTGGTCTTTTATTTGAAACCCAACATGCTTCCTACTATGAAGAGGCGCTTTACCTCCCCAGGCCATCTTTATCAAGTAACAACAGGGTTTTTAATCGGTTTGCCAGTGCCAGAAGCTTTTTTCTAATGTTTTACAATAAAAACAAATGCTGACTTCACATCTGCCACTTGTCTGGAGAGAGATATTTAACCCAAACAAGTTTTCTGCAGCTTTCAGCTACACATTTAATCCAGCTGCTGTTATAGTCTGATTTCCAACTCAAAGATGGATATGCCATGTTGCATTCTGTATTTCTCTGAGCTCTCATTGTCATGCACTCCTAACCAAGGAACAAGCAGCCTGTCCCACTCATTTTGCACAGGTGAGCGACACAATCCTGTTCTGAAAATTCATATTTCTAAAATCACTGGATTCCAAATAATTGTCATCGCTCTCACGAAGGTACAACAAGAGCACAGTTTGAGTTTTACAAAAAGAAAAAACAATCCCTCTCATGCACAAGAGTAATAGAGGAAACATGCAGTAAATGGTTACAGAGCACAAATATTTAAAATCAATACAGTCCACACAAACAAATCACAAAAACTCTGTGCAGGCAACTAAGAAATTAAATGTCTAGTTATAAAATCCAGGAAGACAGGGAGCACTCAAAAAAAGAAACGGTGCTCACATCCACTAGAAGCTGCAATGCTGAAATCATTACAGTACATCTCGTGACAGCAAAATCCTTCAGTAGTGGAGCAAATAATCTAAAACGTGTCTTGATTCTGGCTAACAGGTAACCATTTTAAGGCTCTCTGCAATTTTGGATGTACTTTAAGCTACACAAAGCACAATTAACTGCACATTTCCCCTCAGCTCTACGAAGCCTTTTAGTCAATTTAAACATAGTTTTTATTTTAGGAGCTGGGTTAAAGAAGGCTCATTCTAAAACTTTAAGGGTTTGTCATCTGGGGAGCACATGCATGCTCAGTCAATCTAATCCTAAACCTTTTAATATCATTTTTAAGTGCACTAGGGGTTTCCAAAAATTATTTGATTGCATTCTGTAGAAATCATAAATAGCCTCTGTACATTTTATAGAAACAAGGTCATAAGGCTTCATGTGTTTATCACATAGTAACAACACTACATAAAATATTAATAGCTCAAAATAAAGCAGAAGGGTTGACATGAAAAATATGTTTTTTATTGGTCATCCCACTAATTATTTATGAATTATTTTCTACAGCACCAAATATTATGATAACAGTTAAACGTAAAGCATCACAACTTACAGCATCAGCTCTGTATTTGATAACATGGAGAAACATGAAGAAAATTTTGCTACAATGTCATCCGACGCCATTCATCATACCTGTATATTTGTTGTTTTGCAGCAGTTCTTTGCTGTTATTGCTAACCACTTCATAACTTACCTGATTTAAGGGCTCTCGAAACCTGAAGAGGGAAAAAAACATAACCAGGTGCAAATAAGTCAATCCTGCTCCACCATTGTTTCTCTTGATGTTGTTGTTTCACCAGCAGTAAAAAGAGATTAATTTTTTCCACAAAAGACCTTGGGGAGAACAGCTACAGTGATCTACAATACTATGTAATATATTTACTATACTACAGTAGAAAGATCTCATCCTTATGAAAATGTCCTGGAGTAAAAACTCCTGCCATGAACCGCTCAACCCAGTAGAAAGACTTCTTCCCTATCTGTTGATTGTGCCGTATGGTTGAGTAGTTTTGCTTGAAAGAAACTTATGGACTGAAACTTATGAACCGTATGAATTTAGAGTGGTCAAGAATGGGCTTTTTATCTGATGCTTGTGTTTATTTTTTTTAAATTTCTTCTCTGAGACAGTAGATGAATGAGCCACAGTGTAACTTTCTTTACTCTGAAGACCTAGTGCAGTTATGAGGTGCTTTGATAAAGTGGTGTTGTTTTCTCAGTTGGATATATGTTTTAGGAGACCCCTTAAAGACATATCCAATGGAATGATTTATGCTTTGTAGACAAATGTTTGGTAGCAGATTAGCTATTAAAAGCTAATTGCTTTTATATACTTATTAATGCAAATTTAACAACCAAAGCTAATTGTTTGTACATGATTTAGGAAACAATGAGAAAGCATGCCCTTGGAAACTTGCCCATCACAGCTAACCAGCCATGTTACCGCCTTTCAGCATGCAGAGCTTCATGCTGTTCAGCAGCATTAATTCAATAACCCAGGGATACATTTTCCACACCAGAATTCAGAAGTTATCTTTATTCTCAATTAGTTGTCAGTCAACTTTATTAAGTCCTCCAAGAGACTGTGTGCGCTGAAAAACTGAAACTGCCTGGTGATTTAACGGTGGATATTCCTGCATGTGTACCTAATTTTTTTATATCAAATACATGTGTGTCATTCATTCCACAATGTAGGAGCCATCGAGCTGCCTTTTAATAATGTCAATACATCTGCCTTTGTACTTTATTAGACACTTCCTCTCTCTTTTCTTCACTTTTGTTGCTCGCTCTTGTCATGCTGTCTTTCTTTTTAAAATTCAAACAAATCTCTTATCAGATGCTGACACCTGAATGTGCATAAATGTGACACTGGTTTGACTAATATGACCCACTGTATGTGACGCAACAGTCCTGTCAAAACTGTATCAAACTCAATACGTAAACAGAGACAAAAGGATAAAATTGTGAATAAAAGCTAATTTATGAAAAAAGTCAATACATGTCTATGCAGAAAGAATAGAAAGGACAGTCTTTGCTGGAAGAACAATGACACATCAGGGAAGACATTCATTTCATATTGTAAGCAAAAAGAAAATTTAAAAAATGTCAAACTTCTCTCACAAAAGCAAAACAAAAGCAAATTTGCCTTTTTATTGAGGACACTTTGAATTAAACTGTTTGAAACATCACATTGTCGGTGCAATGAGAAGAATAGTATGACTCTGTAGAGACATATCAAAATGAGCCCCCAGCATGGTGCTAAAACTTTTAATGAGATATAATTAAGGTTATAAATTTTACTTTTCAAGCATGAAATAAGTGCTTTATTTCCTACAAAACCGTGTAGAATTTTACTGTTATTCTAATAAAAAAAATGCCCTCTGGCTTTTCCATCAGCCTGGTGAAGAACCCTGCTGTGACCAGTCAGTAGGTCAGCGCCACAGTTCTGCAGAGAAAAGCTTTTTTTCCCAGATAGCCTCGAATCGATCTTGGGAGGGAGGGGACAGGCAAAGCAGTGATTGAAGGCATCACAGAGACTGGCAAAGAAGGTGGGGTGGGAAGAAAAAAGGTTTATCAAGGTTTCATAAACCCAGAGAGAAAGTGAAGCATGAATGCCTCTCACGTATAACCGGGTGGCTCTGTTCTCACTCTGTCAGAACACCAAATGAGCCGATCGCTGCATTATGAGCTTCTTGTGGTTTAGAAAGCCTTGTGATGCACAGAGGTAAAGATCAGAGGAGAGTGTCTCCAACTATACAGGCCTATTGTGAGCTGTGGGTTGCTCAGGCGTAGGATACAAAGAACGTGTCTGGAGTAACGATTGTGCAGTACAACAAAATCTTCAGGTGTTTGAAAACAATAGCACTCCGTTGGGAGAGGAAGTTTAAGAAAACCTCTTTGCTGTTAGTTATTTCATTTATCAGTTTCTACATTTACAGAGCCAAAGGCATTGCACGGACATTGGAAATATCCTTTTTAAATTAGTTTTAGAGTAATTTTTATTTTCAAAATTGTCATCATTCTGGCTCTGGAAGCCTCTGCAATAGATTCTAAAATAAACTATCAAGAAGTGCTCAAAGTGAGGTTTGACAGCTTTAATTTAAGCTGCTTGTCTGAAAAGGTTGGATAAACAATTTACAAATTGCAACCACTTTTATACTTAGGCTAAAATATATTTGATTAAATCATAAATTAAACTGTCAGTTTTAATACATGGTTGCAGATTATTTGCAGTCAGTGCCTGCCTGAAGTTTCTTTCCTGATCATGCTCTGCCAGGCCTTTACTGCAGCTGCCTTCACTTCCTGCTTGATTTGGGGTTGGTTTGCCTTTAGCAAGTCAAGTGCATGCTCAGTGGGAATTAGGTCATGTGTTTGACATTGCCAAGGCAAATCCAGTTTTCCAGTTTTGCCACATTTCATGCGAAAACGATAGCCCCTTTCCAGCAGTCTGGTCAAATATCTATTTAGAATGAGTTACCAAAGCAGAACTGTGAAGGAAATTTTCAAGTTCAACAGGCAGCTTAATCACATCTGCAGGATGAAGGTTTCAAAGCCTGTAATTATGTACACACTAATGTTCAGTACTAACATCCAAATGATCCAAAACACTGAACTAATTAAAATACCTGCATGTGATGTATTTGAATTTTTTGCAAGTACACACGGCAATAATCTTGGCTGAGATATCCGATAGTCACCCACCACCCTGTAATCACATCAAAAAAAAATAAAAATAAATAGGTTATCACAATAAAGGTTATCACAATAAACAGACTCCGGTTGGCACTGCTTTCAATCATAAACATTTTACTTTTTGAATAAAAGTAGTAGTAATAGTAATAATTATAAAATCATGCGAAAATGTAAAGTCACACGGACATTTTTTTTTCAGTATGATGTGTAGAGAGCTAGTGTTTCACAAAATATTTGATGTGATGATGAAATCTATCAAAATAAATACTTTCAAGCTTATTTGGAGCCTTTAAATGTTATGCATTAAAATTGCTCTGAATTATCGCACACACACACACACACAAACCAACACATAGCAAGGGATAACTATGCTCAGTGTTTGGTAGGGAGCTGTGTGTAGGGCAGCTGTGTATTCATTGAGAAGGCGATGAGTAATTTAGTGTTTTGTTTGCAATGCTACGCCTCTCAGCAGCCGCTGAATTAAAAAGGAGGATTCGCTTCTTGAAACTCCATCTTCCCACTGGAGGGTGAGAGGTGGGCTGCTTGGCTCTCTGTCACCTGTTCAGATACGCATTTGACGTCACACATGTGAATTTAAAAAAGGATATTCTGCAATATGTATGATCAATGTAAATTACATGGACTGTATATGTAGGAAAACGTTATTTACCCCCTATTGTCATATGTCATAATACACTCTGCTTAATGATACAGTAAACTCTATATGTACTCTATATGTACTCTATATGTACTCTATATGTACTCCACTTTCATGATACACTTGTTAATCCGTTTTCTGAAACTTTATGTATCACAATAGTGAGGCGTAAAAACTGGTAATTAAAATCCGTTGGATTCTTTTTGTTTCTTTCTGTTTTGATCATCCCTCACACTTATCCGTGCTGTTGAGTACACTTGAACACTTTGTTTTCACCTCACACATTTTTTAATTTAACCATCATCAAACAGAGAGAGCACATTTACTTAGTTATAGAAAAAATGGTAAAGCTTTAAAACATTCAGTCTCCCATCCACTGGATTAACCTTTCATTAAGAGTCCATGCTCTTACTACAACTGGGCACTAATGAGTTGTGCAGTATAGTTGTTGGACTTCAGTATCACCATTGATTTTTGAGCTATTGACACTTTGACTCCTTGGTCAATATTCAAATTTACATAAGGCTGTCGAATTTCGCTTGAATTGTTTTACTGTCTCCAGTTATTTTATTATTTCACCTGAATGAATTTTTATATCCACATGATTAAAATATTCATCCAGGTGCTTTTAACATAATGTGTTTATTGCATTTTAAGACTTACCAGGCATTAGATTTATTTTAATATAAAGGTTTATTTTAATAATCTATCAAAGTATTTTGCATAATGATAAAGCAGCAGAGAATTACAATCTGACTGAACTTCACCTCGACTATGCTCTACTCCAAAAATACATCAATCCTGTAATTAATGTATTTGCCATTAGAACCTCCCTTCATATTCACAATGACAGACCCACCTACATATCCAACCTTTGCTGGTCAGACAGCCCACCAGTCAGTCTCAAGGTCGGCACAGAGCGACAACCATTCACGCTAACCTTCACACCCACAGGCAATTTAGAGTCACCAGTTAATCTAACATGCACATTTTTGGACTGCGGGAGGAAAGCAACCATGACGAAAACATGCAAACTCTACACAGAAAGGCCTGAGACAAAACCCGCAACCTTCTAGCTTTGAGGCGGCAGAACTAACCGCTCCGCCATCATGCAGCCCCCACCTATTTATCCATCAATTATCTGTAATGGCTTATCCTGTGAGGGTCAGGGGGTGCTTGAGCCTATACCTATTCATGATAAAGCTAAGTTAATGGTCATTATTATTTAAAGTCAGATGGTTTATTAATAAAAGGGATATTAATATGACATGATGCTAGTTAGCGTTGCACAGAAACAGCTGGTAGAAGTGTGCTTTTCAATTCTATATTTTCGCTACATTTCAGAGCCTGTAACCTTTCACCTTTACTTGAGTAGAAGTTGAAAATATTTTGACTTTGGCCACCTTGGCCTTTAACCTTAACAAAGTGCTTATATTTCATTAATAAAACTCAATTTTTGATTAACCTAAACCTTGATTATTCCGAAAGATTTCACTTTTTTTAATAAACTTACCTTATGCCTTACCTTTGCCATTCTAACCAATCACAGAAGGCCAAACCTTGTACGTCACATTCTGATGCAAAGTATACTGTGGGCTTATATATGAGATGGCTTTGACACATTACAGCTGGTGCCATAGGGGCGCTCTTTGAGGAGAAGCTTCTATCGTGGGGTAAGGACTAAAGATTCACGTGATCATTTGGGTTGGAAGGCTAAGATAAAATGTGAAAAATATAAACCAAAATAGAGAATCCTGAAAAATCAAAAGACGTTTAAAGTTTGTCATCAACTGCCATTACAAGCATCACTTTTAAAACACTTTTCGATAAATGGTACAGAGAAGATTTGAATGGGGGTAATAAAGTTTTTGTCACACCATTCCGACAATATTCACATCCCTAAAATGGTCTTTGATAGCAAATGTCAGTAAACAGCTTCATATCCGGTCTGAAGACAGTCAGAACAGAAATGAATGGACTTCTGATGGCATCTTCACAATGTTGCTCACAACATCATTTCACATCAAGTCTCCCATACTTAGATCAATAGATATAGACTGTCAATAGAATACATTGGTGCAAAACTAAAAGCTGGGTTATACTAAGTGACCATGCTGGAAATCACAGGTCCTACACTTTATTCAGAGTGGAGCTAAGATGTAAATAATGTATGTATATAAATTTTGTGTGTAAGAAAATGATGTGCGTAGGAATATTTTTTGCAAACACATTGGGTAGATGGTGAGGGATTTAAACCAAGTGGTGGACTGACAGGTCAACGTTGCTTTCCCCAAGGCCATGCAAGCAAACTGCTAAACATGAATACATTTTTGTATCACAACTTAGTAAACACTTTGACCCCTTCGCTATTTTCAGCTGTCATTCACACGTAGAAAAGGTCTCACTCCCTGAGCAGCTGTAGCTCAGTGCACTGGGAGTGCTATTCAGCTTTAATATTGCTGCTCACATGAACTCTAACATCTAATCATTATGCAAGGTCTAAATGGCAGCTCAGGAAACCTCATGACTCCTGTAAAAGATACATAATGGATGTGTAGTCATAGCAGGTTTTTTAAAGAGGTTAGGGGTTAACTGGTTGTAAATTAAAGCATTTTATGGGGACTTCATTACTCCATACTAAATCCAATGGTGCACATAGTTTATAAATTCCTGCCAAACTCATTACTGTTAATGTTGTTCCCAAGGCTGAGATATGCTGCAAGAGGAAAACTCAAAGCTCCGAGCTGATCTGTCTCGCACACATTATACTGAAACTCTGTCAGACACTGCAGAAAAACCCATTGTCCAAATCGTCTCTTCTATTTGCTGTGCTGCTTCCAGTTTAAATGTGGCTCAGGCAGGAGAACAGTCTATCTTTCTTCTTGTCTCTCACAGTAGGAAAATTGAATTTGCAGGAATAAAGAATGGCGTTAACAAACCAATGAATCAAAGTTAGTCTCAGCATGTATGCACAGAGATGTAACCAGAGACTTTTGCTGTGAGACTCTGCCTGGAGCAGTATTTCTATTCTTTCTTGCTACAGATGTGGGGGATGGTTTCCAATGACAACAATCACTTTTGGAGGATAAATGAGAAGGACTTGAATATGAACTTTCAGATATTTCCCCTCCTCCTCCATCCACCTCCAGGTAATAAACCCTTCTTGATTGCTTTTGTTGCGGTGTGAGGGGGAAGAGAGACGTTTAATTTGCTATTATATCTGATGAATCTATGCATGAAGACATGTTTCAAAATAGGTTTTCATCTGAGTTTTCATTGTATGTAATCTTCTAATGTATGATGGTGGTAGCATCATCCTATTTTTAGATTAAACTAAACTTAAAATGCTTGTCTACAGATCACCATATTTAAGAAATGAAAACAAAACTGCTTAAACCCACACCCAACAATATTCTTTATCATTAGTTGATCAATAGGGTACTGTATGTGACCTGTCCAGGGTGTACCTGGCCTCTCAAAGATAATAGGTAGATGTATAAATGTACTGCTGTAAGCGCAATGTGAAAAGTGTGACTTCAAGTGAGGAATGACAAAAACTGATCAATGACTCATTACCCTCAGCACTCCTGAGCTCTATTAGTGTCTGTAACATCAGTGTTTTGGGTTTGCTGTGCACACATGCTTAGTATTTTATTTCACTAACACTGTTTCTCAACAATCTGATTTCCAGCAACAGTAGGCAGAACACTGAGCCTTGAAGACTGCCTGCACATCACATAAAAGAACACGGTGGGAGAATCACCCGAGTCAGAAGCAGGAGGAGGAGAAACCTCGCTTCATTTTAGTGAGAGGTCAGTGCGCACAGGAGGCACAACATGATAGGAAACCTAGGCTATGCGAAACTGTGTTTTGTTTCATTATACCTGTGCATCCAAAAAACCCAAAAAGAAACACACTCATTCACTTACTTTAAATCCTCAGCACAATTTGGGACAGAGCAGCATGCTCCATGCAAGGGCTCACAGCATGAAATGGATATCTGAATGAGCATCTCACTCAGACATTTGATTTCTCACATACACCACCTCTGGATGAAGTCCGAAGAATTACCGGATTCCAATGAAGGACATTTTTCGAGGGTCCAACTGAGCCGAGCTGCTGTAGCTAGTGAACCACTAAATAGCTATGCTTAGAACAAGGTTTTACAAAAAGGTTTTAAAACCTTTTGTTGTTGTTTTAAATATATATTTGTGTTGTCGTATTCCCTGGGTCTGGTGCTGTTGAATTGTCTTTGCATTGTTAGTACACAAAAAAATCTAGACCAGTGAAGGATCCACTAGTTTGAGCCTTCACTGCCAGGCTGTTACCAGGGGAAAAAAATTATTTCAAGGACAGTTGATCTTCAAACGCAGCTTTCAAAGTATTGAGACACAGTTTGTACCTCCGGGATGTGTTAGTGAGCAACATTGCTAATATATTAGCCAAATCATTGTGATTATATTGTACTTTATTAGATTACAGATTGTTTACTATCCATAGCTGGCCAATATGGTCTCTTAAGAGAGAGAAAGTTTGCTTGAGGACATAGAAACAATAAGGGGTGAAATGGGCGACAGTGTTTCAGAAAAAACATCTAACAGTAAGAGGATGTGGAGAGCAAGAAAATTAGACAGAAATGGTGACAGGAACAGAAAGACAAAAGAAGAAAAGAGAGAGTGGAAAGCCTCTTCACTGTATCATCTGATGTAATTTCTGTATCCTTGGCAAAAGTGTCACAGGACTCGGAGGACAGTGGGCAAGATGAATAGAATGAACCTGTGTGTGTGTGTGTGTGTGTGTGTGTGTGTGTGTGAGAGAGAGAGAGAGAGAGAGAGAGAGAGAGAGAGAGAGAGAGTGGATGATGTGAGAAAGAGAAGAAAGAAAAATGTACAGAAGAGGGAGAGATACTGACAAAGTGGGCTGCTCATAAAAAGAGCCTCTAAGGGGGGGAACTGCAAAACACAAAAGGGAAAAGACACATGCAGAGTCAGAATGTGCTGGACGAAAACTGGAGGCAAAGCCTGCGAGCTAACAGTCACCACATTAGCCAGATATCATCCAGCTCGGCTGACCACACAAGTCTCTCCATGGGAGACATCATTAAACCCTCCCAACAGGTATCTGGGTGAGTGATTTTAAGCAGAGTAAACAGAGCAAGATTAATGGTGTGAAATAGCACAGTCCAGAGAGCTGGTGGTGCAATAGTGACTGTGTCAATTAACAATATTAATATTTGGGAAGGTGCAGACAATGTCTCTGCTGCTCAGTGATTTCTTTTCTGTTGTAATGTATTGCTCTCTCAATAAAGAACCCATGTTTGTGTTTCTGTAACAAAATGATGTATTAGGAATATATTACTGTGAAAACCTGGGGCTGGAGGAACTGTTGTTTTTAAAAACATGTCATTCAAACACTGTGACTTTTGTTTTATTTCACTAAAACATGTAACTCAAAAGATAAGTAACAAAACAAAAATCTGATAATAATGCCAAATTAATCAAAACACATTGCCATTGTTACCTTCCGCAAACCTCCAGATTTGGCAGCAGTGGTCCAGCTTTGTCTGATGTGTCCAAATCAATAGCAAATTTAGGACGTTGGTGTCCAGCCTGCAGCTCAATGAACAGCCAGTGTTATTTACTAGCTTTGGGCTACCTCCTCCTTCGTCCCTCCCTTTCTCCTCCCTCTCTCCTCCTCCTCTTCCTCCTCATGTTCCCGGATAGTATTTCATACATATACTCCACCGCACAGTACGGCCTGCTCCCACTCAGTGTCACCAGGAGACAGTTCCTCCAGAATCCGGATCCAAGCAGCCAGTGCTCCCGAATTAGACATGTTATTGTCAAGATGTACAACTTGCACAAATGTACACAGCCTTGAGCCTCATGTTTCCACAAACTATGATCTCAGTGTTCCCAAAAGTATATGGCAGGAAATGTTACCTATTTGTATTGTTTTAGTTTTCATATGACCTCCTGATGCAGCTGAGATAGTTTGACATGGCTGTCACATCAGCAATGCTACAAACATATGCTACATAGCACATTAGATCAACCAAAACACAATTTTAAAGAGAGTCCCAGGAGGAGCAGTGACCATGCAGCATGACCTGAGACAGCAGTTGTTTGACATCTGCAGAACCAGGAACCCAAGTGACACAGAGCTCAACTCAACAAGCAGACTGTCTCAGCTGAGTAGGAACTCATTCCAACATCTAAATCCACATTATGTCATTTTACTTAGTGTGCCTGGTGCTTGAAAGTTTGTGAAGTCCTAAAACTGGATAAAGGTAACAAAACAAACAAAATAAATTAGATTCATTGTGGAAAATTACCCAATTTAAAATGTTTATGTGTGACATGTGAACCTGTGCCTTCTGAAGGTGGAGTGAGCCCCCAGCAGCAATTACTGCAACAAAACATCTCTGGTAAATCAGCCATGCACGTTGATTTGTAGGAATTTTAGCTCTCCTTACAAAACTCACAGATGTTGGTTGGCTATCTTCACCCACAGGGTCGGAGATTTGCGCGCCGCTCTTCCCCGACCACATGTTTAAGTGTCCCTGGGCAAGACACTGAACCCCCAACAGCCTATCCACATCCCCAGCTGTGCAGTGCCGGTCCCAAGAATTGCCGGGAGGGTTTGGTGCAGGAAGGGCATCCGACGTAAAAACTGTGCCAAATCAACATGCGGACAAATGATCCTCAGTGGTGACCCTGAACTTACAGGATAAGCCAAAAAAAAAAAGGGGTAGAGTTGTACTGGACTACATTCAGAGATGGTTAAAATGTTGTGACCCCCTATTTAAAATGAATGATCAATCAAATAATCAGTACAAAACACTTTTCCCCAAAGAGCAGGCTTTATCCATAGCAACCAAAGAACATTTTAAAATATATGTATTTTCCTTACTTAATCTTTTTTGTTTTTCCCCAAAAAATTATTCTGTACTTTTTGATACAATGTAAAAACAAAGTGCATTTTATTTTCCATTTCCTTTAACTCCCAAAGCTGACAAATCCGATCACGTTCTTCAGTAAATAATGTCCTGTTTTCCTCTGCAGTGGTAAAAAGCCACATCTTAACTGGGGACACAGATCTTTTCCTTTTGGGCAAATTATATTTCACATAATTTTGAGTACTAAAATCTGTTATAATTAAGCCATACGTGCTAAGTTATAGTTTCTTCCAAATTTCAATTACCCAACTCTTTTTAAATAACTGGAACATAGTTAATTAACACAGTTAGTTAATTAATTAACCAATATGAACTTGTTGTTTCAGAGCATATGCTTCCTCACACCCACATTTTGAATAAAAAGGCTATTGCCAATGGAGCTCATTTCCCATATTTCCCTTGTAAAAGGAGAATTCATGGCAGAGCTGCTGTACTGGATTGCATTAGATTGTATAGGTGTAACAAGGAGGGTATATACTTTGAAATTTTCCTTGTTGAGATAAACATGCAGTCCATTACCACTAGTCTTTTTAATTTCACAATGGACAGTCCATTGATCTCACTCTACCAATCTTCAAATCTCCAGAAGCTTTAATCAAGTAAGGTCAAGTTGGCTTTTCTCATTGAAAATCATATGGAGTACGTGTATGGCTGTGTCTACTCCTAGCCCCTAAGACATGTCAACAACCCATAAACAAATCTTGATAAAAAAGGAAAATAGAGTAAGTGATAAACAAAGACAACATAGTGACAGAGGATATTACATTGGGGGTGACAGAAAACAATACTGTGCCAATAGCATATACGTAGCAGCAGGCATAATGCATGGTAACATCCACTGGCTTTGTGCGTGCTTGTTCACATGTGTGGGGGGTGTTAAAGGGATTTAAGAGAGAGATTGCCTGAGGGAAGAAGCTGTTGCAGAGTAAGGCAGTTTTGGTTTGTGGGCTACAATGTCTTTGCTGAAGGGTGGTGGAGGTGGGTGGAGTGTTTGATGACACCAGTGGCTCTGTTCATGCAGTGCACATGTCTTGAATGATTGGAGGAGAAGTCTTTGTCATCCTCAACACTCTTAGCTGGGACATTTGATCTGAGGCAATGCAGCCTCTAAACAAGATAGAGAGGAAACGGCTGTCTGTGCACCCGGTAACCTGCTGCTCTTGATTGAGTCTACAAAAGAGCCCTTGATGTGGAGTGGGGTGTGGTTTCCATATTTCCTCCTGAAGTCGATGGTAATCTTATTAGTTAAGGTCATGATGTTTGTGCAGTATGTTTCGTATATAGTGAGGAGCTCATGGTTTTGTCAACATTCAGGAACGGGTTGTTGGTCACACACCTGTCCACTTTTCACCTCTTCTCTGTGGGCAGATTCGTCCTTCTTGCTGATGAGACCCACAACTGTTGCGTCATCTGCAAACTTTATAATATGGTTTCTGTTTAGCAGTTATGGCTCATGAGGGTGAATAAGACTGGACTCAGTACACAACCCTGAGGTGTCCAGTGTTGCGTAAAGCTGAATAGTTGAGCTTCACCACATACACATTTTTTTAAACATGTCTTGCATCTGTAAGTGCCACCATGGAAAGTCGTCTGAGACTAATTATTAATTAGCTTTATAAATACTAAGACTACACTGACTATTGCCATTCTGCTGGATGACTGGTTCTGTTTTAGATGTTATGTTCGTTACTTTTGCCATTTAACTTAGGTTATAATTTTTCATGCATTTATTGAAATTGTTGCAGTGTTTTTGAATGTTGATACTACTTTCCCTCTGTAATTTTGTCATCCGCTACTAAAATGAGGACGTAACTCCGGGTGAGAGCATCAATTAAACTATAAACGCAAAGTAGTTCTTTGTGACAGATAATTTTCCATCCACTTTCACCAAACAATTTGGATAGCAACCTAATAATTATTTTTATTTTCAAGTTGTTGAATTACTATGAAATTTCAGATCAGGGAGACAGATAATTATCTTGTCAGAAGTCCTAATTTTGTAAATAAAGAACCTGATAGTTCAAACATCAGCTATCACAAAACAGAGTGAGTTGTTACCTTACGGTCAGGTATAATTTTCCATCCAGTTTTATCAGAAACACAATGATAAATAAATAAAATCAGAAACTCTCTATAAACTAGCGAAAACAGGTGCTTTTTTTGCCGAGCTGCTCAGGTAACAGAGCATCTTCCTGAACATCCGAACGCTGTTGGAGGAGTAGGCTGTGATTCTGCTCCCTCTGTGTTTACCCACAGCTGTTTAATCAGGAAACGTCAACCCACAAAGCCGGCTGCTGGTGGCACGGCAAAAGGGGGGCTGGATTATTCAGCCTCTGCCAAATGAGGCAGAACAGGGCTAATTCTATTTGAGCTTCACCACTTGAGTCAACTTTACGGCCCAATTAACTCCCTGAAACGAGAGAAGGGTAAAGGAGAAAAGAGCAGGGCTGTGGGGGGGAAACTGGCAGGAAACACCAGTGTCCCCTCTTGGTAACACAAAAACACAATGATATTTGGTAACATCTTCTTCTTGCTGTACTCGCTCAGTAGAAAGATGCTAATTTGGTATCAATCACATTTGTTTGTAGGCCTCTGCACATCCTAATGAAGGAGTAAAATGCTGCTGTACTGTGTTTTTTTTTTTTTTTTTTTTTTTTTTTGCTTCCAAATAGTTTTAACAGTTTAAAAAAAACTGTACACAGTGATAGAGTCCCATAATTCCTACAGTAGCTGTATTGTAAATCATGACGTTTTGCACTGATGTTGAAATGTTTGAGTTCATCTATGGTCATCTTCTTGAATTACATGTATTTTGTAATAGGTTCTTTAGGGAAACACAGGGTGGCATCTGCCAATTTGTGCAACAAATCTGACAGATAATAGTAGACATTTTATTATTATCATTGTAATTACTGACTCACATGCAACAATTGAATGCTTTATTATTTACAAATGCTTTTATAGATTGTTGTAAACCATTAACAACAACAAGATGGGCTGCCAGCTTGAGGAAAATCCTGCTTTTATCTTTATCTCTTTTACAGAACTACATGTCATACTATACTCAGATACAATATCACAGTGAACTTCCCAGGCCTTTTACGTTTGTGTTATAATTGCATTATCATCATACTGCAGCTGTGAAGATGGATAGATTTTTTGTAAACTGTTGATGTGTTTAAAGACTACATGATATCTATGATTTGAGAGTGAGCTGTTGAATGAATGAATAAATTAAAGTCATCTTATCCAAGTTTCAAGTTATTGCAAGGTAATCTTTATTCCACACTGAAATAAAAGCTGAAATAAAATTGGCTGCCTGGAAGGAAATCAATCTACAATCTTACAATGTGTTCTGGAAAATGGTCAGCAATAATGGAACGTTTGAAATTTGAAATTTAATAGATTCAAACAAGCAAAACCACCAGTGGATTTAAAAGAACAAAAATAGATAGAGATGTGGTTAAGCACAAGTACAGATATTATGAAAAGTAATCAGAGAGAGGATTTGCATTATAATGTAGTTGGTTACACAGAATATAAAACATTTGTAGAGAATTTGTTCTGAAAAGGGACAATTTATTCTAAATGAGGTTTGTTGCACAACACACTATTGTCATCTTTAGTGGAATAAAAGGCTTCAAATACTGTTAGCAACACAGTGGACATTTAGAAAAGGTCAAGCGGTCAAAGCCACAGTGACCAAATAATGGATCAATAGATGCGACAGTTTATGTCACACAAGCATTGAGCCATAATCTGGATCTACCAGTTTCCTATTCAACGTTAGAACCAGATCAATCTCCCAGTTTGATATATGCAACCAAAATAAAATATCAGAAGCAGAAAATTGCAGGAAATATTATTTACTATTGTCACCCACAACAGTGACACTCCCCTTCTCCATCGTTCGACCTCATCATTAATGGAAAACTGAGCAGGGAAGGGTGGGGAGAAAATAGTTTTCCTGTAAAAGTAAGTGGTTTACTACACGAATGATAATCATGGTGCTGTTGGTTGCTTGGTTACTGTCACTTGAAATCAAAGGTTATGGAGGGGAAATTAGAGAGATTTTTGATCCTTTTGGGTTTGGGTGATCCTCTGCCTAGTTCAGTGCTTTCTATAATGAGATCGTGATGTTTTATTTGGGTGATATTTATGTATTTAAAAACACTGCTCCCATTTCCAGGTAGGCATATTTGAGAGGAACACATTTTCTCTGGACTCCCTCAAAAAAACACCCAACCAAAGTTTCAACCAAGCAGAAAAGGTCCAAATGGATTTTATGCATGGTGATGTGGCAGCCCAAGGCCTCAGTGAGATCCTAATGAATGCCATAATTTAACAATTCAGTAATATTTATATTCCTCACCATCTAAAGCAGCAGTTTATCAGCTTTTCTGGATGACTGCAGGAACAGTTCAATAACAACTACGACAAACACCAATGATAACAAATATTCATGTTGGATTTGTGCTCTGGCTGAACAAAACAGACTTCACTGAAAAATCTTTCATTAAGCTTTAACGAGGCAAATAATTTAACATCTTCTAAGTATGGTGTTTGCATTTTTCAAATATCACCCACATACTGTAAAAAAAGCATTAAATGTTGGCCAAAGAAGAATAAACCAAAGCAAATATGTTGATTAAACTGGCTTTGACCTGAAGCAGGGGAATGAAATAGCATAAAAAAGGTTAATTCTTCAAAACTGGTCCAACTTTTCAAGAACTACAGACATTTTTTTTACAGAGACTCTTTGTGTCCAAACCGTGGCAACGTTACCTTGACCACTGATCAAGTAAAACAAACCATTCAGGTATGAGCAGCAAAGAAGGCTTATCTGGGACTGAAAAAGTAAACTGTGTTTAAATTAATATGCTTAAAAATGCAGTGAAAACAGTTAAAAACATTTTATACAGTTAAGACTCTGCACAGTCATGATTTACACAACACGAACGTGTGTAGGAATGTGGAATTGGCCAATACCATACATTGTTGGATGACATTACGTTGCATTTAAGAAAAACTGAGTGATGTTTCTTTCTGCAGGGTCATGTGTAGGTTCTTTAACCTGTGCAGATGTAGGAATGTAAATCTTTTTTGTTGTATAACATTTTACTGACTTGATAAGCCTGTTGTTATAAACAGCTGTTTCTGTTATTTGTGCTGTTTTTCTTAGTCCATCACAAAAATAAAATAAAGGTGAAAGTCTTTCACTTTTACTTCACTTGCTACTTTGGCCGTAAAACTTTGCAGTGAAAGAATGAAATTTGTGTAGACTTATTAGTAAAATAATGAATTTAAACCATTTGGAATAAGGCTGTAACAAGTGCTGTGAATACTTTCTGGATGCACTGTATATATTTTTTTAATTATTAACATTTTGCAGGAAAAGATCTAAACCAACAATGACCCTATCATGGTAGGTATGTAAGTACAATTTACTTGTGTATGAGGGATGTTTTGAATTAAATGCTAAATACTTTTAATGAAACTTTATATTTGAGAGTTAGATATTCAGTAGAATAAAAGTGGACAGATAAAGAGACAGATTTATTCATCTAGGGTTGAAAAAAACAGCCTTGAATTTCAATGTTAACACAGAATCTGTTCCCAGTCTTCATTTTATAAAATGTATGTGTGTAAACTGAATGGGAAAAATAACATGCTCTTTTTGAGTATGTTATTGAGCATGTTACATCTCTTTTTGATCCTGGTTGTTGACGCAGACACATAACATCACAACAAGCACGGCCAAGGTCCTGGCACATTGTTGCTGGGAGTCTATCAGTAAATTTACAACCTTGGCAGCCAGTTTTTGTAGGTACATTTTTTTCTACCTTAAAACTATTTTGGCATTAATGAAATAAAATTGACTGGGGAAAATCCAAATGCATTACTCACTGTATGAGATGTGCGAAGTTTGTTTACTGTGAAAATTAATTTCAAGTCTAGTGTAATCCTTCTTCTGAGTACAGTTTTCATTTTCATTTTAGGGAATTAAGCTTGTGCAACTCGATGAAATGTAACCAGTCGTGTGTTTACGATCTAGTCCATGTTGAACTGATTATTTTCCCCAGTGATTTCTTACTGCTGCCATTATATCGTTTAAAATACACTGACAGCTGACAATCCAGAAAGCTCTGGTTCCTCTGAGAAAAAAAAAAATTAACACTCCCAACAGGGCTCGCTGCGATTATCCTTAACCTCTGACCGACTCATCCTTATGTCTCCACACAAATACCTCGCCACCATCATATCACTTAAGACACCTTGACAGCTAACAATTCAAAGGGTTCTGGTGGCCCTGAGAAAAACAGTCCCAGTGTAATTATCCGTCGCCTCACAGAGGTGTTGTCAGACATGTCTCTTCCTTATGTCTGACAACAAACATGAGGTCGCTGACAGAATTGGTGGTCAAATCCTCCTCTGCTTTTTCTGAGCTGAAACTCAGCACCATCTGTGGCTGGATTGCGAGTGGAGGTGGGTGATTTCTGTGTAAATGCTTGTCAGCTGGCTGCAGACCTTCAGCGCTTTGCCAGGTCTCAGTGTAGTGGATTTGGCTGAGTTAAATCCCACATATGTATGCTGCTCCACTGTGAGGCTGGACACCATCTGTACAGTCTCTGCTGTCCTTCTTTGTGTGTGTGTGGATGTGCGTGATGAAGTAATGAGACTTTCAGTGTGATTATTTGTGGAACGGATAGGATCTGCAGGGGCTGGAGACTGGTATTTTAATTCATAATAGACATGTGACATTTACATTTCCAATCTAAATAGCAGAGGGGTCTGTTTTATAATAATGAGAATGACAAATTTTAGACTTCAACACAAAATCTTTAAAGCATTTACAGATTGCATCAATATTTTTCTCTCCCTAACAAACCATTATGATCACACCTGGTGAGCCAACACACAGTCTTGTTGCTCTGTGCCTTTTCACTGAATTTCAAGAAGCAACAGTGGCACAATTAAACCTGTCTCAGTGTTTTCAGACAGAATGAAAATAGAATTTTAGAAGCAGTGTTATAGCATACAAAGTCAGTAAGAAGGTGCATATGGATGTAAGTTGGCACACTTGCTTAAATGTCATTGATCCAGAGGCCATTTATCATAACCACAGGTGTCAAAGTTCAGGGTTTTAGTAGGTCCCAAATACAGAGACCTGCACAAGTGCAGGTATGTTTGCACGGTTGCACTGTAGTTTGCAGACAGACAATATTACATCCACAGAAACACAATAAATCAGAAGACACCACAATGAAAAAAACCTGCTCCATTCCATAAAAAAAGAAAAAGAAAAAAAAGAAAGTGGCACAGATGACAGTAAAATGATACCAAGACTGACAAAGGCTGACAGAACTCAGGGAACTTAAATTGTCAAATCCATCAATACCAAAACAGGGGTGCAGGCTGAGTGAAAGGAAACAGACAAATAGTGTGAAGCCGAGAGGAAAACATCTGATCACAGACACAGATCATGACCCTGGGTTAGTACGGCGAGGTGGTGATAACGAGCTGCTCTGTTTCCAACACCTGTCCCAAATCCCACTGTCAACTGTCTGGAATTTAACAATATGGTCCCTTATTACATTAGCTAAGCTATTATAAGGGACCAGTAGCAATAGCACGAAACCTGAAATTCATTTTCTCTGCTACACCCAGCACTCGCTCTCTGTTTTTCTAAACTGTTTTGCTCAGCCCAGTGCTTTAGGTAGCTGTCATTATGAAACTACAATAAATGAAAATGGTTTAAATGTACTAGTAAATCAGAAATCATCAGAGGTTCTCGGGTTGGTCAAAGGGGCAAGACTGTCTAGAAACTTTGTGAAGCTTTCACAGACAAATAATGGGGATCACTGATTGGCTGTTTAGGTCCCTTCCTTCTTTCTGGCTACCGACTGGGTGAATGAAAATGTGGCTGCTCCCTCACATACACTGAACACAGTCAGTCAAGAAGCCAAAGCCACCTGACAGCACATTCATTAAGAAATATTAGCAAATATCCTCAAAAGGAATGCATCTGCCCAAAATACACACAGAAACACTTTTGTGGCAAAACATTGCAGGGATCTAAAAATCTCAATTCAAAAAAGTTAGGACGATGTGTTAAATGTAAATCAAAACAGAATTCAAAGATTTTCAAATTCCATCAACCCATATTTTATTCAAAATAAAACAAAAACAAAATATCAGATGTTGAAACATCCCTTCTTCTTTTAACAACTGTCTGTAAATATCTGGGAAGTGAGGAGACCAGTTGCTGGACTTTTAGGAGAGGAATGTTGTCCCATTCCTGTCTGATGCAAGATTGTACCGAATCAACAGTTCTGGGCCTTTGTCGCTGGATTTTTTGTTTAATGATTCACCAAATGTTTCCTACTGGTGAAAGGTCTGGACTGCAGACAGGCACCCGGACTCTTATCCTGCGAAGCCATGCTGTTGTGATGGATGTAGTATGTGGTTTAGCATTGTCTTGCTGAAGTATGCAAGGTATTAGGACCCTGAAAGAGATGTCTAGATGGTAGCATATGTTGCTCTAAAACCTGTTTTCTGTACGCCATAGGCACTAATGCACCCCCATCCAATCAGAGATGCATGCTTTTGAAATGTCCACTGATAACAAGCCGATGGTCCCTCTCCTCTTTACTTAGCAGGACGTGGCTGCTCCTTTTATACCCAGTCATGGTACTGACCTGTTGCCAATTAACCTAATTAGTTGTTAAATTCTCCTCCATTTGTTTTTTTTATTTGCAGAAATTACTTTTCCAACCTTTGGTTCCTTCTGTTTTTTGACACAGGTTGCTGCCTTCAAATTCAAAATATTTAAATATTTTCCCCGAAATGGTAAAATATCTCAGTTTCAACATTTGATATGTTGTTCCTGTTCTATTGTGAATAAAATATGGGTTGATGAGATTTGCAAGTCATTGTTTTTATTTTCATTCCAAGATGTGCTTGGTGAGCATTAATATAGATTTTTGCCAATGGTTACTATAGTAAGGAAGTATATGCGTGACATTGTCACTTTATATTGCGTGTTATTTTTTTTATGTAATTTGCTTTATCACTTAACCTTACCCGGACGTTTTTGTGACTAACCCTAACCCATGTTATCTCTTAAATAACCTTACCCTGAAGTTTTTTCCCTAACCCTGATAATAAAACACGGTGGCATGCTAGGAGTCAAACAGTGATACGATAGGGTACCTGTGGTTCTGGAGATGGGCATAAAAAGGGGCGTGATTTGACACACACTATCATTATCTGATGCTCTGGTACGATAATGTGTTGGGACTGTTATGTTTGTTATGGAAACCAAACAGCGGTTTCACAGTGTATTTCAGTCCTATGTTTAAAACATGCCCCCCGATCCACCTTAGACTTCTACCTACATAGACTCATGAATGTTGGTAAAATTAACTTTTGCTCCTGACACAATCACTCAAACTCTCGATATTTCCTAATTATAACATATTGATTTTATGCACCTTCTGAAAAGAGAAAACAAGTTGAAATTAGCTTGACTCACTTCAGTCATCTACAACATTAAAATGTAACTTATCCAATAATAAAAAATATCTATATGTAATAATACAGTTATTGAGAGGGTGGAGTCTTTTTACATTTGATACCAACATATTTTTTTGTGATAAAATAGTTTTACCCTGATTGGCAGTGAAAAGTAGTGAAAGTAGTAGTACAGCAAAGGGTCTGAATGCTTTTTCAACTTCAAATGAACAATTTTAAATTTTGTTTCTGATTTTGATATAAATAGGAATTGATCTGACATTTTGGACAGTTAATACAACAGCTGAACTTCATACCCATGACTTTGCCTCATGTATTGACTTTCCAGCGTGAATCACACAAACTAGTGCATGTACAAAGTTCATTTTGCATCTCACAAACACAAAGGCCTTGGAGTGACCCAAGGCAACATTATTAGAAGGAGGCTGAAGAGGGCAGTGAAAGCAGGTCATCATCAAAATCAGCTGATAGGCTCCCGTTCAAATTGCACGGCAAATAATATCTGTACATCAAAAATACGTCTGATCAGCTGAGACCATCTGAGCAAAACCAGTTGAGAGCAGATGCAATCCAGGTAATGGAGGCCACCCATTCTTAACCTCGGCTCCCCATTACACATCCACTCAGCGGCCTATTTCAGCAGCTGCATGTTCAGGGACAAACACGTACACATGAAAACAGAACTTAAAACGGATATGTGAGGACTAAAGAGTGGATAATGGCAGCTTGTTGATGGACTGTGTCCATTATTTGTTCCATCATCTGTTGTTGGATGTTTGTATAACTGTCTTGGTAATGGCTGTGTTTTTATTTTGGGCCTGTACTGTAGGCCAAGCTACAGTCTGGCCAGATGAAAGCCCGATTTGTTTGCCCTGTTGCATTTTTATAAACAGTTTCTCTTGTGCCTGAAATAACCTGAAAATGTGAGAAATTTAGACAAAAATTGAGCCATTATTTTTATGGTGTTTTGGAATATGATTTTACATATTTCAAAAGGTCATACCAGGAAATATTGTAGCGTATTTCCTGTAAACGACAGACTTTTCACATCACAGTACTACTACTGCTACTACTTGTATGACAGTTCTTAGATCTTATGTCTTTTTGCATCTTCCATCTTGCATTTTGGGGTTTTAATCCATACGAATGTGTTTAATCCATACAAAGTTGATCACTTGAAGGAGATGTATCATCAGTGTAATTAGTCTGCACTTAATACTGCATTATTAGAACTCACAATTCATTCAGTTAATGTGCCATTCATTTTCTAACTCAATCAGCTAATCTTTACTGCGTGAAATGTGCTCATTTAGTTTCTAGAAATTACAAATGTTCCACATTGATACAGTCACTTCATTATTAATAAATGGATTGATTGTTGCACGTCTGGTTATCATGATGAACTCTAATGACAGTAAAATGTGGCAGTATGTTAAGTGAGAAAGATCACCCTACCCCAGGCAAATCATTTGAAAATGATTAATAATATATGTTTGAAAGCTTTTTTGGTTCATTGCAAGTATTTGGAAGCCCTGAAGATGCTGTTTCAAATCTATAGACTTAAACGTTCATAACTTCTTAACCAAAAACCACATTAAACAAACATTACTGAAAAACTTTAGGTTACGTTTTCAGGACTGTGAGAAAAAATAGATCAGCTTGGTTTTTACACTGACCAAACAACTATCATTAGGTTCAAATGTTGCATAAGAAACCAGCACGGCTGTAGAGTGGTTATTGATGCTGCCTCACAGCGACAAGGTCCACAGTTCGATTCCACCTGGTGGCTGTGGTCTCTCTGTGTGGAGTTTGCATGTTGTCCACGTGTTTGCGTGGGTTTCCTCTGGGTACTCTGGGATCCTCCCACAGTCCAAAGACATGCATGTTGGGTTAACTGGTTATTCTAAGGTTTCCATGAGAATAAATAGTTGTCTGTCTGTGTATGTCTCTCTGTGTTGGCCCTGGGATAGACTAGTGACCTGTCCAGTGTGATCCCTGCCTCTTGCCCAATGACAGCTGGAATAGGCTCCAACCCCCTGCAACCCTGAGCAGGAAAAGTGGTTACAGATAATGGATAAGTGTTGAAAGTGTGTGAAATTAAATCATCTTTTTCTAATTGCACACTTGAAACCACTTAGAAAAGCAGAAATCTTTCATTAAACTCCCGCAGAAATAATGTGTCTCAGTGTAGAAATTCATCACTCATTGCTGAAGAACCTGAGTGAAAAATATTATTGGCTGACCTGAGCATGTAAACAACATTAAAAATGTAGACAAAGCTACTGTATCACAAGTATGTTACTAATCCTTGGCAGTATTAAAGCCTCCCACTAAAACAAACAATAATCAATCATGCTCAAATACACACTCTCTCAATGCAAACAGGAACAGAAACACAGTACAGCAGACACACATACACAGACACACACACAGGAGGCCATCATTTGCTATGGCACACTGACATGATGACTGATGGGACCTGGATGACGGATGTCGAGCCGGATCGCCACCACTGTGTGATATCACTGTCTGCTGAGTAAATGTGCATAAATCAACAAAAACTCCGCACCCTGTGAACCAGTGGACACACAGGTTAATGCTGAGCCACAGAGCGTAGCACCTATGATCACAATGTCTGCACAGTGTGTCCACAGGAGCATCTGAGAGATAGTCAACAGTGATCGGCAGATTAAACATCAGTCTTGTGCGTTTTGTAATCGCAGGTGATGTTTCTAAAGAGGGATGATGGGAAGCAGTGAAACAAAACTGAAACAATATGAGAGATTTTAGTGATGTATTTTTCCTCCTACTCTTTTGTGTCTCTTTAAGTAACCTGAACTAACCTGAAACTACAATCTCTTATTAGCATTTGTAAAATCTGCTTAGGCTGTGGAGCCTTATCCTGGATGTAGGGTTATGTATGTATTAATGTTAGCAATTTAGTGGGTGTTCATTCATTGCTTTAATGGCTACGATGCACTTGCACTTGCACATAAACACACTGTGACACACAGGTAATTAGAGAATTAGAGCTGACCTTTCCTGACCCGCAGTGTGCCTCAATAATTACACATTTTCTTGCCTTTTGTACATGTAGCTGATGATAGGCACTGCCGTGGCTCGTCTGCACAAATCAGTGAGATTATTCATTTGAGGCATTGTTTGTATCTGCTGACGGTGTTGGCATGGCCATCTGTTAAAGAAGACAGGTCAGGGACAGGGGCCAATAAAGTGGTGTAATCAGACTGTAAATGAGTTCAACATGATCTGTGACTCCCTGCCTGTGTGAAAGTCTTTATGTGGGAAAGGTGTCATTGAAGGGATTTATTAATAGCTCATCAGTGGTCTGTGCTGAATAAAAGCCTTTTGTGGGTAACTTTAGGAGTTAGAAATCATCATAAAGTCATTTAGAAATATTGACATAACAAACATTTTTAACCAAGCTCGTCATGCGCCTCAACAACTGTTATGTTACCTTTGTTCCCAAAAGGTGTGATACCTTTGTGATCAGCAGAATTTTCATCTACAGTGGCATCATAAGGTCAAACTTCCAAATTGTCCAATATTTTGCTTCAAATACTTAAAATATTTTAAAATGAATGACATTTCTGCATTTTACTTTTAGAGTTAATAATCAAATGGCATTATGCCACCACTAGACCATGTCAGCATTTCCACTGTGATCATGTTGGAATGCTGGTGTTAGAGCTCAAGTCAGTGTTGTGCTTAACAGAGCTCTTTGCATAGTTGTATACGCTTGATTAAATGTTTATATTTGACATACTGTAACTAAATATGAGACAGGTTTACAATACATGCTTTAAAAAGAAAACTCTTTGTGCTTTTATCACAAGTTGAGTTTGAATTATTTTGTCATTTGCACCTTCAGTTGTATCAATGACAAAATAAACACTATATTCACCAAATGTACTGTGATGTAATAATTATCAATATAACAGTTATCAACATTGTAAGTCAATTCTATTTGTAAAATAAAACAAATGCAAATGATAAAATTCAAGACCAAACTGGTTGTTATATATTTCGACTGATTTATTCCTGTGCAATGAAAAAGGAACAAATGAATTAAAATAAATTATTAAACATATTACTGACATTACCAGTCACTTTTATAATAATAATAGTTTCTAATGTGTCTGATAAATAAATTGCTTGTTGTGGACCTGTTTTTAGAGATGCTGTGTCCTGAGCTGTGACCAATTCTTTCAGACGTGAAAGATTCTACGATCAACAGTAAAAATGAATGCTGAGAGAGACTTTAAAAGCGAGGCCTGCTTGTCTCAAAATGCACAAATAGAAAAACACTGCTGATGAAGAATTGGTTAAGTTGTTCAACAAAACAAACAAATTGTAGATATTTTGTGTGTCACATTTAGAGCAAAGCACAGTTAGCAGAACAATCCTTATAATTTAGGCAGAAACATTCAGTAATAGCTTAAACGACAGTGGAACGGCACTTTATTTATCACTTCAGCGAGTTCTCATCTACAGTTAGAGCTGACATAGCTTTTTCAAATCCAATTTCTACTCTCAGTTTGCAGTTTTCTAGTTCACACTAGGGGACAGACATCAAAACGGGCACAAAACTAGATTAACGCCATCTGTTAACATGTCTTGCCTAAGGTGGAATTGAATAATACCCTTCAGGAAAACCTGTTTGTAATCCTCTTTAGTTTTTTGCTAAAAGTCACCCTCTGTGAGAAGGCAGCAGATTCATATGTGGTGTCCATGTGGGGAGATTTTCTTGGATAAATGTAGAAAAGGGAACCATATGTTTTCTCTAAGGGCCTGTTTGGCCATTTTGTACGCTGTCAGTCAGTCAGAGCAATGCTAATTGATTGTGACAGATATCAAACCAAAAGGCAGAGTTTCTTCTATCTGTGCCTTCCAGGCTTCACCTACACTATGAGATTCACACCTCATTTCCAGATCTGATCGCTGAAGTCATATTTCATTGTTTCACCTGCCCCTTATGCAAGTGTTCATGTTACACAAACTGCATAAAGATGAACTTCCTCCTATAAAAAAAATGTCAGGTCTGTGTGCGCGCCGGGGGCTCTGATTATCTACATAAAGGTATTCATAGCCATATGCTAGGTTTATATGTTTTAGCTTGTTTAAACAACATGTCACAGAACAAGCCATTCAGCAAAGTCATAAAGTATGTAATTGCCCAATAACAACTTCTTTTTTCTCCCCTTGAATAACTGTAAATTTTCCAGCATTTAGTTGGATGACATACAAGAGAAAATCCTTGCAGAGGTGACCTTAACTCCAACTTAAACAATGTTAGCACCCTCAGCACTACACGTTAAATAATTTAAACCCACTGCCTGCAGTGTTCATAGTTTTTTCATATTTTTACTGAGTTATTGCGTCTTTGTATTTAGAAGATTGTAGATATTTTGTTTATAAATCAGCTTCTAACAAGATCTGCCAAGATCAGATGACAGAGGCTAGATGTTACTGAATGTAATTAACTTACAACAGAACAGGTCAAATGGCTAAATCGTTTGACTTTTAGGCCCCACGGGAGCTACATTTTTTGATTCAATTTATATTTTCCATCATAGTTGTGTTTATGATTAAAAAGTTTAAATTATCCAATAATAAATATTAGGTGAAAGACAGTTTGTCATGTCATGTCCTTTTCATCCAGAGAGATAAACCCACTGTGGGAGACACAAGGAGAGCATGAAAGACAAAGGAAGAGAAAGAAAGGGGAGGTGAGGGGGTGGTAGAGGACTACGGAGAGGGCTGTTGGCCTCCCTCATCAGTGTAAAAAGCATAACTGCAGTCTGACCCTCCGATACGCATCAACCTCTGCAAATAGCATGCTGTCACTAACCAGTGCACGAGAAGCAGCTACATCATGTGCATGATGTAGCTGCTCCAGTGTAAACTGAAGTTCACACTTCAAATTGAAACAAGCTCCCAAACACAACACACACATATTCTCATACATAGTCAGGCACTAAAATCTGTAACCTTACAGACAGAGTCTTATTTTTATGTGTAGTACCCACTCACTGGAGTTGTCACTGACTAATGCATGTAATTAGGCCTCTTAGATCAGGCTGGATGAGTACTCAATAAGTACACTGAGTACTAATAAAAGAGGAGTTTGAGCCATTTGTTGTGTGTGTGGTGGGTGAGTGAGTGGGCTTATGTGTGCATTTATGTATTTTGTTTCATGGTACATGATGTGCAGAGCAGAAAGTCAGAACATAAATAATGTGTTTCTCTTGAATCACTTGTTTTATAGTATATAGAAATCATCCAAGGACATGAAAATATTACACCAAAGGGGTGGCAGTGGCTGAGTTGGTTGGTAGTCGTCCACCAACAAGGGGGTTCACAGCCTCATTTGGTTCGTATGTCAAAGTGGCCCTGGACAGTACAGTGAACCCCCAAACTGCCCAAAAGGAAATTTTGACATGAGACATATATGATGCTAAGATCAGCATGTTATCCTTGGCTCAGTGCACTGCTATGTCTAATATAGCCTTGCAGAGCCATTTGATACTAAATCCTACTAAATACTGTTACTCTGCAGTCGCCATTGCTGTAATAAAAAGACGGCGCATGACAATAATTGGCTTTTGGAAGGATAAAATATGTCACAGAGTGGAGTGGTCTGTCTGGCTGACAGCATCAGAGACATCAGAAATAAAATGTATTTAGGAAATTACCAAACTTATTCTTTAATGTTTAAATATTTGACTTAGATTTGAAATGATTTAATTGTGCTCCACAAAACCCTGCCCAGTTTTTCAGGTAGCCAATGTCATCAAATTACAATTAATGCTCCTTAGTGTGCTAATCAAGCAAAAATAATTAAAATACTTAGATTAAAGATCCTCGGTTCAAATCCACCTGCCAGCTGTGGCCTTTCTGTGTGGAGTTTCATGTTCCCCCCATGATTGCTTGGGGTTTCCTTCAGGTATTTCCTCCCACAGTCCAAAGACATGCATGTTAGCTTAATTGGTGACTCTAAAATACCCGTAGGTGTAAATGTGAGTGTGAATGGTGGTATGTAATTGTATGTATATGCATTGGCCCTGAGATGGACATGGCGACCTGTCCAGGGTGTACCCCGTCTCTCACTCAGTAACAGATGGGCTTCGCTTCGAAAGATGTCGCTCACAGATTTGTCCCTAATGTCTAAAATACAGTAATTAGAATACACTGTAGGAACTGTTCTGCTGCAATAACATTCCTTCTAAATAACAAACAGAGTACATGTTCAATGTGCAGTACTTGTTTTTGTGTTCTTTGCTGTGTGTTGCTGTTACATGACACTTACTTTGACCTCTTCATGTGACATTGCTGGAAATTATAAGGCGACGGGGTTTGAAATTGGCCTGACTTTCTGCTGACTTCATCAGTGGCTGCCAGTCAGGCACAAAATTAACACATTTTCATACAGAATATCTTGCTTTAAGCTTAGTTAAATCCGGTACAATTGGAAAGCAGAACTTTAACAACGTAATTTTCTTGTCACAACAGGGACTTTACACTTGGCCACGGCTTTTCCTGCGCAGTCACAGCCCCAGCGTGCTGAGATAATCACTAGACTGATAATTAGACAGACTAGGAAGGCTATTATTGTTGCTAATGCTTCCAGGGCAGGCTCTCATCCCTTTAATCACACAGGACAGAGGAGTAATTTTTGACAGCAGGGTTAGGTGACCACCTCTGAACACCTTGATGTTCATTATTAGAAGATGAATCACAAATCCCCAAAGGAGAAGCACATGTGAAACCCTACAATGGCAGAAAACATACTCTATTGATGTTCAGTGGGTTAGTCAGTCATTACAGTAAAAAGACCCAGAAAAAAGATTCAGTCATTTAAGATGTTTTCAAATAGATGGAACAACAAATCAAAACCTTTCAAAGGATTGTTACTGTACATTTCACTGCATTTTACCCAGTAGAGCCTTTATTATTAAGTGAAAGTCAGTTATTTCATCTTCAGTTATAATTCACCTATAATTAGCTTTACCACTAATACCACTGTCAGATTAAGATGTGGGTCGGCTCCGTTTGGTTTCAAACCAGACTGGGCTGGTTCTTGAAAAGAGTTTTTTCTGACTATTAGCAGAGCAAGATAAAAAAATATTTCATTCTCATGAAATAGAAGATACTCTCACACCAATGGCATAAAAAGTGTCTAATCTGCTGTCATATAACCCTGAAGTGGATTGTACCATTTCCACTCTGTAACTTGAGCCATCACAGATATGTGATCAATATCTGATCTTTCCTGATCGCAGTTAACTCAGATTTTTTTCCCACTGGAGTATGAACAAATCCAATCTGATTGGTCTAATCAGATACTTTTGTACATGGTCCTTTATCTGATTCCTAACTGATATCTGATAATAGGACCACTGTCCGAAGTGTCAGATTGGAATTAATGTGTGGTTTTTGTTTGGTTTGTCTCACTTTATCATTATTCAGAGTTTTCACCTCAAAGCTGGGAAAATAAACAAAGAAAAGAGAAACATCAGAGACAGGAGAACGAAGAGATGAGAGAATTTTAGATTTATTACACTTTGATGTTGAAACTTCTGTTTTAGCCAAACTAGTAAGAACACACCATAACCGAGCTTTTCTTTAATAGAATTTTTGCAATTTGACTGTTGCACAAATAACGTTATTGCTGGTATACTAAGCATGTGGCTGAGATAAATTTAGGACTGCAAGAGTAACTACTTACATGTTACTTACAAACATAAATGTGAACCACCAACATAAAAAGAATCTGACTGTAAATTTAAATTTATCATGAAGGAGCTTAATGTCAGTATAGCCAAAAGCTATTTTGCTGTGACAGCATTCATACTCCATCTCTTTTTCTCTCCCCTTCTTGGTCTCTCTCGGTTGAGTTAATGACATTTAAACATCAGTATCACATAACTGAGTTCTGTTACTTGTACAGTCAATCCATGTGTATTGTAGGTTTGACAACTCAGTATAACAAAGGTGTGAAAGTGAGTTCTTACAGTAACCGAATGACAAAAGAAAATCTTTAAATATATAATACCGTATCTTGTAATTAAATCTATATGTCTTCTATTCAAAAAGGTCACATATATGTGAAATTTCAATCATTTATCACCTTATTATACACTAACAATTGATGCTTCTTTAAAGGCTTAAATAAGAAACTTCCTTATCTCTGCTTATGACTACATTATAGTAATTTATAAACTGTTATTAATTATTTAGATACGCTCAAGACAGCAACAGTGGGGTTGGGAGGCTGATGAAATTAAGTGGTACTGCCTAAAGCAGAACAGGTTTAGTGACAAATTAGGCAGTAAATCAGAGCAGGCATGGCTGCTAAGAGAAATGCTGCCTCCATCTGCTGTAGGACTGTAAGTACTGCAGATTACTGCAGGGTATTCAACAAACCCAAGCAGCCATCAGGAATGTACAGGAACAACGTATTCAGGTTTAATGTTGAAATGATGAACGTTATACTTTAATTGTAATCAGTACTTCTTATCTGTCATTAATTTGCCATCTGTATACTGTATACTATTTTGTAGACTTGTTTATTAGAGACTAAATACTTTGTGCTACTCTATATTGTATTTCTTTGCCATTTTATTACTACTGTTGTATTTCATTAACCAAAAGAGGATGACAGAGAAACAATTTACAACAAAAGCTACTTGAGATGTTAGTGAATGGTCAACCTCACTTTGTCCTCACTGGTTACCTCTAATTTTCAGGCTAATAGTCTTAATGTTTACTATTTATTCCTTTTTCCATTTATTGACAATGCATAAGGTCAATGAGCTCATTCTTACAACAATATTGCATATTGTGTGAATGTCTTCCAATTACATAATATGCATGTACAGTCTAGTCATACAAATGTATTGCCTAAAGCCTGCAGTAACTTTCTAGCTTAGCAGGTTTAAACAACACTGAAAAGCCATTTAACCTTTGTGGAGTAATAATCCATGACATGAATGTAGTTTTTCTGCCCTGATGCTTTCTGGCAAGGAGTTCAGAAAGGGTATAAATTCCACTAACAGTATGACAAGTCAAAACCATGTCAATTTATGATATTTGCTTTCTAAAAAGTTCAATATTTGACTTTATTAAGTTAAAATTAAACTTCAAAACAAATAATGTTCTTGAAAACAAACAGGTTTCATGTGGGGTTTAATAACTATTACTCATTTATAATTGTATAATTACTGTGTATAATTGTGTTGGGGCGGCTATAGCTCAGTTGGTAAAGGCAGTTGCTTACGGACCACAGGGTGAGTGGTTCGATCCCTGGCCCTGGCTATATGTCGAAGTGTCACTGGGCAAGACCCCGAACCCCCAACAGCCCATTCCCCCTCCCCAGCGATGCAGTGCTGGTCCAAGCCCAGTAGAAATTGGGGAGGGTTGCGCCAGGAAGGGCATCCGGCGTAAAAACTGTGCCAAATCAACATGCGGACAATGATCCGCTGTGGCGACCCCGAACTCACGGGATAAGCCGAAAGGAGTAGTAGTAGACTCATTTATAATTGTGATTGTAATTTGTTATATTAGTCATCAGTATGATTCACATCTCAGTATGAGAAACATGTTTAAAATAAATTAAACATTGCATTTGTTGTTCCAGTTATTTGCTGTTTTGATTGTGCATCCATTTCCAAATAGGTACAGTATTGTTCGTTGATGATTATTGATTTTATTGCAGAGAACGACTTAAAAATCTTTCCCGTGTTACTCATTGGGACATGTCAAGAATGTGACAGTAGCTGTATGGTGGTGTAGAAGTTTAAAACAAGTCAGAAATCCTGTTAAACTAAACAACATATGTTGAAGATTACTGGATAGCTACTGTCACAATTCAGCACTGCTGACAGGAGCAGTATTAGTTCCAGTATTTATCTGAGTGAGATGCCCCAGTTGTTTATTCCTCTTTCTTGGTCTTCATGGCCAGAGCCTCCAAAGCAGTGAAGATGTTATGTGGTGTCTCGGTCTCCTCCAGTTTTGCATTAGCACAGAAGTGAGGGGGGATGTATTCCATGGGGTTCGAGTTCCCCAATACCCAGTTGAAAGTGCTGAAATGTAAAGAAAAACATTATTTTTTTGATATTCATTACTGAATGTTAAATACTCTGACACAGTTAAATGACATGCAGCTCCATGTGTCTGATGCTGATGAATTTTAGTAGATGATCCCCAGACTGCAATTAAACAGTTGTTAGTCACAGTGAGCATGATTTATTTAAACCTCTTTAAATTGTTAACAATTTTATGAAAAAATACTGCAGATTTTCACACTTATTGTTTAATGTTTACATACATTTTAGTATACCAATCTTAACTGTAGTAGTTTTCTGCAAAGTTAAAAGGTAAGAAGATGATAATTTTTCCAAACTTCCAGGTTTTAAAGAGAAGTGTTAAGGATGAATTAGGTCTGGACAGATAAGGGTTACAATGAACACTAGCCTTGTTTTGAAATGTACTGAAACTAGTGTAGGTTTCTCAGCTCTGGCTCTTACCTGATACTCGTCCATCCAGATGCTGGACTGAAGCCAGTAAAAGTCACAGGGATGCAGCCAATTTCAGTAAAGACAGCTGTGTACTTGCCTTAAGACATTAAGCACATGTTGTGTGGCAGTTTAACAATAAACAAAGTGCTCAAGCTGCACAAATTCATCACATCTACCAATAAACAATAAAATAAAACAAAAATCACACCAGCATTTTAATGTGTTTTAAGTTCAAAGAAATCAGCAAGCTTAGGTGGTTTGTGGGAGCTCAAAGGAAACCTCAACATTAACCTCAGTTAATTGCTGGATACAGTTCAAAAGAAGAACAAGGAGAATAGACATTAAATTGAAAACGAGAGAGACCTGAGACTTGAATCAGATTTTAACTCGAGAGATTTTGTAACTTGTGCATATCTCTGCTCCCACTGAGCCTGCAGGCTCTTTGTATGACGAGGGTGGCAAAACTAATGATTTCATCAAGTTTGGGCTGTTCATTATGCCTAGTTCTGGTCTCATTGCACACTGTATAAGAGTATCATCCTCTCAGGTTTTGTCAAACTGTTTGAGGTGTAGTGATCCTTCGTACCGTTTTGTGGCAGGTCTCCTTCCCAGGTGTTGACTAGCAGACCCATTCCCCAGGACGAGGAGGAGCCCAGAAATGCTTGACCTACCAGTTTAGCATCAGAGGGCACTTGCATGGGAATAAAGGTGACATCCAATGGCATCTTCTTGCAAGAGGATTTGCTCCAGTCAATCTCATAATAGACTTTCTGAAAGGGTGACCAAAGAAAATGAATGCAGTCCAGAAAGTAGCTTCTGTCAATGTCAAATAATATTTTTCTACTTTGCACAAAGCTGTTGAAGGTAAAATCTCATACTGGCATCATAGCAGGCACAACTACATCCTGATTAAAGCTTCTAGTCCTCACTCAATTTGTGTATAGGTTGAATAAACCGAATTAATAAATTGAAACTAGATATTTTTATAACCTGGTTGAAAAGCAGCAGCTGGTCCAGAGTAAATGTTTCATTGCCAATAAATCCAACATTTCTAACTCGCATCCTCTGACCAAGAGCGTCGTAGCTCATTGCTCCTGAAGACATGACAAGTCCACTGGCAGCCATCTGATAGAGACAGGGAACAAAGAGTAGAGAAAGACAGGCATCAGTTGTAAGATGTGATGATCCCGGAGAGACTAAAAAACACATCATATTTGCTATGCAAGTTTCTGGGACATTTTGAAACAGTGCATGATTACTTAATAATTCATTGTTTATCTTACAGTTAAATCGTGTTGAAATATGTGTATTAAATTTGATACTGTGGGTATATAAGCTGCTTTATGCCTAAACTGTTGTCACATTTTTATTTTTATAATGTAATTTCCCACATACCTACTAAAATACAAACACACACTATTTTGATGATTTAATTAATCTATTTAATGACTGAAAATAAGTTTTGGGTATTGTATAAACGGATGACAAAATGTGAGGCATGTGAGCAGACTCACCACATTGAAGCCTCCACTCATCAGTGGTGGAACAACTGTGGGAGAGAGGAAAATTAGTTGTAGTCTATAATTATTGTCTATAATTACAATTGTGGAACATTTGAATTACTGATTGTGAACATTTAGGCACAGTAACATTAACATACACTATATTGCCAAAAGTATTTGCTCACCTGCCTTTAGACCCATATGAACTTTAGTGACATCCCATTCTTAATCCATAGGATTTTATATGACGTCAGCCCACCCTTTGCAGCTATAACAGCTTCAACTCTTCTGGGAAGGCTTTCCACGAGGTTAAGCAGTGTGTTTATGAAATACACAATACACAGTGCTCGCAGTCTTTGCTCTAATTCATCCCAAAGGTGTCCTATCGGGTTGAGGTCAGGACTCTGTGCAGGCCAGTCAAGTTCTTCCATACCAAACTCACACATCCATGTCTTTATGGACCTTGCTTAGTGCACCTGAATTCATTTATTTTGGATGGGTGAGCGAATACTTGTGGCAATATAGTGTAGAACATTTTAAACATGTATACGTCTTTTGTCTTTGCAAGTAAGTACAAATGATTTGCCTAAAGTCATATATTTATTTTTAATAGAGTGCTGTCCAAGAGGGAAATTGGAAGTTGTGTGGTCGTGTTCTGAAGTCGTGTTCATAGCCTAAAAGCTTTTTACTTGCGAATGTGTTTAGGCTTCAAAAATAATAAAAGCGGAGTTCTTCACTAAAGCTTATTTTCCACAATAATCAAAAAGGTCTTGTTCTTTTTTGTTGAGTGAGACAGAGAGATGGTAACTTCTGGGGTTAGTCAACAACAGAAATACATTATCCCTAAGGCAATTCATTAAGTTAAAGTCAATCTTCATAGAAAGCAATTGGCCCTAATAAATTAAATGTAGCATTCAAGTCAATGGACCTGCAATTAACTTAAATTCAATAAATTTTCCTTAAACGAAAAAGGAAAGTAATTTAACAATATTTTAGCAAATAATGATTTAATACTTGAAAGCTAGAAACAATTACAATAGAAGTAAAACTTCCAAGTATAAAATACTTTTGGTTTTGCAGCCGATTTGTTTTTCTTTACTTTGCCTCAGTTCACTTCAGCCTCACACACGACTCACTGATACTGAGGTGGTCAGCAGGTCATCCATACTCACCACATGGTTTGGGTTCCTGGGCAGCAGTTGCAGCCATCAGCAGGCTGAAGCAGGTCAGCACATAGATAAAGTTCATGTTGAGAAGCTTGAAGACCCCGATGAGAAGAACTTGTGAGGACTTAAGAGTCAGGGAATGGCACACGCTTCCCTACTGTGCAGTATATACCTGCTCACAGGTGGCTGCGCTCACACTACATGGTTCGACCCGTCTGTGTTTTTTTTCTCTATGCCCCATGAGGGCAAACATGGCCATAAGGCAGCCTTTTTAAATATTGGTAAATGCAGGAGTAACATATGACCGCTGATAAGAATGCAGTGTGATGCATACATGCTTGTGTTTATGTAAAACGGTCAGTTAGTAGATTAATACAAAGAAAGGACATTTGATATAATTTCTACATTTATGAGTTTTTTCACATAAAAATTGTCTGTGATGTTGATATAATTTTAGAAAAGCAATTTAAATATAGATCAAGAGTTGAGAGATCTAAGACCTCCAGTCCACAGGTCATCTCATGTGTTTTGCCTGCAGATGTGAATAATCTCATGTTACACAGAAAAATGCCACCTGCGTATTTCTCAGCCTGCAGAACAGCGTTTATCTGAAGTAGCTGCAAATGCCACAGTGCATGCGGCTCGTCTTTTGTTTTACCTTTTGCCTATGCTGCTTTCGTTTGTTTGAATTCACTTTTCTCTTGACATTGCTAACTGCAAAAAATCTTTAATTATAGAACTAATAGTAAGTATTTAGTTAAAATGTACAACTCATTACAGTCGAGACTCCATATGGGCTAAAAGTAACACACATTATGATTTACACATTATGATCTAATATGATCTGATGCATTATTATGGTTTAACCATTTGACAGCACATGAAGTGGTTAAATCAGGCTAAAGTTATTGAAAGGATTACATTTGTGTAAACACAATGGTTGGTGTTCAGAGGATCAACCCTAATAACCTTGGTCATGAGATGAAAATTAGTTTTTGTTTTTTTTGTCCTTTTGGCTTATCAATAATTCCATGAGTTCAGCACACAGTTTTACTTCAGATCTTGTTCTAATCAATTATATTAATATTTCAGTGCAAGCTAAAACAGCTAAACCCAAGATAATTAAACTAGAACACATTATACTAATGTCATATTTCACTTGCTGAGGGATTGTATCATTTTAATGCTTAAGTGCCTTGCAAAAAAACACATTACAGTAGTTGTAGATGAAGAGCTGACAGGTTTAAACCCTCCAGTCCATTGGTCACCGACAGTGGTTTGACTGTGTAAAACCTCAAGTCATACTGAATAATGTCACATGCTTATTTTTGCGTGCCAGGCAGGATTCGTTGAAAGTAGTGGGCCACAGTGCATGCCTGCTTTTGTGTTACTTCATCTGGTTCTGAAATATCCTCTTTGCTTTTCGCTGTGTCCTTTGATACTGAATCCTGTATCATATCACATCATAGTTTTTTGCTGAGTTTATAATCATTTGATTTCATCATATGTGTCCAGCTTTCCAGTCATATATTTAAAACATTCAGATTTTGACCATTTAAAACCAGTAAAACTCGAAATGTGACACAACAGGATGCATTTTACATTTATTTTTCAATATGCATAATAAATTATCATCTCTGCTTATTTCTTAGATTTTCCACATCGTAAAATGGATGGCAACTAAACCAAACTCTTCTGAGCAAGAGATAATTTAAATACTTCAGTGCAAAACAGCTAAAGCAAAGTTAATAAAAAAAAAAAAAAAAACAGCTTGCAACCCCAAATTTAAAAAAGAAAGTAAGTTTTAAAAAGCTAGTAGTTAACATGTACATATAAATTAAAAGCAAAAAACAAAAAAAAAAAAAACAAACAAGCAACCATCCATAACGGATTGGATTTCAAGAGAAAAAAACATTTCTTTTTAAGATGTAAGTTCCCTTGTTTTGCAGCAAAGCATCAACTTACAAATTTCCACCTCATATACATATATGAATATCAACATTATGTATATTATGGTATAATCTAGTTACAATTTCTACAGGAGGTCCGTATTAATAAAGTTACACAAAGTGAGATTCTGTCCTTGAGTCGTTTAGTCGGGGTTGTGTCATCTGTCAAAATAACTATTAATCTGTGGGCATAGTTTTGTATATTTCCATAATTGTACATTCTGAGACTTAAAATATTGTCCATTATTAGAAGACTGTAAAGGTATATGCAGGGACACCGAGAAGTGCATGTGTGACTTGTGCAAACAGACACTAGTTCATTGTGTAATGTCAATGTCGAATCATCTTATCAACCCAAACAGCTGCAACACAAGCTTTAAAAGCACGCAGACAACAAGTCATCCAAAGAATCTCATTCCCCCCCTTTTTCCATGACTCCTTTTCTCCATCCTATCTTTTAGTAGTGTCTGCCTTCAGAGTTCACTGTGTGTGAATTTGAAATAAATAAAATAACAAATTGCTGACTGGTTTTCCTGTCCATAAACCTTTGTTACATTTTTACCCACAGTATAACATTCTACAGCAGTCACTAACACACCCTTCTCTTTAAATACATCCTACTTTCAATCAAAAATCATCTGTAGTGTCCACATGAACATTCTTCCTATAGAGTTCCCTACACATCTTCCTACTTAACATCTATGCTAAACCTAAATTATTCTACTGTATATATTTCTTGCTTCTCAGGTCACTGTCCTGCTACTACTTCAACAAAATACAGCTTTTCTTATCAGGCACCAGTCATCCTTACGCACAGATGTAAAAACATAATTGATTGAGTGCAATAAAACTGTACTGACATTTGAGACATATGATTCAGAGATTCAAAGATGCAGGCAATTGAATTCAAAGTTTTAAGTCCCGGTTTCATTTTGTTGGATGGTGGAAAGTCCTTGTTTTGGCAGGTTTTGGATTTGGCAGGCAGGGATTCTGGCAATGGGTCAAAATGGTGTATATAATAAATTATAAAACTAGATTGTCAAAGACCATCTCTTACTTGAAACCATAGGTAATTAATTCTGACAGTGTGGTCAGAATGTGAAGACTGTGGGAAAGTGTAGAGGAAGCCACATTATCCAAAGAAGGTTCAGCAGTTTAGAGTATGACCCATGACCCCCTCCTGGACAACAAAACCAGTATTTCAGAGTTCAGGACCTGCAAGAGCTGAGTGTGATGTCCACACGACCTTGACAATTTATGGACCCATAATTTGGCCCTTGTTCTTCTCCTTCTACTCCGCCGTGGCTCTCTGTCAGCAGTCGGACACCTCAGAGGTGTTGGAGTCACTGGCAAGTTTCCTGCGTTGTCGTACAGACTCATCCTGCTGAGCAGAAGAGAGTGTTGTTTTTGGTACAGCCAGAATCTCAAGAAGGGAACTCTGTGTTTTTCTAATGTCAAAACGTATCTTCCCATAAAAGATATTAGATATCATGTACCTTCCCAGTTGAATAAACTGTCTGATTATCATGACAGATCACGTACGATCACGTGTTACTGTGAAATGGAACTGTGCAAACACTTTTATCCTTTTAATTTACAGTGATTGTTAGCTGTCATCTGTGCATGTGGTTACAGATGACAGCCCATAATGTATAAATACTAAAATAATGTCAGTATATTCTGCACTTTCGTATAATGGATTGTAATGAACACAGCAGCCTTTATGAGGTCTAGAGACACCATTAGGAAACCAAGACATATAAGCAGGTTTCATTTAACAAGTAATACAAATTTAATCATGCTTGATTGTGTGATGGGTCATGAGGGGTAAATGTAGCCCTAGTCTGTTTCTAAATGTTCAAAGTTGGACTTTAAAAACATTAATATTATAGATTAAAATCCATTTATTGTAGATGAAGACAGTGATCTACTCTGGAGGAGGAAAATAATTCAGCAGCCTCATGGGTAGAGCATCAGGCTGATATATAAAAATCTCCCTGATCAAATCCTACCTAATGCACCAAGTGTGTCCTTGAGGGAAGCAGTCAGTGCTAGATCCCTGTGGTTTCCCACTGCACCGTAGGGATGGGTTAAATGCAGAGGAGGAATTACATTGTAACATGTGTGTCTCATGTGTTATGTGATCACTGATGACAAAAGAGCTTCTAAACTGTCCATCCATGGGAATGATGGAGACTGTCACTGTCACGTGGCTCAATGATACATTTTTAGTTTCTGTAATTGGTGTTTTGCTCAGGATCCCTTTATTGTTGGTTTTGGTCTTTTCATGGGATTTAGTGTTTTATATTTAGTTATTTAGTCTTTTTTCTGTCTTTTATTTAGTGTTTTATCTTTTAAAAAGGGAATTTCAGATACAGCAGGAACGCGTTGTCACTGAGATGATTGAAAAGTATACATTTGGTAGGCCATCTTTTCTGCTGTTAAACATTTTAACAAAGTTATTTTGTTGTTTGTGCGTGTGCTTACAGTCTGAAAGACACCATTTTGCCCCCACTCTCCTGGTGAGTGGTCCTCAGGGTCCTCTGCTTCATCCTCCTCTTCCTCCCCCTCCTCCTCTCTCACTGTGTCCATCCCATCTTCCTCGTACTCTGTGAGACAGTCTGACTCCTCCGCTGAATGGAAAGATTTAGAGTTAATATTACAGAGGGCAATTTTTTGTGTGTTACTGATCTACCGGGATTAAATAGTGCCCGTAAAATATCAGTGACATGTGCTACTGGTTTTCAATAAAACAGTGTGACCAGCTATTTATTAAAGCGATTAAATCAAACATGACTATGTCCGCTGGAGGACTTTTTAGATTGTGTGCAAGACGTATGGCTGCAGAATGTTTTAAAGTGTGTTAAAAGGGATTTAATATATTCTGAAATAATAAGAGAAATCATTTAAACACTACATAATGGATTGTTTTTTGTTTTTTTTACCTTCTGCAGCTACGTAGCTTTGGACTGGCTCTATCCTGGACACAATCTCTGCAAGGTCAGTGAAGTCAGCACCTGGACATGTGCACGACTAACAAAAAAGGAATGATTAATATGTACTGATGTATGTAATGTAAACCTCACCCATATTGATTTTAATAATGGTCTCCTTACGTCAGTTATCTTGCTGTCATTGTAGTCAGCTGAACGATGGTCCCTCAGCATGTTATCGATAATGTCACCTCGGGCCCAGCCAGTGAACAGTAACTTGCCATGTTGGTAGCCCACATCCTGTGGTACAGTGGATAACGTAAATAAGATAAATTAGATATGGTAACTCAAAATGTCAAGTTAATCAGTCAAGCCTTTTATTTTTGTATATAGTAATCACCTTATGAAAAAAAAAAAAAATTGTTGAGGAAGACTACTTCAGATAGCATCCTGCTGAGATGGATTTTTTAAGAATAAAGATTGCAGCTCAACATTTACTGTTAGCGGATCTTGTTTTCTTGCTCTTGTCATTCAGGTCTTAAAAGCACTACAATGAAGAATACAACGTTGGTGGGGATGCAATATTAGTCTGAGTAACAGATTTAGGAGTTTGAAAGTCTATCATAGGAAGAAACAGTAGTAATACAATGAAGAAGAATTATATAACTTTGGAAAGCTATCACTGTACAGTGCTGCTCTCCTTTAGCAGCCAGGCTCTGCATTGCAGCATTCTACTGCATAGGAAAGTGATTATTTACATATGACTGAAATTATTTAGGCACAGAGGCAGGGTTAACACAATGTGCTCAAGTCACACACTATTTACCATAGGTAATGGCAGTATATACATATTTAGGTAGTGCTGACAGCTTTACTGGTTAAAGTAAGGTTATTTCAGTTGTCAGTAATGAACAATTCTTCTGTGAGGAACATTTAAGTGCTTGCTGTAGCTGGAGTCAACAAAACCCTATTTGTTAGGGAAGTAAATTTCCGAAAAGGTTTCTGGATTTTCAGAAAATCCAGTGGACTGACACTCAGTTATATAGTTCAGTTATAATATAAGGTTATAATGTTCTTTTAATACTTTCTCCATCCTTTCATTAATCCATTTCATATGAATAATTTAAGCCCATAAACATATTATTTATGAACCTGAACCTCCAATTTTGGAGGCAATGGCTCCTTAAAAATACAGTGGGTCAGAAACTTATTTAATTTAATATTACTGTATGTGAATATAAGCAGCGACAAAGCAAAGAGACTCTTGATCAGGACATTCCTACTACTTCAGCCACACAATGCAACAATAGCACACCAAAAATGACTGCTTTGCAACTAGGAGTAATGCTGTTGTTACTTCACATGTCAGTATTGACAATTATTTGAAAGGTGCCCTGCATCAGAGTAAACTACTGGCTTTATATTATAGAGTAATAAATTAGGTGATTTGTGACTTAACACGATGCCATTTCTTTTATTCCTATGCTATTTAAAACAGGCCGTAGTTATAAGGTTACTTACATAGATCTCATCAAACTTGCCAAAGTCCATTGTCTTGAATCGGTCGATGGGTGGTCTGATATACTCACAGTAGGCACTTTTCTTTACTAGCTCTAACTGCCGCACACATGAAACGTAGGCCAGTCGCGATTGGATTTCGGCCATGTCTGGCACCTGCGGGAGTAGGTGTTGTAACAAACATATGTAGACCACAGGCAACCAGATTTTATGACAGACATCATAACAAATGTGCACAATTAGCAGAATTATCACAGCTACATATCGACACATACTGATATTAAATCGTACAAAACTCGCATATAATATTCTAAAGTTGCTAAGTGATCAGTTGTTACCATTGCGGTGTGTCGCCAACCAATAGTATACCTTTACTTTCTCTGCCCAGGGATTTATCCGTTTCCACAGCAACCACCAACCGGACAGGCTGTCACCATAGTTACAGAGGTCTGTCTCATCCTGGCTTCCCACATCAATGGCAATGACTGTTCTGGCACCCATGTTCCTTGCAATGTCCGCTGTTGGACGTATAACATATGTACCAGCATTCACAGACATGCACACAACAATGCAGATGGACGAACACGGCACAACAAAATCCAGCAGCAGAGATGACGAAACAACAAATCTTTTGTTACTCAGCTTGTTTTAGGAAATCTCAGTTAATTTTGACCATTATTATGAAAGACACAATGTTCGAACAGACTTACACCACAAAAGCATCAGTTTCTTAAGAGTGAGACATTTCCAATTAGCGACAGAGAGCACTGTACTTTTAAAAAAGAAGGACGTATACTCCTCTGGGCAGCACACACAGGGCCTGAGGCTGTGTTCTCTCTCAATGATTTCTCAGATTTTAAAAAAACAAAAACAAAAACAAACAAACAAACAAAAAAAAAGAGTACCAGGCCAGTGATCATTTTTGTGGTATAGAGTCTATTCAAAGACAAAAACAAGAAGACATCCCACAAGCCCAAAGCACTGATCCAGTGTGCCAAGGAAAACTATAAATGGAGCTGATCGAGCACA